>NC_035445.2:120338976-121013816 GCF_002127325.2 Helianthus annuus | reverse complement strand
TTTTTGTTTTGACCCGTTTGGCCATCCTTAAGCTCATCATCACTAGCATCTTCCACCACCCCTTCAACAAATTGGGGTGGTGGTGTTTTGACACCATTATCAACAACTCTACCACTACGTAAAGTAACTTTATTAATTGGTACCTCACGTGTGTTCCTTGAACTCGACCCTTGATGCTTAGGGTTTACGGTGGTGTCACTCGGAAGCTTTCCCGTGCCTCCCTTGATTTGGGCTACTTCTTCCGCTAGTTGGCCCACTTGCTTTGCTAATGCCTCATGTGCTTTGTCTCGAATCTCATTCTCCTTCTTGGATTCTTGCATCATCGAGAGCATCACATCCATCTTTGTATTCAAGTCATTACCACCGGTTTGGTTGTTTGATCCACCTCCGTTACCGCCTTGATTGTTGTAATTCTTTTGGTACCCATCTTGGTACCCTTGGTTGTAACTCCGTTGGTAGCCTCCTTGGTTACCACCTTGGCGGTGTTGGTATGATGACCCGCTTCCTCCTTGGTTACCCGGTTGGAAATTCGGGTTCATTTGGTTTGAAGCATTACCATACCGAAAGTTTGGGTGATTTCTCAAACCCGGATGGTAAGTGTTGGAGTTCATGTCATATTGCTTCCTATCTCCATACACTTGATTGACTTCTTCGGTGTAACCACTCGAACCCATTGAACATTGCTCGGTGCTATGTCCAATATCACCACAATCCTCACATACTTCGAATTGAACCGCGTTCACCTCTTTCTTCTTTTTCAATTGAGCTATCTCCCGCTCTAAGGAGGAGATCCGATCCTTGGAATCGAGATCGGGAAGTGACCGGGAAACCGGATGCCTTTTTGCTCTATCGGCCGATTCTTTTTGCTTGGACCGTTTGCTCATCCTCTCTAAAAATTCCCAATCGTCATCCTCATGGTTGCTCAAAAGGGTACCATTGCTTGTCGTCTCAAGCCGATTCCACGTCGCATCATCCAAGCCCCGTACGAAACATTTCACCAATTCCCATTTTTCTATTTGGTGATGTGGGCATCTCCTCATTAGCTCTTTGAATCGGGTGAATGCTTCATGTAACGGCTCACTTGAAAGTTGACGAAATGACCGAATTTCATCCCTAGCATCATCGGTCTTCGCCATGGAATAGTATTCATCCAAAAATGCTTGTTGCATTTGTTCCCAAGTTCGAATACTATTGGGCGGAAGTGTAAAGAACCACTGCTTTGCTTTATCCTTCAATGAGAATTGAAATAGGCGAAGCTTCACTTCCTCCAATGCGAAATTGTGTCCTCCAATAGTATCACAAATAGATGAGAACTCCGTTAAATGGTTGTACGGCTCATCGTTAGACCTTCCGTTGAAATGAGGAAGAATGTTGATGTAATGGGGTTTACAATCAAACATCCTCCTTTCACATACTATTGGAGAATTGTTTTCGGTCACTATCGGTCGAAAACGGTCATTGACTCCCCGTGGATGTTGTTGACGACGTTGTGGCCCATTAACTTCTTGATCGACCGGTCTTCGATTATCCCGTCTTTCATCCCGTCTCTCCTCTCTTCGATTATCTCTCGGGTTACCACCTCCCACAAAACGAGGAATCCGGTTAGGGTTTACATTGTTGTTATTATTGTTGTTGTTGTAAAACCCTTCATTCCGGTTCCGTTGGTTGTTGTTTTGTGGTTGACGGTTGTTCCCATACCCATTGTTTCTTCCACCCCCGTAGCCATATTCTTCTTCCCCAACATAGTTGGCGTTTTGAGACCCAAACTCCTCATCATCATACCTTCGAGCATTATATACGTTTCCCCTATTCAAGTAACCCCAATCTTCATCATCATTGGCTCGATCATCATAATAACCCCCATCGTCCGAATTTTCCGTATGAATGCTCACGTGTTCCGGCGATTGATAACCGGGAACACTATACGGTTCGTCATCGGGAATTGCATTCCTTAAATCGTCAATGTTGAAGAATGGGTCTTCGTTCACGGGATTGCCGTGATCACGGTTACCTCTTCGATCGGAGTTGACATTCCGATCATCAAGGTTAATAGGCAACGATGCTTGTCGGTGAAGAGGTTGTTGCTGAGGTGTTCGTTGGGTGTTGTTGGTGTTTTGGTTTCGGAAAGGTGGAGTGGGTGGTCTTGCATTGGTGTTACCACCCGGTAGCTCTTGAGCGGGGAAAAAGGTTCCTCGGGTTTGGAATTGATTTGGGTGGAGGTTTTGGTTTGGGTTAAATTCTTGGTTGGAATTGTGGTTCGCCATTGAATCGGTTTCAATGGTCGGTGTGAGTGGTGGTGTTCGGTTGGTTTGATTAGAAGCAAGAGTTGCTTCTAACCGGCTTGCTAAGTTTCTTCTTGCGAGTCTTTCAATTTCCGGTTCGTAGACTAGAGGTGAAGTCCTCCCGGAATTTCGTGTACGCATGCACTACCTGTAACCTGCACAAGTAACACACCCCGCGTAACAAGGAAAAAGACAATACAAAAAGAAAGCAAAACAAATTAAACAATTAATCACACAACTTCAAACAATATCCAAACACAAAGCGCACGCACTCCCCGGCAGCGGCGCCAAAATTTGATCGGAGTGTCGCGCTCCGGTCAAAGATAATATTTATATACCCTAATTACCCTTAACAAATAGCTAGTGGTAGCAAGGGGTCGAACCACGAAGAGTATGTGGTTTGCGAATGGACCTTGAATGAACTGTAGAAAATGTCACTTTTATGAAGCTTGCCAAGATATGTTTTTATGTATTTTTGATTAAATTGATAATGTGAATTATGAAAACTAAAAACAAACAATTGCAATGATGTAAATAAAGGTTTTGACAAAATAGAGAAAACAAGGTTCACACCCGGTTCGGTTATTGCAATCCTAGGGTTCCTACACGTTTTAGATTTAATTCACTTGAATATGTTATTAACGGATTTCTATCATCAAAGCTTAGGTGCCAATTGTTATCAACGCATACACGGACTACAATGCACTTCGTTACTTCGGACAAATAAAACCTTTTGAATGACAAGGCATAATTGCACAAACTTATTTCGCAAAGTCAAATTTCATAACTCACTCGACAATTCACAAATATAGTTCAAATGCAAGACAATTATCAATCAATTCAAATACAATTCAAGTTGTCACAAAATCAAACTAAAACATTGTTCAAACCCTAGACTTACAATAACCTACACCGGGGTGAAACCTCCAAGAAACTAGCCGCTCATGGTGTAAACGGTACGATCAACGGATGCACAAGACTTCAATTGGATCATCTTGGGGCTTGAGGATGGATGGTGGAATGATTAGGGTTTAGGAATGGTTGGTGGTGATGGATGGATTGAAGGTGGAAGAATGGTTGTGATAGTGATGAACTAGGGTTTTGATTCGGATGGTGATTTGGTTGTTGAGAGGATGGATTATCGATTAGAGATGAAGTGGTAGTCAAGGATGATGATGAATGGCTCCAAGAATGTCTTTCAAAAATCAAAATAAGTTGTAACTCCCGAATTAATTGAGTTCCAACCAATAGAAATCGGAATAAAACCCCAAAAATCAAAAATTCGCGTTTCTGTTTTTGGCAGGCCGTCGCCGACGGCCCTCAACCCGTCGGCGACGGGTCTTGGATTTTCATTATTGTCCCGACGGCTAAAGTACCTGGATACGGGTGAAGTGTGCCTACGGGCTTATCCAAGGGGCGTCGCCGACGGCCTGGACCCCGTCGCCGACGGCCCCTTAAAAACCTATTTTCTGATTTTCGCTCTTTGCACTTCCGGTTGATCCGTAACGCATCCCGGTGCTCCGGTTTTCGACCCGATGACCCGTAGAGCTCCCGAAAAGCTCCTTAAACTCCATCAAACCTGCAAAACACATTCTTGATTAAAAGTAGGCTATTCGAAACTAAAACTTACGTAAAAACGTTAAGTTAAACAATATCAAGCACCGGTTTTCAACCGCGTATCAGCAGGAAAGGGGGCATATCGATTGCTGACTATGGAAGGTGATTTGCTACCAAGAGCCTGGAATGCTGTCCATTTGAAGAAATATTTCATGTGAGCAGGATCCTCATAGAATAGATGATCCTTACATTATGGGTATCCTTGAAGGATCCTTAAAGCACAGATGATCCTTACTTTGGTAACATCCTGAACTCAAACTATTTCATTTCCTTGTTTTCTCATATAAGGATCATGTGTCCTTTATCCACCTCTCACGTGATTCTAAGTTTTGAAAGTCCAGGTATCCTTAGCAAAATGTTGATTATCCACAGAAGCAATCAGTTCCTTGGGTTTGACCCCAGTTATTTGGGCTTGACCCCAGTTTCTCCTGTAGCGCATGATGATCCTGGTATAGTTCATGGCAGTGGGACCAGTACTCGCTTTAGGGACTGATAATTCCATTGTACTGGCTATACCTAGGATCCTACGTATAATGGTAGACGTACCATACATCCGTTCCTAAGGTTTCTAACGTTTTCACGTTAGCCAAGGTTTTGGCATTTTCATGTCACTAAGTTTGGATAGTCGCCAGTAAGGGCCATACTCCAGTTTACAAACGATCCTTGGGCTTGTCCCCGGTTATCCTTGGGCTTGTCCCTAGTTATCCTTGGGCTTGTCCCCAGTTATCCTTGGGCTTGTCCCCAGTTATCTTTGGGCTTGTCCCCAGTTGCTAACTTTTATCTTATATTGGCTTAGTCCCAAGCTATGCTCTATTGCAGGCCTTTGAAGTCAAACAACTAAGGATCCTTGATCCTTACTTCTCTATAAGGTTTGCCTTATAGTTATCCTGGTTATGGAATTAAGGGTTAGGATCCTAACTTGGATCCTCAGGTATGATCCTTAACTATTTTAATTTTGTTCATTGTTTATTTGAAAACCCTTGTAATTTGACAACTAAACTCGTGATCCATAAAATATCCTACTTTTTGGGATTTTTCAACTATAGGATATTTGATCCTAGATCATATCCTAAGTATTTTCAATCTGACTTATTCAAGATTTCTTATTTAGACAAGTGTATATCAAAGCAATTGAAAGATAAAAAGACAAACAAGGATAACAACACAAGATAAGCCAAAAAAGATTAAAGTTATTTTATTAACAAACGTTAAACCACCAAAAGTTGTCAAGGTTGCCAACCCATGTTTCTACCAGCAAAACGTGGCCCGTCCACATGGGTTGGCAACGGGTGTCCATTGTTTATGCGGTCTTAGCATGCAGGTAATTAAAAGGCGGCAGGATCACAATGGCTTCATCCCCTAAACAGAGGATCCCTCCACCATTTGCAATCCTACCTATTGTCTAAAGGATCCTGGATCCTTAACCCTAAAACTATTGTTCAAGTACAAGCCATCAACTGTTCAACCAAAAACAACCATCAAACTAAAAAATTGGGCTCCGGCTATGTCTAGAAGTTTCCATCATTGCCCAATCACGCAGCCTAAGCCTTCGCTGCATCACCACCTCCGGCTCCACTTGCTTCACCACCTTGATCCTTGCCACTGCCTCCAGCCTCAATTGTCAGGATCTCTTCAGCCTCCTCTTCATCATCCAGCTCAGCCAGCCTTGCCTTCCAGCCTTCCACATCCCAGGTGCTCCTGTCAAAGTCAGGATCCTGAGCTTCCAAGGCCATCTGCAGTTTGGTCTTGTACATCGCTATGGCGGCAGAGACTTTGGCATCTTCGGTGATCTCATGCTTCTCGTAGTCGACATTGATTAGCACCTTAGCCGTCTCGTTTTTGGCATTCTGGAGATCCTTCTGGAGGTCGGCAATCTTGAGATCCTTTAGCAGTGCAACCTGTTGGAGGTCAGCAATCTTCCTATCCTGATCCTCAACGTGGCCAACGTAATCCTCAATCTCAGCGAATTTCTGCAAAGAGGATAAAGGATAATTCAGGACCAGGTGATCCTCAAACAAGCAGGATATACAAGTAGGGACAGTGATCCTTACCTCACTGAAGTAGTCAAGGAATTGTTGGCGGATCAAGGGCAGACCTTGCAGATCCTCAGCTTCAGAGGCTTTTCTCTTCTTTCCTCCCCTTCCTTTGAGGGGTGCCTTGGGGATTGAAACGGTTGGGCTGGCAGGAGTTTTCTTCTTGGAGGATCTGACAGTGGTAAGATCAGTGACACTGAACTTTGAGGCAGACTTTGTGGATTTTCCAGCACCTGCACAACCAAAACAACATAAGTATCTTTATTCTACTTATATTTCACTATTTATTTGAATTTTTAAACAAAGATACTTACTTGATATCGTGACAGAGCCTGAGGATACCTCTTGTGAATCCTGGGTGGTTGTCTTGAACGATCTTATTTCAGGATCGAGTCTCTTAAAGGCGGCAAGCCTCTCTTTGGCAGCAGGAGACAGTTTGAGGTGTGAGACGGTAGCAGCTGCACAACAAAAAAGCAAAAGGGTGTTAGTGATCCTTATATGAAAAGAAAGTTGTCTGGTGATCCTTCTCAGGATCCTCTATCCTACCATGGGTAGCCCATTCCTGGGTAGATCCTTCCCGTCAGGGATAGAATCCCTTTTGACGAAAAAGAAACGCCGTTTCCAGTTAGTGTCGTTCTTGGTGGCTTTGAAGATCGGGTGTTCCTCACCAGGTTTACGTTTGAACAAATATCGGTGGGATCCAAAGGTAGTAAGATCATACATCTCGCCCAGCTCTAACATCCCTAGGTCTATCCTGTCACACCCTGGCTTTGCGGAAGCGTGGTTAATTTGGTGTGACTTCTTAATACCATAGCTTAATCATAACAAGCTATATGAATTAAAATATGCAAGATCATCCATTGAAAATAAAATAGTAAACATTGTCTTAACGGGTTAACACCCAACAACCATAACCTTGTCTAAACATTACAAATGCAAACTTAACATAAACATGATTCAAGGACTGTGACTTGTCCAGGAAAGAGTCACAAGCCTCGAACCCTGGATGACCTCGGGCCTAATGCAGCGGAAAACAAGCCATACCGCGCCAGATCGTTAATTACCTGAAATACATGTAAGTTGAAAAATCAACGATAATGTTGAGCGAGTTCATGCGAAAGTGCGTAAACAAACCTTTATCTTTATCAAAAAAAACCTGGTATGTAGCAAATAAGGAAAAAAAAGAGATCACCAATGGTTTGCAAGGCCATTGATATGTGTGAAGTGCAAGTAGGGATGACTCAAACCTAGCGGATTTATGCGTCGGGCACTAAGTCACCCCGAGGTCCGTTATGCTGGACCTGGGGCTGGGCTCGCTACACCCAGATAGATCTACCGCTCCTGTCCCTCGGTCCTACTACGAGGATTAATGGCCTCAAGTTGTGCCTACCCACTCACATGATCTGAGTAACAAACCTCCTTACGCTAACCATACCATGTATAAACATATTCATAATCATTGTAACATGTATTTCACCCCCGCAGTTTATAAAACTGAAAACAGTTAAGAGAAAAGGGGGACATGAACTCACAGTGAGTGCGTCACAATACCAAGTAATCCAAATATCCAACTGCTGCGCAACGACCTACATGTGCTAATTCTATTAGACGGATGGCCGTGCCTTAGCTTTATAGTTTAATTTTCGGGAAACGGTTAGACAACCGTTCCGTGTATATACTTGGTAGAAAATCTCCTTCCCAAGGATGGGGGAATTAATACATGCGTGTTTATAATATTAAGTCTCACTTAATATATTTTATTTCTCATTCCCAAAATATAACTATTTTTCTCAAAAATAATATATTTTCTTTTACACAATACTTTCCAAAATAATACGTTGACAATATCCGCATTTATGAATATTTCCGTATAAAGCGTAAGTTACGTTTTGGCGATTAAGTGGTAATAGGAATTACCATTGTAACTTATATGTTGTCGTATAAGCGTTTGTATTATTTTGGGTTCGACAAAGTTAGTAAATATTATTTTTACTCTAGAAATAATATTTATACATTTCCACAAAATAATCATAAACAGTGTTGTGAAAAATATATTTATCGGATAAATATTTATCACGTTTATTTTTGTGAAAACCCCACCTCCGAATATTTGTAAATAAAGTCATGGCGAAATATAGTTTGAAAACATCTCAAAATAGTTTAACACTTGTAAATAATTCTAAGTGTTAGATTTTTAGAAAATTTCGCCAGAGTTTCCCCTGTAACTGGAGGTGGCCACGCTTTCAAGCGTATCATTTTCTTTTACAAAATCATTTCAACAATTCTTCAAATCAACCAAATCGATTTCCGATACTTCAAACTAGTTTCAACACATTAAACTCGTAGGCTAGTATGTAAAATCACATTATTACATGAACTTGTAGTTTTTCTAAAACTATTGTGTAGATCTCGTTATATTTAGTGGATCTATGTATAAAATAGTTCAGTCTTGCAAAAACCCCGTTTTTGAAACAAATCACTCCTTACAACTTCCCGACAATTTTTATAAAAATTGTTATTTTGTCGGATCTTTCGTTTCACAAGTATTTATACACTTGTAGTTTATAAAAATCACCTTTGTTAACATGTCATCCAACTTTTATAAAAACATGATTTTCTCGACACCCGGTTCTACGAATATACTACTTGTACATACGTAGATCGGCTCGTTTTAAATACTATTTTACAAGTCAAAATACTTTTACACAAGTTCATGCTTCTCGTGTGGTGGAGTTTCACCTTTTAACCCTTGTACCATTAGAAACAAGCTTATGTCAAGATTCGGGATCTTAACAAAGTCGGGTTAAACGATGATAAGAGCCACCACAACGTAGATCGGGTCTCTACAACCAACATATTCAAATACTACGACTTTTACACAAGACATGACCTTTTATCCAACGATATTCGATTTTTAGTAGACTTTTTAGATTCAAAAGATGGGTTACCGACTTTTAACCGTTAAAAATCCTTTTAACCACTTTAGATACGATCAAGAACAAGTTTTAAATGTTATACCTCTAGCTCGGGGCTAGGGAAGATCTTTGGCGAAAATGGCGTGGATAAAAGCAAATGCACGTGGTCCTCCAACTTCCGTTTGCTTCAAGCTTCCTCGTACGTGATCCCCAACACTTGTGTACACTTGGAATGGCAAGACAAGAACCGAAAGTATGATGGATGGATGTGGGTGCTCACGGCCGAGAGGAGAGGAGCAAGAGGGAGAGAGAGTTGGTGAAATGGTGTGTGTAAAATCTTGTGTGTTATGTGGTGATTTTATAGACAAATCATGCTCCTTCGTCCAACGGTTAAATGTCGTCTAGATATCCACGTAATCTAATTAAATATCAAAAAGTTGTACTTGTCTTGTCCTCTTGGTTGGGCCGATTCCATTAAGGGGGTGGGGTATCCGGTTGGGTCTTGATCGTACAGTTAGAGTTTAGTTTGGTTAAGTCGGTTAAGTTTAGAGATTAACCCCGTTAGTTGTTTAATGTGCTATAAAGCGGGTGTTAGGGTAATCAGGGACCCTAACTGGCTTGGAAAAATACCAATAATATTTCTGGCAATATTTTTATGTTCCGGGTATAGTCCGGTTGTTCAGTTGGATAGTAATCCGTTAAAGTGCTTAAGTAATCCTTTAAGCGTCGTAAATAATATTTTTAGCGACACAATTTATTCTGCAAAGTGTCAGGAATAATTCCTCATGTTTTTGGCACTTTATTAGTTAGCTAGAAGCTAGTATGTAAATAAAAGTGCTGTGTTTCGTGCTTAGAATACGTTTTAGGCACATCCAATCTCTATATCTTATTCCTAGAGACGCAATTATACAACCCTTGTATCCATACACACACTATGGGTGCAGTAAAATATTTCTGGCTCATACAGGCCTATAGAGGCAGTGTCTGCCTGATGCTGGCTATATCAGCATGTCAAATAGGTTATCCGTTCAAATGCTACTGTGCTTTTGTGCATCATGTTTGTCACTAGAGTTCAGTAAATAAATAATGTAGTGACGGAAAAATCAAAGTATGATGCTGATATGTACAAGTATCAACAATCAAGTAGCAGTTTATCAGAAATCTCAGTTAAGCACAGTAATTAGGCAAAAATTAATAGTTAATTAAGTCGTACGGATACCTGGTTTGGTGAGGGTTGTCACATTCTCCCCCGTTAAATAAATTTCGTCCCGAAATTTTAAATTCTGCTTGTAGAAGCAGGGTTCTCAGGAAATAAGTGGGGGTATTTCTCTTTCATTCGGTCTTCACGCTCCCAGGTGAATTCAGGACCATGTCTGGCATTCCAACGAACTTTGACGAGCTTGACACTGCTCCGGCGGGTCTTGTTAACTTTCCAATCCGTGACCTCGACAGGTTCTTCAACGAAGTGGAGCGTGTCGTCAATATGAATTTCGTCGGTAGGAATGGCAACGTTATCTTGAGTTAGACTTCTCTTCAGATTAGATACATGAAATGTATCGTGAACATTATTCAGTTCGGCAGGTAGATCCAACTTGTATGCTACGGTCCCAATTCTTTCCAAAACCTTGAAAGGACCAATGTAGCGCGGATTCAACTTCCCACGTTTCCCAAATCGTGCCACACCCTTCCAGGGTGATACTTTCAACAAAACCATATCCCCAACCTCAAACTCCTGAGGTTTCCTTTTCAGATCTGCGTAGGTCTTCTGACGGTCACGAGCCGCACTAATGCGATCTCGGATTTGCGCGATCTTATCTGTAGTTTCCTGAACTACATCGGGACCTACTATGTGACAACCCGTACTCTAGACTTATCTTGTGCAACGTTATATGCTCACGTGAATTATGTTACTTGAACGAATACATGATATGTTATGTGTTACACGGTTGTGTGATTTCGTGATTATATTGAATGTTGCATGTTACGTGATTTAATGTGATTGCATATGTTATTACTTGAACCGATTAGTGAAACATTTACAAGAACCTACTCGGTCCATATGGTTGGACTCGAGACCATGAGAAAACCCATGTGGGGGTTTCGGCCCACTTCCCTTCACACGCATATATACACACATTACCTCTAGGGTTTTGGTTTTACAAAACTTAGCAATCAAGAACACACACAAACTCTCCCTCTCGTTCGCAAACACAAGACGGCCGGACATCAACCTCGAATTCGAATCACCTCTACCCGATCGGTTAGTGTTTAATTGTGACCTATTGATTGAATGATTATAAGATCGCATGCTTTGAATAATTCTGTGTTAAATTAAGCTTTGTTCGATCGGCCGAACGTATTATTAACCGGCCGGATATGTGTTAATCTGATATGTTGTTATTTGGATATGCATGTTAACTGGATTGTTAGGATGTTGTTGTTGATCGGCTAGTCAATCGGCCAAACTTGTTTGATTGATCGGTCGGATAGGTTAGTTAATCGGCCACCATGTTACGAAATCGGATTTATTGTTGATGATATTTAATGTTAATGTCTTGTGGATCGGCTGTGATGTTTTGCAAATCAGATTATTAACGTTCATGGAACCGGAACTTAATATGATTAAGTGGTATTATTGTTCATATGGTTAAATTTAGGGTTCATAAGAATTTATGTTGTTATTGCCTGTTTGATCGATAATACTTAGTAGGATTCATGAGAAACTGTTAGTTGATTTGAATTATGGAAATTGTTAATTGATTGGCATAACTGATTGCATGAAACATGGAAACTGTTACAAGTTGTTAGGCACACGGATTGCGAGTCGAAACCGAGATTGCGAGTCTTGTTGCGACTCGGAACCCCACACAACAGCATGAGCCGAAACCATGGTTGCGAGTCCCGGTTGCGACTCGTAACCAAACCATGACGAGCCGAGACCAGTCGTTGCGACTCGTAACCCCGTTGCGACTCGAGACCTGACTCGAGACCACCTAGTCTCGAAGGATATGCATCTGTCGAGATCTCCCTTGTTGCGACTCGTAATCTCTGTTGCGAGTCGAGACCATGCACGGACTTGCACACTGACACGAGCCCAACTAATTGGGCCGGATAACTGGACTTGTTTACACCTCGGCTATTTGGACTACTTATCTGATTGGGCTGATAGGTTGGGTGAATATTATTTGGGCCGGGTTATGTTTGGGCCGAATACTTAGATTGTTTATCGGATTACTGATACGTGTACATGTTTACCATAAATCCTTGCATGCTTGCAACGTGTTAACCTATGTGATACAACATACGTGCTATATGCGAACCTGACTTATGTAATAACCCTGTTAGGACGTGGTTGACCACTGTTAGTTCAAGAACTCTCTTTCTCTCTTTGTGTATCTGCCGAGCAACCCAAGGTGAGTTCACACAGCCAAGGCATGGGGTTCCCAGGGTGGGAATGGGATTGAATAAACTATACGTACATACTTAGTTAACAGAACATAATGATATGAGTCCTCAGGGTGAGGGTGGTGAATGATAAGATACGGCTAGACTAGTATACCAATTGAACTGATCTTCGCATACACGCCAGGGGTTGGCCGCGATATTATGACTGATCTTCGCACACATGCCTTGGAAAGGCCGCGACTATATACTAAAACTTCGCACACATGCCAGGGTGGCCGCGATACAAATATACATAGTCTAGAATACTTGAGAACTTTCCCTAATCTTCGCATACATGCCGAAAGGGGCCCGCGATACGAACCGATACTATACATGAGCAATGAACGAACTAATACGATGCATGATTAGATAAACGAACGCAATGTTTGCTATACTATGCTATTACTGAACTTACTTTCTGTGAACTCGCTCAACTAGTTGTTGACTCGCTGCTGCATGCCTTGCAGGACCTTAGGTACATTATGGAGCTTGCACAGGGAGGAGCAGGTCGTTGTGGGCAAAGGATCGTGAATGATGTTTCAACACTTATGTTAAATCATACATACTATTGTTTGGGTTACTTAAATGCTTCCGCTATACTTAACTACTTTATACGTTCAATATGATTGGTGGTTAGGATCCTGGTCAGTCATGCCTCCAAGCGGTGATACTCCGCGTGTGGATTTTGGGGGTGTGACAGATTGGTATCAGAGCCATTGGTTATAGAGAACTTGGTTTTAATATGGGAAAACGTTTTTATTAAAACCGGACTATAACCAGAACAGTGCTCTCAACGATCCACAACGACGCTTCGCTCCACGTGCAAGGCTCGACATCCTAGGTAATAAGGTTTATGTTTATTGCCTGTTTGCTAGAACTGCCTAGAACTTTGCTCGCATTACGCTTAGATACACATGCTTTGACTACATGAGAACACCTACGTGCTTACACTTTTCTGTCATCGCCCTACTCGCGAACCACTCTTATTTACGTTACTCTTACTATGAAGATCATGTCTGGAAGGATTAACATGACTCAAGCCCAGCTAGAGGCTCTCGTTCAAGCTCAAGTTGTTGCGGCACTTGCAGCTGCTCAAGCAGGTAGTATACCCTGTAGACATAACTTACGCTAGGATCTTTAGATCCTACATTCCTAAGCTAGCCTTTGTATTTAAACTTTGCCCTATTCGTACACAATAGGTCAACCAGCGCAGCAAGTTTGCACCTTTAAGAATTTCATGGACTGTCGTCCAAATTCCTTCAGCGGCACAGAGGGGGCAGTGGGACTCCTCCACTGGTTTGAGAAGCTAGAATCCGTATTCGAAATGTGCGAGTGCCCTGAGGCTCGCAAGGTCAAGTTTGCCACCGGCACCTTGGAGGGAATAGCACTAACTTGGTGGAACGCCCAAGTTCAAATCTTAGGGTTGGCAGCTGCTAACGCCACCCCATGGAACGATTTTAAGGAACTCATCAAGAGGGAGTATTGCACGCGTGAAGACATTCACAAGCTGGAAGACGAGCTGTATAATCTGAAAATGATTGGGTCAGAGATCGAAGCATATACGAAACGGTCAAACGAGCTGGCAGTTCTGTGCCCTACTATGGTGGACCCTCCATACAAGCGCATTGAGTTGTATCTCAAGGGTTTGGCGCCAGAGATTCAGAGCCACGTGACGTCGGCTAACCTCGAAAACATCCAGGAAATCCAACGCCTCGCTCATCGCATCACTGATCAGGCAGTGGATCAGAATAAACTGCCAAAGCGTGTCAACGCTACTGCTACAGTCACTTCAGCTGCTACTTCTGCTACACCCAGCGACAACAAACGGAAATGGGATGGGGATTCCGAACAGTCTCAAGCACAGCAGCGCAGAACGAACGACTACCAGAACCCGGGTCAGCAATCATCTGGTAGTCAGGAGCAGGGTGGATACAGGGGAGTACACCCACTATGTAACAAGTGTAACAAGCACCACAGTGGAAGGTGTCGCAAGGAACGTTGCCAGAGATGTCTCAAGATAGGGCATGAAGCCAAAGATTGCAGGAGCTCACGACCTGCAAACCAGAATCAGCAACTTCCACCACCCGCTCCTCAGAACCCACAGCAGCAGCAGCCACAGCGTGGAAATCGGGGATGTTTCCAGTGTGGAGCAGAAGGTCATTACAAGCGCGATTGCCCACAGTTGAACCAGAATCAGAACAACAACAATAACCAGGGCAATGGGAACAACAACAACAACAATGGCAACGAGGCAAGGGGTCGAGCTTTCATGCTAGGACAAGGAGACGCTGTTTGAACTCATAACTCGTTTTGGGATTTCCTTTATTATGTCTCTGTTACTCAAACAAAGTTTGGTTTGAACATGAATCGTACTGGGTTTTATGGACTATTTTAATTTACTATACTTTATGTTTGATATGATGGATGGTTTGATATTATTTGAACGCTCCTGCCGTATTTAAGGACCTTATGAACAGGGTGTGCAGACCCTACCTAGACGAGTTCGTCATAGTATTCGTGAAGTCCACTTCTTAGGCCACGTAGTGAGCAAGGATGGAATCCGTGTCGATCCATCCAAGGTAGACTCAACCAGAAACTGGCCTGCATCACGTACTACGGACGGTTTACGCAGGGATTTCTCGAAGATTGCTCAGCCACTTACGCTACTGACACAGAAGGGTGTCACCTATTGCTGGGGAGAGCCCCAGGGGACTGCTTTTCAGCGCGACAAGGTTATCGCTTTCGCTACACGTCAACTTAAGATTCATGAACGCAACTACACGACGCACGATTTAGAGCTGGGAACTGTTGTTTTTGCGCTTAAGATATGGCGACACTACCTGTACGGTACCAGGTGCACCATTTACACCGATCACAGGAGTCTCGAGCATATTCTTAAGCAGGAGGACTTGAACCATGCGTCAACGGCGATGGGTTGAACTACTTCGCGACTGTGAATGCGCCATCAAGTACCATCCAGGCAAGCCAATGTTGTGGCTGATGCCCTCAGTCGAAAGGACACCTTACCAAAGCGCGTGCGAGCGCTACAGCTTACGATTCAGTCTAGCCTTCCAGCACAGATACGAAATGCTCAGGTAGAAGCATTGAAGCCCGAAAACGTCAAGGCTGAAGCCTTACGCGGCTCACGACAGCAAATGGAACGGAAGGCAGACGGCGCTTACTATGTAACGGGCCGGATTTGGGTCCCACTTTATGGCGGTCTACGCGAACTTGTGATGGATGAAGCTCACAAGTCTTACCACTCAGTACATCCAGGGTCGGATAGAACGTACTACGACATCAGCGCTATTTATTGGTGGCCTACCTCGATCCCAGCATGGGAACGATACCATATGGGTCATCGTGGATCGACTCACCAAGTCTGCACACTTCCTACCGATTAAGGAAACGGACAAGTTCTCCAACTCTCGCAGATGCCTATCTTAAAGAAGATTGTTTCGAGGCACGGGGTGCCCACGTCCATCAATTCGGATCGCGATGCACGATTCACGTCAGAACTTTGGCAAGCAAGGCACAAACCATTCGACTCACGATTAAACATGAGCACAATAGCATACAAGCCGCACCATTCGAGGCATTGTACGGGCGTAGATGCCGGTCACCTCTCTGTTGGGTAGAGGTGGGGGATAGTCAGATCACGGGTCCAGAGATTGTAATGGACGCCACAGAAAAGATTGCACAGATACGACAACGCACGGCGGCAGCACGCGACCGTCAGAAAGCCTACGCGGGCAAGCGTTGAAAGCCATTGGAATTTCAGGTCGGGGACCATTCGAGATCATAGAACGTACAGGCAGGGTAGCCTATAGATTGAACCTATCAGCTGAACTCGGGGCAGTTCACAATGTCTTTCATGTATCGAACTACCGACGAGCGGTTACAGTTCGTCGAGGAACCAGTAGAAATCACGGACCGGGAGGTGAAGGTCCTCAAACACAAGAGAATCCCTCTTGTTCGAGTTCGTTGGAACTCCAAACGTGGCCCAGAGTACACCTGGGAACGCAAAGACAGGATGACAGAAAAGTACCCCCAGTTATTCGAAACCAATGCTACCACTACTGAGGTTGAAGCTACTACTTCGGAATTTCGGGACGAAATTCCAGATCAACGGGGGGAGGATGTGACACCCCAGGAAAAACCAGTGAACGATTGAACTTACCTAGCTTCCTCAGTGAGTGCATACCAAATTTCGGGACGAAATTTCCAATTAGTTGGGGATAATGTGACAACCCGTACTCTAGACTTATCTTGTGCAACGTTATATGCTCACGTGAATTATGTTACTTGAACGAATACATGATATGTTATGTGTTACACGGTTGTGTGATTTCGTGATTATATTGAATGTTGCATGTTACGTGATTTAATGTGATTGCATATGTTATTACTTGAACCGATTAGTGAAACATTTACAAGAACCTACTCGGTCCATATGGTTGGACTCGAGACCATGAGAAAACCCATGTGGGGGTTTCGGCCCACTTCCCTTCACACGCATATATACACACATTACCTCTAGGGTTTTGGTTTTACAAAACTTAGCAATCAAGAACACACACAAACTCTCCCTCTCGTTCGCAAACACAAGACGGCCGGACATCAACCTCGAATTCGAATCACCTCTACCCGATCGGTTAGTGTTTAATTGTGACCTATTGATTGAATGATTATAAGATCGCATGCTTTGAATAATTCTGTGTTAAATTAAGCTTTGTTCGATCGGCCGAACGTATTATTAACCGGCCGGATATGTGTTAATCTGATATGTTGTTATTTGGATATGCATGTTAACTGGATTGTTAGGATGTTGTTGTTGATCGGCTAGTCAATCGGCCAAACTTGTTTGATTGATCGGTCGGATAGGTTAGTTAATCGGCCACCATGTTACGAAATCGGATTTATTGTTGATGATATTTAATGTTAATGTCTTGTGGATCGGCTGTGATGTTTTGCAAATCAGATTATTAACGTTCATGGAACCGGAACTTAATATGATTAAGTGGTATTATTGTTCATATGGTTAAATTTAGGGTTCATAAGAATTTATGTTGTTATTGCCTGTTTGATCGATAATACTTAGTAGGATTCATGAGAAACTGTTAGTTGATTTGAATTATGGAAATTGTTAATTGATTGGCATAACTGATTGCATGAAACATGGAAACTGTTACAAGTTGTTAGGCACACGGATTGCGAGTCGAAACCGAGATTGCGAGTCTTGTTGCGACTCGGAACCCCACACAACAGCATGAGCCGAAACCATGGTTGCGAGTCCCGGTTGCGACTCGTAACCAAACCATGACGAGCCGAGACCAGTCGTTGCGACTCGTAACCCCGTTGCGACTCGAGACCTGACTCGAGACCACCTAGTCTCGAAGGATATGCATCTGTCGAGATCTCCCTTGTTGCGACTCGTAATCTCTGTTGCGAGTCGAGACCATGCACGGACTTGCACACTGACACGAGCCCAACTAATTGGGCCGGATAACTGGACTTGTTTACACCTCGGCTATTTGGACTACTTATCTGATTGGGCTGATAGGTTGGGTGAATATTATTTGGGCCGGGTTATGTTTGGGCCGAATACTTAGATTGTTTATCGGATTACTGATACGTGTACATGTTTACCATAAATCCTTGCATGCTTGCAACGTGTTAACCTATGTGATACAACATACGTGCTATATGCGAACCTGACTTATGTAATAACCCTGTTAGGACGTGGTTGACCACTGTTAGTTCAAGAACTCTCTTTCTCTCTTTGTGTATCTGCCGAGCAACCCAAGGTGAGTTCACACAGCCAAGGCATGGGGTTCCCAGGGTGGGAATGGGATTGAATAAACTATACGTACATACTTAGTTAACAGAACATAATGATATGAGTCCTCAGGGTGAGGGTGGTGAATGATAAGATACGGCTAGACTAGTATACCAATTGAACTGATCTTCGCATACACGCCAGGGGTTGGCCGCGATATTATGACTGATCTTCGCACACATGCCTTGGAAAGGCCGCGACTATATACTAAAACTTCGCACACATGCCAGGGTGGCCGCGATACAAATATACATAGTCTAGAATACTTGAGAACTTTCCCTAATCTTCGCATACATGCCGAAAGGGGCCCGCGATACGAACCGATACTATACATGAGCAATGAACGAACTAATACGATGCATGATTAGATAAACGAACGCAATGTTTGCTATACTATGCTATTACTGAACTTACTTTCTGTGAACTCGCTCAACTAGTTGTTGACTCGCTGCTGCATGCCTTGCAGGACCTTAGGTACATTATGGAGCTTGCACAGGGAGGAGCAGGTCGTTGTGGGCAAAGGATCGTGAATGATGTTTCAACACTTATGTTAAATCATACATACTATTGTTTGGGTTACTTAAATGCTTCCGCTATACTTAACTACTTTATACGTTCAATATGATTGGTGGTTAGGATCCTGGTCAGTCATGCCTCCAAGCGGTGATACTCCGCGTGTGGATTTTGGGGGTGTGACATACTAATTGTCTATCGCCTGCGTCAGACCAACAAAGCGGCGACCTGCACTTGCGCCCATATAACGCTTCGAATGGCGCGGCACCAATACTGGTGTGGTAGCTGTTGTTGTAAGAAAATTCAACCAGGGGTAAATGCTTATCCCAGCTACCGCCTAAATCCATCACACATGCTCTCAGCATGTCCTCCAACGTCTGAATCGTCCGCTCACTTTGTCCGTCGGTCTGCGGGTGAAAGGCAGTACTCATATTCAGCTTTGAGCCAAAAGCTTCCTGGAAGGATTGCCATATCCTCGATACGAACCTCCCGTCTCTATCAGAAATAATCGAGAGAGGTACTCCATGGCGTGTAACAATCTCTCTCATATAGATTTCAGCCAATTTGCTTGTATGATCCTTCTCGCGGATAGGCAAGAAGTGTGCTGGCTTCGTTAAGCGATCCACTATCACCCAGATAGTGTCATGGCCTTTTGGCGTTCTTGGCAACTTTGTAATAAAATCCATGGAGATTTCTTCCCACTTCCACTGGGGAATTTTCGGTTGCTGCAGAAGTCCTGAAGGCTTCTGGTATTCCGCCTTAACTTTGGCGCAAGTTAAACATTTGCTCACGTAAATAGCAACATCGCCCTTCATCCTAGGCCACCAGTAATAATCTTTAAGATCCTGGTACATCTTATCCGCTCCAGGGTGGATAGAGTACCGCGACTTGTGAGCTTCATCAAAGATAATCTCTCTTAAACCACCAAACAGAGGAACCCAAATCCTTTTCTCAAAACATAACGTTCCTTCCCTGTTTGGCACCAATATCTTCTCCATCCCACGGAGATATTCTTCCTCAAGGTTTCCCTCCTTGAGAGCTTCCTTCTGTGCTGCACGAACGCGCGGGGTAAGGTCGGTTTGAATTATCATCTCCATAGCCCTAACCCTTATGGGCTTGATTCTCTCTTTACGACTTAGGGCATCAGCGACCACATTCGCCTTCCCTGGATGATACTTGATCTCGCAGTCGTAATCGTTCAACAACTCGACCCATCGTCTTTGCCTCATGTTCAACTCCTTCTGGTTGAATATATGCTGGAGGCTCTTGTGATCTGTAAAGATTGTACACCTCGTACCGTAAAGGTAGTGTCTCCAAATCTTCAAAGCAAAAACCACTGCGCCTAGCTCCAAATCATGAGTGGTATAGTTCTTTTCGTGCACTTTCAGTTGGCGTGATGCGTAGGCGATAACCTTCTGACGTTGCATCAACACACAACCCAATCCTTGACGCGATGCGTCGCAGTATACCACGAAATCGTCAGTACCTTCTGGTAGAGCTAAGATTGGCGCGTTGCAAAGCTTATCCTTCAATGTCTGAAACGCCTCATCCTGTTTGATTCCCCAATCAAACTTCTTATCTTTCTGCGTGAGGAGTGTCAACGGTTGAGCGATCTTTGAAAAGTTCTCGATGAACCTTCGATAATAGCCAGCCAAACCCAAGAATTGCCGGATCTCAGTTGGCGTCTTTGGCGTTTCCCAATCTTTGATCGCCTCGATCTTGGTCGGGTCCACATGAATTCCATCTCCATTCACCACGTGTCCAAGGAATTGCACTTCTCTTAGCCAAAACTCACACTTAGAGAATTTGGCGTACAACTGTTCTTTCTTTAGCAGCTCCAGAATGGCTCTAAGATGCTGCTCGTGTTCAGCCTTTGTCTTCGAATAAATCAAGATGTCGTCGATGAAAACAATCACAAACTTATCCAAGTACGGCTTACAAACTCGGTTCATCAAATCCATGAACACTGCAGGTGCGTTTGTCAAACCAAATGGCATAACGAGAAACTCGTAGTGTCCATATCGAGTTCTGAAGGCTGTCTTCGGGATACTCTCCTCCTGTATCCGTAGCTGATGGTATCCAGATCGAAGATCGATCTTTGAATAGAAGCTTGAACCTTGAAGCTGGTCGAACAGATCATCGATTCTTGGCAGGGGATACCTATTCTTGATCGTCAGCTTGTTCAACTCTCTGTAGTCAATACACATCCGGAAACTACCGTCCTTCTTCTTCACAAACAAGACTGGAGCTCCCCAAGGCGAGAAGCTCGGTCGGATAAATCCCTTGTCTAACAACTCTTGAAGTTGTGTCGACAGTTCTTGCATCTCAGACGGAGCGAGTCTATAAGGTGCCTTAGCCACAGGCGCAGCGCCTGGAACTAAGTCGATGCGAAACTCCACTTGCCTTTGAGGTGGCAAGCCAGGCAAGTCTTCTGGAAAGACTTCTGGGTATTCCCTCACGACAGGGATGTCTTCGATCTTCGGCTCAGCAGCCTTCTTATCCACAATGTGTGCTAGAAAAGCAACACATCCTTTCCTCAAACACTTCCTTGCTTTCAGGCAGCTAATCATCCTTAACGGCGTCTCACGTTTCTCCCCATGAACAACAATGGTCTCACCATCATCGGTCGGGATACGAATAATCTTCTCGTGACAAACTATCTCTGCCTTGTTACTTGATAACCAATCCATCCCTACTACCACGTCGAAGCTTCCCAACTGGACCGGTAGTAGATCGAGAGCAAACTCACGCTCTCCCAGCTCGATTACGCAACCTCGAATCACCTCGTTAGCTTCTACTAACTTCCCATTCGCTAATTCGATCGAGTATGGAATATCTAGCTTACTAGCGGCTAACCCAAGCATGTTCTTAAATTCTAGCGATACGAAGCTATAATCGGCACCAGTATCAAACAAAACGGATGCATAGCGTTGGTTTACAGGGAACGTACCAGTGACAACGTTGGGATCCTGGCGCGCTTCCCTGGCTTCCATGTTAAACACTCTTCCGCGTGCCTGGTTTAACTCTGGGCAATTCCTCTTGAAATGCCCTTGATCTCCACAATTAAAACATCCGGGCCTCTGCCCGTTTCCACCATTGTTTCCAGCTTGATGGTTTCCCTGGTTCCGATTCATGGTGCCTGCTTGGTTAGCATTATTGGCACGGTTTCCATCACCTCCCAGGTTTCCTTGTGGGCGGTTCCCATTACCACCACGGTTATTCCTATTCCCATTTCCTCCTTGGCCTCCCCGGCCAGCATTAGCCCAACAGAAATCCTTCGTATGACCAGTCTTCCCACATGATTCACAAACTCTCAGGCTGCAACGACCAGAGTGATGTTTTTGGCATGAGTTGCACTTGGGGTGTGCACCCATGTATCCCTTCCCTTTCTTTCTACCACCAGCTGAATCCTGAGCTGGCGCACTCGACTCTCCCTTCTTAACCACCATCCCGGTGCTCTGCTTGAAACTCGAAAACTTTCGCTTATTACCACCAGATGACTCCACATGAGTCTCTTTCTTCTTGGGCTCAACCCCATCAAACTTGTTCAACCGAATCGCCTCTTCGGTGAGAGCCACACTCAGATCAATGGCTTCTGTGATGGTTGCAGGTTTGGAAGAAGTCACCATGCTGATTATCTGAGGAGCCAATCCCCAGATGAAGCGTTCAATCCTCTTGAACTCCGGTGTAACCATGTAGGGTACCACGTGCGACAAATCGTGGAACCTCTGGACATACTCAGCTATCTTGGAACCTTCCATCTTTAGGTGCCAGAATTCGGTCTCTAACCTCTGAATTTCAGCACGAGAACAGTACTTCTTGCGCATGAGCTCTTTCAACTCTGTCCAGGTCAGTGCGTAAGTTGCGGCTTCGCCAAGGGTCTGGACCTGTAGATTCCACCAGGATAGGGCTCCATCCACAAATAACCCTGAGATGTAAGTGACTTGCTGATCCACAGCGCACTTGCTCATGCGAAGTACGGACTCGGTCTTCTCTGCCCAGCGGACGAAAGCAACAGCACCACCTGTGCCGTCGAAGTTTATGGGCTTGCAGTCCAAGAATTGTTTGTAGGTGCACCCATGAGGAGGATTTTGGTTGCCGTTAATGTTCGAGCTACTTCCCCTTGGTCCTCCTTGCGAGGCAGCATATTGAGCAATGGCGTTAGCGATAACTTGCTGTAGTTCTTCATGAGTAGTGGGCATCGACTGCGGTTGACGTCTTGGTGCCATCTTCTAAAGATGCGTACGTCGATTAGGCCATAATAAACATACGTATATAGTAATAGTAATAGCATATAACATCTCATGTTATCAATATATCACACACAACATCCCATGTCCCAACACCCCATGTCACAAATATCATACACACAACATCCCATGTCCCAACATCCCATGTTGCAAATATCATACATACAACATCCCATGTCCCAACATCCCATGTTGCAAATATCATACATACAACATCCCATGTCACAAAACATAAATAAGCAATCAAGTGAATCAGATATGGTGAGAATACGGCGATTGTTGTATATATCGAGACCATAATGTGGTAAGGGTATCAGTACGTCACTGTATCATACAATCACAAATCAAATAGGGGCTACATCACCCCTGTCAAAAACAATATCACATCAGGGTCACATACATCCAGTACATCAACAAATATCAACAAAAATCAGTATCGTCAGATGGTCTCCAAAAGGCTGTGCAGTCACAATCGCGGTCGTCTCACCATCGCCTACCACTATGGTACCAATGAGCCCTATGCGGATGGGGGTGGAGGAGGGGGAAAGTGAGCGTAAAGTAAGCGGCGTAAATGAAGCCAGTCCTCCTCCATCGCCTGCTGAGTGCGAATAACAGATGCAATCTGCTGCTCCATAGTCGAAAGTCGGGCAGCAAAGTCAGGAGGTAATGATCGAAAAGGCTGAAAAGATGAGGATGTCTGACCAAGATATGGACCTAGTGATAACTGAGCTCTCTCGAGCTCCTGGAGTCGCTGTGTATGGGAATCATGCTGATGGACAAAGGACATCAAGACGTCCTCTATGGTATGTCCCATATGGAATGGATGATATGGATCGGTGGGTGGCATCGGTGAGGAAGATGACCAAAGCAGTGGCATGCTGGTGGGATCGAATGGTGCTACATGAACAGAAGATGGAACAGGTGTCATCTGAGGCATGAAGGGCATAGGCATCGGGATGTGCCCAAAGGGGTGGGCTGAAGAGCCCTCTCCAGGCCCTGCTGGAGGTACAAACGGTGGGATCTGAAATGAGAAATCAGTATGATGTGCCTCAGTGTGGTGTGGTGGAAGCGGTGGAACATCCTCGTCAGCCGGTATCCAACCGTGCTGAGCCTCCTCATCAGGTGGATCCATATGCTCTGCAAATAGAGCATGCTCAGGCTCAATGGGTACAGGATCAAAAGGAGCAATGACAGGATCAACATGATCAACATGATGGTCAATAGGGACGTCAGCAATCAAAGGTGGGTCAACAAAAGGATCAACAGCATGATCAGCAACTAACAAAGGGACATCATCAACAGGAAGATCGCCAACAGGCGGGTCAGCCAAAACAGGCTCAATAGGAACGTCAGCATGTACCAAGTCATGCTCATGCACAGGATCGAAAGCAGCTGCCTGCTCTAGGGCTACGGCAGGCTCCGGGTCGTCAAAAGCCATGTCAAAATCAAACTCTGGATCAAAGGGATCGATAGGATCGACGGGATCAACAGGGTCCTCTATATGCTGGTCCATAGGAATATACTCAATGTCGCGGTCAGGATCAAATCCTGGAGGAAAAACGGGATCGGAATCCTTAATATCGTCGTGCTCAAATACAAAGCTCGGAATGGGGGCGGCAGAAGATGCCTGATCAGGGTCCGAGTCATGAACAAAATGCTGAGTGCTCACCTCGTGAGACGGAGCAGATGCCACAGACTCAAAGGAGTCTGGGACTAGTGAGTGTACGGGCGAGTCTCCAGCTGGGGCATCAGCAATCATCAAGAGACCGCCAGCGGGTAAAGGGGCTGCATCAGGATCCTCGTCCTCAAAAGGCTCGTCCTCGTAGAGATCAATGTCGTCGTCAGCCTCGGCGTCTAGTAATAGCTCGTGTGCTGGATAGGAAGCAAGAGGAATCGGAGCTGGAATCACAACAAGGGGAAGATACTCAGCAGGATCGCCATCAATAGGCTCATAGGCACCCTCGGGTAAAGCGAAGGGCAAGGAGTCATCAGTATGCTCATCAATGCCGTCGGGTAGAGCGAACGGCTGGAAGTCATCATCATCCGTGCTCGTGTAGTCTGAGGTATGCACCTCACGCTCCGATGACACAATATCATCCGACACTATGGGTAGAGGTCCAGTGGTATCTGAGTCTCCGGTGCCTGATGTATCCATGTGTCTGTAACACAATCACAAGTATGCACAAATAATCAGTAAATCAGGTAATCACATAAGTTACCAAATAATAATCACATAATCCTCCTAGTCCCACTAGCCTCCCAGCCTCCCAGACTGTCCTTCCTAGTCCCACTAGCCAACTTTCCCAGCCTCCCAGACTGACTCCCTAGTCCCACTAGCAAATTCTCCCAGCCTCCCAGACTGACTCCCTAGTCCCACTAGCAAATTCTCCCAGCCTCCCAGACTGACTCCCTAGTCCCACTAGCCAACTACCTCGATCCATTAGATCGAGCCTCGGCCTCCCAGACCGAGCCTCAGTCTCCCAGACCGAGCCTCAGCCTCCCAGACTGAGCCTAAAAATTAAATATGCTCAACATTTGTTTATAAAAACGTTTTGGATCTGGACTTAAGTGGTATGCAGTAAAAATGTTTTCGTGAGAGCCCTAGTGATCATAGTCTAGACTCGAGAAGGAATCCTAGTTCGCTATGATCAGAGCTCTGATACCAAGCTGTCACACCCTGGCTTTGCGGAAGCGTGGTTAATTTGGTGTGACTTCTTAATACCATAGTTTAATCATAACAAGCTATATGAATTAAAATATGCAAGATCATCCATTGAAAATAAAATAGTAAACATTGTCTTAACGGGTTAACACCCAACAACCATAACCTTGTCTAAACATTACAAATGCAAACTTAACATAAACATGATTCAAGGACTGTGACTTGTCCAGGAAAGAGTCACAAGCCTCGAACCCTGGATGACCTCGGGCCTAATGCAGCGGAAAACAAGCCATACCGCGCCAGATCGTTAATTACCTGAAATACATGTAAGTTGAAAAATCAACGATAATGTTGAGCGAGTTCATGCGAAAGTGCGTAAACAAACCTTTATCTTTATCAAAAAAAACCTGGTATGTAGCAAATAAGGAAAAAAAAGAGATCACCAATGGTTTGCAAGGCCATTGATATGTGTGAAGTGCAAGTAGGGATGACTCAAACCTAGCGGATTTATGCGTCGGGCACTAAGTCACCCCGAGGTCCGTTATGCTGGACCTGGGGCTGGGCTCGCTATACCCAGATAGATCTACCGCTCCTGTCCCTCGGTCCTACTACGAGGATTAATGGCCTCAAGTTGTGCCTACCCACTCACATGATCTGAGTAACAAACCTCCTTACGCTAACCATACCATGTATAAACATATTCATAATCATTGTAACATGTATTTCACCCTCGCAGTTTATAAAACTGAAAACAGTTAAGAGAAAAGGGGGACATGAACTCACAGTGAGTGCGTCACAATACCAAGTAATCCAAATATCCAACTGCTGCGCAACGACCTACATGTGCTAATTCTATTAGACGGATGGCCGTGCCTTAGCTTTATAGTTTAATTTTCGGGAAACGGTTAGACAACCGTTCCGTGTATATACTTGGTAGAAAATCTCCTTCCCAAGGATGGGGGAATTAATACATGCGTGTTTATAATATTAAGTCTCACTTAATATATTTTATTTCTCATTCCCAAAATATAACTATTTTTCTCAAAAATAATATATTTTCTTTTACACAATACTTTCCAAAATAATACGTTGACAATATCCGCATTTATGAATATTTCCGTATAAAGCGTAAGTTACGTTTTGGCGATTAAGTGGTAATAGGAATTACCATTGTAACTTATATGTTGTCGTATAAGCGTTTGTATTATTTTGGGTTCGACAAAGTTAGTAAATATTATTTTTACTCTAGAAATAATATTCATACATTTCCATAAAATAATCATAAACAGTGTTGTGAAAAATATATTTATCGGATAAATATTTATCACGTTTATTTTTGTGAAAACCCCACCTCCGAATATTTGTAAATAAAGTCATGGCGAAATATAGTTTGAAAACATCTCAAAATAGTTTAACACTTGTAAATAATTCTAAGTGTTAGATTTTTAGAAAATTTCGCCAGAGTTTCCCCTGTAACTGGAGGTGGCCACGCTTTCAAGCGTATCATTTTCTTTTACAAAATCATTTCAACAATTCTTCAAATCAACCAAATCGATTTCCGATACTTCAAACTAGTTTCAACACATTAAACTCGTAGGCTAGTATGTAAAATCACATTATTACATGAACTTGTAGTTTTTCTAAAACTATTGTGTAGATCTCGTTATATTTAGTGGATCTATGTATAAAATAGTTCAGTCTTGCAAAAACCCCGTTTTTGAAACAAATCACTCTTTACAACTTCCCGACAATTTTTATAAAAATTGTTATTTTGTCGGATCTTTTGTTTCACAAGTATTTATACACTTGTAGTTTATAAAAATCACCTTTGTTAACATGTCATCCAACTTTTATAAAAACATGATTTTCTCGACACCCGGTTCTACGAATATACCACTTGTACATACGTAGATCGGCTCGTTTTAAATACTATTTTACAAGTCAAAATACTTTTACACAAGTTCATGCTTCTCGTGTGGTGGAGTTTCACCTTTTAACCCTTGTACCATTAGAAACAAGCTTATGTCAAGATTCGGGATCTTAACAAAGTCGGGTTAAACGATGATAAGAGCCACCACAACGTAGATCGGGTCTCTACAACCAACATATTCAAATACTACGACTTTTACACAAGACATGACCTTTTATCCAACGATATTCGATTTTTAGTAGACTTTTTAGATTCAAAAGATGGGTTACCGACTTTTAACCGTTAAAAATCCTTTTAACCACTTTAGATACGATCAAGAACAAGTTTTAAATGTTATACCTCTAGCTCGGGGCTAGGGAAGATCTTTGGCGAAAATGGCGTGGATAAAAGCAAATGCACGTGGTCCTCCAACTTCCGTTTGCTTCAAGCTTCCTCGTACGTGATCCCCAACACTTGTGTACACTTGGAATGGCAAGACAAGAACCGAAAGTATGATGGATGGATGTGGGTGCTCACGGCCGAGAGGAGAGGAGCAAGAGGGAGAGAGAGTTGGTGAAATGGTGTGTGTAAAATCTTGTGTGTTATGTGGTGATTTTATAGACAAATCATGCTCCTTCGTCCAACGGTTAAATGTCGTCTAGATATCCACGTAATCTAATTAAATATCAAAAAGTTGTACTTGTCTTGTCCTCTTGGTTGGGCCGATTCCATTAAGGGGGTGGGGTATCCGGTTGGGTCTTGATCGTACAGTTAGAGTTTAGTTTGGTTAAGTCGGTTAAGTTTAGAGATTAACCCCGTTAGTTGTTTAATGTGCTATAAAGCGGGTGTTAGGGTAATCAGGGACCCTAACTGGCTTGGAAAAATACCAATAATATTTCTGGCAATATTTTTATGTTCCGGGTATAGTCCGGTTGTTCAGTTGGATAGTAATCCGTTAAAGTGCTTAAGTAATCCTTTAAGCGTCGTAAATAATATTTTTAGCGACACAATTTATTCTGCAAAGTGTCAGGAATAATTCCTCATGTTTTTGGCACTTTATTAGTTAGCTAGAAGCTAGTATGTAAATAAAAGTGCTGTGTTTCGTGCTTAGAATACGTTTTAGGCACATCCAATCTCTATATCTTATTCCTAGAGACGCAATTATACAACCCTTGTATCCATACACACACTATGGGTGCAGTAAAATATTTCTGGCTCATACAGGCCTATAGAGGCGGTGTCTGCCTGATGCTGGCTATATCAGCATGTCAAATAGGTTATCCGTTCAAATGCTACTGTGCTTTTGTGCATCATGTTTGTCACTAGAGTTCAGTAAATAAATAATGTAGTGACGGAAAAATCAAAGTATGATGCAGATATGTACAAGTATCAACAATCAAGTAGCAGTTTATCAGAAATCTCAGTTAAGCACAGTAATTAGGCAATAATTAATGGTTAATTAAGTCGTACGGAAAGCTGGTTTGGTGAGGGTTGTCACATATCCCCTCCTGCTCAATGATCCTTTCAAGGGTATGCAAAACCCTCCAGATCATCGGCATGGCTTGGATATAAGAAATGCCAGTTAGGGAGAAGAAAGATTGGGTAAAGGCTGGAAAAGGATATGTATAGCCTATGGTGAACGGAGTAACGGGGAAGGCAACCCATGATTCAGAGACGTGATCGCTCAGGGCAGTGGGATCGAAGGATTTAAATACGGCATTCGCTGGGAAGCAATAGCGGATCCTATCAATCTGCGGATCGGTAAAACAACAGCGTTCTTTTATGGAATCTTCAATGATCCCCTGGCTTTTCAGTGGGCTGTTCTTCTGGTGATCCTTAGCGAGGGAGTTCCGGAGCATCATTGTCAACGAGATGATGGGAAAAGAAATAAAACAGAGTAAGAGAAGGAAGAAGATGAAGGGAGAATACCTGTTTGATCTTCGGATGAGATTATAAAGTGAGTATCTCTGAAATTTAAAAGCTAATTGATCCTATCTCTATCTCCTATTTATAATCATGATCGTGCAGGGTTGTCACTTCTGTGACGTCAGAATTGCAACGGATAGTTCGAATACAACGGCTATATATCCGTTAGTTAGTTACGGATAAGATCAGTAAAATATAACTCGCTCATTTTACAAATAACTCCTTATATTTTGGGGGCAATTGTTAGGGCAGGATTTTTATATGGCCTATGATCCTGATGTGTTATCCTATTAGTGATCCTTACTTCTGTAACAAATAGTGATCCTCAGAAGTGTTTCAGGATCAGGATCATGGATCACCCTAAGGATCCTTATACTAACGATTGTTCTCTTTGAATTTCGTATTGTTTTGCAGGAGTAACAAGTTGGACCTGGTCTTGGCAACGTTACTAAGGAATATTCCACGGCTATTTCGCACACGTTTGACTGGAAATGGACGTTGTGGAGAAGTGGGAGCATGGCACGAATTTCGGATAGTTTGTTAGCATAGTTAACTTCTATTTTTAAAAAGGGGTAACGAGCTAGTAGTAAAAACACTTGGCTAATTTCAGCTACACACACTCGTACAACTGCACTCTCAAGCATATATCAAAACACTTAACAGTTTTCACACATTCTTGCACGTTACACCATAGTGATCCTTGTACCTAGCTCGTTACTATCCAAAGTTGTAAACGTTTGTTGGTTAATTTGAACTTGGTGATCGGTAGTTTCCATCACCGGAGGTTTTTTATGCCGGAGATCATTCACTGATCAAGGGCTTTTTCCTCGTATAAATCTTTGTGTCACTTGTGCAATTTACATCTAAGTGATCCTTATCGTTGTTCCTCATTTCAAGCATCATACCCCGTAACAAAGAGTTTGGTTGCATTATCCTCATCAGATTTTTGACCAAAACAGATAACCAACATTTTGCTAAGGATACCTGAACCTTCAAAACTCAGAATCACGTGAAAGATGGATAGAGGACACATGATCCTTATCCTTATATGAGAAAATAAGAGAATGAAATAGTTCGAGTTTAGGATGTTACCAAAGTAAGGATCATCTGTGCTTTCAGGATCCTTCAAGGATACTTATGATATGAGGATCATGGGTTCTGCTCACATGAAGTATTTCTTCAAATGGACAGCATTCCAGGCTCTAGGTAGCAAATCACCTTCCATTGTTAGCAATCGATATGCCCCATTTCCTGCCTCAGCTTCAATCAGATAAGGGCCTTCCCATTTTGGTGCCAATTTTCCATTAGCAGGATTGGTGGTATTTTGAAATGCTTTCCTTAACACCATATCACCAATTTGAAACTTCCTGATCCTGACATTTTTATTGTAAGCACCAGCCATTCTTTGTTGATAACTTGCCATCCTTATCCTAGCCAGATCCCTGATTTCTACAATAGTATCCAGGTCTTGAACCAAGTTCTCATCATTTTCCTCAGGATCACGGATACTTATTCTAGCGGTTGGAACCACCATTTCTGTAGGGATCACTGATTCTGCCCCAAATACCAAAGAGAATGGAGTCTGGCCTGTAGCATTCTTGGGGGTTGTCCTATCAGCCCAAAGCACATAAGGTAGTTCTTCTGCCCATTTCCCTTTTTTGGATCCAAGCTTCTTCTTCAAATTGTTGATGATGATCTTGTTGGATGATTCTGCCTGACCATTAGCTTGTGGGTGGACTGGTGTTGATGTTATCATCTTAATCCCCCAGCTGTCACAAAAGTTAGTAGTTCTGCCCCCAATAAATTGGGAACCATTATCACATATAATTTCAGAAGGAATACCAAATCTAGTTATAATATTTCTTTTAATGAAGGATATAACTTCCTTTTCTCTGACTTGGGCAAAAGCTTCAGCCTCTATCCACTTGGAGAAGTAATCAGTCATAGCAAGCATGAACACTTTTCCACCAGGTGCCTTAGGGAGCTTACCAACTATATCCATACCCCATCTCATAAATGGCCAAGAGGAGGATATGGGATGCAAAAATTCGGCCGGCTGATGAAGGATATTGCTGTGTCTCTGACAAGGATCACACTTCTTAGCATACTCCACAACATCTCTTTTCATAGTTGGCCAATAGTATCCTGTCCTCAGGATCCTTGAGAATAATGCCCTGCCCCCAGTGTGGTTTCCACAATCTCCTTCATGGAAGTCTTTTAAAACTTCTTGGATTTCAGGATCCTCAATGCATCTTAAATATGGTCCTGCAAGAGATCGCTTATACAACATATTATTTAAAATTGTGAACTGAGATACCTTAACTTTGAAAGCTCTAGGGTTTTCTCCTGTAGGAATCTCTCCATGTTGTAAGTATCTCATAATTGGGAGGATCCATGATCCTGAACGAGATCGGGTATCCTCACTAAGGATGACTGCAGAATCCTCTTCTATTTCCATAGCTACATGATCCTCGATGGCGGGAGCCAGGATATGGACAATGGGGATACTTATATCTTCCGGGATCTTCAAGGATGATCCTAAATTAGCCAATGCATCAGCTTCTGTATTTTCTTCCCTTGGTACCTGTGTCAAACTAAAGGAAACAAAAGAGAGTGCCAATTCTTTGACTATCTCCAAATATTTGGTTAGCTTTTCACCTTTAACAGCATAGGATCCATTAAAGTGATTAGTGATTAGCAATGAATCTACATGTACCTCAAGATACCTGATCCCTATATGCTTAGCAATTTTCAAACCAGCTATCAAGGCTTCATAGTCAGCCTCATTGTTAGTGGTTTGGAACTCACAAGCTATAGAGTGGGGTATTATGTCCCCCTGTGGCGATTTTAGTAGTATTCCAAGCCCTGTGCCTTTGACATTTGAGGATCCATCAGTATAGAGTATCCAAGGATCCTTGGTCTCCTCTAGGTGCTGGACTTCTAATTCAGCTTCCTTTTGCAAATCACTACTGAAATCTGCCATAAAGTCAGCTAATGCTTGGGATTTAATGGCTGTCCTAGGCTCATATCTTATATCATATGCACTAAGCTTCACTGCCCACTTAGCCATCCTTCCTGACATTTCAGGTTTCCTGAGGACATTCTTAATTGGAAAATTAGTTTTAACAATAATAACATGAGTTTCAAAATGATGTCTTAATTTAGTAGATGCCATAATTAAAGCAAGGATAAGCTTTTATAGGTGTGAATACCTGGATTCGGCATCAAGTAAACTCTTACTTACATAATAGACAGGATGTTGTGTACCTTCGTGATCCTTAACAAGGACTGCACTTACTGCTTTTAAGGATACTGCAAGATATAAGGATAGCACATCTCCTTTTTCTGGTTTCATCAAGGCCGGGGCTGAGGATAGGTAATCCTTGAGAGCTCTTAAGGCATTTTCATGCTTCTCAGTCCACTTAAATTTCTTGTTCTTCCTTAGGATATCATAGAATTCCTTGCATTTCTCTGAGGATTTGGATATAAATCTGTTCAATGCTGCGATCCTGCCTGTTAGCCTCTGGTCATCCTTAGCATTGGCAGGAGATTTGATATTCACTAAAGCTCTGATTTGTTCTGGGCTGGCTTCAATGCCTCTCTTTGTCACCATATATCCTAAGAATTTACCTGCTTTAACACCAAAGTGACATTTTGAAGGATTAAGTTTCATGTTATATTTGTCAAGGATATCGAATGCTTCCTCCAAGTCCCTTAGGTGATCCTCAGCCTTTCTGGATTTTACCACTATATCATCTATGTAAACCTCCATAGTTTGTCCAATCTGGTCCTTGAACATCATATTCACCAGCCTTTGATAAGTTGCACTTGCATTCCTTAGTCCAAATGGCATAGCAATATAACAATATATACCGGTTGGAGTCATAAAGTGTCACGACCCCCGACCCACCTTGGACGGAATCGGGAGCCGTGAGCAGCCCAGTGGTACCGGTGATTATTTTTGAAAAACATTGCAGCGGAATTTTCATCAGGACCGTGAGTTAGGAAAAATATCAGAGTTTGGAAACACCGGATTTTAGTTAAATAGATGGAATAAATTCCATGTTTTACAAAGGTAGCTTTTAATACGGGATAAACCCAAAAACAATATTTCTTAAGTTGACTTAATTTATAAAATAAGCTACATCTTGATGCCTTTCAGTGCCGTATCCATCTTTTACTCCAATCTACTGTAATTACCTGAAAAGTGTTTTAAAAACATTTTTATCAGTCATAATTACTGGTGAATTCATTCCATTTTATGAAAACTATTGTTATACTTTATAGCATCAAGATTTTTATATTTATTTATATTTACCCAACTCAATTGGTATTTGTCACCTGGGGTAGTTCCGATTGTAACAATAATCATATTACTTTATTGGCTTACTTTCGTCCAATAGTGAATTTTATCAAGTAATTATATTGTACTATTATTCAATTTATCTGTCACTAGGCGATTCCTGTGACAGTGATTATATCACTGTTGATCATTCTTTCAACTAGTGATTCTAGTCATAACACTGTTGAAAATTCTTTTAACTAGTGCTTTTGGTTATGTTACTGTTGATCATTCTCTCAACTAGTAACTCTGGTCATATCACTGTTGATCATTCTTTCAACTAGCGATTCTATTCATGGCACTGTTGATCATTCTTTCAACTAGTGCTTTTGGTCATGTCACTGTTGATCATTCTCTCAACTAGTGACTCCGAACTTAGCTGTGTCCGATGATATTTACTTTGTCAAATATATTACTTATGGCATAAAACCATTCAATCCATAAAATGACATATATCAATTTATGTCAAACTATTATTACTTATCAAATATAATATGTTAATTCTATCAATATTTGATATATTAACGTGATTAACAATATAATCCTCGGATAGTAGGATACCTTTATACTTGATTATTTTATTATAGTATATACCTTTTAGATGTATTTCAAACATAAATTTATTAACGATTTAATGTTAAAACAGTTATAGGTTGTAGATACTGGGGTATAATTCTTACTGTGATGGTGGTCATGCTTTTATTAGCTATCTTTCTGGCTAATATTAACGAGGATCAAATAATATATAAAACTTCCTATACCAGCAATTATTCATAGAATATAAAAAAATTTAATTGCTGTAAGTATAACAGGTAACCCTTTATGGTTTTGGAAAACATTTGTAATTATAATTATATCACAAAAAGATGATAAAACATTGAGAAAAGAGAATGGACTCACAAACGGTGAGAAAAGAGAAATGAACTCACATTGCAGATTTCTACGGGCAAAGTTTAGTCTACAGATAAGCCTTGATATATTGCTAATTCAATTTGGGCAGAGTCTAGCCTACTGATTAACCTAATAACAATTCACACAAACGGGGTTGTAACTAATACAACAGTTACGACAATTCACGAGATTAAACCCTCACAACGAATTAACAAGTGCAATTACTTAACAATTCAACGGATTCACAACGAATAACAGAGCATAGTCCGAATTCGAACAGCACTCATATATTCAAGTCGAAATCACTATGAATAACAAAGTATAAGCTCAATTTGAGCAGCACCCGGACAATCGTTGGATAGTTACAATCGATCGGACGTTGAATCGTAATAGCGATCGAGTTATTACCCTGATTGCGGCAGCGTTTCGAGGTGTGTGTGTTTGGCTAGTAGAAGAAGTATAACTCGACGTCAATTTGGAATTTGAGCGTCGTTTTTGTGCCCAGAAGCAAGTCCCGAAGCCTGCTATTTATACACGAATTTGCTCCTGCTTACGGACCGTAAGCCTGAGCCCTTACGGTCCGTAAGGGACACCTATAATTCTTTGGCTTGCCCCCCACGGGACTAGCCCTGATGAGTCAACAGTTTTATTAACTTCGATTTTTATAATGATTTATAAGGATATTTGTCAACTAGGTTTTGCCCCCCTTGAGTTTTAGGGGCCCTGATTCTGATTCCGATTGCTCTAAAACTTTCAGGGTTTGTGCAGAATTACTTGGGTGTCTTAATTGGGGTTTCCTATTGGATGAAATAATATAATAAATAATAGTTTTGACGAGGGTTGTTACATCCTCCCCACCTTAATGAAAATCTCGTCCTCGAGATTTAGGTTATGATATTTCTGTTAGATTTATGTCATAATTTAGTCAACAAATGACACGGAAGTAAATATCAAATTTTTGTGAATACAAGTTATACAATAAATAGGACTCAATGGGTCAGAGGAATTGGTTCAAGAAATTGATGTCAAATGGATGAGACGAAATGATATAATTTCCAATGTGATTTGATTGGCAACGGAGGAAGACTCGGAGTTAATAAGTTCGAAATAGAAGTACGAAAATGATTGTCAACTATCGAACGATAACCAGAGAAAAATCAATGTGTTGACATTGCAAGGATACACTGGAATGCAATAAAGTTTAGTGTATCATTGTCTTAATACACAATTGTATCAAGACTATTTTCAAAGGATGAGTCAAACGAATTACATACCTGGTTTTTGAATGGTTAGTATGATTAGGATTTAGCCCAAGCTACAAATTTATAACGACTCCGCAAGGTGTCGAAATGATCGAAATAATTCGATAATTACGGTGACCGAACAATTTCACCGTGTAAATAATTGAAAGTTTAAATGAAGTGAATTTGGATATTTATTTCGAATAGGATTTTCAATTGATAATGAAAAGATCAAATAAAGTACTATATAAATTTTTGATAAATGATGAAAGAAACGTTTAAGAAGTACACCGGAATATGATACGAATTTGTGTACTTTTATCTTAACACATAGTTGTATTAAGATTGATTAAGAATATGAACCAAAAAATTAAAATTCGTACATTAGGAGTGAAATTGAAAATAGCTCAAGCTACAAATTTATTATGACGCCAGAAGGTGTCATAGTGATTGAAATAGTAGCGGTGAATGAAACAAGTTTCACCATGATGTAAATCAAATGAAGTAAATCCGAATGTTTCAAATAAATTATTTTGGATTGAAATTGAAATAATTGAAGAAAGTTTTTCGATCAAAGATGATAAGGCAATAAAGATTACGAAGCGCTCGATAGATACACGGAAATATGAAATGAATTTGTGTATCATTATCTTAGCACACGATTGTGTTAAGATTGTTTTGATAGAATAAATCAAAGCGGATTCAACATAAATAAATAATTAAACCCGTATGTAAGAGGTGCAACGAGATTAGCACAAGCTTCAAATTTGTGAAAACGTCACCACAAGGTGATCGTGACCAAATAAATGATTCAATGAAAGTGAAGATCAACCAAGTCGGTTATGGGTTTGAATAGATGAAGTACTTGACAAAATTTATTTATTTAAAACTTCTACTTATATTAGGGTTAAATAATAACTTAACTTATATATCAGCGATTACGTCTGGAATCGTTTCTGCTTCTTGCGTAGTAAGTACAAATGCTCGCGTGTTCTTAGCTCCATCTGTTGTTCTGGCCTTGTTGTTAAGTGTTTTGGTTAGTTTTGGGCAATATGGTTTGATGTGTCCTGTTTCTCCGCAATTGTAACAGACGTTAGTTTTCCTTCTACACTCTTTCTCTATATGCCCGCTCATCTTGCAGAAGTCACAGTAGAATGCTTTCCTAAAACGACATCTTCCTGAATGCTTTTTGTTACAGTTTCTGCAGATAGGTTGCTCCAATGACGGTTCAGTTTCTTTCTTCTTAAGTTCTTGGAAAATTTTCTAGGCTAATTCTTTCTTCTTGTTTTCTTCTCTTGTGCGGATTAGTCCATCTGTCAACATATTAGCTAGTTCAACTGCTTCTTCGATAGTCTGTGGTCTAGCGGCTTAAACTATGTCTCAGATTTCGCTAACTAATCCCCAAATATAACGAGAAATTAGTACGGGCTCTGGCGAAGCCAGAGTTGGTACCATTCTTGCATATTCGAAGAATGTTGTCGTATATTCACGACAATTCACATCTATCATTTTATGATTTAGGAACTTGTTAGTCATTCGTTCCTTTTCATAAGGAGGACAAAATTTCCTTTCTACCATTTCCTTGAACTTTTCCCAGTTCATGGCATAAGCCATGTCACTTCCTTTTGCCTGAAGAATAGTATTCCACCATTCTAAGGCTTCTTCCTTAAAGAGGTTAGATGCATACATCACCTTATCTTCTTCAGCACATTTGCTGATCGTAAGAACAGCTTCCGTCTTTTCCAACCATCGCAGAGCAGACGTGGCACCTTCACTTCCTGCGAACTCAGTTGGTTTACAGGCTAGAAATTCTTTGTAGGTGCATCCGAGAGTCATCGCCTTCTTTTTCTTGGGAAATGGGGTTTTGGAAATATCATTATTATCACTATTGACAGTATGGTTAAAACTATCGTCACGGGTATGCTTGCTACTCATAGCTTTGGTGGGTTCTATGGGATTTTTAACAGCTTTAATTATTAAAGGTAAAGCATTGGCTATTCCTTGAGCTATTAGATTTTCTATATCATTTTTATCCAAAGGATTTTCATTATTAGCATGAGCTTCTGGATTATGGGGTATTTCATTCGACATCTGAATTGCAAACATTTTCACTTATTAATATCACAGAATAATTAAAGCAAAATAATACCTCCAGAATATTATATGTGCATATTAACATATATATATTCATGTATAACACATATGTTAATTTGTATTAATTTCCTAACTTTATTGTTTAGGTATTAGAAGAACACCTAAATAGCTTAAACAAGTGGCTTAGCTTATACTAAGGCATCTCTTCTTATGTTCAACTTTGAATGTTATCAGATGTGCTACCAGTTAATAGCAATCTCCTAACTCTTTTAATTAAGTTTAAGTATTATTATCACAACACTTATAGGCTCAAAGTAGTGGCTCGATCAGTGGCTCTGATACCACCTTCTGTCACGACCCCCGACCCACCCTGGACAGAATCGGGAGCCATGAGCAGCCCAGTGGTACCGGTGATTATTTTTGAAAAACATTGCAGTGGAATTTTCATCAGGACCGTGAGTTAGGAAAAATATCAGAGTTTGGAAACACCAGATTTTAGTTAAATAGATGGAATAAATTCCATGTTTTACAAAGGTAGCTTTTAATACGGGATAAACCCAAAAACAATATTTCTTAAGTTGACTTAATTTATAAAATAAGCCACATCTTGATGCCTTTCAGTGCCGTATCCATCTTTTACTCCAATCTACTGTAATTACCTGAAAAGTGTTTTAAAAACATTTTTATCAGTAATAATTACTGGTGAATTCATTCCATTTTATGAAAACTATTGTTATACTTTACAGCATCAAGATTTTTATATTTATTTATATTTACCCAACTCAATTGGTATTTGTCACCTGGGGTAGTTCCGATTGTAACAATAATCATATTACTTTATTGGCTTACTTTCGTCCAATAGTGAATTTTATCAAGTAATTATATTGTACTATTATTCAATTTATCTGTCACTAGGCGATTCCTGTGACAGTGATTATATCACTGTTGATCATTCTTTCAACTAGTGATTCTAGTCATAACACTGTTGAACATTCTTTTAACTAGTGCTTTTGGTTATGTTACTGTTGATTATTCTCTCAACTAGTAACTCTGGTCATATCACTGTTGATCATTCTTTCAACTAGCGATTCTATTCATGGCACTGTTGATCATTCTTTCAACTAGTGCTTTTGGTCATGTCACTGTTGATCATTCTCTCAACTAGTGACTCCGAACTTAGCTGTGTCTGATGATATTTACTTTGTCAAATATATTACTTATGGCATAAAACCATTCAATCCATAAAATGACATATATCAATTTATGTCAAACTATTATTACTTATCAAATATAATATGTTAATTCTATCAATATTTGATATATTAACGTGATTAACAATATAATCCTCGGATAGTAGGATACCTTTATACTTGATTATTTTATTATAGTATATACCTTTTAGATGTATTTCAAACATAAATTTATTAACGATTTAATGTTAAAACAGTTATAGGTTATAGATACTGGGGTATAATTCTTACTGTGATGGTGGTCATGCTTTTATTAGCTATCTTTCTGGCTAATATTAACGAGGATCAAATAATATATAAAACTTCCTATACCAGCAATTATTCATAGAATATAAAAAAATTTAATTGCTGTAAGTATAACAGGTAACCCTTTATGATTTTGGAAAACATTTGTAATTATAATTATATCACAAAAAGATGATAAAACATTGAGAAAAGAGAATGGACTCACAAACGGTGAGAAAAGAGAAATGAACTCACATTGCAGATTTCTACGGGCAAAGTTTAGTCTACAGATAAGCCTTGATATATTGCTGATTCAATTTGGGTAGAGTCTAGCCTACTGATTAACCTAATAACAATTCACACAAACGGGGTTGTAACTAATACAGCAGTTACGACAATTCACGAGATTAAACCCTCACAACGAATTAACAAGTGCAATTACTTTACAATTCCACGGATTCACAACGAATAACAGAGCATAGTCCGAATTTGAACAACACTCATATATTCAAGTCGAAAATCACTATGAATAACAAAGTATAAGCTCAATTTGAGCAGCACCCGGACAATCGTTGGATAGTTACAATCGATCGGACGTTGAATCGTAATAGCGATCGAGTTATTACCCTGATTGCGGCAGCGTTTCAAGGTGTGTGTGTTTGGGTAGTAGAAGAAGTATAACTCGACGTCAATTTGGAATTTGAGCGTCGTTTTTGTGCCCAGAAGCAAGTCCCGAAGCCTGCTATTTATACACGAATTTGCTCCTGCTTACGGACCGTAAGCCTGAGCCCTTACGGTCCGTAAGGGACACCTATAATTCTTTGGCTTGCCCCCCACGGGACTAGCCCTGATGAGTCAACAGTTTTATTAACTTCAATTTTTATAATGATTTATAAGGATAATTGTCAACTAGGTTTTGCCCCCCTTGAGTTTTAGGGGCCCTGATTCTGATTCCGATTGCTCTAAAACTTTCAGGGTTTGTGCAGAATTACTTGGGTGTCTTAATTGGGGTTTCCTATTGGATGAAATAATATAATAAATAATAGTTTTGACGAGGGTTGTTACATAAAGGCCGTATCCTCTTGAAATCCAGATGAAGCATCCATAAAAGTTAACAGTTCATGACCCGCCGTTGCATCCACCATGGAGTCAATGTGGGGTAATGGGAAAGGATCCTTGGGACATGCCTTATTTAAATCTGTGAAATCGACACATACCCTCCACTTTTCGTTTTTCTTTTGAACAACCACATTGGCCAGCCATCTTGGATACTTGACCTCTCTAATCATACCTGCTCGGAGCAATTTCTCTACCTCTTCCTGAATAATGGCATTTCTTTCTAGTTGTTTTGGTTAAAAATCACACAAGGATAATGCAACCAAACTCTTTGTAAACGGGGAATGATGCTTGATATGATGAACAAAGTAAGGGATCACTTAAATGTAAATTGCACAAGTGACACAAGGATTTATACGAGGAAAAAGCCCTTGATCAATGAATGATCTCCGGCATAAAAAACCTCGGGTGATGGAAACTACCGATCACCAAACTTCAATATAACAAACAATGTTTACAACTTCGGATGGTAACGAGCTAGGTACAAGGATCACTATAGTATCGTATGCTAAAGCGTGTGAGAAATGTGTTGTGTCTTCCGAATGCTGTAGAGTGCCATTTATATAAGCGTGTGTGGTTGAATTTTAGGCAAGTCACCTAACTACTAGCTCGTTACCCCTTTAGAAATAGAAGTAAATTTAGCCTAACTAAATGCCCGTAATTTGTGCTAAGTTTCCATATTCTCCACAACGTCTATTTCCGGTGATGTATGTGCGAGATTTACGTGAAAGATTCCTTAATAACGTTGCCAAGACCAGGTCCAACTCGTAATCCCTGCAAAACAACATTAAATTCAAAGAGAACAATCGTTAGTATGAGGATCCTTAGGATGATCCATGATCCTGATCCTGAAGCTCTTCTGAGGATCACTATCTGCCAAAGAAACAAGGATCACTCGTTAGGATATCATGTAAGGATCACAGGTCATTAAAATCCTGCCCTAACAATTGCCCCCAAAATATAAGGAGTAATTATGTAATATTAACGAGTTATATTTTGCCGGATCTTATCTATAACTAACTCAACGGATATATAGCCGTTAAGAATGAACTATCCGTTGCGATCTGACGTCATGGAGGTGACAGCCCTGCACAAATCATCATTATAAATAGAAATAGGGATAGGATCGTTTGCATTTAAATTCAAGAACTCTTCCCTTTATAACCGCGATCAGAGGATTGAACAGGTATTCCCCTTCTCCTTCTCTCTTGCTTACTCTGTATTTCTTTCTGTTTCCATCGTCTTGTAAAAAATGTTGCTCCGGAATTCTCCCAGCAAGGATCCTAAGAATAACAGCCCCTTGAAGGGTCAAGGGATCATCAAGGATTCCCCCACCGAGAGGTGTTGTTTTACTGATTCTCAGATTGACAAAATCCGTCATTGTTTTCCGGCGAACACCCTCTTTAAATCTTTTAGCCCTACCGCTTTGAGCGATTACATCTCTGAGACTTGGGTAGCTTTCCCGGTCACTCCTTTCATGATAGGATACTCGTATCCTTTCCCTCAGTTCACCGAGTCCTTTTTCTCTCTTACCGGCATCTGCTATATCCAGGCTATGCCGATGATCTGGAGGGTTTTATACACCCTTGAAAGGATCATCGAACAAGAAGGAATTGATCTGGGTATGGCGGAGTTGGGTGAGATATATGATCTTACAACTTTTGGATCCCACCGGTACTCGTTCAAACGAAAAGCTGGAGAGGAGCACCCTGTTCTCAAGGTTACCAAAAATGATGTGAACTGGAAGCGGCGGTTCTTTTTTGTGAAGAGAGATACCATCCCTGATGGGAAGGATCTGCCCAAGAAGTGGGCTACCCATGGTAGGGTAGAGGATCCTGGAAGGATCATCGTAGGACTTATCCTTTAGCATAAGGATTACTGATGTTCTGTTATTTTCTTGTTGTGCAGCTATCTTCGTTTCACATCTGAAGTTGACACCTGCTGCAAAAGAGAGACTCCTGGCCTTTAAGAAGCTTGATCCTGAAATAAGAACTTTCCAGGTTACCACCCAGGATTCTCAGGAAGTATCCTCTGCCTCTGTCACAATGTCAAGTAAGTATCTTTATTTAAGGAGTATTTATATAATGAGAGTCAAATAATATTAAGATACTTATCTTGTTTTGGTTGTGTAGGTGCTGGAAAATCCTCTAAGTCTGCTTCAAAGTTCGGCATCGATGATCTTACAAATGTCGAATCCTCAAGGAAGAAGACTCCTGCTGCTAGCCCAACTGCTTCAGCCCCTAAAGCACCTATCAGGGGTAAAGGAAGCAAGAAGAGAAAGGCCTCTGAGGATTTGCAAGGTCTGCCCCTGCTCCGCCAACAGTTTCTGGACTACTTCAACGAGGTAAGGATCACTACCCCTGTTTGTGTATCCTGACAGTTTTGAGGATCACTTGTTTCTGATGTTATTCCTTGTTTTCCTTGCAGAAATTTGCTGAGATAGAGACGTATGTTGGCCACGTCGAGGATCAGGACCGCCAGATTGCTGACCTCCAACAAGTCGCTGTGTTGAAGGATCTCAAGATAGCTGATCTTGAGAAGGAGCTCCGAGCCACCAAGGATGATGCTGCGAAAATGCTGATCAACTTTGACTATGAGAAGCATGAGATCACCCAAGATGCCAAGGTCTCTGCTGCAATAGCAATGTACAAGATCCAGCTACAAATGGCTATGGAGGCTCAGGATCCTGCTTTCGACAGGAGCACATGGGACGTAGAGGGCTGGAAGGCGAGGCTGGCAGAGCTGGATGATGATGAAGAGGCTGAGGAGATCCCGATGCTTGAGGGTGGAGATGCTGGCAAGGATCAGGGTGGAGAGGCAAGTGGAGCCGGTGGTGATGGTGCAGCGAAGGATTGAGCTGCAGGATTGGGCAATGATGGAAATTTCGAGACTTAGCCGGAGCCCAATTTTTTTTGTTTGTTTGGTGGTTGTAATGTTTTAAAACAATTATGGTCTGTATTTGAACAATAGGTTTAGGGTTGAGGATCTAGGATCCTGTGAACAACAGGTAGGATTACATATGGTGGAGGGATCCTCTGTTTGGGGGATGAAGCCGTTGTGATCCTGCCGCCTTTAGTTTCCTGCACTTGCTATGACCGCATGAACAATGGACACCTTTTGCCAACCCATGTGGACGGGTCACGTTTTGCTGGTAGAAACGTGGGTTGGCAATTTTGACAACTTTGAAGGGTTTAAACTTTTGTTAATAAAATAACTCTAATCTTTTTGGTTTATCTTGTGTTGTTATCCTTTTAATTTCCAATTGTTTTGGTATATATTTGTCTGAGTAAGAAAAGTTAAGCAAATTATGTTTAAGAAATTTAGGATATGATCCAGGATCAAGTATCCTGTAGTTGAAAACTTCCAAAAAGTGGCTCTTTTTAAGGATCATAGGTTCAGTTGTCAAGGTCTAAGGGTTATTCAAATGAATAATGAATGAAATTAAAAATAGTTAAGGATCATACCTGAGGATCCAAGTTAGGATCCTAACCTTTAATCAGGATAACCATAAGTAAAACGTTAATGGATAATAAGGATTGAGGATCCTTAATTGTTTTTAACTTCGAAAACCTGAAAAATAGAATATAACTTGGGACTAAGCCAATATAAAAGATAAGTTAGTAACTGGGGACAAGCCCAAAGGATAACTGGGGACGAGCCCAAGGATAACTGGGGACAAGCCCAAGGATAACTGGGGACAAGCCCAAGGATAACTGGGGACAAGCCCAAGGATAACTGGGGACAAGCCCAAGGATCGTGTGTAAACTGGAGTATGGCCCTCACTGGCGACTATCCAAACTTAGTGACATGAAAATGCCAAAACCTTAGCTAACGTGAAAACGTTAGAAACCTTAGGAACGGATGTATGGTACGTCTACCATTATACGTAGGATCCTAGGTATAGCCAGTACGATGGAATTATCAGCCCCTAAAGCGAGTACTGGTCCCAAAGACGTGAACTATACCAGGATCATCGTGCGCTACAGGCGAAAACTGGGGACAAGCCCAAGGATAACTGGGGACAAGCCCAAATAACTGGGGTTGAACCCAATGATCTGAGTTGCTTCTGAAGATTGTCGACAATATGCTAAGGATACCTGGACTATCAGAACTCAAAATCTCGTGAGAGAAGGATGAAGGATACATGATCCTTATCCTTAAATAAGAAAATATGTAAATAAGAGTTCAAGCTTAGGACATTACCAGAGTAAGGATCATCGATACTTCAGGGATCCTTGAAGGATACTTCTAATGTAAGGATCATATGTGCCAGAAGGATCCTGCTCACATGAAATATTTCTTCAAGTGGACAGCATTCCAGGCTCTTGGTAACAAATTACCCTCCATGGTCAGCAGTCTATATGCCCCCTTTCCTGCTTCGGCTTCGATCAAATAAGGGCCTTCCCATTTTGGTGCCAATTTCCCATCAGCAGGATTGGTGGTATTCTGGAACACTTTTCTCAGTACCATATCCCCAACTTGGAATTTCCTTATCCTGACATTTTTGTTATAAGCACCAGCCATTCTTTGTTGGTAGCTAGCCATCCTTATCCTAGCCAAGTCCCTGATTTCCTCAATAGTATCCAAGTCTTGAACCAAGTTCTGGTCATTTTCCTCAGGATCACGGGTACTTGTTCTAGTAGTTGGAACCACCATTTCTGTTGGGATCACTGATTCTGCCCCAAACACCAAAGAGAAGGGTGTTTGACCAGTAGCATTCTTGGGAGTTGTCCTATCAGCCCAAAGCACATAAGGCAATTCCTCTGCCCATTTCCCCTTCTTGGATCCAAGTTTCTTCTTTAGATTGTTGATGATGATCTTGTTGGATGATTCTGCTTGACCATTGGCCTGTGGGTGGACTGGTGTTGATGTTATCATCTTAATCCCCCAGCTGTCACAAAAGTTAGTAGTCCTGCTCCCAATAAATTGGGAACCATTATCACATACAATTTCGGAAGGAATGCCAAATCTAGTTATAATATTTCTCTTAATAAAGGATATAACTTCCTTCTCTCTGACTTGGGCAAAAGCTTCAGCCTCTATCCACTTGGAGAAGTAGTCAGTCATAGCAAGCATGAATACTTTTCCACCAGGTGCTTTAGGGAGCTTGCCAACTATATCCATCCCCCATCTCATAAATGGCCAAGAGGATGGTATAGGATGTAGAAATTCAGCCGGCTGATGAAGGATATTGCTGTGTCTTTGACAAGGATCACACTTCTTAGCATACTCCACAGCATCCCTTTTCATAGTTGGCCAGTAGTATCCTGTCCTTAAGATCCTTGAGAACAATGCCCTGCCCCTAGTGTGGTTTCCACAATCTCCTTCATGGAAATCTTTTAAAACTTCTTGAACTTCAGGATCCTCGATACATCTTAAATATGGTCCTGCAAGAGATCGCTTATACAGCATATTATTTAAGATTGTGAATTGAGATACCTTAATTCTGAAAGCCCTAGGGTTTTCTCCCATAGGAATCTCTCTGTGTTGTAAGTATCTCATGATTGGTGAGATCCATGATCCTGAACAAGATTGAGTATCCTCACTGGGGATCATTGCAGAATCCTCTTCTATTTCCATGGCCACCTGATTTTCGATAGCGGGAGCCAGGATATGGATGATGGGGATACTTATATCCTCTGGGATCTTCAAAGATGATCCTAGATTGGCCAATGCATCAGCTTCTGTATTTTCTTCCCTTGGTACCTGTGTCAAACTAAAGAAAACAAAGGAGAGTGCCAATTCTTTGACTATCTCTAAATATTTGGTTAGTTTTTCACCTTTAACAGCATAGGATCCATTAAAGTGATTAGTGATTAACAATGAATCCACGTATACCTCAAGATACCTGATCCCCATATGCTTAGCAATTTGCAAACCAGCGATTAAGGCTTCATATTCAGCCTCATTATTAGTGGCTTGGAACTCACAAGCTATGGAGTGGGGTATTATGTCCCCCTGTGGCGATTTTAGTAGTATACCAAGCCCTGTGCCTTTAACATTTGAGGATCCATTAGTATGTAGTATCCAAGGATCCTTGGTCTCATCCAGCTGCTGGACTTCCAATTCGGCTTCCTTTTGTAAATCACTCCTGAAATCAGCCACAAAGTCTGCTAATGCTTGAGATTTGATGGCTGTTCTAGGCTCATATCTTATATCATGGGCACTAAGCTTTACTACCCACTTAACCATCCTTCCGGACATCTCTGGTTTCCTGAGGACATTCTTAATTGGAAAATTAGTTCTAACAATAATAACATGGGTTTCAAAATAATGTCTTAGTTTAGTAGATGCCATAATTAGTGCAAGAATAAGTTTTTCAAGGTGTGAATACCTGGATTCAGCATCAAGTAAACTCTTACTTATATAATAGACAGGATATTGTGTACCTTCATGATCCTTAACAAGGACTGCACTTACTGCTTTTAAGGATACCGCAAGGTATAAGGATAACACATCTCCTTTTTCTGGTTTCATCAATGCTGGGGCTGAGGACATGTATCCTTTTAGGGCTTGTAAAGCATTCTCATGCTTTTCAGTCCATTCGAATTTCTTGTTCTTTCTTAGGATATCATAGAATTCTTTACACTTTTCTGAGGATTTGGATATGAATCTGTTTAGAGCTGCTATCCTGCCTGTTAGCCTTTGCACATCCTTAGCGTTGGTAGGGGATTTGATATTCACCAATGCTTTGATTTGTTCCGGGCTTGCTTCAATGCCCCTCTGGGTTACCATATATCCTAAGAATTTACCTGTTTTAACACCAAAGTGACATTTTGAAGGATTAAGCTTCATGTTATAATTATCAAGGATATCAAATGCTTCCTCTAAGTCCCTTAGGTGATCCTCAGCTTTTTTGGATTTTACCACCATATCGTCTATGTATACTTCCATAGTTTGTCCAATTTGATCTTTGAACATCATATTCACCAGCCTTTGATATGTTGCACCTGCATTTCTTAATCCAAAAGGCATAGCAATATAACAATATAAACCGGTTGGGGTCATAAAGGCCGTATCCTCTTGGTCAGATGGTTCCATCTGAATTTGTTGGAATCCAGATGATGCATCCATAAAGGTTAACAGTTCATGACCCGCCGTTGCATCCACCATGGAGTCAATGTGGGGTAATGGGAAAGGATCCTTGGGACATGCCTTATTCAAATCAGTGAAATCGACACATACCCTCCACTTTCCATTTTTCTTTTGAACAACAACCACATTGGCCAGCCATTTTGGATACTTCACTTCTCTAATCATACCTGCTCGTAGTAATCTTTCTACCTCTTCCTGGATAATGACATTTCTTTCTGGTGCAAACTTCCTCCTTTTTTGATGGATTGGTTTAATTGACCTGTCAATGCCAAGTTTATGAGTGATAATATCCTTAGATATACCTGTCATATCCTCATGTTTCCATGCAAAGGTAGATTTTCTTCTTTTGAGGAAGGATACTATGTCTTCTTTCATTTTATCAAGGATCCCTGATCCGATGTAGATTTTGGATTCAGGATCATCAGGATCCAAGAGGATTTCATCCACATCCTGCTCTCTTGCCTCCAAGACATCCCTTGGAGGATACTTTAATTGCTATTGCTCCCTTGATTTCGAGGTTGGTTTCATTGATGAGGTGTAACAATCCTTAGCCTCCTGCTGATCACTATCGATCTTGATTATCCCCCATGGGCTAGGGAGCTTCACACACTGATGGCAGGTGGATGGGACTGCCTTCATATCGTGTATCCAGGGCCTGCCAAGGATAACATTGCAACAAGACAAACAGTCAATAACACAAAATTTTTGATAATTATGTAATCCTTCCACATAAATTGGGAGTTTGATGTCCCCCCAGGGTTTTCTTAGTTTCGCCACTAAATCCTACAAGCACGGAGGATCTTGGTGTGATATCTGATTCAGGGATACCCATTTTCTTCAGAACATCAAGCTGGATAATGTTTACAGAGCTTCCTCCGTCAATAAGGATCCTGCGGACAAAATGGTTAGAAATAAAGAGAGTAATAACTAAACTATCATGATGAGGATCCTGGATGTTAATTCTATCATCCTCATCAAAGGTTATGATTTTTCCTTCCGAGACACTTGATGTTCGAATAGGTCTTTCTCCATTATCCATTTTAGCTTCCTTTGCATGCCTTTTAGCTGCTGAGAAGGATGTACCACAGATATCTGATCCTCCGGAAATAAAGTTGATCACTTGTGCATCTGTCGGAGGGGCTGGAGCATTTTCATGGATCCTTTCAGGATCCTGAGTCCTTTGCTTTTTCCTTCCCAACAATTCTTTCAAATGCCCCTTGCTCAGCAGATATCCAATTTCCTTTCTTAATGCGATGCATTCCTCTGTCAAATGCCCAAAATCCTCATGGTATGCACACCACTTTGACTTATCTTTAGCTGCGGCTGGTTTGTCATTTTTTCTGGGCCATCTGGCTTTTTCTCCTAGATTCTGCATTGCAAGGATTAGTTCATGGTTATCAACGGAAAAACAGTATTTAGAAATCGGAGGATAATTCTCATCATCCTCTTCTTGGTCAACAGCATGCACATTCTGGTTGTCAGCTCTGTTATAGGATTTGAATTTGTTGCTTTTGAAAGAGGATCCTTGCTTCTCTTGTTTTGAGGATCCTACTTGTCTCTCCTGGATCCTCTTGTCATCCTCTAGCCGGATGAACCTGAGTGCCCGAGTTCTCACTTCGTCTAGGTTCCTGCATGGTGTCATAACAAGATCATCATAGAACAATGAATCCTTAAGCAATCCCATTTTGAAGGCCTCAACAGCTGTGGCCACATCCAAGTTAGGAATGTCCAAGGATTCTTTACTAAATTTGGTTATATAATCCCTTAATGATTCATTATGACCCTGAGTTATCCTATATAAATCGCTAGTCAATCGTTCAAATTTTCTACTACAAGAAAATTGATTATTGAATAAGTTAACTAAATTAGCAAACGAAGTAATAGAGTAAGGGGGAAGACTTAGCAGCCATTTAAGAGCTGATCCAGTAAGAGTGAATCCAAATCCCTTGCACAGACATGCTTCCTTTAACCTTTCTGGAATTGGATTGATCTCCATCCTCTCCCTGTATTGTGCTATGTGTTCCTCAGGATCCGTAGTACCATCATACAGCTTCATAGTAGGGATATGGAATCTTTTGGGTATCTCAGCATCACAAATTGGTGGTGCAAAACGAGATACCTTATGGCTTCCATCTGCAATTTCCGGGATAGGTTTCACTACCCCTGGAACACTTGATATCATATCCTTCAGTTTCTGCAGTTCTCTGGCCATAGCATGGTTGATACCTGTATCATGCATGAATCCATGGTTAGTGGTATGAGAATTATTAAAAGTGTTACCTCCCATCGGGTTCAAGTTAGGAACATTGGATGTGAATCCATATTGATGGGATTCTGGGATGATGGAGGGACCAGTGGAAGCAATGGTCTGCATTGGAATAAAATCTCCTTGATGGACATCTGGACTTCCTGTTTGCAAATTCTTCAAGGATCCTGGTATCTGTAGGGATCCCTGAACATGGGATGATCCTGGAACAAAGGAGGATCCTTGAACCTGGGATGATCCTGGAACGAAGGAGGATCCTAAGTTCATGAAAGATCCCATATGCTGAGTATAGGATCCTGCCGGTTGGAAATATGATCCTGATGCCTGAGTCACTATTGCTGGGCTGAAATGCACTCCTCTTAATCCACCCATATGTTGAATGTCTGGGGCCTCTGATGGCTGAGAAGTGATCATCGGAGTATCAAAATTCAAAGATTTGGGCATCAGTGGGGAATGATCCTCTGCCGTTTTCTTTTGCCTTTTGAGATCTCCGATTTCTTTGAGGATCCTGTCATTAGTTTCATCCTGCTGCTGCATACGATCCCTCATCTGAAAAATCAAAGTAAATATATCACTAGTACTGGGAGCAGAAGAAGTTAGAGCAGAAGAAGATGAAGGTTTAGGGAAAATAGGAGTCGGTCTCTTCTCAGCATTTTTCTGAGATCCAGCTGGTGGTGGAGGCAAAGGTGGAATGCCCTGAGATGAGTTGACTGCAGACATCGCTGTGGAGGTATTCTTCAACGATGAAGCCATGCAACGTTCCGGAATGATCACCAACAGAAAAACTTTCTTATGAATGAAGCACCAATTGCCCACGGTGGGCGCCAAACTGTTTTGGTCAAAAATCACACAAGGATAATGCAACCAAACTCTTTGTAAACGGGGAATGATGCTTGATATGATGAACAAAGTAAGGGATCACTTAAATGTAAATTGCACAAGTGACACAAGGATTTATACGAGGAAAAAGCCCTTGATCAATGAATGATCTCTGGCATAAAAAACCTCGGGTGATGGAAACTACCGATCACCAAACTTCAATATAACAAACAATGTTTACAACTTCGGATGGTAACGAGCTAGGTACAAGGATCACTATAGTATCGTATGCTAAAGCGTATGAGAAATGTGTTGTGTCTTCCGAATGCTGTAGAGTGCCATTTATATAAGCGTGTGTGGTTGAATTTTAGGCAAGTCACCTAACTACTAGCTCGTTACCCCTTTAGAAATAGAAGTAAATTTAGCCTAACTAAATGCCCGTAATTTGTGCTAAGTTTCCATATTCTCCACAACGTCTATTTCCGGTGATGTATGTGCGAGATTTACGTGAAAGATTCCTTAATAACGTTGCCAAGACCAGGTCCAACTCGTAATCCCTGCAAAACAACATTAAATTCAAAGAGAACAATCGTTAGTATGAGGATCCTTAGGATGATCCATGATCCTGATCCTGAAGCTCTTCTGAGGATCACTATCTGCCAAAGAAACAAGGATCACTCGTTAGGATATCATGTAAGGATCACAGGTCATTAAAATCCTGCCCTAACACTAGTGCAAACTTCATCCTCTTTTGATGGATTGGTTTGAATGACCTGTCAATGCCAAGTTTGTGAGTGATGATATCTTTAGATATTCCTGTCATATCTTCATGTTTCCATGCAAAGGTAGTTCTCCTCCTTTTAAGGAAGGATATGAGGTCTTCTTTCATTTTGCCAAGGATCCCTGATCCTATATAGACCTTAGATTCAGGATCATCAGGATCCACAAGGATTTCTACCACATCCTTCTCTCTTGCCTCCAAGACATCCCTTGGAGGATACTTTGATTGCTATTACTCTCTTGATTTTGAGGCTGGTTTCATCGATGAAGTGTAACAGTTCTTAGCCTCCTGCTGATCACTATCAATCTTCACTATTCTCCAAGGACTAGGGAGCTTCACACATTGATGGTAGGTGGTTGGGACTGCCTTCATATCGTGTATCCAAGGCCTGCCAAGGATAACATTACAACAAGATAAACAGTCAATAACACAAAATTTTTTATAAGAATGTAGGCCTTCGATATAGATTGGGAGTTTAATGTCCCCCAGAGTATTCTTAGTTTCGCCACTGAATCCCACGAGCACAGAGGATCTTGGTATGATATCGGACTCAGGGATATTCATCTTCTTGAGAACATCAAGCTGGATAATGTTCACAGAGCTCCCTCCATCTATAAGGATCCTGCGAACAAAATGGTTAGAAATAAAGAGAGTAATAACCAAACCATCGTGATGAGGATCCTGGATATCAACACGATCATCCTCATCAAAGGTTATGACTTTTCCTTCGGAGACACTTGATGTTCGAATGGGTCTATCTCCACTATCCATCTTGGTTTCCTTTGCATGCCTTTTAGCTGCTGAGAAGGATGTGCCACAAATGTCTGATCCTCCAGAAATAAAGTTTATTACTTGTGCATCTGCCAGAGGGGCCGGAGCTTTCTCAGGGATCCTTTCAGGATCCTGAGTCCTTGACTTTTTTCTCCCCAATAATTCTTTCAAATGCCCCTTGCTCAACAAGTATCCAATTTCTTTTCTCAGTGCGATGCATTCTTCTGTGAGATGCCCAAAATCTTCATGGTATGCACACCACTTTGATTTATCTTTAGTTGCAGCTGGTCTGTCATTTTTCCTGGGCCATCTAGCTTTATCACCTAAATTCTGCATCGCAAGGATTAGTTCATTGTTATCAACAGAAAAACAATATTCAGAAATTGGAGGATAATCCTCGTCATCCTCTTCTTGATCAACAGCATGCACATTCTGGTTATCAGATTTGTTATAGGATCTGAATTTGTTGTTCTTGAATGAGGATCCTTGCTTTTCTTGTTTTGAGGATCCTGCTAATCTTTCCTGGATCCTCTTATCATCCTCTAGCCGGATGAACCTGAGTGCCCGGGTTCTTACCTCATCTAGGTTCCTGCATGGTGTCATAACAAGATCATCATATAACAATGAATCCCTAAGCAATCCCATTTTAAAGGCCTCAACAGCCGTGGCTATATCCAGGTTAGGAATGCCTAAGGATTCTTTACTAAATTTAGTGATATAATCCCTTAATGATTCATTATGACCCTGGGTTATCCTATATAGATCACTAGTTAAACGTTCAAATTTTCTACTACAAGAAAACTGATTATTAAATAGGTTAACTAGATTAGCAAATGAGGTAATAGAGTAGGGGGGAAGACTTAGCAGCCATTTGAGAGCTGATCCAGTAAGAGTGGATCCAAATCCCTTGCACAGACATGCTTCCTTTAACCTTTCTGGGATTGGATTGATCTCCATCCTCTCCCTGTATTGTGCTATGTGTTCTTCAGGATCTGTTGAACCATCATACAACTTCATGGTTGGCACGTGGAACCTCTTGGGTATCTCAGCATCACAGATTGGTGGTGCAAAACGAGATATCTTATGGCTCCCATCTGCAATCTCCGGGATAGGTTTGACCACTCCTGGAACACTTGATATCATATCCTTTAACTTTTGCAATTCTCTGGCCATGGCATGATTGATACCTGTATCCTGCATGAATCCATGGTTAGTAGTAAGAGAATTATTAAAAGTGTTACCTCCCACCGGGTTCAAATTAGGAACACCGGATGTGAACCCATATTGTTGGGACTCTGGAATGATCGAGGGACCAGTAGAAGCAATGGTCTGCATTGGAATAAAATCTCCCTGATGGATATCTGAACTTCCTGATTGCAAACTCCTTAAGGATCCCGACATCTGGAAGGATCCATGAAACTAGGATGATCCTGGAACATAGGAGGATCCTTGAACCTGGGAGGATCCTTGAACTTGGTAGGATCCTTGAACCTGGGAGGATCCTTGAAGATAGGAGGATCCTTGAACCTGGGAGGATCCTGGAACATAGGAGGATCCTTGAACCTGGGAGGATCCTGGAACATAGGAGGATCCTTGAACCTGGGAGGATCCTGGAACATAGGAGGATCCTTGAACCTGCGAGGATCCTTGAAACGGCCAGAACCCTTGAATCTGCTGCGCTCCTGGGTATCCTCCTGAGCTTGTGAAGGATCCTGCATGCTGAGGATGGGATCCTGCTGGTTGGAAGTGCGATCCTGAGGCCTGAGTCATTGTTGTTGAACCGTAGTGCACTCCTTTTGGTCCTCCCACATATTGAACATCTGGAATCACTGAAGGCTGAGAAGTTATCACCGGAGTATCAAAATTCAAAGATCTGGGCACCAGTGGGGAATGATCCTCTGCCGATCTCTTTTGTTTCTTAATGTCTCCAATTTCTTTAAGAATCCTCTCATTGGTCTTATCCTGCTGCTGTATATGATCTTTCATCTGCAAAATCAGAGTAAACAAGTCACTAGTAGTAGGAGTATAAGAAGCAGAAGAAGTTGGAGGTTTTGAGAAAATGGGAGTTGGTTTCTTCTCAGCATTTTTCTGAGGTCCAGCAGGTGGTGGAGGCAAAGGTGGAATGCCCTGAGATGAATTGACCGCAGACATTGCAGTAGAAGTATTCTTTGATGATGAAGCCATGTACTTGAATGCAATGAACCGGAATGATCACAAATAGAAGAACTTCTTAGGAATGAAGCACCAATTGCCCCACGGTGGGCGTCAAACTGTTTTGGTCAAAAATCAGACGAGGATAATGCAACCAAACTCTTTGTTACGGGGTATGATGCTTGAATTGGTAAACGACAATAAGGATCACTTAGATATGAATTGCACAAGTGACACAAAGATTTATACGAGGAAAAAGCCCTTGATCAATGAATGATCTCCGGCATAAAAAACCTCGGGTGATGGAAACTACCGATCACCAACTTCAAATTCAACAGTAATTCTTTACAACTTCGGATAATAGCGAGCTAGGTACAAGGATCACTATGGTGTATCGTGCAGAAATGTGTAAAAATTGCTAAGTGTTTTGCTGTATGCTCAAGAGTGCTGTTGTACGAGTGTGTGTAGCCAAAATTAGCCAAGTGTTTCTAAAATTAGCTCGCTACCCCTTTTAAAAATCGAAGTTAACTAGCCTAACTAACTATCCGCAATTCGTGCCTTGCTCCCACGTTCTCCACAACGTCCATTTTCAGTCAAACACGTGCGCAAATAACCGTGGAATATTCCTTAGTAACGTTGCCAAGACCAAGTCCAACTTGTTACTCCTGCAAAACAATACGAAATTCAAAGTGACCAATCGTTAGTATAAGGATCCTTAGGGTGATCCATGATCTTGATCCTGAAGCACTTCTGAGGATCACTATCTGTCACAGAAGTAAGGATCACTAAAAGGATAACACATGAGGATCACAGGCTACTAGAAAATCCTCCCCTAACAAATATCACTACTGAAATCAGCCACAAAGTCTGCTAGAGCCTGAGACTTAATAGCATTTCTAGGTTCATATACTAGATCAAAGGCACTTAATTTTACTGACCATTTAGCCATCCTACCTGACATTTTCGGGTTTCCTAAGCACATTTTTAACAGGATAATTAGTTTTAACATAAATCTTATGTGTTTCAAAATAATGTCTAAGTTTCGTCGATGCCATAACTAGGGCTAATATTAACTTTTCTAGGTGAGAATACCTAGTTTCAGCATCTAATAAACTTTTACTAACATAATAAATAGGATACTGCTGACCTTCATGATCCTTTACCAGGACAGCACTTACTGCATTCCCTGATACTGCAAGATATAGGGATAATGGTTCGCCATCCTCAGGCTTCATCAATAAGGGTGCGGTTGAAAGATACTGCTTCAAATCCTGCAATGTTTCTTCATGCTTTGCACCCCATTCGAACTTCTTATTATCCTTGAGGATATCATAAAATTCCTTGCACTTTTCTGAGGATCTTGAAATAAATCTGTTCAACGCTGCTACTCGCCCCGTTAGTCGTTGAACATCTTCATGTTTGAAGGTGACTTGATATCTAAGATGGCTTTGATCTATTCTGGGCTTGCTTCAATCCCTCTTTTAGTCACCATATATCCTAGAAATTTTCCTGCCCCCACTCCGAAATGGCACTTAGCAGGATTTAGCTTCATGTTATACTGATCCAGGATATCAAATGCCCCTTTAATATCCTGGAGATGATCCTCCACCTTCTTGGATTTGACTACCATATCGTCAATGTACACCTCCATGGTGTCCCCTAGTTTGTCTTTAAACATCATGTTCACCAATCTCTAGTACGTCGCACCTGCATTTTTCAAACCAAAAGGCATAGCAGTATAACAGGAAATACCTGTTGGTGTCATGAAAGCAGTATCCTCCTGGTCTGAAGGGTTCCATTTGGATCTGCTGAAATCCTGAGGATGCGTCCATGAAGGTTAACATCTCATGACCGGCAGTGGCATCCACCATCGAGTCTATATGAGGCAGAGGGAATGGGTCTTTAGGACATGCTTTGTTCAAGTCTGTGTAATCTACACAAACTCTCCATTTCCCATTCTTCTTTTGAACCACAACCACATTTGCTAGCCACTTGGGAAATTTGACTTCCCTGATCATCTTGGACTTCAATAGTCTTTCAACCTCTTCCTGAATAATTATGTTTCGTTCTGGGGCAAACTTCCTTCTTTTCTGTTGGACAGGCTTGAATGACCTGTCAATACCAAGCTTATGTGTTATAATATCCTTGGAAATACCTGTCATATCCTCATGTTTCCACGCGAATGTCGACATCCTTCATTTCAAAAAGTTAGTTAATTGATTTTCAATATCCTGAGGGATATTGGTTCCTACGAGCACCGAGATATCCGGATTATCCTGATCCAGGATAATTTTCTTTACATCCTGCTCCGAAGCCTCCACGATATCCTGGGCCCGCATCTTTAATTGTTATGCTACATTAGGCTTAGTTGAGGATTTCATTGAGGATGAGTAACATTCCTTTGCCTCCTGCTGATCACTATCAACCTTGACAACCCCCCAAGGGGTAGGGGTCTTGATACACTGATGATAAGTTGATGGCACAGCCTTCATATCATGGATCCATGGCCTGCCTAGTATAATGTTATAGCAGGATAGGGAGTCAATCACACAGAAACGTTGTATTGAATTGACCCCTTCAACATATACTGGTAACTTTATTTCTCCCACTGTGTTCCTGGCTTCCCCACTGAAACCAACAAGTATAGTAGACTTCGAGGTGATATCTATCGGAGATACATTCATCCTTTTCAATCTCTAGTTGGATTATGTTGACGGAGCTGCCATTATCCACCAGTATCCTGCGTACAAAATGGTTAGCGACATATAAGGTAATTACTAGAGCATCATGGTGAGGATCCTGAATAGTATCCCTGTCATCACTATCAAAAGTGATCCGTTTGTCAGTTGTGAGCGTCTTCATCCTGGTCGGCTTTTCTCCTCTTTCGGCCTTGGCCTCCTTTGCATGTCTCTTGGCAGCAGAATATGAAGTCCCACAAATTTCGGATCCTCCTGAAATAAAGTTAATTATCTTGGCATCCGCAGAAGGTGATGTTGCTCGTTCAGGATCCTTCTCAGTATCCTGACCCTTATTTTTCTTTTTTCCCAGAAGATCCTTCAGATATCCTTTGCTTAAGAGATAACTTATTTCATTCCTCAGGGCAATGCAATCCTCAGTAACATGTCCGAAATCCTCATGGAAGGCACACCATTTGGACTTATCCTTCCAATCAGCTTTTTGTTGATTCTTCCGAGGCCACCTGGCTATGTCTCCTAAACCCTACATAGCATATGTTTTGGTCAAAAATTACCGAAGCAATTAAGTGATCAAATTAGTTAAGTGAGGTAGTGTGCTAAAAAGTGTGTTGAAAATATGCTGGTTATGTTCTTTGGAAAAACAGTGTTCAGGATACGGCTCAGGATATTGAGCTGTATCTACGATCAAACAATGAGCAAAAAGGTAAAGTAAATGACACGAGATGTACGAGGAAAGCCCTTGATCAATCTAGATCGCCGGCATAAAACCTCGGGAGCTGACAATCGCAGCTGCCTAGTTCTTCTTATTGCTTTAAACTTCAGGATACAGTGCAGGATATAGATCAGATCGCTAAGTGTTACAATGAATTTTGTGAAAGTTGCGAGAGAGCAAGTGTTGAGAGTGTAGAGAGTGTGATTGTGATGTCCTAGTTGATCTGATATACCCACTATTTATAGTAACGAATTACAAACTAAAATTCCTATAAACATGGGATGCTCCGAATATTCCAATGTGAACGTTGTAGACCGAGTAATGCGGCTTCAACGGCTTCTTGTGAACGAATTGGACCGAGTCTTCAGTAGAAAAGGTCTTCATGAACGTTGCTAGCTTTTAACCCACGTACCTGCATTCAATCCGTTAGTGATCCTAAGGATACCATTCAGGATGTTACCAATATCCTGAGTCAGCATCCCGGATGTAAACAGATACAATATAAACAAGGTATATATCAAGATATTTTCCAGGATATGGGCTCAGAATTTCACCCATAACAATTGTCCCCAAAAATGTTACCGTTTGACATCCTGCACTAACGGTTACATTTTTCACGGTGGCCGAGGTAATTAAAAGATAAGACCATTGATGTGACAGCTTTCAACCACCCGGCCTATATTTACTCATCATGCCCTATATCTTCTCGTCCTTATCTCTCTTTTAACCACAATCGACAAGGAAAAAGGTAATATTCTCTCCCTCATCTTCGTATTCATCTTTTATCTTACTCCGACAAGAATTCAGGCGACCAAATGCCTAGGCAAACGAGGTCCAGTTCAGGCGACTCGGCTCCCACATTCATCCAACAGAACCTTCTCCAAGAGCCGGAGAAGGAAGCATGTACCTTCGATAGTGCCCATCTGTCGGCCTTGAAATCCTCCGGCATCTTCCCGGAAGGGACCGTATTTAGACCGTTTGACCGGGAAATCCGGTCGGACATGGTCTCCAACGAGTGGATATGCTTTAGTGCTTTCCCTTTTACCCTAGGGCTACAATTCCCCTTTCCAGATTTCATCACCGAGTTCTTCAATATCACAAAAATCTCTTTCAGCCAAACCATGCCAATGCTCTGGCGTGTTTTATCCGTTCTTGACCAAATCAAGAGAAACCACATTCCTGATCTTTCTGTCCATGACCTCCCCCTAGCATACCGACTTAGATGCCACGGCTCTTGTCGATTCTTGTTTTACTCTACTTCTGGTGACCCACTGATACTTCGTGCCACCAGGAACGAGGATGGTTGGCAATCCAAATATTTCTTTGTAAAAAGGGATTCAATCCCTAGGGGAACGGATTATCCGATGAGATGGTTGAAGAAGGGTAGGATTTAGGGTTTAAAGATAATCCTGCCTCTTATCCTGCTTTATATCCTGAACTGACCAACTTTCTTTGTTGTGTATGCAGCTGATTTCAGGAAAGTTGCACCTCCCCTCGCTGATTCTCAAAGAAGAATAGACGCCATTAGACTCCTTCCAGAGGCAGAGAGAAGTTTCAACCCATCTCCACCAACTCCAAGCCCTCTTTCAAGCGCAAACATGTCTGGTAAGGATCCTGCAAAATATCATGTACATACATGTTTTTATTTGATATTATTAGGAGAGGTTTAGAATTTTACTCCCTGTGTGCAGATTCCAGCAAAGTTCCAGTCTATCTAGACCTCGACGAACTCGACAGCTATCCAACTCCAACCATAGTCAAGAAGGAGACTCCTGCTGCCACCAGCTCCAAGCCACTCCCAGCTCCCAAGGCCAACCCAAGGACTCGTGCTTCCGCAGCGAAAAAGAGGAAGGGCCTTGAGGTCAGTGCTCCAAGCTCAGGAGGGTTCTCCTATGACGATCTCAGCTTTACCGATTCCTTAGAGCCAATGACATCCTTCCTTAACAAGGTAATATCCTGACGCATACTCTGCATATATATCCTGCACATATATCCTGCACGGATATCCTAACAGGATATCCTGATAGGATATCTTGGTCATTATATATATATATATATTCTAACTCGTACCTGTTATTGGTGCACAGGGCCTCCAGCATTTGCTCCACTTGTACAATGATGCATGTGGTACCGTCGCACTTCATGAAGCCAGGATCAAGCAGCTTGAAACTATTGTTGCCGACCAAGGTGCCATTGCTGAAGCGAAGAGTCGGCACTATGAGGATAAGCTGAAAAAGGTCACTCAGGATGCCGAGCTCAAATTGGCCACCATGCAAATGGATCATGATCAGGCCATGATCAATTTCCGGGAAGGAATCAAGACTTCTGCTATTGTCTCCCTGTTACAAGCACGCATCAAGATGGCTTATGAGGCCAAGGAGACAGGTCTTGTTTATCCATCCTGGCCAATTGAATCCTGGGTGGCCAAGTTGAAGGAGCTTGGAGGCAAAGTTGTGCCACTCCCATCTGAAGCCGGTGAATCTTCCAAGTCAATGGAGGTGGCAGATCAGGCTAGAGACAAGAAGGATGCCGGAGCGGATGCTGGTGAGGATGCTGGTGAGGATGCTGGTGCTGAGAAGCCGGGGAAAGCAGGAGAGGATGCCGCTGTGTGAGGGCAGCTGAGTGGGCGATGATGGATATTGATGCCTAGGCCGGAGCCCACTTTTTTAGGTTTAATGGTTGATGTCTTGAACAATTTACTTTTCTTGTCTGTTAAACAATTTTAATTTCCTGCATGTAGACAATATGATGGCCAAAGGTGGAGGGATCCTGAGTTTCAGGACGAAGCCCTTGGTCATCAGTTAGTATGGTTTATTTTGAACGCTTTTTAACAAGTGAAGGTGGAGGTATCTTGGGTTCCAAGACGAAGCCTTCATTTGTTAAGTAAATATGTTAGGAAACTAATTATGCTTTTGGTGGATGGGTCTCGGTTTGAGACGAAGCCAAGAGCACAATCTTTTGCTATGTTAATAATATAACCCTCTTTTGGTTTTACCATTGTTGTTGTTGATATAAATTTCACTTGTGAAAATTGTTTTGTTTGAACGTTTTTCAGAACATATTATAAATGTATCCCGGTAAATATCTTGAAAAATATTCTGATTAAAATACAACCTATTAGTTGTCTAAATAAAAAGGAAAGATCATACCAGAGATTCTTAGTGAATCAATTTCAATTCTTCATTATAAGCTTGTCCCCAGTGCATATTTATAAACTCGAATCCATCCTCAGAATAGTATGATGTATGTCCCCTGTACTTAACATAGAAACACAACTGTATTCATATTTTTGACTCGAATGAATTCCAAATACCCCAGGGCAAAACCCTTGATATCTTGAAACGAACCCTTAGTATACTGGGGATAAACCCTGAGTTTCATGCGCTACAGGCGGGAGTGTATAAACTCCAAGACTTAGAAAGGTGAAAACCTTTAAACCTTAGAGAGTATGAAAATACCCTTTCGTGAGAGAGGGTGATCAATCCTCATATACCTTTAGAATTCAGGATATAGCCAACAGTAACGAAATTGTCAGCCACTTTTACATGGACTGGTCCCGCCACCTTGAACTATCCCTGAATAACTTGCGCTCCAGGCGGGGTGTTTAAACCCAATTCGGGAGAAAGGTGAATACCTTTAAACCTGTGAAGGGATTAGTATCCCTTAAACGTGAGAGAGGGGGCCAATCCTCTAATCTTCTGAGTTATCCTGAGTACACATCCTGGAGCCATATCCTGGAGCATATGCTGCAAAACAATCGTAAACTAAGGTGGGTGTTAGCTTGGCTAACACCCCTCCAATGCCTAAGTCAGTATTGGGTTCAAACATATATATTTAAAAGAGATAGGATACATACCATTCTGAGATAGAAATTAAATTCTATTCTTACTTGAAATAGAGCTTTAAGTGTACAGCATTCCAAGACCTTGGTAGCATATCCCCTTCCATATTCTTGAGTCTGTATGCTCCTTTCCCTGTTTCTGATTCAACTTCGTATGGTCCTTCCCATTTTAGAGCTAACTTGCCATCGGCAGGATTAGTAGTATTCTGAAAAGCCTTCCTTAGCACCCAATCACCCACTTGAAATCTCCTAGTCCTTATGTTCTTGTTATATGCTCTGGATATTCTTTGTTGATATGCTGTCATCCTTAGCCTTGCTGCGTCTCTTCTTTCGTCTATGGTATCCAAATCTTGACATAAGGCTTCAGGATTCTGTTCAGGATTCTGTAGGATAGATCTTGCAGTAGGTATCACCATTTCCGTTGGAATTACTGCTTCTGCTCCGAATACTAAGGAGAATGGGGTTTGGCCGGTTGCATTTTTTACCGTTGTCCTGTCAGCCCATAACACAAAGGGTAATTCCTCTGCCCATCTTCCTTTTTTGGCTCCAAGTCTCTTCTTTAAGTTATTCACTATTATCTTGTTTGAAGACTCAGCTTGCCCATTCGCTTGAGGATGCACCGGAGTAGACGTTATCATCTTGATTCCCCAACTTTTGCAAAAGTCAGTAGTCCTTTTGCTTATAAACTGGGACCCATTATCACAAATAATTTTAGCTGGTACTCCAAACCTGGTCAGGATATTCCTCTTTATGAAGGATACTACTTCTTGGTCTCTAACTTGCACAAATGCTTCAGCTTCAACCCACTTAGAGAAATAATCCGTCATTGCCAGCATAAAGACTTTTCCTCCCGGAGCTTTTGGTAACTTCCCCACTATATCCATCCCCCATTTCATGAACGGCCAAGGGGATGCTACAGGATATAGTGGTTCAGCTGGTTGATGCAATATGTTACTATGCCTTTGACATGCATCACATCTTCGAGCATATTCTGCAGCATCTTTTCTCATTGTTGGCCAATAATAACCTGTCCTCAGTACTTTCGAAAATAATGACCTGCCCCCGGTGTGGTTACCACAATCCCCTTCATGTATATCCTGAAGTACTTCTTTGGCTTCAGGATCCTCCAAGCATCTCAAGTATGGCCCTGCAAGAGATTTTTTGTATAGAATATTATTTATGATAGTGAATCGTGATACCTTCATCCTAAATGCCTTAGGATTTTCGTCTTCGGGGATATGTCCTTCCTTGAGATATCTCATAATTGGAGTTGTCCAGGATTTAGGATCCTCTCCAGGATACACCACTTCAGGATCTTGAATACTTGCTACTTCCTTATGCTGAGGATCCGTTGCAGGATACAGGATATGTAATATCGGTATTGGGATTCCTTCTGGTATCCTGATTGATGATCCCAAGTTTGCCAATGCGTCTGCTTCGGCGTTATCCTCTCTTGGTACCTGTTCAAGTGTAAAAACATCGAAATATCCTGCTAATTTTTTAAGAATACCGAGGTATTCCATTAGTTTCTCACCCTTGACTGCATAGGATCCATTAAAATGATTAGTAATTAACAAGGAATCAACATATACTTGCAAATTCTTAATATTCATATTCTTAGCCAATTCTAATCCTGCGATTAAGGCTTCGTATTCTGCCTCATTATTAGTAGCAGGGAATTCACATCTAACAGCCTGGGGTATTATGTCCCCCTGTGGCGATTTTAGTAGTATTCCTAATCCTACTCCTCTTACATTAGATGCACCATCGGTATATAATGTCCAGGATCCTGAGGATTCTCCTAACTGTTGAACTTCTAGGTCTACCTCATCCTGAATGTCACTACTAAAATCAGCCACAAAGTCAGCTAAAGCCTGAGACTTTATGGCATTTCTATGTTCATATACTAAATCATAAGCACTCAACTTTACTGACCACTTAGCCATTCTGCCTGACATTTCTGGTTTCCTAAGCACATTCTTAACAGGATAACTAGTCTTAACATGAATCCTATGTGTTTCAAAATAATGTCTAAGCTTTGTTGATGCCATTACTAGAGCCAGTATTAGTTTTTCTAGGTGAGAATATCTAGTTTCAGCATTTAACAAACTTTTGCTAACATAATAAACAGGATACTGCTGACCTTCGTGATCCTTTACGAGTACTGCACTTACTGCATTTCCTGATACTGCCAGATACAAGGATAATGGTTCACCATCCTCAGGCTTCATCAATAGAGGTGCGGTTGAGAGATACTGCTTCAAATCCTGCAGGGCTGCTTCATGCTTCTCACCCCACTCAAACTTTTTATTCTTTTTCAGGATATCATAGAATTCTTTACACTTTTCCGAGGATCTTGATATGAATCTATTTAAGGCTGCCACTCGTCCTGTTAACCGTTGGACATCCTTCATATTTGAGGGAGACTTTATATTCAAGATAGCTTTGATCTGCTCCGGGCTTGCCTCTATCCCTCTTTTCGTCACCATGTATCCTAAAAACTTTCCTGCCCCCACTCCAAAATGACACTTTGCAAGATTAGGTTTCATATTATACTGGTCCAGGATATCGAATGCTCCCTTAATATCCTGAAGATGATCCTCAGCTTTCTTGGATTTGACCACCATATCATCAATGTACACTTCCATGGTGTCCCCCAGTTTGTCTTTAAACATCATATTCACCAATCTCTGGTACGTTGCACCTGCATTTTTTAAACCGAAAGGCATAGCAGTATAACAATAAATACCTGTTGGTGTCATGAAAGCAGTATCCTCCTGGTCCGAAGGTTCCATTTGAATCTGCTGGAATCCTGAGGATGCATCCATGAAGGTCAACATTTCATGACCAGCGGTGGCATCCACCATCGAGTATATATGAGGCAGAGGGAATGGGTCTTTTGGACAAGCTTTGTTCAGGTCTGTGTAGTCTACACAGACTCTCCACTTCCCATTCTTCTTTTGAACCACCACCACATTTGCTAGCCATCTAGGGAATTTGACTTCTCTAATCATCCTGGACTTCAGTAATCTTTCAACTTCCTCTTGTATAATTGCATTCCGTTCAGGGGCGAATTTCCTTCTCTTTTATTGTATAGGCTTGAATGACCTGTCAATTCCAAGCTTGTGAGTAATAATGTCTTTAGATATACCTGTCATATCCTCATGCTTCCACGCAAACGTTGACATCCTGCATTTCAAAAAGTTAATTAATTGTTCTTCAATATCCTGAGGGATATTGGTTCCCACGAGCACCGAAATATCGGGATTATCCTGGTCTAGGATAATTTTCTTCACATCCTGCTCCGGATCCTCCACGATATCCTGGGCCCGCGTCTTTAATTGCTATGCTGCACTAGGTTTGGTCGAGGATTTCATCGAGGATGAGTAGCATTCTTTCGCCTCCTGCTGATCATTGTCGATCTTGACAACCCCCCAAGGGGTAGGGATCTTGATGCATTAGTGATACGTTGATGGAACGGCCTTCATATCGTGGATCCATGGTCTTCCTAGGATGATGTTATAGCAGGATAGAGAATCCATCACACAGAAACGTTGCATCTTGTTGACTCCTTCGACATATACGGACAGCTTTATCTCTCCCACTGTGTTCCTAGCTTCTCCGCTGAAACCGACGAGCACAGTAGACTTCGAAGTGATATCCATTGGAGACACATTCATTCTCTTCAGAGTCTCCAGCTGTATTATGTTGACGGAGCTGCCATTATCAACCAGTATCCTGCGTACAAAATGGTTAGCCACATATAAGGTTATTACCAGAGCATCATGGTGAGGATCCTGGACAGTATCCCTATCATCTGCATCAAAAGTGATCACTTTGTCAGTTGTGAGGGTAGTCATCCTGACAGGTTTGTCTCCCCTTTCGGCCTTAGCTTCCTTTGCATGTCTCTTCGCTGCTGAATACGAAGTTCCACAGATGTCGGATCCTCCTGAAATGAAGTTGATTATCTTTGCATCGGCGGGGGGTGATGCCGCTCGCTCAGGATCCTTCTCAGTATCCTGACCCTTATTCTTCTTTCTACCTAAGAGATCTTTCAAATATCCCTGGCTTAGAAGGTAGCTGATTTCTTTCCTCAGAGCGATGCAATCCTCAGTCATATGTCCAAAATCTTCGTGGAAAGCACACCATTTTGACTTGTCTTTCCAATCTGCTTTTTGTTGATTCTTTCGAGGCCACCTGGCTTTATCTCCCAAACCCTGCATAGCATACATTAGTTCAGGTATATTAACAGAAAAACAATATTCAGATAATTCAGGATATTCTTCAGGATCCTCGTCTTCAACAGCATTCACTCTCTTGTTATCATTTCTGCCATATGGCTTAGAGCGATATGGTCTATATGAGGATTCCGATTTCCTGTTAGTCGATTCATATGTTGAGGATGCATTCATCTTTTCTTGCATTTTTCTGTCATCCTCCAACCGAATATATCTTAGAGCCCTGTTCCGGGCTTCATCCAGGTTCCTGCATGGGTTCATTACAAGGTCTTGATAGAATTGAGAATCCTTTTGCAGCCCCATCTTGAAAGCTTGCACAGCTGTTGCAACATCAAGATGAGGAATGTCTAGTGATTCCCGGCTGAATTTGTTCACATAATCCCTAAGGGATTCCTGAGGCCCTTGTGTTATCCTGTAGAGATCACTTGTTAATTTTTCAAAGCTTCTACTACAAGAAAATTGACTATTAAATAAATTTACTAAGTGAGCAATAGATGTAATCGAATGTGGAGGAACATTCAGGAGCCATTTCAAAGCCGATCCTGTCAAGGTTGAACCAAAACCCTTGCACAAGCAGGCTTCCTTGAGATCTGGAGGGATAGGGTTGATCTCCATCCTTTCCCTATACTGGGCAATATGCTCTTCAGGATCCGTGGTTCCGTCGTAGAGTTTCATGTTCGGAGTCTGAAATCTTTTTGGGATTTCAGCATCACATATAGGATGCACGAACCGAGATACCCTGTGGCTATCCTGGGACACTTCAGGAATTGGCTGCACCACCCCAGGTACACTGGATATCATATCCTTTAATTTCTGAAGTTCCCTGGATAATTCTGACGCTACAGTTGTATCCTGCAAAGATCCAACACTGTTAGCGGTAATAGCATTATTATTATTTGATATGTTACCTGTTAGAGGATTTTGCCCATATCCTGAAGCATATCCTGAGCTCCTCACAGTCGATATCCTGACCGAGGAGGGTATTTCAGGAGTATGATTTTGAGGAAGGCTGGGCACGATATTCCCCCTGTTATCCTCAGCATACACAGCTGAACTAAAGTTCAACACTCTGGGATGTAACGGAGTGATATTATCCTCAGCAGATCTGCTCGAGCCAGACTTCAGGAGTTGTATTTCCCTTAAAAGCATTTGGTTTGTTTCCTGTTGCTGCCTCATTTGTTCCTGCACACTTCCAAACAAGGTTAGAATTTCATCGTTAGAAGCTAAAACAGGAGCAGATCCCTGGACACTCCGAGTAGGGATAACATCTTGAGATTGTGTAGAGGCTGGCATCCTTGGAGGAGGCGGTGGAAGCACCGAACCAACTGTTGCAGAAGTTGTAGCAGACACAGTAGAAGAGCTCATGTTTGATCTTGAGGCCATTGTAAACAATGTGGCAAAAAGTTTTGAAAACAGAAAACCAATTAACGATTTCACCGAGATTTTTAGTAAAGAGAGCACCACTTGCCCCACGGTGGGCGCCAAATTGTTTTGGTCAAAAATTACCGAAGCAATTAAGTGATCAAATTAGTTAAGTGAGGTAGTGTGCTAAAAAGTGTGTTGAAAATATGCTGGTTATGTTCTTTGGAAAAACAGTGTTCAGGATACGGCTCAGGATATTGAGCTGTATCTACGATCAAACAATGAGCAAAAAGGTAAAGTAAATGACACGAGATGTACGAGGAAAGCCCTTGATCAATCTAGATCGCCGGCATAAAACCTCGGGAGCTGACAATCGCAGCTGCCTAGTTCTTCTTATTGCTTTAAACTTCAGGATACAGTGCAGGATATAGATCAGATCGCTAAGTGTTACAATGAATTTTGTGAAAGTTGCGAGAGAGCAAGTGTTGAGAGTGTAGAGAGTGTGATTGTGATGTCCTAGTTGATCTGATATACCCACTATTTATAGTAACGAATTACAAACTAAAATTCCTATAAACATGGGATGCTCCGAATATTCCAATGTGAACGTTGTAGACCGAGTAATGCGGCTTCAACGGCTTCTTGTGAACGACTTGGACCGAGTCTTCAGTAGAAAAGGTCTTCATGAACATTGCTAGCTTCTAACCCACGTACCTGCATTCAATCCGTTAGTGATCCTGAGGATACCATTCAGGATGTTACCAATATCCTGAGTCAGCATCCCGGATGTAAACAGATACAATATAAACAAGGTATATATCAAGATATTTTCCAGGATATGGGCTCAGAATTTCACCCATAACAGCATACATCAGTTCAGGTATATTAACAGAAAAACAATATTCAGATAATTCAGGATACTCCTTAGAATCCTCGTCTTCAACAGCATTGACTTTCTTATTGTCATTTCGGCCATATGGCTTTGAGCGATATGGTTTATACGAGGATTCTGATTTCCTGTTGGTTAACTCATAGGTTGTGGACGAATTTATTCTCTCTTGCATCTTTTTGTTATCCTCCAGCCGAATGTATCTCAATGCTCTGTTACGAGCTTCATCCAGATTCCTGCAGGGATTCATTACAAGATCCTGGTAAAATTGAGAATCTTTCTGCAATCCCATCTTGAAAGCCTGCACAGCTGTTGCAACATCAAGGTATGGGATATCTAAGGATTCCCGGCTAAACTTATTCACATAATCCCTCAAGGATTCCTGAGGTCCTTGAGTTATCCTGTAGAGGTCACTGGTTAGTTTCTCAAAACTCCGGCTGCAAGAAAACTGACTATTAAATAAATTAACCAAATGAGCAAACGAAGTAATTGAGTGAGGAGGAACATTTAACAACCATTTTAAGGCTGATCCTGTCAAGGTAGAACCAAAACCCTTGCACAAGCATGCTTCCTTGAGATCTGGAGGGATAGGATTAATTTCCATCCTTTCCCTATACTGGGCGATATGCTCCTCAGGATCCGTAGTTCCGTTATAAAGTTTCATATTGGGGGTTTGAAATCTTTTTGGATATTCAGCATCACAAATGGGATATGCAAACCGCGATATCCTGTGGCTATCCTGGGATACTTCAGGAATCGGCTGCACCACCCCAGGTACACTGGATATCATGTCTTTCAGCTTTTGAAGCTCTCTAGACAACGCTGATGTCATTCCTGCATCCTCCAAAGATCCAACACCATTAGTAGTAAGAGTATTATTATTATTAGATACATTACCGTTCTGAGGGTTTTGGCCATATCCTGAAGCATATCCTGAGCTTCTCACAGTTGAAATTCTAACTGATGAGGGTATCTCAGGAGTATGATTCTGGGAATGGCTAGGCACAATATTTCCTCGGTTATCCTCAGTATAAACTGTAGAACTGAAGTTCAAAGCCCTGGGTTGCAAGGGAGTGACAGTGTCTTCAGCAGGCCTGCTCGAGCTTGACTTCAAGAGTTGTATCTCTCTCATCAGCATCTGATTAGTCTCCTACTGCTGCCTCATCTGTTCCTGTACACTACCAAACAAATTTAGAATTTCCTCATTAGAAGCTAAAACAGGACCGGACCCCTGGACATTGCGGGTGGGGATAACATCCCGAGCCACATGAATTTTAGTTCCTTGAGAAGAAGCTTGAGATCTCGGAGGAGGTGGTGGAAGCACCGAACCAATTGTTGCAGAGGTTGAAGCAGACATGGTGGAAGAGCTCATGTTTGATCTTGAGGCCATTGAAAATAATTTTGAAAAGAATTTCAAAATCAGAAAACCGAATAGCAATTTTGCAAAAGCTTTTAGAAAAAATAGCACCACTTGCCCCACGGTGGGCGCCAAATTGTTTTGGTCAAAAATTACAGAAGCAATTTAGTGATCAAATTAGTTAAGTGAGGTAGTGTGCTAGAAATATGCGTTGTAAATATGCTGATTAAGTTATTTGTAAAAACAGTTGGAGGATACGGCTCAGGATATAGAGCTGTATCAATGAGCAAAAAAGGTAAAGGGTAACACCGGATATACGAGGAAAGCCCTTGATCAATCTAGATCGCCGGCACAAAACCTCAGGAGCTGACAATCGCAGCTGCCTTGTTCTTCAATTGATTCAAATATCAGGATAAAGTGCAGGATGTGATGCGGATCAACTAGGTGTTACAAGGTAATTTGAGTACAAGTGTTTGTGTATAGTGATTGCTAGCAGCTAGAATGTAAATTGTGCGAATGGAAAGTGAGTGCCTTAACTTGATCTGATCCATCTATTTATAGTAAAAGAAATGTAACAAACTACCCTACTAAACCGGGATTCGGCGGATATTCCCCATTCGAACGTTGTAGACCTGGTCTTTCGCGTTCAACGTCTCTCACATAACTGGTTTGCCCGAGTCTTAAGGAGAAGAGGTCCACTTGACCGTTAGTGACCCACAGCTTCTAACCTGCACGTGGTTAATTCAGCTAATACCAGGATATCGCACCAGGATGTTACCAATATCCTGATCCGGTATCCTGATCACAAGTAAACAATAAAAAGCAGAATATTAGTCAGGATATACATGCTCAGAAAATGACCCATAACAAAGACTTTTATCAAAATAGAATTTCTCAAAATCCAAACAATTTTAAACAAAATTTCTAAAGAATAAAAGAGAGTCTATTTTCCAAGACCTGTTTTGATAACACTTGTTTGATCAGAGTATTAATTTTCAATCCAAGTATCATCTCCCAAATATTCCAATCAAATATCCTGAATTATATTTCGAGAATATATTTCAAGAATATATCCTAATCAGAATACTTAAACTTTAAACGTAGTTTTGAAAGTTCAAACAGCCCATGTAAGATTCACAAAGGAAATATCATACCAGGAACAGAGTACAACCCTGATATCGGACTTTACTCCTGTTGCAACTTTTGCCACAAAGATGTCCCCAGTTCGAGATACTTAGTATCTTAGGTCCCAATTCAATTTTCTGAGCTCCACACAATCGCCTTAGAAGGAATGTCCCCTGTGCATGAAGTCTTTAATCACTTAGAAAATTTTTGAATATCAGTTCCAACTGTTTAGACAATTCTTGTGTTACAGAGGTAAAACCCAAAAATATACTGGAGATAAATCCTTAGTGCCCTGGGGAAAATTCTAAATTTTCATGCGCTACAGGCGGGAGTGTATAAACTCCAAGACTTAGAAAGGTGATAACCTTTAAACCTTAGAGAGTATGACAATACCCTTTCGTGAGAGAGGGTGATCAATCCTCATATACCTTTAGGATTCAGGATATAGCCAATAGTAACGAAATTTTCAGCCACTTTTACATGAACTGGTCCCGCCACCTTGAACTGGTCCCGCCACCTTGAACTATTCCCGAATAACTTGCGCTCCAGGCGGGGTGTTTAAACCCAATTCGAAAGAAAGGTGAATACCTTTAAACCTGTGAAGGGATCAGGATCCCTTAAACGTGAGAGAGGGGGCCAAGCCTCTAATCTTTCGAAGTATCCTGAATATATATCCCGGAGCTATATCCCGAAGCATATACTGCAAAACAACAATAAACTAAGGTGGGTGTTAGCCTGGCTAACACCCTTCCGATGCTTAAGTTAGTAATGGGTTCAAAACAATAAATAATATCAAAATTTAATAAAAGAGATAGAATCCATACCATCCTGAATTAGAATTTAAATTCCATACTCACTTGAAATAGAGTTTTAGATGTATAGCATTCCAGGATCTCGGTAACATATCCCCCTCCATATTCTTGAGTCGGTATGCTCCTTTTCCTGATTCTGATTCAACCTCATAGGGTTCTTCCCATTTTGGAGCCAACTTTCCATCAGCAGGATTAGTGGTATTCTGAAAAGCCTTTCTCAATACCCAATCTCCAACTTGAAATCTTCTAGTCCTTATATTCTTATTATATGCTTTAGATATTCTCTGTTGATATGCTGTCATCCTTAGCCTCGCTGCGTCTCTTGTCTCATCAATAGTATCCAGTTCCTGGCATAGGACTTCAGGATTCTGCTTAGGATCCCGGAGGTTGGATCTCGTTGTAGGTATCACCATTTCTGTCGGGATCACCGCTTCTGCTCCAAACACCAAGGAAAACGGGGTTTGGCCAGTTGCACCTTTTACTGTCGTCCTATCAGCCCACAAAACAAAGGGTAATTCGTCTGCCCATCTTCCTTTCTTAGCCCCTAGTCTCTTTTTCAAGTTGTTGACGATTATCTTGTTTGAGGATTCTGCCTGCCCATTCGCTTGAGGATGTACCGGTGTGGATGTAATCATTTTGATTCCCCAACTCTTACAAAAGTCAGTAGTCCTTTTACTTATAAATTGAGATCCATTGTCACAAATTATCTCATCTGGTATTCCAAACCTAGTCAGGATATTCCTTTTTATGAAGGATACCACTTCTTGATCTCTAACCTGAACGAATGCTTCAGCTTCGACCCACTTAGAGAAATAATCGGTCATTGCCAACATGAAGACCTTTCCTCCTGGAGCCTTTGGCAATTTTCCTACTATGTCCATTCCCCATTTCATGAATGGCCAAGGGGAAGCTATAGGATAAAGTGGTTCGGTCGGCTGATGTTGTTGGTGCATATTCTGTGACAACAGCTTAGATTTGGTCTTTGGATATCTTGTAATTAGTTAAACGATAAACGGTTAGCGGGATTAGCTTTGTATTAGTGAGATTATAGAGTTTGGGCTAACAAAACCCACATTGGGTCAAGGGGGGACGAAATGGGCTTGTCCATGTAGTAAACCCTAGTCCAACTTGTAAACCTTGTGTTATATAAACAAGGTTAGACATTAGGGTTTAGGTTAATCAGCCAAAACAGTTTGTGTCAGAGATTTCATGAGAGGCTATAGGCTTGGACGAAATTAGGGTTGGTTAGGGATCTTGATTGATTGTAATCAGTTTGATATATAATCAATAAAGATCCAGTTTGAAAGTGAATTGCTGATTTCTGTTCCTACATGTTTTCTGCTTATTCTGATCAAGAGGATTCCGCACTCTTGATCGGATTGACAATTCTGTGAAGATCCATACGACTCAAGGGGACCTACAATTGGTATCAGAGCATTAGGCTCTTGAAGGCTCGGTTCAGAATTGTTTGCTGCAGAAACAGGAAGAAATTTTCGAAAATTTTGAAACCTGAAATTAGGGTTTCGAAATTTTTTCTTGGTTTGATATAATTTTTCGAATTTTGTTGGCTGTTTTGATCTTCTGGTTTGATTGTTTGGTGTTTTGCGGGTTTTCTGGAAAGATTTTGTTGATTCTGGAAAAGTTGTTGGCTGAAAGACTTGAAGATTCGAAGACTATTCTTCGGGTTTTTCAATCAGTTCTTCATAATTTTTCGAAAATCTTGAGCTGATAAGGTTGTTTGATTTTGCAGATTTGTGTTGGAGAGGAGATAGAATCTTCAGAATTACGAACAGATTAAGTTTCCAAAGTTACTGGGCGATTTTAACAAATTCGCAGACTGATCAGCGAATTTGAGACTTGACATCTCGGTGACCGGCGAAGTTAAATCCAAAGGCGACTTTGGTAACCGTATAATTTTCACAGCGAAATTATTACGGTTTTCGGCGACTTTACTGGTCGTCGTAATAGCGAAATTATCCAGCGAATTTGGGCGAAATTGATCAGCGACCTTGGCAGCAAATTTATCAGCGAACTTGAACTTGACAGCGAAATAGACCAGCAAATTTAACTGACTGACCAGCGAAATTAATTGCTTCCCAGCGAAATTAACAGCAAATTTAAAACCAGCAAATTTAAAAGGGTGGAATTTCAGTTGGCAAGCGTCGATAAAATTTGACTGTTTCGCAAATAGAAATTGATCCGTAGCTCATTTGACAAAACCGTTTGCGCTATTGAATTCCTTGTATTTTTAGGACAAAAAAAAAACTCTGGAAAATCCCGAATTCGGTTTTTGACATTATATATCATTGGGTTCGTCTTTTCGAGACAATTCTAATGGTGTAATTTGGTAACCACTGTTTTCAGAAAAATTTTGTACGGTTTTATCAGTCTGCAACGTTAAAATGTCGAACATGTCTACTTTGAATGAGCTATTGAAGATGGAGGATGAGGTTGGCACTACCAACAAACCACCTAAGATGATGAAGGTGGAAAATTACTTGACTTGGAAGGATCGTTTTCAATCATTCGTTGAATATCAGGACACGCGTATGTGGATATGCATTGAAGATGGGTACACAAACCCTACACATGACTTTGAGGGCAGACCACGTAGAACAGCCTATGTGAACATGCAAGAGGCTGACAAAAAGATGTATGAGGCTGAAAAGAGAGCCTTGGCTGCAATAAAGATGTCGCTACCTGATAGCATCAAGCATACTTTCAAGAAGTACACCAATTCAAAAGATATGTGGGATGCATTAGAGAAGCGATATGCAGGAAATGCAGATGTTAAGAAGAACAAGATTGATCTACTGAAGAAGCAGTTTGCTGTGTTTAAGTACATGAAACATGAGTCACTTGAGGACATCATCACTCGTTACTACCACCTGATGTCAGAAATGGAAAATTATGAGATCGATGTTAGTGCACTACATCTGTTGATTACGTCTAGGTTGTCTAGGATCAGGTCTTACATTGTATTGTATAGCTTAGGGCACGAAATACGAGAAAACAGGAGTCTGTATGTGTTTTATGTACTAGGTCCGCTTATAGGGACATGAGATTATAGGTTCGCTCTTATGACATTGTGGTCCGCTTATGTGGACTAATGTGGTCCGCTCTTATGGTCAAGTGACACATAAGCAGACCCAATCCTCTATATATAGTAACCTCATGAGCGGATCTGTAACGAAGTTCTTGGATTCCGCGCCGAAGCTCTGCCGGTGTGAAGATTGAGCTGTAAATCGTTTCAAATCAATAAAACAAGTAGTTAGGGAGAAGACTAAGCTACTTCTACTTGTGTTTCTTATTATTCCGCATCTGAAACGCAAGAGATAACCTCTGAACGACTCGTGCGGGTCAGCAAACAATCCTACAAGTGGTATCAGAGCTTGGGAGGAGGTTTTGTGCAGATCGTAGCTGTTTTTCATTGTTTCTTCTTACTTCTACACCTTCTTTTCTCATTTCCAGGAGATTTCACGGTCAAATTTCGTTCAAAAGCTCACAGATTGTGTGTTATCATACAAAGACAAACCCTTGAGAGTTTTAGACCAAAATACAGCTTAAAATGGGTCAAATCATGTTCGAATTGAGGTTCGCTTTTTCGGTCATCTGAGAGGTCCGCTTATCTGAACAGAATTTTTGTTGGTCCGCTTTTCTGGTCTCAGTTGGTTCGCTCGTCTGAACAATATTGTGTCTGGTTCGATCCAAATTCTTTGTTGGTCCGCTCAAAAGTCCAGAACAGGTTCGCTTATTAGTCGGTTGTGAAGTGGTTCGCTCCAGTGTACAGTTCAGGTCCGTTTTTCAGTCAGTTTTCAGAAGGTTCACTCAAAAGGGGTTCGCTCCAAAGTACTGTTCGCTTTTGTGAACATCTGGTTCGCTTATCTGTTCAGTGTTGGTTCGCTTGTGTGTACAATACCAGTTCGCATATTTGGATCTTTCTGGTTCGCTTTTCTGTCACTTGCATTGAAAAAGGTGCTAAGTCAACATGGATTCCGAGTTCTACAACGCATTTGCATCATCGACTACTCCAGCCGCAATTGCTCAAGCAATGAACTTAGAAAATGAGACGGGAACGACTCAAAAGCCCCCTATATTGATGAGCATTGAGGAGTATTATGGGTGGAAGGATCGATTTGAAAACTGGGTTCAGGCAAATCATCTCAGATCATGGGAGTGCATATTGAAGAAGTATACTTTGCCTCGAACAGATTTGCAAGTTGTTAAAGAGATATCCGAATTTACTGATCAAGAAAGAGCAATGTATAGAGCTGAGAAAATGATGATCAGTTTGTTGCAGCAGGCGATAAAAGAAGATATATTCATTCTGTTACAACATGACAAAACTGCTAAGTCAATATGGGATGCTCTTAGAGTTAAGTTTGAGGGAAGCGAAAACATGATCAAAAGCAAGAAAGCTCTACTAAAGAAAGAGTTCGATTTGTTTAGTAGTTTGCCGGGAGAGGATACTAAAAAGTTAATCAAGAGATACTGTCACTTGGTGCGATCACTGTCTATGTTGGGAGTTGAAAAAGGTCGTGAAGAGTGGGTAGATAAGTTGGCGGACGCGTTACCTCAGAAGGAGTGGGGAACGTATTTGATGATATTAAAGAATACTGGTGTGTACGATGGGTTGACAATCTCACAGTTTATTGAGAAAATTGAGAGTCAGGATCTTGAACAGCAAAAGATCGCGAGGATGAATAGTCCGAGTGGTCAACAGGATGTGAAGATATACTACAGGGGTAGTATTCCAGCCACTGAGTCTGAAAGAAGTCCGAAGATTCAAACTGCTTTCAGTGCTGGTGGTTCATCTGAGAAAGCTGATCAGGGTACGAACAAGAGTAACAGTGGTTTTTCATCATTTCCGAGTGTGAATCCGAAAGAGACAAACACAAGTTTTCAGTCTCAGGGTACAAAGACCGGAAACGGATACGTGATTCAATGCAACATAGCTCTCAACCTTCCAGAAGGTCAAAGCTTCTCTGAAGACACTGCAAAAGATCATATTGCACTACTGGGTTCAGTTCTGTTATCCTATGAAGGACCTGTTGCTGGTCGGATCGGAAATCCTATGCTTACTAAAGAGGATTACGATCAAATAGACGCCGAGGAAATGGAACTAATGGATATTAAATGGTGTCTCGCAAGTGTTCTTCGTTGGGCTGAGAAATTCAAAACCATCACCGGGAGAAATAACTTTCTAGATGCTCATGTATCAACTTTAGGTTTTGACAAATCTAAAGTTACTTGTTTTCGATGCAGGGAGAAAGGCCATTTCAAACGGGAATGCAAAGGAAGAGAAGCTAGCGGAGCACAGAATCCATTCGGGAAAGATGATTACTACCGCGAAGCTATCTATCAGCAAGTCGGTCAATCACAAGAACCACAGACGGCTCATGGTAAAGAGATTAAAGATCCCAAGAGAGCATGTTTGGTAGATTTCAGCTGGAGTGATTACATATCATCTGAAGGCAAAGCAGCACGCATTATCGATCAAGATGATGAGAAACTACCAGAAGGTTTCAGTTGGGATATGTTTGTGGATGAGAAGGGAGAGTTCAAAGCGTTCATGGCCAAGATCGTCCGAGAGCCAGATTTGTTTGCTACTTGGATGAGATCTATCGGGGAGAATGTGAAAAGTGAAGATGAAAAGTCTGTGTCAACCGATGAAGGTTCACATAGTACTGATAAACTTTCAGAGAGATCTGGAGAAATTCCAGAAGGTTTAGATGAAAGTTTACAGAGTTCAGATGAAGATGTACAGAATGAGTTTATTTCAGAAAAGGCAGTTGTTTTTGATAAAACACCGTCTGATTCTAGTGAATCAGATGATGATTCTGATAAATCTGTAAAATTTGATCAATCACCGGATCACAGTAGCAGTGATGATGAAGAAGAAAAACATATAAATGTTGCCAAATCTCATCTTTCTCCTGAAAGTTTTCATTTCTATTTTGCAGATCGAATAGAGAAACTAAAGGAGAAAAGAGCTGCTAAAGAGCAACAGAAGGAATCTGAAGGTGATGTTCAGAATGTTGAAGGTGTTGCTGAGAAGATTACCGAGGTTGAGAAAGAAGAAGAAAAGGTGATTGAGGTTGTTAAAACAATTGAAGTTGAGAAGATTGTTGAAGTCGTCAAGCCTTGCGAGAAGTGTTTAGAAGCATGCAAAGAATGTGCTGCAAAAGACGACATTATTGCTGAGTATGAGAAGAAGAAGGAGCAGTTACTGTTCAATCTCAACTATGTGAAAGAATCATACGATGTCTTGAACAACTCCAAAAGACAAACTCAGAGAGAGAGCAAGCACTGACGATGATGAATGCTGTTATGATGACAAAGCAGAAAGCAATCAATTTCTACATCGAAGAGAGTGCTAAGTGGAAGCAAGAGTTGGAGACAGAAAAGATCGAGAATGAGAGAATTAGACGTTTATTGCAAAGTTATTCTAGTTCTGATTATCTCATTGACCGTATTTACCCAACTGTTGCAGGTATGGAAGCTTTTAAAGATGAGAAGCCGAAAGAGAATAAAGACTGTGGTAAGAAATTGACTGTTAGTTATAACAAATGTCCGCCTCCGATTTGGGATGGTTATTCTCCTAGGAGACCAAATGAGGAGCAATTGGAAAAAGCAGTCAATATAAAGCTTAAAACCGACACAACTGACGTTTTACCAGATAACATTGATGTCACGTATACCTCGTCCGATACTGATCATGAGTCTGAATTAATCAAAAAGGTGGTCGATCAGGTGTTGGATACTGATGAGGAGTCTGAGTCGAAATCTGGGTCTGGAAAGTCAAAGTCAGTTAACAGGGAAAATTTGTCGGTCAAACGATCTTATAGTAAAGAATTTTTATTATCAAAGGCAGATTTGAATGATGAAACATTTGAAGTTGTTTACACTTTGAATGGTTCTGACAAATTGTATTACAATAAAGAGTTCCCAATAATGAGTATTAAAACGGAACTAATATACAAAACTTTCAAACTAATAGAAATTAATATTCCAGAATTAAAAGTTTTGAAAAGTTTTGAAAAACCTAAAAAATATACTTCTAGAGTTCAACAACGTATAAATAAGAAAAAAGGCAACAATTCTGGTCCTGGTTTTCAAAAGAAACCTAACTAGAATCGGAGCTACAAAAAGAAAGGTCTTGGTTTTGTTCCACCAGAGAATGACAAAAACATGAAAAATTCTAAAACAAAAACTGAATTTGTTTCAGGTGGAAGTGCTGAGGAAGAACAGCAGAAACCGTTCTGGAGACAGTCAAACAAGGAGTTTCTTGCTGAGAAAAAGAAGAATGGAGCTGATATTTGTTATCAAAGAGAGACTCGAATCTGTTACAGATGCAATGAAGTCGGTCACATTGCATGGAATTGTACAAAGAACGCCAACACAAAACAGGGAGTTTCTCAGAAAATGAAAGAGAAAGTTGTTGATGTCGAACCACCAACCAATAGGCCTAAAATTTTTGAGAATTCAAAATTTGAGGTTGGTGAGTGTTCAAAGAAGAACAAGTATGAGAAGAAAGGAAAAGACAACCATGTGTGGGTTGAAAAGAAAGGAGATGTGAATGTCGGCAATGAATCTGTTCCACAAAGCCAGAATAGCCACAGGTTGAGAAGAAGATTTTAGTGAATGATGAGGAGTTTCCATCATTGAAGTTTGAGGAAGTGAAGAAGAAAGTGGGAAAAACTGAGATTTCGAATCAGTTTTACAAAGAAAAAGATGAATTTGATGTCGAGAAAACATTCAATGGGAATGTTAAAAAGATTTTTGGGAAAATGTTGAGCGGGAGAGCTAAGGGGGTAAAAGATTTTTATGCAACGAAAAAGGCAACATACTATCCTACTGCTCAAGAGCTGAAATCCATCAAGTCTGAGAAGACTTGGATGGAAGTCTGCTTCCCATGATAGTCTTAGGACTATGCCGGAGATCCCAAGTTTATATCGTGGATCAGGAATCGGCATCATTCTAATGTTTGAAAAGTTTGTTTGAAAGATTTTGAATAGTGTTTAAATGTTTACAGGTGAAAGGACTACGCCGGAGCTTCCAGGTTGGTAATTGAGAAGCAGGAATCGGCATCTTTCTGAATAATTTGACAAGTGGTAAAAAGGTTTCTGTAGATGTTTCATTCCTACAATAAAACCTACAAGTGGTATTTTTGATCTACAAGTGGTATTTGTGGTTATACCTTGAAGAATTTACATTTACAAGTGGTACAGTGATTCTGAACTGCAAATGATAAATCAGGGACATTAAGTTGTACTTGATTTATTATTCATATGAGATTGATAAACAAGATGATGAACCATATCCCCATGCTTCATAAGTGGTAAACTTAAAAGTGGAAAACACAAACTCATTTTCCGGAAAAATCATTTCGATTAAAACAAACTTAAGTGTTTTGAGATCTAAATGAGAAAATGGTTTGTTGAAAGGGGAAGTTCAGATTGTTTATGCCTAGTGAATGGCGATTTGATGTGATTCGATGTCAGTTGTCAAGTTTCTGTACAGTTTGTTTTACTTTTCATGTTTCTAGTGGGTCAAGAGTCTAGAAGTTTTTCAAATTTTCTTTGAAATGTGTTTGCATTTTAGGGGGAGTAGGGAAATTTCTGAAAATCCAAAAACATTTGAAAATTTGAAAAAGCCAAAAACATGATAAAAATAAAAAATGAGTTTCGTTGTGAAAAGAGGAAATGATAGTACATCAATAGACTGTCACAACATGCTAAAGAAATGTAATGATAATATGTGATAAACAATCTCACTGCGGATGTGTCAGTAGGTTTTTACACATTCAGTAAATTGTGACGAGATATAAACTAAATTTCAAACTTGCTTGTTCTGTGGGTTAACACAAACTTGGATATATAGGTAACCCCTGAAATCTTGTTTGAAAGGTCCCTTATTCTGAGATACTAGGTCTTTATGCTCAGTGATATCTGGGGTATTATCCCGGGACTTCTGCTGTATGGAAGTACTGACCTAGTTCCTGGATAATGCTTTCCGCAAATGCTTGAAACACAGCATAGCCTTCAGCAAGCTGATGAAACAATAAAATTGATAGTCGCTGTTGTTGTAATAAAAAGATCCTCTAAAGGGGACACACCAAAAGTCGAGCCGTCATCTCTCTGCTGAACGGAAGTTCTGACCTGAGCTCTCACGGTTTCGCATTTAACCCCTGAACAGATATCATCTGTGGTATACTCACCTGTAAGACTGAATATTGGGATCTGGATACGGGAGTATATTCAAGTAGTGGGACACACGGATAAGTTTAAGTTCTTAAGACATTAATATCGTATCTCGGATCAATTGAAGTTTGTGTGAAAATTTCAGTGGACCGATATATTGACAATCTAGGTGAATTGTTTAGAACTTAAAATGAAATGAAGCTTAACGGTGTTAGTGACATGTCTCATAAACTGATATGATCCTCTTACACGAACTCACAAAAATATTGTCTGTAAATATTTTCTTTACTGCATTACAGGTTTCTTTATTTCAAAATCCAAAAAGATTTTCAGTGTGTTTTAGCATAAATTTTTGAAAAAGTCAAAAAGATTTTCGACAACTGACGTTGGAAAACTGATTTTCAAAATTCCGAGTGCTAAACATGATGAGTAGCATATGAGGGGGAGTGTTTGTGTAAATCTAAATGTTTTACTAATCTAACCTTTTCATGTGGTTCATCATAGAGATTTGAGGGAGTCTGTTAGTTGGTACATATGAGGGGAGTCAAGTGTTAGTGCATAGTTTTGTTAAATGTGTGTGAAAGAAATTTATTTCTGGGTTGAGATTGTGAAGGTAGCCAGGTTTTGATTCTGGATATGTGTTAGAAAGCCAGGTTATGATTCCTGAGGACTCTAATTGAAGAGAGCCAAGTTTCGATCCTGGAAATCAATCTCGAAATCGCTGATGCTGATGAACTTAAGGAATCAAGAGATCTGATCAAGAGAATTAGATTGTTTTGAAAACAGGCAAAGAACCTGAAGATGTTACTGAAGAACAAAAGAATGCCAGTAAATCGAGAGGGGGAGTCTGAAGATTGAGAGAAGAAAAAGCCCAAAGACTGATATAGACTGAAGATGTGAAGACACAGTTTTGTGGTGACGACTTCATCAACATCTGAGGGGGAGTCTGTTAGTGCACTACATCTGTTGATTACGTCTAGGTTGTCTAGGATCAGGTCTTACATTGTATTGTATAGCTTAGGGCACGAAATACGAGAAAACAGGAGTCTGTATGTGTTTTATGTACTAGGTCCGCTTATAGGGACATGAGATTATAGGTTCGCTCTTATGACATTGTGGTCCGCTTATGTGGACTAATGTGGTCCGCTCTTATGGTCAAGTGACACATAAGCAGACCCAATCCTCTATATATAGTAACCTCATGAGCGGATCTGTAACGAAGTTCTTGGATTCCACGCCGAAGCTTTGCCGGTGTGAAGATTGAGCTGTAAATCGTTTCAAATCAATAAAACAAGCAGTTAGGGAGAAGACTAAGCTACTTCTACTTGTGTTTCTTATTATTCCGCATCTGAAACGCAAGAGATAACCTCTGAACGACTCGTTCGGGTCAGCACACGATCCTACAATCGATTGCTATACTGACGTAGAGAAGAATGACAAGCTGCTCGATGCCTTACCTACCAAGTGGGATATCTACACTCTCATGATCAAGGGTGAAGCAGATTATGAAACAAAAGAGCTGGAAGAGGTAGTTGGAAAGCTGAGAGCTTATGAGCTCAGTATGAAGAAGAAAGATACTGGATATGATCAGGTTCAAGATCCAGCGGTTTACAATGGGCTTACATCTTCTTCATCTCACAACGCTTCTAGCGACTATGCTACTGCGTTTCTATCTTGTGAGAATGAGCAGGTCACAGTGAATGAGGATGGTGATGTTTGTTTTGTAGCTGCTTCAGGAGGATCAACAGGAACCAAGAGAACCTCAACTTCTAAGCAGAGTAGTAGTGCTAAGTCGATGCCTATGAGTGTTAAGTCTGCTGAAGAACATCCTGCTCTACTTGCTTCATTCGTTGCATCTTATGAGAACTATATTCAGGGGAAAATATCTGATCCTGCTACTTTAGATGAAGATTATGATCAGATTGACCCTGATGATCTAGAGGAGATGGATTTGCAATGGCAAATGGCCATGATTTCTAGGCGAGTGAAGAGATTCATGAACAGAACAGGAAGGAAGTTTGTAGGCAGGAGTGTTGGTTTCGACAAGACCAAAGTAAGGTGCTTTAATTGTCAAAGTTATGGGCATTTTGCTAGGGAATGTCAGAAACAAAAGCAAGATAATTCGAATCAGAGTTCAAACAACAGGAATGCATCAAATAATTCTAGCTCAAAGGCTTTGATCTCTACAGCACGAGAAGGTTCTTACGATTGGAGTATTCATCTTGAAGATAATGAGAATTCCACTCAGGCATTCATGGCAGAGATTGTGCTAGTTGAAGATGTTGAAGTTACTTTGGGAGATGCTGAAGTGAATGTGGATGCTGAGGTGAAGATAGAGAATAAAGCTGAAGAAAAGAAGGTTGATCAGACATCAGTTGCTGAAGAGGAAAACCAAAAGTCTGACCATGAAAGAGAAGCTGAAGAAAAGGATGCTAAGTACAAGAGAATGGAAGCTCAGCTTGCGGCTCTAATGGCCAACCATGACAAACAAACAGGAGAGGTAAAGTCTAATTCTGTGTGTTTAAAATGTCGTGAACTACAGGGTGAGGTTGACAGGTTGTCCACACAAAACCAAAGTTTGGTAAGCGAAATGTCTAACATTAAAGAATCAAATTTTTTTGCTAAAAGAAACGAAACTTCATACTTGAAAAAGATAAAAGGGTATGAAAGTGAAATTGAAGCTTTAACATGCAAAATAAACGAAAAGCTTCAAGTCATAGACTTAGCTCATGACATGATGGCTGAGAAAACAAAAGTGGTTTCTGAAAAATGCAAAGAGTTGTCAGATGCACAACTCAAAATTGTTGAACTTGAAAAGAAATTAAGTCAATTCAGGGACTCTACTTTTGTTATGAAACACATGATGGGTGGGTTAAAGAAGAGTAATGACAAGAGTAGTTTGGGATTCAAAGGCTATAATGAAGTCCCACCTCCTCTTAGTTATGATTATTCATTCCTACCTGATGAAGATGAGCTAACCAAATTTATGTCAACAACACCAAGTAGTTCCACAGCAAGTCAAGGTGATGAGTCTAAGAATGAAGATGCTAAGAAGGATAATAACAGCAAACCTGTTTTGAAAAAGAAAACTTCACATCCTAAGAATAAGAATCCAACTGTTGTTAAATAGATTAATTTTGTTCAAGGAAGTGACATGAAAAACAAAACAGCTGTTATTGAAAACGAATCTAATGTAGAGTTTGCTAAAAACAAGAACAAAGAAAATTCTGAAACTAAGCAAACTGAACCAAATTCTTCTAAGGCATCATCATCACAACCTGAATCTAGTTCAAAGGCTTCAGATAAGAAGTCTTCGAAAAAGAGATCGTGCTTCAAGTGTCACACCAAAGGACATGTAGCAAGCTGCTGTCCTAACAAAAAGAGTGAAGCACAAGTGAGTGAGAGGAAGAGAGAAAAGTCACCAGAGAAGAGTGGTGATAAAAAGGAGAGAGAGTCCAACTCTCCAAAGAAGTCAACGCCTAAGCAACCAGAGAATGTTGCTGTTGGTGTAGATAAGGCTGAAAAAGGAACTCCACAAGTTCCTCGTTTTCAAAGAAATCAACCAAGATTTCAGCCTAGATCTCCATCAGGCAGATTTGAGAGACCTAGAAGCAGTTCACCAAGAATGAACAATCATAATACAAATAATTTCAGAAGTCAAGGTCAATATCAAAATCGATACCAAAATAATGGTGGTCGAACTTTTTATAACAATGGCTTTAGAAATTACAACAATAATGCTTCTTGGAATCAAAATTTTCAAAGGTCAAATAGTCCAAACACATATAGGAACCCTCAGGACCAAAGACCTAGTGGAAATCAAAATCAAATTCCATCAACAGGTCTAAGATCCAAGACTCCAGTTAGGAGTAATGGATATTGGATGGATGTTCCAGTGGTTGGTGAATTTGGACGACCTAAGACCATTAAGGCTTGGGTCCCCCAATCTAACTAATTTCTTGGTTGGTCTGTGCAGGAGCTGCTAAGGAGGATTATCAACTTGTGGTATGTTGATAGTGGCTGCTCCAGGCACATGACAGGGGATGCGAGGTTGTTGACTGAGTTTGAAGAATATGATGGAGGACATGTAAATTTTGCGGATGCTAAAGGTGGCAGAATTACTGGACGAGGAAAAGTGACCAATGGGAAGATCACACTGGACAAAGTGAACTATGTGGAGCAGCTTAAACACAATCTCATGAGCGTGTCACAAGTCTGCGACAAGGGTCATTCGGTCCATTTTACCAAGAATGAAGCATTAGTGTTGAAACCAGGTTTGGAGATTCCGGACGATTGGATAGTGATGCGAGCGCCAAGGAGAAATAACACTTATGTCATGGACATGGGTGCTAAGGATCCAACTGCTGTGGTTGCGTGTTTACTATCAAAAGCATCTGAAGCTGAATCGATGTTGTGACATAGACGCATGGCCCATATTCACTATCAAAAAATGAATTACCTTGTTAAAAATGAGCTAGTGAAAGGGGTTCCAATGCAGAGGTTTCAAGTGGAAGACAAATGTCTTCCATGTCAAAAGGGAAAACAACACAAGAAACCTCACAAATCAAAAACAGTAAATTCCATAGATGCCCCTTATGAATTACTTCACATGGATTTATTCGGTCCAGTGAACGTAAGGAGCATAGGTGGAAAGTACTATTGTTTAGTTGTCACTGATGATTACTCACGTTATTCACGGGTTTTCTTTTTAGGTACAAAAGATGAGACAGCAGAGATGTTGATAGATCTTTTTACAAAATTGGAAAATGTCCATGATGCAAAGATCAAAAGGATAAGGAGTGATAATGGCACGGAGTTCAAGAATCGTATTCTGGATCTCTATTGTCTTCGCAAGGGAATTGAACATCAATATTCTGCTCCTTATACGCCTCAACAGAATGGAGTCACTGAGAGGAAAAACAGGACGTTGATTGAAGCCGCTAGGACGATGCTTTCAGATTCTAAGCTACCAGTTCTTTTCTGGGGAGAAGCTGTGACTACAGCTTGCTATGTCCTAAACAAAGTTTTAATTGTTAAACGTTTTAACAAAACTTGTCATGAGTTGATGTTTAACAAGAAACCAAACTTAGTAGGCTTTGAACCATTTGGATTACCCTGCACCATTGTGCGAAATAAAGATAAACAAAAATTTGGTGAGGTGGCTGACGAAGGCTACTTTCTAGGTTACGTACCTGGCGCACCGAATAAAAGGGTTTTTAATCTAAAAACTGGTAAAATTGAGGTTGTGTTTAATGTGGAAATTACTTCTTACAAACCTCAAAAATCAACGAGTGGACCTGCTATATTATATGATTATGAAAGTGTTTTTAAATCATTTAATATTCCTGAGTTTTCCAATGCAGATGAGTCTCAGCTGATTCAAACAGTGATTGGTGAAGACGATGAAGGCGAGTTCATGCCTAGATCAAATGTTGATATGACAGATGCTCCAGATACTTCCCAAGATGTTGCTGATACTGATTCAAGCGATAGTGAACCTGAACCCAATCAGGGGGACGATTTCATTAATCCGTTTGCAAATCAGAACATTCAAGGGGAGGTTGGATCAAACCTGGGTGACAATTTAGAAGTCGATGTTGTTGCTACTACACGAGCAAATAGAGATCATCCAGTTGACATGATACTTGGAGATCCTACTGCAGGTGTTCAGACAAGGCGAAGCATAGCAGCGAATACAGGTTTATTTGTTTCGATTGAGAAGACTGGGATTGTGAACGAGTGCTTGTATAGCTGTTTTATTTCCCAAGAGGAGCCGAAGAACATTCATATGGCTCTTAAAGACAATTCATGGGTTGAAGCTATGCAAGAGGAATTGGCCCAGTTTGCGAAGTTGAAGGTTTGGGAGTTAGTTGACCTTCCTAAAGGTGAAAAAGAGATAGGCACTAAATGGGTATTTAGGTGCAAGAAGGATGAAAGAGGGATAGTCACACGAAACAAGGCTCGATTGGTGGTGAAAGGTTTCAATCAGCAAGAAGGGATTGATTACAATGAGGTGTTTGCACCAGTGGCAAGGTTGGAAGCAATTCGTTTGTTCCTAGCCTTCGCAACATTCAAGGGCTTCAAAGTTTACCAACTAGACGTGAAGAGTGCGTTTCTTTACGGGAAAGTCCAAGAAGTGGTGTATGTCTCACAACCAGATGGGTTAGTTTATCCAGATTATCCAGATCGGGTGTACAAACTTGATAAGGCTTTGTATGGATTACATCAAGCTCCCAGGGCGTGGTACGAGACAACACATCTGATCAAGAATGGTTTTGAAAGAGGTCAGATTGACAGTACACTGTTCATCAAGAGGAAGAAGGAAGATTTTCTGCTGGTACAGGTGTACGTGGATGACATCATCTTTGGGTCATCTGATGAAAACATGTGTAAAGAGTTTGAGCAGGTGATGAAGAGCAAGTTCGAAATGAGTGCTATGGGTGAGCTGTCTTACTTTCTGGGATTACAAGTTGAACAGAAGGAGGATGGGGTGTTTATTCATCAAACGAAGTATGTGTATGACATTTTGGCTCGATTCAAAATGGAGGATTGCTCTACTTTCAACACACCCATATGTGAAATCACAATCTTGGCCCAGATCATGAAAGTACTGAAGACGTTGATCCAACTCAATACAGGGCAATGATTGGTTCTCTAATGTACTTGACTGCTTCAAGACCTGACATCATGTTTGCCGTATGCTTGTGTGCCAGATATCAGGCTAATCTAAAAGAATCACACATGAAAGCAGTGAAGCATATTCTTCGTTACTTGAAGGGGAAACCTAAACTTGGGTTGTGGTATCCAGCTGATAGTGATTTGACGTTTGTTGCTTACACTGACTCAGACTTTGGAGGATGCAAGTCGAACAGAAAGTCTACAATAGGTGGTTGTCAGTTCTTAGGAGGCAGGATTGTGTCTTGGCAATGCAAGAAGCAATCTTGTGTGTCTACATCTACGTGTGAAGCTGAATATATTGTTGCGGGTAGCTGCTGCTCTCAGGTTCTCTGGATACAACAGCAGATGCGCGATTACGGTTTGGATTTCACTCGTACTCCTATTATGATAGACAATAATGCCACAATTTCTATAACTAATAATCCCGTGAAACACAGTCGCACAAAACACATTGACATTCGTCATCATTTTATACGGGATTGTGCTGAAAAGAGGCTAATTGAATTACATCGAGTCGACACAGAAGATAACCTGGCAGATCTTTATACTAAAGCATTTGACAGGGCTCGCTTTGAACATTTAGTCGAACTCAACGGGATGAGGAATCCTGAATAACTGGTTTTTCATAAGAATTTTGTAAATAGTTTACTACTTTTCTTAAAAAATCAAAAATACAAAAACATTAAAAAAATCAAAAACATAAAAAATAGAAAATCAAAAATGAGTTATCACTGTGTGAAAAAGAAGAAATGATAGTACATCAGCAAGTTAGACTGTCACACTGAAATTGAACCTTAATTGCTTAAGTGTGATAGCAGCTTCATCATATGATGTACCAGTAGGCAAAAGCATGAACTAATCAACTTACCAATGTGATATAAACATAAATGAACAGAATATGAGTGGGGAACACATCAGTGGTGTATGGTTTAATGACCTTAAATCTTGCGTTGATAGATTGCCAAAATCTGAGGTTTTGGGTCTTTATACTGTTATTTCATCTGGGGATATCAGGGGTGTCCTTCTGCTGTATCCAGATACATGCTGACCTAGACACACCCAGGATATCTTAAAAGAGCAAAAATGCCAAATCCCATAAATGAAGAAGCTCTCATAGAGAGTCATTCAAAAAGTGCAAAAAGCATAAAATTGTACCAAAAAAATGGTATTTGTCTTAGCCCTCGATAAGATATTTTGGTCTCTTTGCTGTACGGAAGTACTGACCTGTTCACCAATTATCTATCGTTGAAAAATAAAATGGATGAATTCAGTATACTCACCTACTACGATGAATCTTTGTGCATACCTTGATCGCGGGGGTATATCCTGAAGTGGGACACGCTAGTATTTCAGTATAATAAAATTACCTTAACGTATCATACGGTAATGGAACTTGAAATATTCATGCATTTTGTTTAAGTGGACAAACATACTGGTAATTGTCTTGGACTGCTTTTTGCGAAAAATTAAATAAAGAATTATCTAATTGTGTGAAACAGTTTGATTGTGGTGATATGATCTTCTTACCAGTGATTCTCACAAAAATAGAGTGTTTATTGCTTTCGTATTTATTTGCTTTCAGAAAATACAAAAAAAAAGTGTCTTTTTCTGTTTAAAATTCTTAATGTACGGAAAACTGTTATTCTTGGAGGAATTGTTACTGATAGGGGGAGACGATGTTAGAAAGTGAGTTCAAATTTTTAAATCATGCAGGTTCTTGTGTGTCGAACAAAAAGTTTTGCGTGTTGGTGGTAAGTTGAAAAAGCTTAATCTGTGATACAGTTTAACTATCTCTTGAAAAATAATAATTTATTTAAGTATGTTGAAAAATTCTTATGGTTTCTCGAGATGTTTGTTTTATAGTATACAGATTGAAGCAGTATGTTGCTGAGAAGTTGCTGAGAAGATGAGAGTTTGATTGGATGCATGGTAGAACCTCCTTTCTATATTGCAGACAAGATTGAAGAGTTTGAAGATTGGAATGCAAATGTTGAACTGGAGTTTACTCAAATGCTAACGTGTTGAAGATTTAGTGATTGGATGCATCAGCTTAGGGGGAGTCTGTTGCTGACAGAAGCTATTGAAGCTGAAGCTATCCAAAGACCAAAGACAGTGCAAGACTACATGAAGATTGCAAGAAGACTGAAGACAAAGTTTTTATGAAGCTATTGTCAAGGGGGAGTTTTTTGGTGCATATTCTGTGACAACAGCTTAGATTTGGTCTTTGGATATCTTGTAATTAGTTAAACGATAAACGGTTAGCGGGTTTAGCTTTGTATTAGTGAGATTATAGAGTTTGGGCTAACAAAACCCACATTGGGTCTAGGGGGACGAATTGGGCTTGTCCATGTAGTAAACCCTAATCCAACTTGTAAACCTTGTGTTATATAAACAAGGTTAGACATTAGGGTTTAGGTTAATTAGCCAAAATAGTTTGTGTGAGAGATTTCATGAGAGGCTATAGGGTTGGACGACATTAGGGTTGGTTAGGGATCTTGATTGATTGTAATCAGTTTGATAGATAATCAATAAAGATCCAGTTTGAAAGTGAATTGCTGATTTATGTTCCTACACGTTTTCTGCTTATTCTGATCAAGAGGATTCCGCACTCTTGATCGGATTGACAATTCTGTGAAGATCCATACGACTCAAGGGGACATATAGATGTAATATGTTATTGTGTCTTTGACATGCATCACATCTTCGAGCATATTCTGCAGCATCTTTTCTCATCGTCGGCCGATAATGTCCTGTTCTTAACGCCTTTGAGAACAATGACCTGCCCCCAGTATGGTTACCACAATCCCCTTCGTGTATATCCTGAAGTACTTCCTTAGTTTCGGGATCCTCTAAGCACCTCAGATATGGTCCTGCAAGAGATTTCTTATACAAGACATTATTTATAATAGTGAATCATGATACCTTCATTCTAAAGGCCTTAGGATTCTCATCCTTTGGGATGTGTCCTTCCTTGAGATATCTTATAATTGGAGCCATCCAGGACTTGGGATCCTTCTCAGGATACTCATCAGGATCCGGAATACTTAGCACTTCCTTATCCTGAGGACTCGTCGCAGGATATAAGATATGTAACATTGGTATTCAGGTTCCTTCCGGTATCCTGACTTATGATCCTAGATTCGCCAAGGCATCAGCTTCAGCATTATCCTCTCTTGGTACCTGTTCAAGTGTGAAAATATCGAAATACCCGGCTAATTTTTTGAGAATTTCGAGATACTCGATTAACTTCTCACCTTTAACTGCATAGGATCCATTAAAATGATTAGTGATTAACAAGGAGTCAACATATACTTGCAAATTCTTGATACTCATATTTTTAGCCAACTCTAATCCTACAATTAAAGCCTCATATTCTGCTTCATTATTAGTAGCAGGAAATTCACACCTAACAGCCTGGGGTAATATGTCCCCCTGTGGCGATTTTAGTAGTATACCTAAACCTACACCTCTCACATTAGATGCACCATCAGTGTACAAATTCCAGGATTCTAAGTTTTCTCCTAGCTGTTGTACTTCTAGGTCTACTTCATTTTGAATATCACTACTGAAATCAGCCACAAAGTCTGCTAGATCCTGAGACTTAATAGCATTTCTAGGTTCATATACTAGATCAAAGGCACTTTAATTTTACTGACCACTTAGCCATCCTACCTGACATTTCGGGTTTCCTAAGCACATTTTTAACAGGATAATTAGTTTTAACATGAATCCTATGTGTCTCAAAATAATGTCTAAGTTTTGTTGATGCCATAACTAGGGCTAATATCAGTTTCTCTAAGTGAGAATACCTAGTTTTAGCATCTAATAAACTTTTACTAACATAATAAACAGGATACTGCTGACCTTCATGATCCTTTACAAGGACAGCACTTACTGCATTCCCTGATACTGCAAGATACAGGGATAATGGTTCGCCATCCTCAGGTTTCATTAATAGAGGTGCGGTTGAAAGATATTGCTTTAATTCCTGTAGGGCTGCTTCATGCTTTTCTCCCCACTCGAACCTCTTATTCTTCTTCAGGATATCGTAGAATTCCTTGCATTTTTTCGAGGATCATGATATAAATCTGTTTAATGCTGCTGTTTTGGTCAAAAATCATACAAGGATAATGCAACCAAACTTTATGTAAATGGGGTATGATGCTTGGTTTGTAGAAAAAGTAAAGGATCACTTCAATGTGAAATATGCAAAGACACGATGATTTATACGAGGAAAAAGCCCTTGATCAATGTATGATCTCCGGCATAAAAAACCTCGGGTGATGGCAACTACCGATCACCAAACTTCAATATAAGATAAAATGGTTACAACTTTGGATGATAATGAGCTGAGTACAAGGATCACTATAGTTTCGAGTGTCTAAGCGTGTGAGAGTTGTGTTGTGTGTTCTTCCGAATGAGGAAGAGTGTTATATATACAAGTGTAGATGACCTATTTTAGGTAAAAAGACTAATAATCAGCTCATTACCCCTTTATAAATAAAAGTAAATCTAGCCTAAATTATCGCCCTTAAAACATGCCATGTTTCCATATCCTTCACAACGTCCATCTCCGATTAAGCACATGCCATAGTTGTAAAGACGTGTCCTTTAATTGTGATGCTTAAGAGCGGATCCTGCTAGATGTCCTGCAAAACAACATTAAATTCAACGAAAGCAACTGTTAGCATGAGGATCCTATGATGGTCCGTGATCCTGATCCTGGAACTCTGCTGAGGATCACTATCTGTCAAAGAAACAAGGATCACTGGTTAGGATCACATGTGAGGATCATGTATTGTATAAATCCAGCCCTAACAATTGCCCCCAAAATATAAGGAGTTTATTGTAAATTAACGAGTTATATTTTGTGCTGATCTTATCTTCAACGGACAACTCGGGCAACTAGCCATTATAACCGGACTAGCCGTTGCGATCATTACGTCACTGAAGTGACATCCCTGCAAATCATGATTATAAATAGGAGATAGGGTAAGGATTGATTTGCATTTAAATTCAGGATATACTCCCTTTATAATCTCCACCGAAGATTGATCAGGTATTCTCTTTCTTTCTTCCTTTTCCTGCTCTGCTTTTTTTTTTCTGCTCTTGCTCTGTTTTTGTTTCGCCACAAGTATGTTGCTCCGGAATTCTCCCCATAAGGATCACGAGAAGAGTAGTCCTCTGAAAAGCCAAGGGATCATTAAGGACTCTCCTACGGAGAGATGCTGCTTTACCGATGCTCATGTAGATAGGATTCGTCATTGCTTTCCGGCGAATGCTGTTTTCAAATCCTTCACATCCACTGCTTTGAGTGACTTTGTTTCAGACGCCTGGGTGGTCTTTCCTGCAACTCCGTTTACCATAGGATATTCGTATCCTTTTCCGGCCTTCACCCAATCTTTCTTTTCTTTGACCGGCATATCTTATATCCAAGCTATGCCGATGATCTGGAGGGTCTTGTATACCTTCGAGAGGATCATCGAGCATGAGGGGAATGATTTAGGGATGGCAGAGCTGGCCGAGCTTTATGATCTTACCACGTTTGGTTCTCATCGATACTTGCTGAAACGGAAGGCCGGGGAGGATCACCCTGTTCTAAAGGTTACCAAAAATGATACCAACTGGAAGCGTCGTTTCTTCTTTGTGAGGAGGGATACCCTCCTTAATGGGAAGGATCTGCCCAAGGAGTGGGCCACCCATGGTAGGATATAGGATCCTGGAAGGATCACTATCAGACTTGTCTCTTATGATGAGGATCACTAATGTCTTTCTTTGTTTTTTGTTTATTGTGCAGCTATCTCCATTGCTTATCTCAAGTTAACCCCTGCTGCCAGAGAGAGGGTCTTAGCTTTCAAGAAGCTTGATCCTGAAATCAGAAGTTTTCAAGTCACTGTCCAAGATTCACAAGAAGTATCCTCCGCATCTGCCACTATGTCAAGTAAGTATCCTTATTAAAAAGTAAGTTATATGTAAGACTGTTTAGTTAGTGAGGGAACTTATCTTGTTTTGGTTGTGTAGGCGCTGGGAAATCTGCTAAGTCTGCCAAGTCTGCCTCAAAGTTCGGGATTGATGAGCTTGCCAATGTCAAGTCTTCAAGAAAGAAGACTTCTGTTGCCAGTCCCTCTGCTTCGGCCCCTAAAGCACCTGTTAGGGGTAAGGGAAAGAAGAGAAAGACCTCTGAGGATCTCCAAGGATTTCCCCTGATCCGCCAACAGTTTCTCGACTATGTCAATGAGGTAAGGATCATTGCCCCTGTCGGTTATCCTTCACGAGTATCCTGCTTGTGTATTCTGCTTGTATATTCTGCTTGTATATCCTGCTTCTTTGAGGATCACCTGATCCTGAACTTACCCTTTTTGTTCTCTTTTGCAGAAACTTGCTGAGATTGAGACCTACCTTGGCCATGTCGAGGATCAGGAAAGCCAAATCGCCGACCTCCAACAAATGGCCGTGTTAAAGGATCTCAAGATAGCCGATCTTGAGAAGGAACTCCGGGCTACAAAGGATGAGGCTGCTCAAAGGCTAATTGACATGGATGGCGAGAAGCAGGAGATCATCCAGGATGCCAAGGTCTCTGCCGCAACCGCTATGTACAAGATACAACTACAAATGGCTGCGGAGGCTCAGGATCCTGCCTTTGACAAGAGCTCCTGGGACGTGGAGGGTTGGAAGGCAAGATTGGCAGAGTTGGAGGATGATGATGATGCTGAGGATATCCCTATGCTTGAAGGTGGAGATGCTGGTAAGGATCAGGGGGAAGCAAGTGGAGCTGGTGGTGATGGTGCAGCGAAGGTTTGAGCTGCAGGATTGGGCAATGATGGAAACTTCTAGACATAGCCGGAGCCCAATTTTTTGAGTTTGGTAGTGGTTGTGATGCTTTGAAACAATTTTATGGTTTGTACTTTGAACAATAGTTTTTAGGGTTAAGGATCCTGGATCCTTTGAACAATAGGTAGGATCGCAAATGGTGGAGGGATCCTCTGTTTGGGGGATGAAGCCTTTGTGATCCTGCCGCCTTTAATTTCCTGCACCTGCTAAGACCGCATAGACAATGGACACCCTTTGCCAACCCATGTGGACGGGCCACGTTTTGCTGGTAGAAATGTGGGTTGGCAATTTTGACAACTTTTTGAAAGGGTTTAAGATCCTTTTGTTAATAATATGACTTTAATCTTTCTGGCTTATCTCGTATTGTTATCTTTTATTTATCTTCTTATTTTCCAGTTTGTTTTAGAAACATATTTGTTAGAGTAACAAGAGTTGAGCAAACCATGTTTAATAAATTTAGGATATGATCCTAGATCAAATATCCTGATACTGAAAATTTTTGAAGCAATCAATTTCAAGGATCATAGGTTTAGTTGTCAAAGTGTAAGGGTTGGTTAGTATAATCAAAATGGTCAAGGATCATACCTGAGGATCCAAGTTAGGATCCTAACCTTTAATCGGGATAACCATAAGTAAAACTTTAATGGATAATAAGGATTAAGGATCCTTAATTGTTTAACTTCGAAAACCTGAAAAAATGGAATATAACTTGGGACTAAGCCAATATAAAAGATAAGTTAGTAACTGGGGACAAGCCCAAAGGATAGCTGGGGACAAGCCCATAGGATAGCTGGGGATGATCCAAAAGGATCACTGGGGACAAGCCCAAAGGATAACTGGGGACAAGCCCAAAGGATCGTATGTAAACTGGAGTATGGCCTTTACTGGCGACTATCCAAACTTAGTGACATGAAAATGTCAAAACCTTAGCTAACGTGAAAACGTTAGAAACCTTAGGAATGGATGTATGGTACGTCTACCATTATACGGAGGATCCTGGGTATAGCCAGTACGATGAGGTTGTCAGCCCCGGAAGTGGGTACTGGTCCCAAAGACGTGAACTATATCAGGATCATCGTGCGCTGCTGGCGGAAACTGGGGATAATCCCAAGGATAACTGGGGACAAGCCCAACGATCTGCGTTGCTTTTGAAGATCTTTGACGATATGCTGTAGATACCTGAACTATCATAACTCAAATGGTTCGTGAGAAGAGGATGAAGGATACGGGATCCTTATCCTTTGGTAAAAAGTAAGGAAATGTAATAGTTTTAAGATAAGGACGTTACCAGAGTAAGGATCACTGACATCACCGGGATCCTTTGAGGATACTTCAATGTAAGGATCACATGCTTGAAGGATCACGTTCACATAAAGTATCTCTTTAAGTGAACAGCATTCCAGGCTCTTGGTAATAAGTTTCCTTCCATGGTTAGCAATCTGTATGCCCCTTTTCCTGCTTCAGCCTCAATCAAGTAAGGGCCTTCCCACTTTGGTGCTAACTTTCCGTCAGCAGGATTAATAGTGTTTTGGAATGTTTTTCTCAACACCATATCTCCGACTTGGAACTTCCTTATCCTAACATTTTTGTTGTAAGCACCAGCCATTCTTTGTTGGTAGCTTGCCATCCTTATCCTAGCCAGATCCCTGATTTCCTCAATAGTATCCAAATCCTAAGCCAGGATTGTAGCATTCTCTTCAGGATCACGAGCACTTGTTCTAGCGGTTGGGATCACCATCTCTGTTGGGATCACTGCTTCTGCCCCAAATACGAAAGAAAAAGGTGTTTGACCAGTGGCATTCTTGGGAGTTGTCCTGTCAGCCCATAGCACATAAGGTAACTCCTCTGCCCATTTTCCCTTCTTGGATCCTAGCTTCTTCTTCAGATTGTTGATGATGATCTTGTTGGATGATTCTGCTTGGCCATTGGCCTGTGGATGAACTGGTGTTGATGTTATCATCTTGATTCCCCAACTGTCACAAAAGTTAGTAGTTCTGCTTCCAATGAATTGGGAACCATTATCACATACAATTTCAGAGGGAATGCCAAATCTAGTTATAATGTTTCTTTTGATAAAGGATATAACTTCTTTTTCTCTGACTTGAGCAAAAGCTTCAGCCTCTATCCACTTAGAGAAGTAGTTAGTCATGGCAAGCATAAATACTTTTCCACCAGGTGCTTTAGGGAGCTTGCCAACTATATCCATCCCCCATCTCATGAATGGCCAAGAGGATGGTATGGGGGGTAGCAATTCAGCTGGTTGATGAAGGATATTGCTGTGTCTTTGACAAGGATCACATTTCCTAGCATATTCTACAGCATCCCTTTTCATGGTTGGCCAGTAGTATCCTGTTCTAAGGATCCTTGAGAACAATGCCCTGCCCCCAGTGTGGTTTCCACAATCTCCTTCATGGAAGTCTCTCAACACTTCTTTAATTTCAGGATCCTCGATACATCTTAAATATGGTCCTGCAAGAGATCGTTTATATAGCACATTATTTAAGATTGTGTATTGAGATACCTTAATCCTGAAGGCTCTAGGATTTTCTCCCATCGAAATCTCCCCGTTTTGCAAGTATCTCATGATTGGTGAGATCCATGATCCTGCATAAGATTGATCTTCTTCACTAGGGATTACTGCAGTATCCTCTTCTATTTCCATGGCCACCTGATTTTCAATAGCAGGAGCCAGGATATGGATGATAGGGATACTTATATCTTCTGGAATCTTTAAGGAGGATCCTAGGTTGGCCAATGCATCAGCTTCCGTGTTATCCTCCCTTGGTACCTGTGTTAAGCTGAAAGAAACAAAAGAAAGTGCCAATTCTTTGACTACCTCTAAATATTTGGTTAGTTTTTCACCTTTAACAGCATAGGATCCATTAAAGTGATTGGTGATCAATAATGAGTCTACATATACTTTAAGATATTTCACCCCCATATCCTTAGCAATTTGCAAGCCAGCAATTAAGGCTTCATATTCAGCCTCATTGTTAGTTGCTTGGAACTCACAGGCTATGGAGTGAGGTATTATGTCCCCCTGTGGCGATTTTAGTAGTATCCCGAGCCCTGTGCCCTTGACATTTGAGGATCCATCAGTGTGTAGTATCCAAGGATCCTTGGTCTCATCCAGCTGCTGGACTTCCAATTCTGCTTCTTTTTGTAGATCACTACTGAAATCAGCCACAAAGTCAGCTAATGCTTGGGATTTAATGGCTGTTCTTGGCTCATATCTTATATCATGGGCACTAAGCTTTACTGCCCACTTAGCCATTCTTCCTGACATCTCTGGTTTCCTGAGGACATTCTTAATTGGAAAGTTAGTTCTAACAACAATAGTATGGGTTTCAAAATAATGCCTTAACTTAGTTGATGCCATGATTAATGCAAGAATAAGTTTTTCGAGGTGTGAGTACCTGGATTCGGCATCAAGTAAACTCTTACTTACATAGTAGATAGGATATTGTGTACCTTCATGATCCTTAACAAGGACAGCACTTACAGCGGTTGAGGATACCGCCAAATATAAGGATAACACATCTCCTTTTTCGGGCTTTGATAATGCTGGTGCTGATGACATATATTCTTTAAGGGCTTGTAAAGCATTCTCATGTTTCTCAGTCCATTCAAACTTCTTGTTCTTCCTTAGGATATCGTAAAATTCTTTACATTTTTCTGAGGATTTTGATATGAACCTGTTCAGAGCTGCTATCCTGCCTGTTAGCCTTTGCACATCCTTAGCATTGGCAGGGGACTTGATGTTCACTAGTGCTTTAATTTGCTCCGGACTTGCCTCAATGCCCCTCTGAGTTACCATATATCCTAGGAATTTACCTGCCTTAACACCAAAGTGGCATTTTGAAGGATTAAGCTTCATGTTATAATTATCAAGGATATCAAATGCTTCTTCCAAATCCCTTAGGTGATCCTCAGCTTTCTTTGATTTGACTATCATATCATCTATGTATACTTCCATAGTTTGTCCAATTTGATCTTTGAACATCATATTCACCAGCCTTTGATATGTTGCACCTGCATTTCTTAATCCAAAAGGCATGGCAATATAACAATACAAACCTGTTGGGGTCATAAAGGCTGTATCCTCTTGGTCAGATGGTTCCATCTGAATTTGTTGGAATCCAGATGATGCATCCATAAAGGTCAACAGTTCATGCCCCGCTGTTGCATCCACCATGGAGTCAATGTGGGGTAATGGGAAAGGATCCTTGGGACATGCCTTATTCAGATCGGTGAAATCGACACATACCCTCCACTTTCCGTTTTTCTTTTGGACAACGACCACATTGGCTAGCCATTTTGGATACTTTACCTCTCTGATCATACCTGCTCGAAGTAGTCTCTCTACTTCTTCTTGGATAATGGCATTCCTTTCTGGTGCAAACTTCCTCCTTTTTTGATGGATTGGTTTGATAGACCTGTCAATGCCAAGTTTGTGAGTAATAATATCCTTAGATATACCTGTCATATCTTCATGTTTCCAAGCGAAGGTAGATTTTCTTCTTTTGAGGAAGGATATTAAATCTCCTTTCATCTTGCCAACGATCCCTGATCCGATATAGATTTTTGATTCAGGATCACTAGGATCCAAGAGGATTTCGTCCACATCTTGTTCCCTTGCCTCCAAGACATTCCTCGGAGGATACTGTAATTGCTATTGCTCCCTTGGCTTCGAGGTTGGCTTCATGGATGAGGTATAACAATCCTTAGCCTCCTGCTGATCACTGTCGATCTTGATTATCCCCCATGGGCTAGGGAGTTTCACACATTGATGATAGGTGGATGGGACTGCTTTCATATCATGTATCCAGGGCCTGCCAAGGATAACATTGCAACAAGATAAACAGTCAATAACACAAAATTTTTGATAATTATGTAATCCTTCCACGTAGATTGGGAGTTTGATGTCCCCCAGAGTTTTCTTCGTTTCTCCGCTGAATCCTACAAGCACGGAGGATCTTGGTGTGATGTCTGATTCTGGAATACCCATTTTCTTCAGAACATCAAGCTGGATAATGTTCACTGAGCTTCCTCCATCGATAAGGATCCTGCGGACAAAGTGGTTAGAGATAAAGAGAGTAATAACCAAACTATCATGATGAGGATCCTGAATGTTAATGCGATCATCCTCATCAAACGTTATCATCTTCCCCTCTGAGACACTTGATGTTCTAATAGGTCTTTCTCCATTATCCATTTTTGACTCCTTTGCATGCCTTTTGGCCGCCGAGAAGGATGTACCACAGATGTCTGATCCTCCGGAAATAAAGTTGATCACTTTTGCATTTGCCGGAGGTGCTGGAGCCTTTTCAGGGATCCTTTCAGGATCCTGAGTCCTTTGCTTTTTTCTTCCCAACAGTTCTTTTAGGTGCCCCTTGCTTAACAGATATCCAATCTCTTTTCTTAAAGCTATGCATTCTTCAGTTAGATGCCCGAAATCCTCATGGTATGCATACCATTTTGACTTGTCTTTAGTCCCGGATGGTTTATCATTCTTCCTGGGCCACCTAGCTTTTTCACCTAGATTCTGCATTGCAAGGATTAGTTCATGATTATCAACGGAAAAACAATATTCTGAGATTGGAGGATAATCTTCATCATCCTCTTCTTGGTCAACAGCATGCACATTCTGGTTCTCATTTCTATGGTAGGATTTGAATTTGTTGTTCTTGAAGGAGGATCCTTGCTTCTCCTGTTTTGAGGATCCTACTTGTCTCTCCTGGATCCTCTTGTCATCCTCTAGCCGGATGAACCTGAGTGCCCGACTTCTTACTTCATCTAGGTTCCTGCATGGTGTCATAACAAGATCATCATAGAATAATGAATCCTTAAGCAGTCCCATTTTGAAGGCTTCAACAGCCGTGGCCATATCCAAGTTGGGAATGTCCAAGGATTCTTTACTAAATTTAGTTATATAATCCCTTAATGATTCATTATGACTTTGAGTTACCCTATATAAATCACTGGTTAATCTTTCAAATTTTCTACTACAAGAGAATTGGTTATTGAATAAATTAACTAAATTAGCAAATGAAGTAATAGAGTAAGGGGGAAGACTTAGCAGCCATTTAAGAGCTGATCCAGTAAGAGTAGATCCAAATCCTTTACATAGGCATGCTTCCTTCAACTTTTCTGGGATAGGATTGATCTCCATCCTCTCCCTGTATTGTGCTACGTGTTCCTCTGGATCCGTTGTACCATCATATAGCTTCATAGTAGGGATATGGAACCTTTTGGGTACCTCTGCATCACAAATTGGTGGTGCAAAGCGAGATACCTTATGGCTTCCATCTGCAATCTCTGGGATAGGCTTGACTACCCCTGGGACACTTGAGATCATATATTTTAGCTTCTGCAACTCCCTGGCCATAGCATGATTGATACCTGTATCCTGCATGAATCCATGGTTAGTGGTAAGATAATTATTTAAAGTGTTACCTCCCATTGGGTTCAAGTTAGTGAATCCATATTGCTGGGATTCTGGAATAACGGATGGACCAGTGGAAGCAATGGTCTGCATTGGAATGAAGTCCCCTTGATGGACATCTAGACTTCCTGTTTGCAAACTTTTTAGGGATCCTGGCATCTGGAAGGATCCTGGTATCTGGAAGGATCCTGGAGCGAAGGAGGATCCTTGACCCTGGGATGATCCTGGAACAAAGTAGGATCCTTGACCCCGGGATGATCCTGGAACAAAGTAGGATCCTTGAAACTGCTGTGTTCCCGGATAGGCTCCCGAATTCATGAAGGATCCCATATGCTGGGGATAGGATCCTGCCGGCTGAAAGTGTGAGCCTGATGCCTGAGTCATTGCTGTTGATCCGAGGTGCAATCCTCTTGATTCTCCCATAATTTGCACGTCTGGAATTTCCGATGGCTGAGAAGTGATCATTGGGGTATCAAAGTTCAAGGATTTGGGCATCAGTGGGGAATGATCCTCTGCCGTTCTCTTTTGTCTTTTGAGATCTCCAATTTCCCTGAGGATCCTATCACTAGTTTCATCCTGCCGCTGCATGCGATCCTTCATCTGCAAAATCAATGTAAATACGTCACTAGTACTGGGAGTATAAGAATTCATAGCAGAGGAAGATGGAGGTTTAGAGTTAGTAGGAGTTGGTCTCTTCTCAACATTCTTCTGGGATCCTGCCGGTGGAGGAGGCAGAGTGTTCCGAGAGGAGGTGACTGCAGACATCGCCGTGGACATGTTTTTCAATGATGAAGCCATGTAATTCTCTGAAATGATTTCGAACAACAGGTTTTCTTATGAATGAAGCACCAATTGCCCCACGGTGGGCGCCAAACTGTTTTGGTCAAAAATCATACAAGGATAATGCAACCAAACTTTATGTAAATGGGGTATGATGCTTGGTTTGTAGAAAAAGTAAAGGATCACTTCAATGTGAAATATGCAAAGACACGATGATTTATACGAGGAAAAAGCCCTTGATCAATGTATGATCTCCGGCATAAAAAACCTCGGGTGATGGCAACTACCGATCACCAAACTTCAATATAAGATAAAATGGTTACAACTTTGGATGATAATGAGTTGAGTACAAGGATCACTATAGTTTCGAGTGTCTAAGCGTGTGAGAGTTGTGTTGTGTGTTCTTCCGAATGAGGAAGAGTGTTATATATACAAGTGTAGATGACCTATTTTAGGTAAAAAGACTAATAATCAGCTCATTACCCCTTTAGAAATAAAAGTAAATCTAGCCTAAATTATCGCCCTTAAAACATGCCATGTTTCCATATCCTTCACAACGTCCATCTCTGATTAAGCACATGCCATAGTTGTAAAGACGTGTCCTTTAATTGTGATGCTTAAGAGCGGATCCTGCTAGATGTCCTGCAAAACAACATTAAATTCAACGAAAGCAACTGTTAGCATGAGGATCCTATGATGGTCCGTGATCCTGATCCTGGAACTCTGCTGAGGATCACTATCTGTCAAAGAAACAAGGATCACTGGTTAGGATCACATGTGAGGATCATGTATTGTAAAAATCCAGCCCTAACAGCTGCTACTCGCCCTGTTAATCTTTGAACATCTTTCATATTTGAAGGTGACTTGATATCCAAGATAGCTTTAATCTGCTCCGGGCTTGCTTCTATCCCCCTTTTAGTCACCATGTATCCGAAAAACTTTCCTTCCCCCACTCCAAAATGGCACTTGGCAGGATTTAGTTTCATATTATACTGGTCCAGGATATCAAATGCTCCTTTAATATCCTGGAGATGATCCTCAGCCTTCTTGGATTTGACTACCATATCGTCAATGTACACCTCCATGGTGTCCCCCAGTTTATCTTTAAACATCATGTTCACCAATCTCTGGTACGTTGCACCTGCATTTTTTAAACCAAAAGGCATATCAGTATAACAGTAAATACATGTTGGTGTCATGAAAGCGGTATCCTCCTGGTCTAAAGGTTCCATTTGGATCTGTTGGAATCCTGAGGATGCATCCATGAAGGTTAACATTTCATGACCGGCAGCGGCATCCACCATCGAGTCTATATGAGGCAGAGGGAATGGGTCTTTAGGACATGCTTTGTTCAAGTCTGTGTAATCTACACAAACTCTCCATTTCCCATTCTTCTTTTGAACCACGACCACATTTGCTAGCCACTTGGGAAATTTGACTTCCCTGATCATCTTGGACTTCAATAGTCTTTCAACCTCTTCTTGAATAATTATGTTTCGTTCTGGAGCAAACTTCCTTCTCTTTTGCTGGACAGGCTTGAAAGACTTGTCAATTCCAAGCTTGTGAGTTATAATATCCTTAGAAATACCTGTCATATCCTCATGCTTCCATGCGAATGTTGACATCCTGCATTTCAAAAAGTTAGTCAATTGATTTTCAATATCCTGAGGGATATTGGTTTCTACGAGCACCGAGATATCCGGATTATCCTGATCCAGGATAATTTTCTTTACATCCTGCTCCAAAGCCTCCACGATATCCTAGGCCCGCATCTTTAATTGTTATGCTGCATTAGGCTTAGTTGAGGATTTCATTGAGGATGAGTAACATTCCTTCGCCTCCTGCTGATCACTATCAACCTTGACAACCCCCCAAGGGGTAGGGATCTTGATGCACTGATGATAAGTCGATGGCACAGCCTTCATATCATGGATCCATGGCCTGCCTAGTTTGATGTTATAGCAGGATAGGGAGTCCATCACACAGAAACGTTGTATTGAGTTGACCCCTTCAACATATACTGGTAACTTTATCTCTCCCACTGTGTTCCTGACTTCTCCACTGAACCCAACAAGCACGGTGGATTTTGAAGTAATATCCATTGGAGATACATTCATTATTTTCAAAGTTTCTAGTTGGATTATGTTGATGGAGCTGCCATTATCCACCAATATCCTGCGTACAAAATGGTTAGCCACATATAATGTTATTACGAGAGCATCATGGTGAGGATCCTAGACAGTATCCCTGTCATCACTGTCGAAAGTGATCACTTTATCAGTTGTGAGGGTAGTCATCCTGACTGGTTTATCTCCCCTCTCAGCCTTAGCTTCCTTTGCATGTCTCTTAGCTGCAGAATACGAAGTCCCACAAATGTCGGATCCTCCTGAAATAAAGTCGATTATCTTGGCATCCGCAGGAGGTGATGTTGCTCGTTCAGGATCCTTCTCAGTATCCTGAGCCTTATTCTTCTTTCTTCCTAGGAGATCCTTCAGATATCCCTTGCTTAGAAGATAACTTATTTCCTTTCTTAGAGCAATGCAGTCCTCAGTTACATGTCCAAAATCTTCATGGAAGGCACACCATTTGGATTTATCCTTCCAATCAGCTTTTTGTTGATTCTTTCGAGGCCACCTAGCTTTGTCTCCTAACCCCTGCATAGCATACATTAACTCAGATATGTTAACAGAAAAACAATATTCAGATAATTCAGGATATTCTTCAGGATCCTCGTCTTCAACAGCATTCACTTTCTTGTTGTCAATTCTGCCATACGGCTTAGAGCGATATGGTTTATACGAGGATTCTGATTTCCTATTGGTTGATTCATAGGTTGAGGTTGAATTCATCCTCTCTTGCATCTTTTTATCATCCTCCAAGCGAATATATCTCAAGGCCCTGTTACGAGCTTTGTCGAGATTCCTGCAGGGATTCATTACAAGATCCTGATAAAACTGAGAATCTTTTTGTAATCCCATCTTAAAAGCCTGCACAGCTGTTGCAATATCAAGATGTGGGATATCCAAGGATTCCCGACTAAACTTGTTCACATAATCCCTCAAGGATTCCCGAGGCCCTTGAGTTATCCTATAAAGATCACTGGTTAGTTTCTCAAAACTCCGGCTGCAAGAAAACTGACTATTAAATAAATTAACCAAATGAGCAAACGAAGTAATCGAGTGAGGAGGAACATTTAACAGCCATTTTAAGGCTGATCCTGTCAAGGTAGAACCAAAACCCTTGCAGAGGCATGCTTCCTTGAGATCTGAGGGGATAGGGTTGATCTCCATCCTTTCCTTATACTGGGCGATATCCTCTTCAGGATCCGTGGTTCCGTCATAGAGTTTCATGTTTGGGGTTTGAAATCTTTTCGGGATTTCAGCATCACAGATAGGATGCGCAAACCGGGATATCCTGTGACTGTCTTGGGATACTTCTGGAATCGGCTGTACCACTCCAGGCACACTGGATATCATGTCTTTCAGCTTTTGAAGCTCCCTAGTAAATGTTGACGCCATACCTGCATCCTGCAAAGATTAACTATTGTTAGTAGCAATAATATTATTATTTGACAGGTTACCAGCCTGAGGATTCTGGCCATATCCTGAAGCATATCCTGAGCTTCTCACGGTTGATACTCTTATTAAAGAGGGTACCTCAGGAGTATGATTCTGGGAATGGCTTGGCACGATATTCCCCCGGTTATCCTCAGTGTAAACTGCAGAACTGAAGTTCAAAGCCCTGGGTTGCAAAGGAGTGACAATTTCTTCAGCAGGCCTACTTGGGTCGGATTTCAAGAGTTATATCTCTATCATCAGCATCCGATTAGTTTCCTGCCGCTGCCTCATCTGTTCCTGTACACTACCAAACAAATTTAAAATTTCGTCATTAGAAACCAAAACAGGACCAGATCCCTAGGCACTGGGAGGGGGGATAACATCCCGAGCCACATGACTCTCAGTTCCCTGTGAAGAGGCTTGCATTCTTGGAGGAGGAGGTGGAAGCACCGAACCAATTGTTGTAGAGGTTGTAGCAGACATGGTGGAAGAGCTCATGTTTGATCTCGAGGCCATTGAAAACAATGTAGCAAAAAGTTTTGACAATAGGAAACCGAGTAATAATTTTACTAAAGTTTTTAGTAAAAATAGCACCACTTGCCCCACGGTGGGCGGCAAATTGTTTTGGTCAAAAATTACTGAAGCAATTAAGTGATCAAATTAGTTAAGTGAGGTAGTGTGCTAGAAATATGTGTTGTAAATATGCTGATTATGTTATTTGTAAAAACAGTTTGAGGATACGGCTCAGGATACAGAGCTGTATCTATGATCAAACAATGAGCAAAAAAGGTAAAGGGTGACACCGGATATACGAGGAAAGCCCTTGATCAATCTTGATCGCCGGCACAAAACCTCGAGAGCTGACAATCGCAGCTGCCTTGTTCTTCTATTGCTTCAAATGTCAGGATATAGTGCAGGATGTGATGCGGATCAACTAGGTGTTACAAGGTAATTCGAGTACAAGTGTTTGTGTGCAGTGATTGCTAGTAGCTAGAGTGTAAATTGTGCGAATGAAAGTGAGTGCCTTTACTTGATCCGATCCATCTATTTATAGTAAAAGAAATTTAACAAACTACCCTATTAAACCGGGATTCGGCGGATATTCCCCATACGAACGTTGTAGACCTAGTCTTTCGGGTTCAACGTCTCTCACATAACTGGTTTGCCCGAGTCTTAAGGAGAAGAGGTCCACTTGACCGTTAGCGACCCACAGCTTCTAACCTGCACGTGGTTAATTTAGCTAATACCAGGATATCGCACAAGGATGTTACCAATATCCTGATCCGGTATCCTGATCATAAGTAAACAATCAAAAGCAGAATATTAGTCAGGATATATATGCTCAGAAAATGACCCATAACAACGATGATTAACAAACAAAACCCACAAAATTTAGAAATCATCAATTTACACGTATATAAACGTAAAAATCTCAACTTTAAAAAATTTAGAAAACCAGAGCATAAGTGGAATGAGAGAATCTTCTATTATGAGAAGAAAAACAAGGAAAGAATAGAGATATATGTGTAAAATCTGTTGTAAAAATAATTGAAAACGCGAGATCGCAAAAAAAAAAAAAAAGGATGACCACGTAATTTCTAAAATTTTTATGGTTTTATTTTTTAGTAGATTTAATTTTATGTAATGTTTTTTTTTTTAATTTAGTTAATGTAATTTTAGTTAGTTTATTTTAATGTAATGTTTTTTTTAATTCAATGTACTTTTATTTTGTTAAAATTATGTTTCATTTATTAAATAGGTAGTTAAAAAAAAGAAAAAAAAATAGTTTCCCATGGCATGAGGGGAAACCAGCCCTTATGATTTTTTGGATAAAAGGGGAGAATGAGAGGGAAATGATATCACACATCTCGTGGGGTGCAACCCTATGCAACCCTTACACCATTACCATCTCAATTTTTTTATGCATGACGTGATTGAAAGAGTACATATTCATTATTTATACGAACAATGGGGTCACTATCGCTAAGGCCACTCGGTGTGGGGTTGTCCAGGCCCGACTTGGCCAGACGACGCCCCCAAACACCATTTCAGGTGGCACGTCGTCGTACTTATCGGCAGGTCTTGGACGTTGAAAACGGGGCACTAGAGGACAAAACATTGCCCTCATTCCCACTCAAATCAAGCAAAAAAAAACAAAGATTTTGAACGTAACCAAGAACTAAAAAACCATAAAAACTATAAGATGTATTGAGCTTGTGTTTTTTCCAATGTTAAGTCTTGAAATATAGAATGGTGTACAAGTTTTGATGCATAATGTACTAGTTTTGGAAGCGTTGTTGTGGTGTGTTGAGTAAAGTTGGTTGGTGAGAAAGGAATTATAGGGGTTTTGGGATTCCTTCTCAAAATAACTTATTAACTTATATAAGTCATAAGTGACTTCTCAAACACACAAAACTCTCTAAAATAAGCTAACCCAAACACTCAAAAAACAACTTATTAACTTTTGCAAGTCAATAAGTCATAAGTTGCTCCAAAATAAGCTAACCCAAACACCCCTATAAAAAATAATAAATTAATTTTAGTTTTATATATATATATTTCATATTTAATTTGTCAAAATTAAAAAAACAAATAAATTAAATAAGTGGGGTAGGGTCATCACCCATTTTCTTAGTTTCATCATTAGAGGGGCATCCTCCAAAGACTATGACGTGACACTTATGTGGAGGGTCATCCTTCAGGTAGGGATGGCAAAAAAAAGACCAAGCCTGACGGGTATACCCGAAACATATGGGACGGGTATACCCGAAGCCCAATGGGTATGGGCCGGGTACGGGCTTAAAAAAAGAAAAACTTCGGGTACTGGTATGGGATTTAGTGGTACCCGCCCGATACCCGGCCCATTTACTCGAATAATATCCAAAAGTATAATATTATATATTTTCATATACATAAACTTAGCACATGTACTTGTTACCTTCTGGATATGTATTTGGCAAGTTCTTAGTGAACAAACAACTTATTATTTGAGTATGTAAATTGGATTTGGAAGCTATCACCCTTTATTATGTGGATGTTTATGCAATTTGGTGGTCCTGATACAATTACTTAATTAAGTAATCGTTTTGATTTAGTTTGGTATATGTAGTCTGAATATAATATGTAAGTTATTAATCGTATTTGTATTTGTTGTAATTATTAAAATAATAAACTATATAAACATCAAAGTAAAAATTGCACATTTGTCTCAACGGGTATTTTTATGAAATTAACGGGTATACCTGATACCCGCGGATATGCCCGATACCCGACGGGTAATTACCCGACAAATACCCGACGGATAACGGGCCAGGTATGGGATAAAGAATTACAACCGGGTACGGGCCTGGGATTACCAATACCCGGCCCAAGCCCGGCCAATTTCCATTCCTACCTTCAAGAATGAGCCTCATCCATACCGAGTAGATGAAAAAACTAAAAACAAGAAGACAAGTACTTACAAGTGTGTAACTATGTAACTATCTGACAAGAAATGTGTGAGTTTTGGTACGATGTAGGCAGGCACATCAAGAAATACAAGGATGCTCAACCCAAAGTTGATATGTGTGTCACATAACATCTGACTATATTTGTTCTGAATTTGATTTACTTTTTGAAAAAGTATTGTTCTGTTGTAGAAACCTTAAGTCCGATTGTCATTCCAGATCTTTCAATCCGAGATTCCTTTGTTTATTTCGCTTTACATTCCATCGAATTTGTTGGTGTTTTGCAATAATCGGTGTTCCCGATTTCACCTTTTTGGGGTTTTAAGTATTTTGGTTCTTGACTTGATAGAAGCTAATTCTTTATTGATTGTTACCCAAGTTCTAGGGTTCAGTTGACTGATTCAGGACTGCAATTGTTTAGCCGTGGTTTATACTTGGCGAATTGTTTAGCGCCTTCTCCGCTACAAGGTTCTTCGATCTATAACTGCATCAATGTATGTTTTTTATGAATAGTGTTTCAGATGTGTATAGTCTTAATTTGAATCAATCATTAATCGAAATACGTGTGTTTCATATCTTTGATATTCGGATTCAGATTCTGATTTGAAATGGATATTTTTTATGACTCTAATTTAGAATTGTGAAATCGAAGTTCCATTGCATTAAAGTTATGATTCAAACTAGGGTTTTTCATAAGAAATTTTTGAGAAATTCATGTTCATTTTTTTGTTGTGTAAATGAATTAGACTTGTAGTAGTTTAATATATTCTTTATAAAATCAATATGTATTTTATGCATCTCTGACTTATATGCTAACGTATTTTTTATTTTTCTGTTATGATAATTCTTTTGATGTTGGCGGGTTTTGTTGGATAACGGGTCAAATGGGTTCGGATCAGAATAGGCTAACTAATTATTGTTTCAATTTTTGGTTCAGGTCAAAACAGATTCCTTTCTAAACGAGTTGATTAAAAAAACCACAACTGATCATATTTAATAACAACAAGCTGTCAAGGATTTTATCACAAACTGTCTAAAAACTTATTTGTTTATGTTATATGTTTTGTGATATCTTGATTTTTTTCCTTTTTTAAGTGTTCATTTTTTTCTTATGAGTAATGCAAGTTATGCCAGTTCAGGTGTGTATATCAGTCTTAGGAAATCATATATCATCTCAATGTGTGTATATGTTTGAAGATAAATTCAAAGTAAAGGATACTCTTTTTAGTAAATATATATGCTATATATGTTTGTATGCAGGTATATGAACAATGTTAGAATTGAAATGTCATCTTAACCACATTTCTAGATATCCTTATGGAAGCATTTTTTATTTTTCTCTATAATAATTCTTTTGATGTTGGCGAGTTGGGTTGAGTAATGGGTCAAAATGGATAGGTTTTTGATATTTACCATCATGGGCGGATCTTAGTGGAGCCGTGGCAGGGCCACGGCCCTGGCAAGTTTTTCGGCCGTAGTGGTAATTTTCCGCATTTTGATCGAAATTTTTTATATATACTATGTTCGGCCCTGACAAGTTTTTCGGCCGTAGTGCTAATTTTAGTGTCCATGTCTTTCGGCCCTGGCAGGTTCAACGGACAAGATCCGCCACTGTTTACCATTGATGTGTTCGTTGATAACGGGTTTTACATTTGATCGGATATACTTTTGTTCTGTGCTATTATTTTCTTTGACATGGGGTTTGTTAATTAAAACCTTAACTTTATGCATATTGTAGTTGTAAAATTGGCTTTGGGAGTTTTTCAAAAAAAATTGGATTTTTCATTTCTAACCCTAAAGTTCCAAGCTTTGGCAAGTTAAGTTTAAAGTTTTAATCTTTGTTTCCCTTTTAACCCTAAAGTTTTAATCTTTGACAATTTGAATTTAAAGTTTTAATCTTTGGTAATTTAACCCCTTTGATTAATTTGATTTTTCACTTCTAATTTAAAAGTTTTCATCTTATACAATTTAACCCCTTTCATTAACTTGATTTTCCATTTCTAATTCAAAAGTTTCCATCTTTTGCGATTTAACCACTTTGATTTTTTTTTACTTATGTGTTGTAATCTTGGCTTTGGGGGTTTTCCAAAAAAAATGGTTATGCATATGGTTGTTGTAACCTTCGCTTTGGGGTTTTACAAAAATAAAAAAAAAAAAAAAAAAAAAAAAAAAAAACTTGATTTTTTTTACTATTCACCCAAAAGTATTTCATAAATTACTTTTAACCCAACATTATTTGTTTTTTTTTTTACTTTTAACACAAAACTTTTTATCTTTTACAAATCTATCCTCACAACCTTTTTTACTTTCAACTTTGGTCCTTTATAATTTTCATTTTCTACAAATTTTTCGCTTTATGCTTCGTTCTAAATTTTGTGACTTAACACATCGCAACGTGCGTCTTTGGTTTAACGTTTTTATGTTTCGTTCTAAATTTTGCGAGTTAACACGACGCAACGTGCGTGTGTGGGTGAACGTTTTTACATCGTCTATTTTTTTCCCGTTTGACAGGTTCAACATAACGTGTGCGTCCTAAATCGACTTAGTTATAACTAAAGAATCCCCGCCGCATTGCGGCGGGTCGTAATTCTAGTTTGACTAAATTTAAACTTGTGTTTCAATTTTCTCTAATCTGTAGCTTTAAATAATATTGTAATAGCTGGTAACATGCTTTTATTTTCAAACATCTATTATTTTCCAAAGGTTGGATGTAAAGTTTGGCTTGAAGGAATGAAAGGAAGGGCTACCCATATTCTATTTTGCACTACTGTCATTTTTCTTAGAGGATTACTTCTAGATAGCAGCTTGCAAGGCGTAACTCATGTTATCGCTGATGAGATCCATGAACGAGGGATGAATGAAGGTAACAGGAAGAAATATGTAAAAGTTAATGTCAAGATGGGTTGGCTGGGCGATGTGTCAAAATGGGTTCATGTTGAATCGGGTCTTTTCTATAATGGGTCTGGTCAGGTCCAATTGACCTTTAAAACACTTTTTCTTTCTAATTTGTTGAAACTATGTTAATAAATAGTTAATGCGTTAGTTACAGTTACCATGTACAATTTTTATTACGGCAATGCAAATCTTTGACGTCGGCTCTTGGCAACTTTCAACCTTTTTGACCAGTTTCAAATATTTTACTACCGAGTTTAAAGGTTTTATAACTTAATTTAAGTTTCTTATATCTGTGTAATATACTAGGGTGCAAAAATAGTTGATACGAAGGTTGAGCAATACATGCAGGTTTGTTGTGTGGTGTCTTTGTCAATTCATTTTGTATATGTTCCGAAAAACTATTGCAGATTTACTCTTTAAACCCATTATCTTCAATGCCTAATGTTTTTGTGTTCACAGTGGCCGTTTTCCGTTTACTCCCATGAATCTGCAATACCTAATATGCTATTCTTCCCACACACCGGCGCACTTCGGCGACTCTCCAGCATAGAGGTAACTTTTCATTTGTTTAGTTGCTTTATTTATTCTATTATTTGGTTCTATATTGGTGTGACCTATGCATAATGTTGTTTGGGTCCCTCGACGGTGCAATGACCAGACCCACATAGACTAACAATATGTATCGATGGGAAATTGTCAGTCTTTATTTTGGTAATTTCACTGATGAAGTGTCTATTGTCATGATATTTCTTATCAATACTTTTTACATTACGGAAAAATGTACCAGGTAATAAATTAAAATCATGTATATATGTAACCAATAACCAAACATTAAAGAACAAAAAGGAGAATATGAAAAACTAAATTGACAAACTCAGCATGAAATCAATGAATAAAGATTTAAATTGTTGGTCTTCTTTCTCAACAGGTGCTTTATACAAGTGTAATCAGTTCTTTACCTCTTTAAGCGTTTCCGGTATGATTTACTTATTACTATTTTCCTACCAAACCTCATGTAAGAAACCACCAAGAATTTTGAATTTAGCTACCTAATTTTAAACAATTAACATGTCTTTTATATTACTTATTTTATCCTCCATCGATACAACGAGTAATGCATGAATGAGACGATCACTGATGTAACAGTGATGTCTAGTATGTAACCTGTAATGGTGTATGTGTGTGTTGACGATGCCTGTATGCGTGTGTTGACAATGTGGGTGTCACACTTCTTAGGTTTCACGACTGCTACCGCCTCTCACCGCCAAAATTAGCCCTCACACGTTTAAGGTAAGTGTTTTATCCCGTCTTCATAATTTTCCTTCTGATAATCGATTATCGATATGTGATATTCTTGCTGGTCAGTTTGTCAAAAGTTATTCAGAAACCCTAGGTTCCATCTCAAATGGTTCATCACTCCTATAGCTAAGGTTGGTTGAAGCCTTCTAGCATAGTGCGAACCGAGGACGTGAAATTAGCCGTCTAAAGGTAATGACTTTCATGATATGTTAATGCAATTGTTTACCTGCAAGCTAAACTTAATATCAACTTAAAGCTAAACAAATACTCTTCTTAATGCTCCTTCCCAAAAACTGTCCACCTTATAATTTGGTATGAATTTTGAAGGGAAAAAAGTTGGAGAGACAGAATTTAAGACTATTTGTCCGGTTTTTGAAAGATTAAAGTGCATACTAATAAGTTTGAAATAATTAAGAGTAAATTGCCATTTTAGTCCGTGAGTTTTTGTCTGAATTGCCATTTTAGTCCAAATAGCTTTTTTCTCCTTTGCGTCCCTGACTTTTCCTTTTTCTTGCCATTTTTATCACATTGCCTAACTTAGTCTAAAAAACCAGGTTATAATCAGGGGTATTTTTGGCATTAAATTATTATGAGATTTATAAATTATGTTGTAAACTACCTCTGGTTATCACTACACAACAGTTATGCCAAAAATACCACTGGTTATAGCCAAATTTTTAGTTTGAGTTAGGCAATGTGATTAAAATGGCAAGAAAATGGAAAAGTCAGGGACCAGGAGGAGAAAAAAACTATTTGAACTAAAATGGCAATTTGGACCAAACCTCAGGGACTGAAATGGCAATCTACTCAATAATTAACTTTACAAAACCCATTATTTTGGGATGGATAAATCTATCTTGACTTATGAGCGCTGATGTTGTGAACTATCACATAATTTATAATTTGTAGCTATCTTTTTCCTCTTTGTTCTGCATGCTTGAAAAGAGATCTAATGTTCTGATGTAATGCATGCATGTGTTTATGACTTTATTTATGGGTCAATTGTCGTTTAATAAGCTGAGTTTCGTTTTTATTTGTTGATTACAAAAGTAATTTACTGTGACTTTGTAGGCTAATTTAAATCTGTTGTTTATTTCGAAGCGTGTAGTAATTAACTCTTTGTAGGCCGAGTACTTCCAGGGTACTCTCAAATCCGACTAGGGAGCGCCTAGCGACTTTTGCAACCATGCCTGTTACCCAATCAAATCGGCGTATTGCCACCTTTTTGCTTTAAACATTGTGTTTTCTTTTATCAAGAAGTTGACATATGTAACTTTGACTTTTCCTTATTTAAAGTCAACTTTTGACTTTGTTGGATTTCTCAACTAGGGTTCAGATTTTAAATCAAAGGTATGTCATTTTTTATTTACAGTTCTAATGTTAATACTTTGTTGGTTAGTATACTTGCATTTGAACAGTGTTGACTTTTGCTTGATTGTTCATAAGTATGATACTTTTTGGTGAATGGTGATGCTTAGTCTCATAATATGTGATGTCCTTTTGTTTTGATACAATCCTACTGTTAACTACAAACATATATCCATCCTCGCTTCTCATGGTCAAAACAAAGACAAGTCAGTTGTCGCTTTACCAGGTATGTATTATCCATTTAAGTTCGCAAAAAGTGAAACACTTACATAATATTTGCGTAATTTCTGTTTGGCATATGATTTATGGAAATAAGTTAGTTGCGTACTTTTTTATAGACTTATGAATTTTTTATTTGTGTTTCATTGCGGGTATTATAGGGATGAGCAAACGGTACCGGTACCGACTTTCCCAAACCGATATATTTTCAAGACCGACTTTTGACATTTTCGATACCGGTTTGGTACTGGTATTTCCCGTTTTTGACCGTAGAATACTGGTAGCGAACCGTACTGGGTACTTTCGGCACCGGTATTTTTGATCCCGGTACCGGTTGGTACCGAGCTCATCCCTGGAGTGATGAAGAATTGCTCAACTATCCTTGGTGATTCAGATTTAACGGTATTGTGGCTCAAGGAAGTCAAGGTATTAATTATTTTTTAGTTTTTTAATATCATAAACGACTTTGTGATTTTGTGTTTAAATAATTGGTTTGGGATGATGAAATTTAAAGTGGATAGAAGTAACTGGAGGATTTTATTCCATGATTATATTTAGATTAGGGTCCTCGGGTTTGTTTCGTACAGTTACTTCATGCATCTCTAAATTATATGAAACTTTGAACCTCTGTCGCCAGAGAAAGACATGACGAAAACGAGAGGGAGCAGCTAAGGAAGAGGTAATAATGTTTTAATCATTTGGTTTGTAAAGAAATCGTTTTTAATAGTTACAGTTTCAGTTTTGCAGGGCTGTAGCAAGCGCTTCAGTCAACACTCCGAAGGTGGCTGTACATTACCATGGAATTGGGGCGATCGGCTCATGGATATAGTGAAGCAACAATTGCAATTACGGACTGGCATGCCGTATAAAGGTGTGTTTAACTCAGGTTTTTTTAAAGGATGATTGCTAATTAAAAAAAAGGATGATTGGTAAATTATTAGTAAGTTGTACAACTGACTCCTTTTTTACCTGGACGAAACCTTCAAAGAGGCTGATACATACAAACCACAATTACCTATGGGAAAATCCATTTACAATTTAGTTTACTAATAAAAAGTTTTTTTGTTTTGAATAATCAGAAGAAGAACCATGTAGTAAAAACACACATTAAAGCCATGATGCCCCAACCTTAACCTGCAACAAATGGGTCTGGTAAAAACACTCCTATAGGTAATTACACTTTATCGTTTTAAATATTAGCTTAGCGTCAATTTTTTGCAGTTTTTGCGCCAACTCATTGACCAATAGCAAAAGTGAAAAAAAGAGAGCAGGGCATACCAACTCCAAACAAGAACTCATACATACCAAGACCCGTTTATGATATTATATGTAATTGGCAGAGAAAGGGTTGACTCAAAAAAGATGGTTTTTTGCTTTACATAAAGTCAGCGGTTGAAGTATGTGGAAACATCATTCCGCAAATGGGTTGTAAAGAGGTATGCATAGAAAGTCCTTGAATCGTTGAAAGTGTCGGTAGATTTTAAATAAGGTAAATGGATTGTAATTTGACTCTTGATACTATATTTCAGTTTTTCCACATCTAATTTTGGCGGGTCAAACGAGTTTGGGTCACTGGTCAATTTGCGTCATGGTTGTAAAACAAGGTTTCCAAGGCCGAGTACTCCCCGAGTAGTCGCTACAAGGTAGGCTGCCGAGGCGACTTTCTTCAACTCCATCTAATTACTCGGAATCGATCAACTTAACCCATTTCGGCCCATACTAAACGATGGTCAATTTCAATATGGTCTGACTTTGACCCGTTACCGGCCGCACACATTTTAGGCAACAATGACTATTGTGTGTGACTAAAGAAACTTTGATGGACCGATTAACTACCAACATAAATGCAGCATGCCAACTTATTCCCCAAAAGTGCGGGTTTGTAACTTTTATTAGCTGATGTTTTCTAATGAGGTATTTTTTATTGTTACTTTTGAGAACAAGGAGATATAATCCTGCAGGAGATGCAATACAATACAGTCTAGAGATGAGCATTTGGTACGGGTACGGGTACCGGTACCCATTTTACCCGTTTTTCGGTACCGTATCAGTACCTGTAAATTCGATACTGGTACAAGTTTTTCCCGTTTTTCAGTACCAAACGGGTACCATGCTCATCCCTACAAATACACATTCTTTTATATCAATAAATAAAATTACCTTTTTATGAAAACGATAAAGTGGATCAAGATCAGTTTGAACATTTTCAAAAGTTGAAATAGTTTGTTGAATAAGGTATTTTTGTTCGTTGCTGATATCAGCTTTGCATTCAAGGTCAAATTAAGTGACTTGCTTAGTTAAATTCACCGATTGCAATAATGGGTTGTATGGTGATTTATTTTGAGATCAAATGATTGAAGGTTTGGGTCAAACTCACATTTGGTGCATGTAAATTTACTATTTGATACATGTATTTAAGCATCTCTAGATAACCATAACTAAGATACTAACTTGCTCAATCACTTGATCAATTTTCTTTGTAATATTCTAAACTCACGGTTGTTATTTTCAAATGTCATTGGAAATGGCAATACCATACGGCTGTATTTACTAAATTAAATTTATTTTCTGCAACAGGTGTTGCGTCTAGGAAACCATCACCGACTATATTTCAATTGCGAACTGTATGTTTTCCGATGAGGTGATGAGTAGTTTGCTTGATAACAACACATGGCCATATTGGCCCGAAGATAATCCGATTTCCAATGCTAGCGTGTGGCGGTATCGTGTTGATATCGTACCAGTTCCGAACCAAACCGATTATCTAACGAACTTTTGTCGTGCTCCCGCTCGAGCTGGTGCTTATATATGTTAATTTTAGGAAACTCATCATAGATGTAAAAAAGATAAATTGTTAGCTTGCTTTTAAAGAGGCTTATGGGTTCAAAAAACTTCAGACGTAAGGTAATGGGTCATAAAAAGAAACAAACCTGATGAGCCGAAGCCATAACGTCCAAGTCACATTTCATATTCACTTATTTTAATTAAGTGTAATTTTATATTTACTTTAGTACTAATACTGAAACAAATCTTTCATTAAAAGATTTATGAAAACACCGTTAAATAATATATTTTTTTGAGGCCGTCCGTGTAACACACGGGGTCTTAAGCTAGTTTTATAATATATATTCTCTGTTATATTTATTATATAGATTTATATTTATTCCACCATCAATTAAGACATTTTTATGCTTTTCCAAATTCTTTAAGTATTTAGAATATTTATTTTGCAACCGATTTCTGACTTTATATTTATGGATTTGTTTTTTTTGACGTTCTATTTAATTTTGGTGGTTGTAGAGCCACATGGGTCCATCCACAACTACATGTATGCGGCACAATTAATTTTATAACTATCATGTTTTTTTAATAAAATGCCATCGTGATTTCTATATTATTACCTAAAAACCATCTCTCTTTTTTTCTTTGAATTTGACTTGGTTTAATAACCCAAGCCAACTTTTTTTATAAAATACATATATACTCGATATTTCTTATCTATATTTAGATGCTTTGTATTAAGGAAAAGCAAAGAAGGACTGTGTGATTGGGGTTTTCCAGATTGTTGAAAACCCAAGTCAATATTGATGAATATCAAGTTAGATATACTAGAGGTGAGAATTACTTCACAATGAATCGGGTCAAGTTATGCCGGTGTACCACAAGTTTTTTGTATTTTGGATATAACATATGTTTTAGGTATAACAAAATCTGTAATTAGATAATTTATCTATACTATCTAATGTTCATCCGATTTTAGATGCTTCGGTACAAATCCTCCACGTTTTTTATAAAATACATATATACTCTTTTTTTTTTGGGTAAAGAAAAAAAAAATACATATATACTCGATATTTCTTATCTATATTTAGATGCTTTGTATTAAGGAAAAGCAAAGAAGGAGTGTGCGATTGGGATTTTCCAGATTGTTGAAATAACAAAGTGGGTTTATTGTATTTTAACAATGCATTTTGAGTGATTGAAGATCAATATACATCAAGTAAGTATTGAGTTTTTTTTTAATCCGTTCATGCTTCGTTCTTGATTAGGTTATATTGTTGAGGGTTTCACTCGCATTTAGTCAGACTGTCGCAAATTTTGATAATATGAGAAGTATTGGGTGACTTTTAACCCATTTGATTGTGTATATTGCTAATCTTTAACCTTACATTTGATTAGGTTATGCATCTAGAATTTGTTGCTTCATTGTTTGACTTTAGGAAACAGTATGTGTTAAAAGAAGTGGGTGACTTTTAACCTATTTGACCCAACCCATCTAATTATCCTAATGAATGAACTCATTTGAGATAACTACATAACCCAAGTTCATAATCTTAGTTGGGATAACCTTTTTTTTACATTTATAAGTAACTTTTCTATATATGCGAATAACAAATGATGTGTAGATATGGGTCATGACAATTTTATAATTCACTATATTTATTTCCTTGGGAGAATTTCATTATGATAATCATAAACGTATAATGTTCTTTGAATCTATACCTCGGTCCGTAATAAGTCCATGCGTACAGTTTCTTTATGATCAGTATAAAAATAATTTTTTTTTCTAAAAATAAGAAACATATCATTTATTAACACCGCGAAATTCGCGGGTATTAGCACTAGTTATTACCTAAAAACCATCTCTCTTTTTTTCTTTGAATTTGACTTGGTTTAAAAACCCAAGCCAAGTCTTGACCGAACCACAATTCACGAGTATCAAACTATTTGGCTTCCTTTGGTTCTTATCTTCTCTTTTTAGTGCTTGTTCAAAGTTCAAACTCTTTTCATATGGTATCTACAAATGATTCAAAACCAAATACAAAGATGTCCTTGAATGCTCATGCATCTATCAAACCGTTAGTGAATAGGTTATCGGGATGATTTTCAATGTTATTGGAACCATTGATGTCCATGCTTTCTTGACACATTGAATTATTGTTCAAAGCTAATCTCACTGTTTGAAATATTGCAATTAACGGAAGAGGTCAATTATATTATAAAGGGTTCTTTCTCAGCAACGAGACATCTGTTCGTGTTCGTTCATTTAACTAATCGAACGGGATTTCTTGTTCATGCTCGTTCATTAACTAAACGAACGAACGTAAACGAACTTCTCGTCGAACGGTTCATTAGCAAATGTTCTAGACGAGATGCATTAACTTCTTACGTGTTTTTTGCTTCTAAATGACCTTAATTCCAAAAACATCATAATTTTTTATATTATTGGAGAACTCATTCCGATGTGAAATACGTCAGTATAAAGATGAACCCCGCTTTTTTTTTTCTCCCTCTACTGTCATTTATATTTCTTCTAATGGTGTTTAGGGGGTGCTTAGAAACTCCTCTAAACATATTTTCCAAACTATCTTATTCACCAAGATTTATATAAAAAGTATATCTATAAGTTAATTTAGCCAAACACTAATAAAAAAGTATATCTTTAAGTTATTTTAGTCAAACATAAACATAAGATATAGATAAGCAAGTAAACTTTTTCTAATGTATATCTTTAAGTTATTGTAGTCAAACATAAGACATAGATAAGTAAGTAAACTTTTTCTAATTAACATTTTCAAATTTTAAGAACTAAGGCTGGAGGGTATGGTCCGTCTCCCCCTCCGTCCTCCCTCGGCGACGCACGTCAGCCCATCCCGCCCCCCTCCGTTTTCATCCCGTCCCCGTCTTCAGCGTCGGGATATCGATGTTTAGGACGGTCCAAATGGTGGGGCCCGCTTTGTTTGTTTGTTTGTTTGTTTGTGAATGGGATTTGTACATTAGGCATCAATACTTGTACATAGTTTTGTGGGGTAGGATCATCCTCCCATACCCTCTAGTTTTGTGGGATGGACCATCTTGGGAGGACTATGACGTAACGCCTACGTGGTGGATCATCCTCCCTTGGAGGACCATCACCATACCCTCTAGCCTAAAGATAGCGAGAAAACATTCACACATGACGCAGGTAGTTACTAGGTAGCCCCCACTTGTGGCCTAGTGGTAGGAGATTTGGGTTTTTCAATGGAGACTCAAGTTCAATTCACACTTGTGTCATATTGGGGTAGATACTGGGCAATGATGGTGACAAACCCATCGAGGGGGTTCGATCCTGAGCCGCACCCCGGTTTTCATCCGGCTGTTACTTCAGCGAGGCTTCTCGTGTGGAGGCGGTACAGTTTCCGGGAGACGCCGTAACCAAGTCTAACCAACCTAACACGAACCCAGTTAAGACAACGTAGTCTGAACAAATCTTGGCTAGGGTCATCATTTAGGCGGTGTAACATTAAGTCACTCAAAAAGAAAGTCACCTTACAAAAAAAAAGTTATTAGGTTATATTTCAACCATTCTTTATTTATCAAATTTTGTCATACTCACATTTTTACTATTTAAATAAGTTGAATCACAAAAGAGTATAATTTATGCTTTTCTAATCTAAGGGCTGTAAATGAACCGAACGAACATAAATAAGGCCTTGTTCGTGTTCGTCTGTTAAGGTTATAATGTGTTCACGAATGGTTCATGAACATTTACCTAACGAGATTTTCTGTTCGTGTTCGTTCATTAAGGAAAGGAACGTGTTCATGAGCGGCTCACGAACCCAAATGAACACAGATAAAATCGGCGAAGACGACGATGGCTAGAGGTGGATGGTGAGAGGGAGCAGTGCAAGACCTTGAAGCCCTAATTGTTGAACGAAGCTCGATAATATATTTGTATGTGAATAACGAGAAGGAAAATGAGTGGTGCATAAACAAGGTAGAGATCTGGTTTCTTATTTTATTTGTTTGGGTAATGAGGTAAATAAGAATTAAAGAATTTAAAAAGTTTAGATAAAATAAATGAATGCTAAAAAATCTTTGATGAGCAATACAAACAAATGAACTTGAACAGATGTTCACGAATACATTACCGAACGTTCACGAACGTAACTGAACGAACAAGACATCTGTTTATGTTCATTTATTTAACTAATCGAACTGAATTTTTTGTTCATGTTCGTTTATTAACTAAACAAACGAATGTAAATAGATTTCTCGCTGAACGATTCACGAACTATTTAATGAAAATTCTATTCCTTTAGAGCCGTAGATGAAAGTGAAATGTTGAAATTCATGGAATCTTTTCTAGAAACGTTACATGTCTTCCTAGGAACAATTTTAAGCATCTTTTTTTTTTTTAAATTTAAAAAATATTATTTTTAATACTTCATTGGACACCTTTTCTTTTTAAATCGCCACATTAACTTTTTTATTGGCCACAAATAATCAATCTATTTTTTTCTTATCAATTTATATATTTCTAACCTGTTTGATTTTGTGAATACTTTTAACCTGTGTGAATATTTTAAACGGTTTCGCTATATATATTAACGTTCACGTTGCATCATGTTGGTTTACATCAACATCTCATATCCGGGTTTGTGTTAACGTTTCAACATTACTTCTTTTTTTTTTCACGGTCTAACGTTGTTGCCGTCGCAACGGCGTGTGTTTCCGTTTAGTATTTATTTATTTCTTATTTTTATGGCATATATTTAGATTTATCTCACTTTTGTAAAAAAAAAAAATATGTGTGACATGTTATTCTCTGATACGATAATTTTTATGTTTCGGTCTAATTTTAGCAAGTTAACACGTCGCAATGTGCGTACATAGTTCAACGTTTTCACATCTATTTTTGTTAGGTTTAAAAGGACCCGTCGCAGTACACGAGTCCTAAAAGCTTGTTACGTGTAAATTAGCCTTAAAAAGAGTAAAGTACATGGATGTCCATTATACGTATGGTTCATCAAAACTTTAAAATTTGTAATTACTTAGTCCCTTGGAAATGGTCCTAACAAGTTGGTCTAGTAGTTAGTCACTTGGTTTTTCTCATGGAGGTCCCAAATTCAACTCCCACTAGCATCACTTTGAAGGACATTGATGGTGGCAATGGAGTTTAGAACTAGGCCTCTTCAGAGGTCGCCAGTTCGAAACCGAGCCAAACTGGGTTTTACCGCAGTGGGCCTTAGGGTGGTGGGTTTTCCCTGGAACTGTTGATCCAACTTTGACCGTTATAAATGAGGAGATACATTTGCTCGATTTGGGACATCCTAGAATGCTTATCCGGTGATTTAGTTGACCATTTAAAAGAAAAACTTAGTCCCTTAGGAAAGGGGAATAAAAAAGAAGAAAAAGAAATGGTTTGTTTTGACCCTCCGGCAACAATGGCACAAGGTATCAAAGTTTGACTTGAAGTCGAATCGAAAACAAGCTCATGGTTTTGCATAGATCACTACAAATCTTTCATCACATGTCACTTCAATCCCACACTTGTTCTTTTCCTCCTCCTTAATCATTACCCAAAATTCTTTGAATTTTACTTTAAAACTCGTTACGTGTAGATTAGCCTTAAAAAGGGAATAAAAAAGAAGAAAAATAAATGGTTTGTTTTGATCCTGCAACAACAATGGCACCAAGTATCAAAGTTTGACATGAAGTCAAACCTAAAACAAGCTCATGGTTTTTCATAGATAACTACAAATTTGTCATCATATGTCACTCCAATCCTACCCTTGTTCTTTTCCCCTTCTTCATCATTACCCAAAATTCTTTAGAGGTCTATTTGTTTTTCCAGAAAGGAGCTTTCTGGCCTCTTATGTATGCGTCACACAGACTATGGCTGGCATATCGTGTATACCTGTACACGATAATACACAAACATGACAATACACGATACACGAAATCCCATACACGAACACGACACGATAAGGTTTCGTGTCCAGTTTTCCATACACGAACACGAAATATTTTTTAACAGGTATACACGATAATTACATATCTAGGAACCTGTTTAGTAAATCAAAAGTTCACAAAAGTTCACAATTGGCTTAAATAATGCATAAACGCAAGTTCACATGGGTCTTTCTTCTCAAATCTTCAATTCAAAGTTCATATGGGTCTTTCTTCTCGACGACCGGTGGTTGGGGTGGTGTCGCTGGGAGTGGGGTTGGAGAAGGGAAGAATTAGGGTTTTTTTTTTTAATAAGTGCATTAGAATGGGAACGAGCCGGAAGAGTCAGGAAAACTAGATAGATAAGTAATAAGATTAGGTTTTCAAATCAAATGGTCCACTAAATTATATTTTTATTATATTAAAATTGTTTTTTTCGGTAAAATATTTTATTAAAATTGTTAACATGTATTAACATGTACTAAATAGGTAAACATGTATTTTACCTGTTTAGACACGAAAATTAACACGTATTTTCGTATCTACCTGTTTAGTACTGTTAACTGTTAAGACATATACGATGTCTGTTAACCTCGTGTAGATTCGTGTTATTGCCAGCCTTAACGCAGACCACGCTTGCAGACATTTCTGTGACACATTTCATTAAAAAAAAAAACCTCTACGCATTTTGATACAGATGTGAGTTCTTTCTAAAATCTTCTATACCTTAATATCAAACTCTCAGCCCCAAATCCTATCACCTCTCCACCCCTTCTCCTCACAACCCACCACCCTTCCACCTGCCGCCACCATCCCACCGTCGCACCCCTTCCACCGTCGCACCCCTCCCAACTTCGCACACCTCCCACCGTCGCACTCCTCCCACCGTCGCACACCCTCCCAACGTTACACAACCTCCCACCAGCCGCCATCGTCAACAATAGGGTATGTTTTATGCTTATTTTCTTTTTTTGGTTGTTAATTTTCAGAAATTTGGTGCTACTTTGCTGAATTTTTGGTGTTTGTTTGCTGAATTTTGGTGCTACTTTGCTGAATTTTGGTGTTAGTTTGCTGAAATTTGGTGTTAGTAGTCTGAATTTTTGGTGTTAGTTTGCTGAATTTTGGTGCTACTTTGCTGAATTTTGGTGCTACTTTGCTGAATTTTTGTGTTACTTAGCTGAATTTTGGTGTTAGTTTGCTGAATTTTTGTGCTAGTTTGCTGAATTTTGGTGCTACTTTGCTGAATTTTTGGTGTTACTTTGCTGAATTTTTGGTGTTACTTTGCTGAATTTTGGTTTTAATTTGCTGAATTTTGGTTTTAATTTGCTGAATTTTTTATCGTTATTGGTGCCTATTATTTCAGTAGCTTGCAGAAGTTGAAAACAGTCTTCTTCTTCTTGCAGATTGCGGAGGTTTGGTCCACCTCTTCTGGTTCAGATGTCTACAGATGTGGTCCGCATACTGCAGCAGACATTTTACCTCTGAAAAAAAACAAACAACACCTAGTTTTACTGCAATTCTCTGCATCTCTTCAACTTCAAATCGAGTTGGGTCCGGTTTGGTACCCGAATTAACAACTAATTGGGCACCCAAGTGTTGAGTAAGTTTGTATGCTAACTGCAACTACTGTTATAATTGGATGAATTCGTTTAGTACGATCTTGTTCTAGAGATGTAGTTAATGTTCAACATGGTTTTAAAAAACGCCTGAGGCGTGCGCCTCAAGGCGCGCCTCGAGGCGAAACGGCCAAAAAAACGAGTCTGAGGCGCGCCTCATGGGGTTTTAACTGCATATGCGCCTCAGAGGGGCTGAGGCGCTAAGAAAGGCTTACGCCTCGTGAGGCGAAGGGAAAACGCCTCGAAACTTGATTTGATGCTACAATTCGTGGCCCCATGTGAATATTTTTTTTTTGTTTTTTGAACATTTAAGAGCTTATTGGTGGCTTATGGCCATTTGGTTTTATTGTGATTTCAGCTAAAACATGGGTACATACCTCAGCACTCCTAAAACAGACAAGCTATCTGAAGACAGTGAGAATGAACGGGTCAGATTTGGTTTATCATCAATGCAAGGATGGCGCGTAACAATGGAAGATGCTGTGAGTAGATAATGAGTTCAAGACTTACCGATTATGCTTACTTTCAATTATGCTTAATTCACCGTTAATTTAAAGCCAACTTCGATATTTGATCTCATATAAAATTTCTGAAATTATTACTTTTATTAAAATAGTATTATATTTTTTTTTACACACTAATAAATTATGGGCTTTGAATTGAAACCGAAAAGAAACTGTTAATAGAAGTGTTTGTGTTGATGGTTTTCAATTTGGCTTTTTGGTTGTGTTTATAGCATGCGGCGCTTCCTGATCTGGACCACACTACGTCTTTCTTTGGTGTATACGACGGTCATGGAGGTGCAACATTGTTGAGTTCTGTATTAGATCATAAGTTATTCAGTACACATCGGTGTCATGTTATTTCAAATAAGTGAAACGTGTATACAAGGTTTAAATTTGAGTGTTTTCTTCAATTAATTAGTATCTGTTTATTCACCTCAGGTAAAGTTGTTGCTAAGTTTTGTGCAAAGTATCTTCATCAACAAGTGCTCAAGCAGGAAGCATATTCTACGGGTGATATCGAAACCTCTGTACGAAAGGCATTTATCAGGTTATATAAACTCTTCAAATTTCTTCATATACTACTCTTGGTTTTAAAATGCGCGCATCAGGTGCGCATAATGCGCAATGCGCTGCGATGATGATGCGCTCTAAATCGCATAGTATGTTGAGAACTGCATAATGTATTTGAGCGTCTGTACATAATGCATAATAATGATCAGAAGCAGTGAGTGAGGGAAAAGATGGTTACATAATCGTCTTGTGTATCGCATTTAAAGCCATGGGTACAAATGCATTATGCGGTTCTCGTGGTGCTTAGCATATTATTAGTTCTGAAACAAACACCCTCTATATATGTTGTAATTTTATTATATATAATTAAATTCGTATGTGTGATGCAGAATGGATGAGATGATGCGTGGACAAAGAGGGTGGAGGGAATTATCAATTTTAGGAGATAAAATAAACAGATTCACGGGTGCGATCGAGGGCCTTATATGGACTCCTAGAGGTGGAGAAGCAAGCAGCAAGATTGATGACTGGGCTTTTGAGGAGGTACTTTTAAATTTTTTAAATATTTTTAGTTGACTATTGTTTTACTTTTACCGGTTTAAAAGTAAATTTGACCCATTTTTTGGTTTTTCAATATATAGAGTTTTATTTTATATATTGGTTGAATTCTTTGATTCCATGCAGGGACCTCATTCTGATTTCACAGGACCAACATCTGGATGTACAGCATGTGTTGCAATCATGAGGAACAATCAACTCGTTGTTGCAAATGCCGGTGATTCTCGTTGTGTTATTTCCAGAAAAGGCGAGGTAATATCAATCAAATAGTTCGTTTTCTCTTTTGCAAAATTAAAATTCGCATATGCCGTGAATAGATTAAATATAAATAAAAATTTGCATATGGCGTTGGTAGATTAGTATATAAAATAAAAATTATTTTGGGTAATATTTTTACAGGCATACAATCTTTCTAGAGATCACAAGCCCGCGCTTGAGGTTGAGAGGGAGAGGATACTAAAAGCAGGTGGATTCATTCATGCAGGCCGAGTTAACGGCAGCCTCAATCTTACAAGGGCTATAGGTAATCTATCTAATTGATCATGGGTACAACACACACACACACACACTTAATATTATAATTTTGATTGTGCAGGTGATATGGAATTTAAGCAGAACAAGTTTTTATCTGCTGAAAAGCAGATAGTAACTGCTAATCCTGAAGTCAACGTTGTAAGTCCCTTGCACCTTCTAGAAAGAGAGATTTTGTTTTTAGTTCTTTAGCAAGTATAATCCAATCATTTTATTTTTTTGAATTGGTTTCTTGCGGGTGGTCATATTAGTTATCTAACAATAGAGTTTACTAGCGTCTTTCCAAGACTGAGATTGTCCTTTTAAATTTTATTTTCATTTTCAAGATTGTGGTGTCATTTATATAATTTTTATTGCAATGTATTTATGTGAATTGAATTTAGAGTAATTTTCAAATAATATTTTGTTCTCATTACGTACTGTTTACCCAATTATTTAGGTTGAGCTATGTGAAGATGATGAGTTTCTTGTGTTGGCATGCGATGGTATCTGGTAAGGGATCTTTCCTTTCTCCACGGTTTGTAATTCGGGGTGTAAAATGGGTCGTGTTCATGGGTTGACGGGTTGAACCCGAAGGCTGCACGGACACGAATAGCTTGTTAGACACATGAACCTGAACATGACACACTTGTTCATGAGTTGACACGAACAGGACACGCTTATCTTCACGGGTTGACACGAACATGGCGCGTTTAACCCGGAATTGTTTTTATTTATTTATTTTCTGCATATTAATACTCTAAAATTACAAATTTGCAAGTATATAAAATAAGTATGTCTAAACTACAAAACCTGATTCTCATTTCTCTTTTATCTGCTAAATTTTGGCATGAAGTATCCAATCATTTTAAGTTATGACAAAATACATATTTTTTTTTCTAAATTTTAAAATATAAACAGGTCAACCCTTGGATCCATTAGGTCGATCCAAACACGACCTGTTAGCTAAGTGTGGCTGCGGAGGGCTACAGCCCTAAAACTGACCCGAACCTGTTTAAACTAAACCAAAACCTGCGAATTTCTTGTTGGATTCATGTTATGTCAGTAGTTCACACCCTTAGTTTTAATCATGTCATTACAAAATCAAGAAAGATCTTACACGACTCAAAACGCAGCAGGTTTTATGTGTTGTGGCATTATTAAATTATTTACTTCTATAACTTCAGGGATTGCATGACGAGCCAACAATTAGTGGATTTCATTCATGAACAGTTGAAATCAGTAAGTGTTAAATATCTCATGCTTACTTTTGAATTGTACCATTGTCATATTTAGGACTGGCAAACGGGTTAGGGTTGGAATGGGTTAGGGTCAAAATGGGTCAAATTAAAAAAGGGTTGTTTTGGGTCGGGTCAGAACGGTCCGGATTGGAATGGATTCGGGTCCAAACGGGTTTGGGTCAGATCTGGTCTAGTTCGAAATGGGTTTCGGGTCAAAACGGGTTGGTTTTTTTTCCATTTCTCAAAACATGATTTCATCATTAATATACCTTTTGTTCGAGTCGGGACTGAGACCGGAAAAACCCGACCAAAACGAAACCAAAAAAAACAAAACCAAAACGAAACCAACCAAAACGATACAAAAAAAACTGAAAAAATCGAAACCGAACCAAAACGAAACCGAAAAAACCAACCAGAACGAAACAATACAACTGGAACCGAAACGAAACCGACTCAAGCGAAACAAAAGGATTGAAAAAATCGAAATAGAACTGAAATGAAACAAAACAATTGAAAAGATCGAAACCAATCAAAACGAAACAAAAAATCAAAATCGAACCATACCGAAACCGACCAAACCGAAACAAAAAAACCGAAACCGAACCAAAATGAAACCAAAAAAAAGCTGAAAAGATCGAAACCGGAAAAACCGATCAAGATCAAAACGAAACAAAAAATCAAAACTGAAACGAAACGAAACAAGAAAGCTGAAAAGATCGAAACCGATCCAAAACGAAACAAAAAATCAAATCGAACCGAAATGTAACAGAATAAACAGACCAAACAAAAACAAAAAAACCGAACCGAACCGAAACGAAACAAAAACTGAAAAGATTGAAATCGATCCGAAATGAAACCGAAAAAAAACCGATCACAACGAAAAAAATTCAAAACAGAACCGAACGAAACCGAGAAAACCGACCAAATTGAAACAAAAAAACCGAAACAAAACCTGTCCCGTGTGGAAACTCGTGTCGGCCCAAAATCCATTGCGCTCCGAAACCCGTCCCGTGCGTAAACCCCTGTCGGCCCGAGCCGAACCGACCCCATTCCGATCCAAAACCTGCCCCGTGCCGAAACCCGTCCCGGCCTGAAACTCAATTCGAACCGAACCCGTTCCGATCCAAAAATCGTTTCGTGCCGTAACCCGTCCTGTGCGAATACTTGTGCCAGCCCAAAATCCATTCCGATCCGAAGCCTTTCCCGTTTCTTTAAGACACTAACCCACATCGACCCATTTCTTTAAAGTTGTCGACCCCGCTTTGACCCGAAAATAATAAGATGAAATTTCAACTGACCTATTTAGTTAAAATACTTTACCCAAACCAACCCATATAATTTTAGAAGCAACCCAAACTGACCCACTTGGAAGGCTTTGGGACAAGATTGCCCCCTCTAGTTGTATTCAACTTCCCTCGTGTTGAAACCAATTACCTGATTATTGAGGACTTCGGTAGTTAATGTTTTTTACCGGGTCATTTTATTTATAAATCCCCTAAAAAATAATCCACCAAAAGCCCAACATTTGATTATCTTATTATTATGACTTCAAATGTTCAAACCATAGAACCACACCCAAACCTGATCTTCTGTATCCTGTATTATAAATTTATAACTAGTTATCTTTTTTTTTTTTGAACGGCAAATTTGGATCACTGACGGACCACTGGAGTATCATCGTGCCACCAGTGGAACCACCCGATCATATGACCACTGTCAAAACGCACATCCAAACACCCCTCAAGACTTATTAACCCATTAGATTATTGTCTTGGTTTCGTCTAGGACTGTAAACAAACCGAACGAATACGAATGAGGGCTTGTTTGTACTTGTTCGTGTAACTTCAACTATACAAATGAACAAACCCGAACTTAAATGAGCGGATTTTCTTGTTTGTGCTCGTTAAGAAATATGTTTGTTCGTGTGCATTCCTATAATAGATTAAGGAACATGCATGAAAAAATATCAATTGTTTGTGTCTGTTTGTGTAAATACATAATTAAAGTTATTTAATTGTTTCAGAACCACTAATTTGTTCGAGAATCGTGTGAACCGCATAATGCAGTTGTACCTAGACATAAAGATAATCATAAGTAGTAGTAGACTAGTAGAGAGAAACAGAGGCGTAACCGTCGGCGTCTTCTGTATCACTCTCTTCAACATATTCTGGACATGAATGAACAATTCACCAAACGTTCATGAGCGCAAATTAACAAACGAGAAGCTTGTTTGTGTTCATTTGTTTAACTAAAAGAACATAAAATCTTGTTCATGTTCGCTCGTTTAAAATAAACCGACATAAATGAACTTTTTGCCAAATAGTTTGTTGGGCGTTTGTTTCGTTTACAACTCTAGTCTCACCCGTAGTTTGTAGTGCTAAACCGTGAACCCTAACTCTTAAACCTTGTACAGGAAAGTAAACTTTCAAGAATCTGTGAGAGAGTGTTTGATAAATGTTTGGCACCGTCAACATCTACAGGCGAGGGATGTGACAACATGACTATGATCTTGGTGCAGTTCAAGAAGCCAATTCAGTCACCTGTTTCTGCAGAAGAAGTAGATGATAAACTAAAAACTGCTGGTTGAATAAAGCTAAATCAATGTTAAAAGTAAAACAAATTAAACTTTAGTGTTTTGTGTGTGTAATACATTGTATATATCGAAATAACACTGCCAGAAACCATTCCGACTTTTTAGTTTTCTGTTTGTATTTTTTTTTCATATTCTGGTTTCGGTTTGAATGTAAAGGAAGAGTCATTTTGTTTGTTTCTAGCAACAACTTGCTTGAGAAGGCATTGAGTTTGTAACGCGCTTGGTTTTGAAAAAAAGACGCCTCAAATGCGCCTGATGCATATGAGGTGACCGAAGCACCAGTTAAAGTACATCTGGTAGGCTCTGCCAGATGCGTGCAATGGTCGCTTTTGTAAGCTTCTGATTATTTCGGTTTCTTTGTAAGCTTCTCTTAGTTTGGTTATGGGAATGGTCAATTTTGCAAGTCTCTGAGATATCGGTGATGATAGTTTCTTAGTGTTGTTTTGGGTGGTCTTTGCATGCTATCGCTTGTTTATGTGTCTAGTTGATGTGGTACTTGTTCATGTTATAAATGTAGAGTTTTTTAGTAGCTATGTACATCTTAGTTTGACTTCTTTTGTGTGGTTAATGACTTTGGAGCTAGGGGTTTCAGTGGGAAGCAGTCTCTTTATTTTGTGGGATTGAGTTAGGGGTTTCCCTAGACCCTACCAATTGCATCGCTATGGGTGGGATTCTACTGGGTATGTTGGTATTTGGGTTCCAATTATTTTGGGTTTCTAATGTTGGTGATAGATGATTTTTCGGGTTCCAACGATTAACCATGAAGAAAATGGTTGAAAGAAGCTGTTAAATGGCAAGCTTTGAAGCAAACTTTGGTAAGAACAATTTTCAAGGACTAAATGTGGCAATAAGTCAAACTCAAATAAACCTGGATGTTATACATGCAAGGGGTTATTCTATTTACACTCTTGTTTTTATTATTTTACACTGATGTCACATTGTATTTGTTTTTCTTTTATAACTTCTAAGATATAATAGCTTTATAAAAACATATATGATGTTGGGATACCATTATTTTTATTTACTTGAATGTAAATAGTAGGGGATCCATATGAAAGCAATGTGTTGAAGTAGGAAATATCTAGAAGATGAAAGTGCGTGTTGTGAGAAATAGAGGAGAAAAGAGGGAGCAAGTGGTGAATGTGAACTTTTAAATCATATTGATGAGCATAGTCTAAAGGATTACTTTAACATCAAGATAAGGTGAGTTCTAGATGTCTTCTTTTAACTATTGTGGCTGATATATGCATACTACCTGATGACGGAGGTAGCTCAAACCTTAATAACCTGATTAGAGACACAACAGTTTAAAAGGTTGAAAGGTTAAAAGGTTCGGAAATAGTCCAACGGTCATGAACAGTAAAAAGGACAAGCACAGTGTCCGGTCACATCAACACTTAACGTGTGAAACCTTCTGCCCAGCCGCAACCAGAACATGTGGGAGAGCACACCCTTTTGTCCGCAGGTCCGAACCCTTCAACCCCCAAAATGGGCAAACCCCTCACTTCAAGCACAGATTCACTAGTCACGGGTTTCTCCTTTGAGAAACACCTTCCCCTATAAAATGCAGTCCATTCCACCATGCCATTCACTCCAGGATCAGCAGATGTCACTCTAACTCTCTGATTCTCCTTCTCCCTCTTGAGAACTAGTTTCATGCTTGCTTCTCTTCTTCACACTAAATAATTCATCTTCTCCAACGATCGCTTTCTGGGCTGATTTCTAATCAGCTCAAGATCTAAGGAAGATAAAAACAATACTAGTGAATCTCTCTCCACGTCTTGCAAACGTGGGGGGGGGGGGGGGGGGGCGACGACCTGCGTTAGGCTAATCGAACCCCTAAACCCTTTTACCCCAGAGATATCGCTACAGGCCTTGGTCTTGTATTTGTTGCATCAACAAGTTGGCGCCCACCGTGGGGCTACGCCGCTAACTTTATCTTAAAGACCAGTTGTGTAGCTCCATTTTCTCTTTACATCATGTCTGAAAGAGAGTCTCTCGGCCCGGTAAATCAGGTTCCTAACAACACCGATTTAACACCAAGTTCCGGTCGGATCTCACCGGTCAAACCTACATTTCTTTATACTCCCGGAAGTACTCCACCGGGACATGTTCCCGGAGTTCCATTCTTTTCAAACACCAACCCCATCTCGGTCAGGGGTTGCACCTACTCAATCGATGCAATGCATACACCGGGACGCATAGATCTAACACCCGAGGGAGTAGCTAGAAATTTCTTACAACTGAGATTTCTTCTCAACTAGCATGTGAGCTTAGAAAGGGAAAAAAGGGTGAGAATAAGTCTAAATTATGAGGAGTCTAAACCCTCATTATCACCTGGCCGTCCATCTCTTCCTTTTAGCAGCTCACGTTCAGCCACATCTTACCTTGAAGCTGGCCCTAGTGTGACAGACCAACCACTCAAGCCTTTAAGGTTTTGGGAGGCCAAGTCCAACCGTTTTTCCCTTATTTACCTCCCAACCCGTTACAACCGGTGCACCTATGGGGCATAAAACCACTCTTGATCAATTATGGCAGTCACCAGCTTCAAGTGATCCCCCTCCCATTGCTACTTCGTGAAAACAAGGCATGGCCACCCTGCCTTTGGCTCGAGGTGCGGTCATGAGGACATACATAGGAATGACTTATGCAGTAAGCCTTTAAGGCTTTAACCTTATGACACAGATAATGGCATCTTTTATGAGTACCATCAGAAAGTCTTTAAGGATTTAACCTTATGCTCTAGCTCATGACACAGATGACGGCACAATTTCCTTTGCAGCACGTGAAAGCTGGATGATGACACAGAAAGCCTTCAAGGCTTTAACCTAAACTTCATCAACCAAGTGCCAACCACTCACCAGGGTACCTCAAACGGTAACCCAGCTTCAAGGGTAGCAAAATACCTCTCAAAACCTTACAAGCCCAACAACTTGTCTTGCTTCTCCCAATAAATTGTTGAGTACGAATTTTAAACCCAGATAAAGATGGCATCACGGTACTGAAGACCACCTCCAAATCTTCATCAGGACTGCAAGAATTGAAAAATGACCCAACTCCGAATGTTGTCTCATGTTCATGCAAACCCTTGAAGGGCCTTCTGGCATATGGTTCAATGATCTTCCTGGACGAAGCGTTCAGACCTTTGACGATCTTAGCAAAAGTTCCCTATAACAACGGAGGCGTGTCAATAACGCCACAGTAATCTTCCAGACCAAACAACGTGATGATGAAAGTCTCAGAGACTTCATCAAAAGTTACAAGAAGGAAGGTTTAACTTACGCCGATGAAAAAATTAGGGTCGCAGGGTTCATGAATTCTAAATTCCAAATATCTCACAAGAGACTTCAATAAATGCCTGCCCAAAACCCTTGAAGAAGCACTCAAAAGGGCTGAAGCCCACATTCGAGGAGAATAAGCTGTAAACATTAAAGAACAAAATAAAAGACTCTTAACTGGAGCTTCCGGTATGGCTCTTATGACAAACGGTTCAAAGGTTCGGATTCCAGAAGGCCTGAAGGCCGGAACCCTCCAAGCCGAGAAAAAACCATAAATTTTACAGCCTTAACCAAGACTCTACAAGAGATCTCGACAACTGAAAGGTAAAACATAGCTTCCGCCCTCCTCAACCTTTGCCAAAAAACGAAATATTGGAAAAATTAAGCCAATATTGTGAGTTTCACAAATAGAAAGGTCACCATACCAATAATTGCTTCCAACTCGAAAAGAGGATCAAAAAAGCCATCAAGTCCAAACTGGCTCACTTGGTTAAAGGGGTCAAGGACAAAATGGTTGAAGAAAAAAGTAGGAAGTGAACATGGTCGACCTTGAAAACAAAGATTCCCACAAAGGCCATCATTTCAAGGCATGGGAACGTCAATATGATTGCTTCCCACCACCGGAAGGAGAGTTTCTTTCAAGCCCTCTGGTAATGGAATCCAACATAGGAACCATCAAGACACAAAAGTCTTACACTGACATTGGAGCAACCACCAAAATCATGCTTGAGAAATGCTTTAACCCTCTCAGCTGATGAAAAGCTTGAAACGCTTTAACCCTCTCAGCGACGATGAGCGTTCAAAGCTTCAACAGTCTGAATACTCCATCAAAGGTATCGCAGACATACCTATCAAGCCTTTAGGCCAAATAACCCATAATGTTTGTTCAACGGGAGAACAAAGGGACGAACCGAACAATTCATTTTTGCGGTGATCAATATCCCTTCCAACTATGATATCATCACAGGAAGATTAGGGCAAAGTGTGTTCGGAATGGCAATTTCAGCTGGTCAAGGCACTGTGACGTTTCCCACTGAAAAAAGGGATGGCAACCCTTCAACCTACCCAAGAAGCTTTTATGGTTGAAGGGGAAAGCTCAAGAAAGGACGAAGACGATGAACAAGGGTTGGACATAAACCCAAAATATCCTCAACAGGGGATAAGGGTAAACACTAACCTTTCCAATAAAACCTTCTCATACCTTGAAAAGTTGCTCTTGCACTATGTATTTGCTTGATGCCCCGAAGATATGACCGGCATCCCTTGTAGCATTGTTGAAACATGAGTTATGAATCCCACCTGATGTTAAGCCCATTATACAAAAGAAACGGAGTCAAGCCCCTAAAAGAAGCCTTGTATAACGCAAAGAGATGGAAAAGCTTGTTCTAGTCCTTCGAGAGGTCATGTATCAATCATGGGTAGCCAATCCGGTAATGGTTCAAAAACCCGACAAGTCTGGGAGAATGTGTATCGATTTTAAAGACTTGAACAAAGCACGCCCAAAGGATTGCTACCCGCTACCCGAGATAGACCGCAAGGATAACTCGCTCACAGGCTTCCCATTCAAGTGTTTTCTTGACGCCTAAAAGGGTTACCATCAGATCCTAATAATAAAAAAAAAGATGAAGAAAAAACCACATTTCACACTGATGAAGGTATATCTTGCTATAAAAAAATATCTTTTGGTTTAATAAATGCATGTGCCACTTATCAACGTCTGGTTGACAAAGCGTTTGCCAGACAAATCGACAAAAACATTAAAGCTTATTTTGACGATTTGGTAATCAAGAGCAAACGGAATACCAAATGCTCGATAACATACAAGAAACCTTCCAAAACTCGAGAAAGATCAACATGAGGCTTAATCCAATCAAGTGCTCGTTTGTAGGGCATATCATTGGGAAACAAAGCATAAAAGCTAACCCTCAAGGGATATGCTAACAAGAAAGGCTTTCGATGGAAAGCTTACAGCTTTGAAGCATTTTACCTCAAAAGGAAGCCTTCAACCAAATGAAGCAACACTTGGCTTCACCCCCAACCATTTCAGCCCCGGAAACAGGAGGAACGATTTCTGTCCACCTTTCGATTGCTGAAAAAACCATAAGTACGACTCTAATCATTGAACGAAATAATGTTCAGATACCCATTGACTTTTTCAAAACTTCAAAATTAGCAGAAATCAAATATTCTTCTTCGAAAAAACTTGCTCTAGCCCTAGTCCAAACGAATAGAAAGCTTCGAAGGTACTTTCAGTCACATCCGATACAAGTAGTCACTGACCAACCTATTAAGAATGTGCTTGAAAAATCACCTATGTCCCGAAAAAAAAAAGCTGTCAAAGCCCAAGTCTCAGCTGACTTCATCATAGAAGTCCCTAAAAAAGTCACAATGGAAGTCAATACAACCTCCACTGAACCCTCCGACCCCCATACCTGGAAGCTCTTTACCGACGAGGCTTCCAACATTGAAGGGTCAGGAGCAGGGCTAGTTCTAATTGATCCTAACGAATTGGAATTCACGTATGCCCTTCATCCTGAATTTTAGAATACAAACAACGAAGCTGAGTATGAAGCATTGATTGTCGGGCTCAAGCTTGCAAAAATATGGGTGTCAAAAGGCTTCAAGTCTTCACAGACTCGTTGCTTGCTTCACACCAAGTAAGTGACAACTACATAGCCAAAGAAATGGGGGTTCAAAAAGCTTCAAGTCCTCACAGACTCTCTCAAGCTAAGACAATAACAGCTACATAGCAAAAGAACCCAACATGTATTAGTATCGAAAGAAATCAAAGGAATCGATGAACACATTTCGAACATGTTCCATCAAAAATGTTCCAAGATCTTAAAAAAAAAGAGAACTAATGCACTAAGCAAACTTGTACCTCCTACTACGTTTGCACACCTCACCAAGAAGGTACTAATTGAGGTATTAAAAACCCCATCCATCTAAAAACTTGAGGTTCAAGATGTGATCACTAAAAAATGGCCAGATTGGATGACTCCCATTGAAAGGTTCCTCAAAATGGTGAATTACCTAATGACCAGACTGAGGCTAAAAGGGTTCGTATCAAGTCAAGGAAATATGTGTTACAAGGAGATATCCTTTACAAAAAAAGGATATCTTGCACCACTACTTCGATGCGTTGGCCCAAAACAAAGCCAATATCTGATCAAAGAGGTTCACGAAGGGATATGTGGAGCTCATTGTGGCCCAAGATCGGTAGTGTCAAAGCTGATGAACCACAGATACTTTTGGCCTTACATGCACCGAGACACCTTTAAAGAACTGCGAAAATGTGAAGCTTGTAAGTTACATGCTCCGGTACCCAAAAGCCCCAAACATGACACCGTTCCCACCTCCTCGGCTTGGCCATTTCGCAAGCGGGGAATGAATATTGTTGAATCATTCCCACCAGCCAAAAGAGGAGTCAAGCTCTTATTGGTAGCCGTGAACTACTTCACCAAGTGGCCAAAAGTAAAACTATTGGCAAAAATCTCAGGGAAACAGGTCATTGATTTCGTTTGCGAAAACATAATCTGTCGTTTTGGGCTCCAGAGGTACTAGTCACAGATAACGGGAAGTAGTTTGCCGAGAAGCCTTCTAGCTCCTGGTGTAAGGAGTTCGGAATAACCCAAGTATTCAGCTCGGTAGCTCACCCATAATCCAACGGCCAAGTTAATAGGATAAACAACAACATTGTTGAAAGGATTAAATCTCGATTGAAAAGATACGACAACAATTGGCTCGAATAGCTTCCCAATGTGCTATTGGAAATTCGAACAACCAAGAAAACGAGCCACAAGAAAACACCCTACAGCCTAGTGTTTGGATCAGAGGCTGTAATCCTAGCTGAAATCGAAGCAACAACACAAAGAACAATCAACATCGACCTCAAGCCAAATAAGAAAGAGACGATGTTGAATTTGAAACTCCTCGAAGAGGCTCGTGATCAAGCAGCCATACAAAAAGCAAGGTACAAGCAAAACATGGAATTATATTACAATACACGGGTGAAGCATGAACGCTTCAAGCCTGAGGACCTTGTGCTTCGAAATAATGATGCCTGCAAGAAAGAAAGCCAAGGAAAACTTGGCCCTAAGTAGGAAGGGCCATACACTATCCTTAAAGCCTACAAAGGGGGATCATACAAGTTGGCAGGCCCGCAAGGCAAAAAGCTTCCCCACCATTGGGATGCCAAAAACCTTAAAAGGTTCCATGCTTAACCAAAACATGTTACAAATAGTTCTAAAAAGTTGTTATATTCCCCTAGTAATTAAAGTACTTTGAAATGAATGAATAATGAATCAAAATTTGTCTTTCTATCCTATAATCAGGTTGAGAACCTAGCAAGAAACTCCATGGCAAGGGCCATGTAAGGGGATGAGCTCCTAGGCCACACCGCTCAATAGGTTCAAGGGTTGAATGGACCTATATAAGGGGTGAGTTCCTAAATCAATACAACTCCATGAGACTCATAGAAATCTTGAAAAACATGTCTTATAGACGGGTTTGAACAGCCTACACCAAATGTTCCTTAAGCCCCAACATTGGCTTACGAACCAAAAAGACTCTAAGTGAATGTCATACATAGGATAGAGGTTGTGTCTTCTTGTTAAAAATATCCTAAGGCTAAGTGACTGCAGCACTGAACCCTTCAAGGTATGAGTAACATAAGATGCACCACCCAAAACAAAGACAAAAATACAAAACCATTGAAAACACAACGGAGTAATCAGAACAACACAATAAACATGGCAAGATAAGTTAAAGATAGCAAGTGCCATAATGGCCATCAAACATAAAACATTGTCCACAAGCCTTCCAAGCTTTAACAACCAAGGGACCTAGACGGTTCCCTTAAAATAAAAAAAATGTTCAAACAAACAACCCATAGCACTGTTCGACATGCTAAGAAAGCTATGAATTAAGGTTTCTTCTTCATTTGGCAGCATCAAAGATGGTAGACTCGCTGCATCATCTATATTCGAAACCCCACCATCTCGGGTGTTTTTAGCCTTCCTCTTTTTCCTCCCTACGACACCCGCTGTCTCGGAGGCTTCAAGGCTTGAACCCTTTGAGCCCCCACCACCTTCAGAACATGTTTTTCGCTACCTCCGGAGCAAGAACGTTTCTTCGAGAGGGACTTCAACAATTTGTTACAAACAGCCTCATTAAGGCCCTGGGGTTTTAGCTCCTGCAAAATAGGCAAAGGTTTACCAAAACACTTGGAGACTTAACTCACATAAGGGTAAATCATATGCTTAATCTTGAAAACTATTCCCTTGAAAACTTTGAAGGCTTTGGGTTGAAAAATAGAAGACTTTTCCCAAGGCTCCCCAGGTCCACAAAGCTTTGTAACCAACAAACAAACCTTGGTGTGTCACATGAGCAAGAAGCTTAGTGTACACATCACCCAAGACTTTGTCGAACTCCGACGAATGGAGAAGATAGGTAACCACTTGCTGGAATCCATGCTCAATGAGCTGTTTATTATCACCAGTTGCCTGGGAAAGTGAAGCCTTTAACCCTTCTTTCTCCTCCAAGGAGGCTACTTCTGAACCTCCAAAGCAGCCCTATCAACCTTGACTTGAACCCTGTCAGCTTCCAAGCGTTTTTCCAACCCAACCATCTCAGTCTTGTGCTGGGAAGAAAGCTCATCAATCCTCAACATCAGCTTTTCTCCCTCCCAGCATAACCCTCTGCCTCCTTCTTTAGAGTAGCTAGTGAAGCCTTCATCTCATCCCTCTTCTTCGAGAAGACATCATATTCTCGCATCCTCTTGCGAAATCGGGATACACCCTCTAGAAGCAAGGCAACAAGGTTACAAGCACCCATTACCATTTTTCGAAATCATCAAGTCATCATCCAAAGATGAGCGAGAACCTCGAACAACAGGAGAATCAAAGTGGGTAAGAACATCCTCACAAACAGATGAAGGCTTGAAGCTGTCACCAACTGTGACCTTCCAATCTGGCACATAAACCTCCCCTGGATTAACATTGGTGGAACCTTCACCACCCTTCCTAGAACCCTTCAAGCTCACAACCTTTTTACCCGCCAAACCACCAAGGGCCGTCCCTTGTCCTTTTTGATTCTCCCCAACCCCAACTTCTAAATCATCTGAAGCTCTATGTCATTACTTAGTTCCACTGGCTCAGAAGCCGATGGTTGGTCAACAGTCTTTATCAAACAGCAGCTCGAACGACGAGTAGAGACTTTGGAAGCAACAACTTTGGTGAAACCATGGACATGGGGAACGTTCACATAGCCTGAACCCTCGAACCTATGTTCAGTGCCCCTAACAACAACATCTTCGCCGGATGTAGCCTCGGCATCTCCAAACACAACATCAGATGTGTCATTGCTCTTGATAAAGTCTAAGGCAAACATAACTACAACAAATAAAATATAACATAAGCTGAAAATACAAAACATCATACCCTGATCATCCCGCATGAGCACAGGGTCACGATCTGTCTTGTCTCACAAGATGCTCACACCAATCAACACTAAAAGGTGTTAAGGAAAGGGACGAAGCCTCTAAGGACATTTCCTAAATGGCTTTTAACAACAAACTATCTAGTTAAGACTCAAATGGCTCAAGTTGGTTTAACACAGCATCAGGGTGCCTCACAACAAGCTCGAAGGGAACAATGGACTCTGAAATCCAGAAAAATCGGCCCTTCCAAGAACCAAAGGTAGTAACCATTGAGGAAGTCAAACAAACATCAACTTGGGATATCTCAAACGTGACCCAATCGTCGTTCTTGGTCAAACGGAAGAAACATCGGAACAACAACAATGGGTCATACCCTATCATAAAACCTCAAAATGTAAAATCCCAGCAAGACCTTGAGGACGCAACTGAACAAACGACACACGATAATACTCTAAAATATTCAGAACAAAGACTGAAAACAGATGACACAAGTTGGAAAACTCGAAATGACAACAATAAAGAGCAATCGAACCAGCGGGACACTGATCGATCGATTTATCTAAACCCGGAGCCACCGGATTAAACTTTGGATCGATCCCCCATTATTTACAAAAAGCATCAACTTCCTCTAGTGAGACAAGAATAACTCACATACATATCTTTGCTAGCACCCAGGAGAGACGATCGAAAGAAAAAATAAAGTGAAGTCTAGGCAATTATTATTACGCAAAAGGCAAAAAACTGCCATCCATCACATTAACTGTCATTTCAAAATTCAAATCCAAAAAACTTAGACGTCTGATAACCTTTCAAGCCTTGAAGCCTTTAAGCAATAAAAATCGTGTACAAAAGTCAGAAGCATTTGAGCTTACACCCTAAATACCTCTGACTTGGGGGGCTGATGACGGGGGTAGCTCAAACCTTAATAACCTGATTAGAGACACAACAACTTAAAAGGTTGAAAGGTTAAAAGGTTCGGAAATAGTCCAACGGTCATGAACAGTAAAAAGGACAAGCACAGTGTCCGGTCACATCAACACTTAACGTGTGAAACCTTCTGCCCAGCCGCAACCAAAACATGTGGGAGAGCACACCCTTTTGTCCGCAGGTCCAAACCCTTCAACCCCCAAAATGGGCAAACCCCTCACTGCAAGCACAGATTCACTAGTCACGGGTTTCCCCTTTGAGAAACACCTTCCCCTATAAAATGCAGGCCATTCCACCATGCCATTCACTCCAGGATCAGCAGATGTCACTCTAACTCTCTGATTCTCCTTCTCCCTCTTGAGAACTAGCTTCATGCTTGCTTCTCTTCTTCACACTAAATAATTCATCTTCTCCAACGATCGCTTTCTGGGCTGATTTCTAATCAGCTCAAGATCTAAGGAAGATAAAAACAATACTAGTGAATCTCTCTCCATGTCTTGCAAACGTGGGGGGACCCCACGACCTGCGTTAGGCTAATCGAACCCCTGAACCATTTTACCCCAGAGATATCGCTACAGGCCTTGGTCTTGTATTTGTTGCATCAACACTACCTTAAATGGTTAAACTTTCTAAAATGATTGCTAGCTATCACATGTTATTAACTGATGTTTAAAAGTTAAATGATTGATGATTGACGTTTACAATGGATGTTTGACGTAATAGTATTGATGTTAATACCTGCTAGTGCCGCGACACAACATACATATGGAGTCTTGTACCTGTATAAGCCTGTTTGGCCCTGTGTCAAGCAGCTGATGGTAAAGCCTGCTTCACACTATGTGTGTTAAATTGATAATTTGAAGTTGATGTGCTTATTTGATGTTACGGACATGTGTTGATGGTGATTGCTAAATCGTTATAATTAGAATGATAAATCCAGGTTGTTAACTTTAACTAGGATTTACTCAGCGTAGCTGACTTTTTAGCATGTATATCAGGTTGACATGTACCGATGCTTGATAGGGAATCCGTGGCATGGATTGAAGGCGCCCATACCCTTCTGGCATCCTATCCAGCTTAGACATCCTTCTTTGTTTCTTTTGAGTTTTATTGTCTTAATTTTCATGACTTAATGTAATTGACATGTTGAATTCCGCTGCTATTTGATGATTATTATCCGTTTAAAAACTATGTTTGATGCAATGATCCAACTGTGAAGCTTCCCGAGTTTAGAGCTTACAATTCATCATATTCGAAAAGATTTACATAAAAAAACTATTAGATATATATTTTTACATATTTTTTATATCTTCTCAACATTTTGTTAAAAACATAGTTAATATTGTTTGGTATCGTAAACTAAATCGATTGCCAGTATCATGACGACCAATATAGGTATTATCCGAACTAACACCATAGTCACTTTTATAAACACGTCTAAATACCATCCTGGCTGTATCACGACTTAGATTTTTCATTTTATTTTTCTATTTCGATTACTATATGTACCACCTATACCATAACAAACCAAATGGATACGGACCTGAACCTGAACCTGAACCTTAACCTTAACCGAAACCGAATTCATCATTATATATTTATTTCTACATTTGAATGACATGGACTAGAGACGTCAACACAAAAAAACCCCTAGCTCCACACCTGCTCCCCTCCTCAATCTAGCGGCAACACTTGATTCTTCTTCTTCTGCACCAGAAACATCATGGGAGAAATAGTTCCAGAATCAGTAATGGAGTCGGTCACCAGAACTTCAAACAACTTCAAAGAGTTTAAAACCCAATTCGCCGATTTCTTGCCCCTTTGCGACCCGGATACCCTCTCCGAACTAGACCCTATTGAGCGTGCTCAATCTCTACTCTTGCTCGCTAAAGCCACCACTACACTCTTCGCATGTATTGTTTCGTTTCTTTTGTTTTGGTATTGGCTTTATAGTTTGATGCTCTGTTTGTTTGATTAATTGATTCTTTGCTTGTTTTGAAGTGAAGCTGAGGTGCAATGGGGTTGACCCAGATGATCATCCTGTCAGATCGGAACTTGTAGGGTTTGTTTATGTGGTTTTTTGTTTGGTTATTTGTGGGATTGTTGGGAACTTGATGGAACTGTGTTTTGGGTTTGTTTAATTTCTAAATATCTTGTTAATTTGAATTAGAATGTTTCAAATTGTTTCGAAACATTAACGATATAAACGGAAGTTAGGGGCATTTACTTTCCCTAGGGAGATTGGCCGTAGCAACGAAAGTGAAAGTTAGGAGTGCTATTAGTTTCATTTTTGGTACAAATACTGTAACAGAAAACTAACTGCGGTTTCTCATAATGAATACTTGACTGATTTTTATCCCGACAGAATGTTGTAAAACTTTTCCGTTATAGTGAGATTGTTGTTGCTAAGTGATAGTTAGGAGTGTTATTTGTGACATTGTTGGCACGGATTATTATCGGCTTATAGGTCATAGTTTGGATTATTAACATCCAATTTGTTAACTTTTGATTAATTGTTGAGCTCTTGGTAATGTAGGAGAGATTGAAGTTGTACCAGGATAAGCTGGATAAGTGCACTAGTTTGAGTAAAGGTAAGATTTCTTTCTCACTACTTTATTTGAGCGTCAAGTTTGCAGATACGGGATAAATGGCTCGTATGGGCTGTACGACATGTAGAAAATGGCCATATGGGTTGTATGAGGGCTAAATGGCTCTTATGATGTTTTGACTGACAAAGAAATGACTGATGTGAGTGACCACCAACAAACCCATATGGCATGTATGATCTTTTTTTGCCTTGTTGTATGGCCCGTGTGACCTTTTTTTGCCTTGTCGTATGGCCCGTGTGACCTTTTTTTGCTCTGTCATATGGCCCATATGATGTGATAGGTTGGCTGGTGTACACTAATGGGGGCAGCGTCTCCTTAACAACACCCTAATCAGGTTTAGGGGGTGTTTGGATGTGCATTTTGAAAGTGATTTAAGTAATGAGAATCATATTAAGCTGACCGAGTGAGAGTATTTGAAATTGTAATAATCACTTTTAGGGGGTGTTTGGGATCGCTTATCTAAACTGACCATCTGATTATTGGTGAGTGAAGTGAACCATTAAGAGCCTGTATAATGCTTAACCGTTCAGAGGCAAATGTCTGACCAATTCATATTAGAGGTCTTAACCATTCAGAATTTGTATAAATCTTAACCATTCAGAGGCAAATGTCTGAACCATTCAGACATCTGCTCGTGAAACAAACAGTCTGAACCAGTAAGAGGTTTGAACCATTAAGAGTCTCATTAAGAGGTAAACAAACAACCCCTAACTTCATGCTACCTTTTGATAATCTGTTCTGTTGCAGCTATACGATGAAACTGACTATGTGACCCCTAAATAATCAAACGATTCTAATCCGATTAGCCAAAGTGGACCCAAGCACTGGAAACTGATTACCACGATATTAAGTTGCAATAATCAAATAATCACTTTCAAAGCGCACATCCTAATTACTTGCATATGCTTTCAGAATTTATTTAACATTGAAGTATATTTTATATTTCCACTGACTAAATGCAGAGCCCCTACGGCCTTCAACCACTTTAAACTACCAGGCAGCAACGCGTTTCATCGAGCATTCATTACCAGATCTTACCCCTGGTTAGTGACCCCTAACATCCTTAAAATCATATCACAGACCAAAGGAAAAACATGTTTTGTTTTATGTTTAATAATAATTTAACCTGGGTTACAAATTGCGTGATATCACACAGACCAAAGGAAAAACATGAGGGACATAAGTAGGCGTGAGGGGGTAAACCGTGCGCGTTCAGAGGGAAATGCTAGCAAGAGAAGGAAGTATCTTTCATCTAATAAAACTTCTGTAAAGACTGCTGCACAGGAGTTTCTTGAAAAAGCAACTCGTGAACTTCTTGGTGAGGATAATGGCTCAATTAAGGGGCCTCTAAAGCCTCGAGAAGATGATGATAATGACATGTCACCTGATCCTTAGGTATAATCAGTATGTTTACTCTCACGTTCTTACTTATTGCTTAGTGCATGATAAAACATTTAAACATGACTCATTACACAGTAAATTTACGATATTCAACACTTTATAGAAAACTAGAGCAGATAAAACCGTTTGAATAACACTTTGGGTGGCTTTTAACTTGTTTACCATAATTTTTTAGGTAAGTTTTAAACTTGACCCGTTTGACTTGTTAAAGATGCATCTAAACCCAAGTTAACCCATATATAAGTAAATGGGCCGAATATATACAAAAAAAGTTCAAGTATGAATCTTTACTGTAGGATTTGGTAAATAATTATAAAGTAATTGATTTTTGACAAAATCTGCGTCTAGAAATTCATTTATAACTGTGAAAAATCCAATCTAGATGATATTCAAAAGCCTGCCAATCTGCAACTAAGAACTGCATGGCTAATATTTAAGTAAAGTAAACCTAAAAACATCACGAATAAAGTAAGACCGTCGGGTAGAAGACTAGAAGGAGATCAAGATTAGGGCTGGCAAATCGTGTCTTAGCAGGTTTAACATGAATACGACTCGTTTAACTACTTTATATCCAATGTCTATAAGACAGATGTATATTTTATGCACCTAGAAGGAGAAATAATGGATCCTAACTTTCAAATTTTAATTATTTTTAAAAACGTAAAAAATCACATGGTGTACTTTTCTGTTATCGTGTCTTAGCAGGTTATCTACAGATTACCTATTGCCAGTCCTAATCATATGACCCACGCGAGCCAAATAAATAAATTTTTTAGTAAATTGGTTCAAACTGTCTTTTCCTAATTCTCGCTGCCTCCATTTGCATGCTCATATTTCTTGCAATTTTGTTTTACTTTTTTTTTTTTTAATGTTTTTAACCATTGTTTATTTTGTGCAGGGTGCCACTATATATTCTGCATGTTTTGTTGAACACTTATTTTGTTTTCTTTAGTAGGTTCATATTCACTTATGAATGTATGTCATGACTTATGTAGCAGGATTTTGTGTTATAAAATGGCTAAATTGCTGCCAAATCTGTTTTTGTTTCAACAAGAATTTTTTCGGCTATTATAAAAAATATAAAAAATCAGAAAGTAAATTATCAGCATTCCTATGGTTCATGTTTGACTGAAATTGTGATTCCTGGGTTGGGCTGGATCAGCGTGGGTTAATCCATGTTTTCAACTGTGGGCCAACCCGAAAAGGTCCTGTTTCAAATACTTAAATGTAGTGTCGTTTCTAATTCATTTTTGTAGCTATACTAGTAGATGCCCCGCCCGCGTTGCGGGGCGATGGTCGAATAATTCTCAATCAATTACAAAAAGACTATTATAATTTTGCTATGAAAAAAATGATGATATGACCGTAATTTTGGGCTTCATGTATGTCTGTACAGAGGGCAAAATCGTAATTATATTTTGAACCAGAGGCGAAATTGTAATTTTAAACTGAGAGCAAAATCATAATTTTTAGCTAGGGGGAAAACATATTTTCATTTTGAACGGTGGGCAAAAGTGTAATTTTGAGTTGAGGGCAGAATCGTAATTTTGAGCTAGAGGAAAAAACAACATTTTTTTAGCAGGGGCAAAACGTAATTTTAAATGGAGGGCGAAACCGTAATTTTAAACTGGGAACATAATGAAAATTGAGTTTTTGAACCGATGGCAAAAGCGTAATTTTAAGCTAGCGGCAAAATTATAATTTAATTTTTAGCTGTGAGCAAAATCGTAATTTTAAACAAAGGACGAAAGCATAATTTTAAACTGGGAATAAAATTAAATTAAAACTGGGCTGGTCCGATAGGGAAGTGCCAGACAAATTTTTAAATGGGGGCAAAAACGTAATTTTAAACGGAGGGCGAAACCGTAATTTTAAACTGGGAACAAAAGTAAAAGTGAGGTTTTGAACCGAGGGCGAAAGCGTAATTTTGAGCTAGGGGCAAGACTATAATTTTATTTTGCGTTGGGGGCAAAAACGTAATTTTAAACAAAAGACGAACGCGTAATTTTAAACTGTGAATAAAATTAATTTAAAAATAAGTTGGTCCAATAGAGGAGTGCCAGGCAGCTGCCTGGCACGATTCCCCCACATGATGTTTGTAGTTATAGGTAATGTGACATAGATTTCTATCATAGATGAGTTGTCTTTGTAATAATGTTTTTGGGTTTAATAATATACTTAAAATTAACTTAAGAACCAAAGTTAATTTTAAATTTTATGCATGCTAAGTAGGAATGACAATGGGCCGGGTTTGGGCCGGGTATTGGTAATTCCAGGCCCGTACCCAATTGTAATTCTTTGTCCCATACCCGGCCCGTTACCCGTCGGGTATTTGTCGGGTAATTACCCGTCGGGTATCGGGCTTACCCGTGGGTATCGGGTATAAAAATACCCATTTGTACAAATGTGCAATTTTTACTTTGATGTTTATATAATTTGCTATTTTAATGACTATAACAAATGAAAACATGATTAATAACTTACATATTATTTTCAGACCACATATACCAAACTAAATCAAAACGATTACTTAATTAAATAATTGTATTAGGACCACCTAATTGCATAAACCTTCACATAATAAAGGGTGATAGCTTCCATATCCAATATACGTGCTAAAAATAAGTTATTTGTTCACTAAGCACTTGCCAAATACATATCCACATATAACTATAGAGAAGATAATAAGTACATGTACTAAGTTTATATATATGGAAATCTATAATACGATACTTTCGGGTATTATTCGGGTAAATGGACCGGGTATCGGGCGGGTATCACTAAATTCCATACCCGTACCCATACCCGTTTTTTTTTCTTTTTCTAAGCCCGTACCCGGCCCATACCCATTGGGCTTCGGGTATACCCGGCCCGTATGTTTCGGGTATACCCGTCGGGCTTGGGCTTTTTTGCCATCCAAGAAAGATTTTACACGCACATGTGCAAATATTGGAGAAGAAAAAGGGTGTTTAGTTAATCAATAGAATGAAATTGCTCATTGCACAAGACATTCGATTATATCAAAATCATTTCATCTACCACCCTTGTTTTTCTCCATAACATTCTCTCTTTCACCACTTAATAACAACACCACAACCCACCATATAGCACCATCGCCACCCACCACCGCCGCCACCACCCACAACCGTCACCCACCCACTAAACCGACGTCGCCACCTACCCACCACCGCCATCCACCCACTATCGCCGCCACTTACCTCCGCTACCCACCGCCACCACCACCACCCACCACTGCTATTACCACCCATACCGCCACCAACCACCACTGCCAGTACCACCAAAGCGTCAGCCACCACCACCACCAACCCGCCACTCACCTTCGATTTTATTCCTTCTTCTATTCCTGTTTACCTAATAACATAAAGTAATGCTTCATTTCATTCTGACATGGTAATCAAATATGACGTGAAATGGTAATGATGTATTCTATTACCTTTTCTATTTCGTTATCCTATAGAGGTGTAATGGAATTTCTATCAATGCGTCTAAAACCTTTACTTTAATGGCTCCAATTTTGAAAGAAGGTTAAAAAGATGAGTTAATTGCCAAAACCGTCCCCGAGGTTTGGGCACGTTTGCCATTTTCGTCCAAACTAACACTTTTGTATCAAATTGCCCCCAACGTTTGTAACTTTTTGCCATTTTTATCCAGGCCACTAACTTAGTTTATTTTTCTGTTAAGATGAGAATATTTGGATGAAACTGGCTAATATAAAACCACAGAGACGATTTTGACAATTTACTCAAACCCTTTTTAATTTCTTTTATTTAATTATTTTTGTTACATATATAATAAAAAAGAATATAAATGGAGTTTTTAGAAAAAAAAATTAATAGTTTTGTCACATAATTTTTATAAATTTTCATCCAAATCACTAACTCAGTTTATTTTTTCTGTTAAGGTGAAGGATGTTTTAAATTTTACAAATTAAGACAGAAATTAATTTACAGCTTCTTTATATAAATCAGTTTATAAGGAGAAAACGTCACTGGTGTGCAATACATAACAATCGATTACAACTTTTAGTATTTATCAGTTGTAGAGATAGAAAATAATTGTAAAACGTTACATATTTTTTAAATGTGTTGAGCACCTAGGAAATATGTTGGTAGAAATAAAATATTTATTTAATTAAGATTAAGATGGTAACTAACTAATACTTATTCTGAGTGGTTTGAGTAAAGAAACTATTGGTTCATAGCATTATAATTACAATTTGGTGGGTAATTTTAAGGTTTGGTAACGATACGTTGTTTGATGGGGGGGGGGCACTGGCTTCTGTTTTTTTCCTTATGAGCGAATTTAAAAGAGTAGAAAATGAATTACAAACTTGGTACATATGATAAGATTTTTATTTGACCTTTTTTAATAAGGTCACCAGCATTTTAGTTTTATAAATTTAGAGGTTTAAGTAGATTTTATTTTTATAAAACTGATCTATATAAAAAATTAAAATTAATTTATGTCTTAGTTTATAAACATCATTCGCCTTAATAGAAAAATTAACTTAGTTAGTGGTTGGATGAAAATTTATAAAAATTTTGTGGCAAAGCTATTATTTTTTTTCATATAAAATTGCATGTATATTCTTTTTTATTATATATGTAACAAAATTAATTAAATAAAAGATATTTAAAAGAGTTTGAGTAAATTGCCAAAATCGTCCCTATGGGTTTATATTTGCTAGTTTCATCCAAATATCCTCAACTTAACAGAAAAAATAAACTAAGTTAGTAGTTTGGATAAAAATGGCAAAAAGTTACAAACGTCGAAGGCAATTTGGTACAAAAGTGTCATTTTGGATGAAAATGGCAAACCTCACCAAACATCAGGAATGATTTTGACAATTAACTCTTAAAAAGATATTTGTAGTTCAAAGTAGACCGATTCCAAAATAAAATAAGTAGGTTTAGTAAAATCAACCAAGTTAGTTGACTTGAAGTCACAAATAACATAAATCTATACTATATAATAAAAGAAACCAATTTTGGGACACTTGTCATCATATTAGACAATCTCTTATAGATAATTATTATTTTAATTTAATCTCTTCTAATTAATTATAGACAATCCTCCTACTAAATATTATTAGTTTAATATCCTATGGATAATTATTATTTAGTTTAATCTCATTTATAATATTATTTATTTGAATTAATTGTATTTGAATGTTTTGTTTAGTTTGGTATCAAATAGATTTTACGAAACGTAAAAGAAAATTAACTAATATTATTTATCATTATACATTTAGGGAGTATTAAATAAAGGGTTAAATTTATTGAGACTTCGTTAACAAATTTTGCAACAATAGAATAATCTATTTTTATCACAAAAACCAAACTTTGTATTAATATATTAACTATTTTTATTTTCAGTATACAAAATTACATTTACTCGACCCATGTAATACAGGAGGTTTTTTAAGATATATAACTTTTTATTATTTGATATATAAAATTATATTTATTCAATTCGTACAATACACTGGGTTTTTTAAGGATATATATTTTTTATTATTTAGTACAGAAAATTACATTTATTCAAACCGTGTAATGTGCATATTTTTTAAAATGTAATTTTTTTATTATTTGGTATATAAAATTATATTTATTCAAACCGTGTAATGAATGAAGTTTTTTAAAGATGTATTATTTTATTATTTGGTAAACAATATTACATTTATTCAACCCGTGTAATACACGTGGTTTTAAAGATATAACTTTTTTATTTGGTATATAAAATTACATTTATTCAACCTGTACAATATGGTTCTTATAGATATAACTTTTTATTATTTAATATATAAAATTATATTTATTCAACTTGTGAAATAAATGAGGTTTTTTAAAGATATTGTGACGCCCCAGGAAAAACCAGGAAAAACACGCAACATAACTAGCTTCCTCAGTAACTACATGCTAAATTTCGGGACGAAATTTCTTTCAAGTTGGGGATGATGTGACAACCCGAACTTTCAAGGTCAGTTACGTCTTAATCTTATGACATTAACTCCGTTAAGCTGTGGTAACTCTGTTATATGTCATGTATTGGGCCACACTACCGACCACGATTAGATTTGGGCCTGTTAACTGGGCCGGTTGTTGTTGATGTTGACTGGGCCGGTTGTTGTTGTATTGCCCAAACCAAACCCTTTTACCAAACCCATTGAGCGAATTAGTGGCCCAAATCTGATTATACCCTTCTTATATTTACGTAAATATCATACTAGGCTCACATCTCCACTGGTCGCTAACCCTAAACATCTCCATAGTTGAGTACGGCAGAAGAGACCTCTCGAAACATAATCTGGTTCCATCTTATCATTGGTTAGTAAATCTTGATTGTTAAAGCTATTGTTAATTGCTAGTTGATGACGATGTTTATGTATAGTCTTGATTGTTAAAGTTATTACTCCGTGTTAAGCACTTAACTGTTTCGTGATTCCTGATTTAGTATTGATATGGGAGCGATCGACTGTTGATTGTGATCATGTGAGTATGTTGCTCGATGAATGAGAACCATGATGTTTTAATACGTAGCACTCAGTAATTATTAAATGTTATTGTGCGACTTGTTAGGGTTAGTATTGATAAATGTTAACTGGAACATGGTTTCTTGATGAATCGACTTGATGTTAATGCTTAGATGTCGGCTGGACCCGTATCATTGTTGTGTATCGAAACTGTTAGTATTGCCATAATGAACGATTCCTGGGTAATAAATTAGATGTAATTGGATTGCAGAATATTTGTTGTGTGGTTATAATTTGCGAGCATGACTAATATTAAATGATTCTTGGTGCTTCACTCATTAGGTTATTAATCTAAATGTAACAGAATATAGATATTAATCAGGGATCAAGATAGGTTTAGCAAATTGGAAATTCATTGTGTTGGGATAGATCTGGAAATATGGAACCATGTTATAATGAGATGAAACGGTTGGGCCAGGGAGGGGGTAATTGGATCCGATGAAAGATGGGCTTCACATGGTAACATGGATCGAATACCTGGGCAGAAAGCATACCCGATAGTTGGATCTTTATATATTAGAAGGATTTCTAATATTTACTGGATTAGCTCAATGGGATCGGACCATGCAATGGGGTTAGGGAATTAAATATTCCACATTCAAATGTTATAATGTATATAACTTACCTGGTTCTACATAAACATATGATAGGTGTGCATGATTTATTTACAAATTTATGTGTTGCTTGTGTGGGCCGAAATTTAGTGGGCTGGTATGACTTAAAGTACTAAATGAGTATTAACAGGGGACTGTAAAAATGGATTATGGGTCGATGAGTGGTTGTGATTAGTGCAAAACTGAAGTGTAATTATTAACATGATTAATATGGTATTCTTGTATTGCTAAATTGATTGTGTGACTTGAACTACATGTTACATGTACAGTAAGTGTGTGATATGTGAACAAAGAGTATGTGAACAAATTGTAAATGAAATATATGGTTCATTTGCACATAAAACTGATTACTACTGATAACCAGGATAGGACGTGAGTAATCAAGTGTTGTCAGGTAGATAATCCTACCGAGCAAATCAAAGGTGAGTTCACACTCTTACCAAGGCATGGGATTCCCGGGGGACTGGGAATGGGATAGAATGATTACTTGTACTTACATTGTTACTGCTAGACTAGTGATACATGGGGAAGCCCCCACTACTCTTCGCACACATGCCTGGAATGGCCGCGATACAAATGCTAAGCTTCGCACACATGCCTGGAATGGCCGCGATACAAATACTAAGCTTCGCACACATGCCTGGAATGGCCGCGATACAAATACTAATCTTCGCAAACATGCCTGGAGGGCCGCGATACAAATATAACTAGTCTAGAATACATGGGAAACTCCCACTAATCTTCGCAAACATGCCTAGAGGTCCGCGATACAAGTATAAACGATACATGGTTTACTAAACGAACAAACGGTTTACGAAATGAACACTATAACTAAACCAACCACTGTGAACTCGCTCAACTTTGTTGTTGACTCGTTGTTACATGCCTTGCAGGCCATCAGGTGCATATCAGAGGAACTTGCTGTCTGGGAAGCTGGAGTGGTCAGGGGTCGAGACACATGGAAACGCAGCACAAGAACTAAGAACTTACATATGGTTTTATAAACACTCATTGAGTTAAATAAGCTTCCGCTGTAAACTGTGAAATGTTGTGATATTGTAACACTTGTTGTTTATAAATGAAAGTATTATTCACCTATACTTATGAGTTCAATGTGATTGATGGTTAAGATCCTGGTCAGTCACGCCTCCAAGCGGTGGTGCTCCGCATGTGGATTTTGGGGGTGTGACAGATTGGTATCAAAGCCATTGGTTATAGTGAACTTGGTTTTAAAAAGGGAAACTGTTTTTTAAAACCAGACTATAACCGGACAGTTCTGAAAACGAGAATACGACCATGACACTCAGCTCCAGATTGCAAGGTTCGTCTCTCTTATACTCATTGTACTACATAACTAGTGAACACCTACATACGATATTGCATGTGATTGCACGTTAGCACACCAATATGAATTCATGTACACTTTCTCGTATCATGTGATTGATAGGGTGGTAATTCCCTAAACCTCCATGACTTACACTACTTGATACTCTTTGAAATCTACTCGAGTGTGGGGAACCATTTGACATGAGTTAAGAGGAGCTGAGATGAACATGCAAATCACAATATTATTGTGGGTGCACACATAATAATATTGTGGGGTGGATGTGAGTCCCAGTAAGGCTTAACAAGTGGAAAAGGGGTTCTGTCCCGTTATTTGATCAGTGTGAAACATAACCAACCTATAGGGGCCATAGCAGTAATTGCCTCCCTACTCAAACTTAAACGCGAACTTCTTATTTATCGTTGGATTCTTTCGAAACTCGATGCTGTCGAGTGTTACCCGAACACCCATCAGAACACCTAGCGAACTGTGTAGAATGTTAGGTGCCTATACGAACGTCCCTGAGTTGGATGACCCCGCATCGAATGATTGAATGATACCTTTTTCCTACTCCTTCTCGTTTATTGGAACTCGTGGATTGACCGGAGGATGAGCGTAACCCTCTACCGATCTCAGCACAGACTAAGTTAAAACGTCAACAACCCAAGGAACAATGACAGTTTTGGGAACTCTAGTAGTAGTAGCAATAACACTGGATGTGGTACTCGCGATGGGCATTTAGGATTGGTGTGGACAACGCTAAGATTGTAACAACATGGTGGCCTTCGTGCCCTTAGTAATAAACCACTTCGTCACAGTTCGGCTCAACCCTGGTACATCTCGAAACCGAACCTGCTATGGAAACGGCAGATGGCGAGCCTATTGAAACCTTATATGGGTGTAGGAATGCAAACTCGACCTTGTGGGACAAGTGATCAACGTCGACCCTTCTTCTGCTACCCTTGATAGATTTGATGCGGTAGCCGTGTGGGTTGGCTACCCAGGTATCGTATGCATACACTCAGTGAGAAGAAAACTTTGTGCGGAGAAACATTACCTACTGCAGCGTGACAGGGTGGCACAACGGTTAAATACATTTCAGCAAGAAGGACCAGGAGTGTCTACGGAAGGATTACCCAGCGACGATAACCCTCAGCACGGATGTCAAGACTAAGGAAAGGAGGATCGAGGATCCACCAATTATTCGTGACTTCTCCCCAAATGTTGCCTGAAGAATTGTCAGGATTATCTACACATCGACAGGTGGGATGTCAGGCCGGTATCATGCTAGAAGTAACCCTCGTTATTGGTACATCTTACTACCATACACCAGGAAGGTTACAGGAACTGCCTAATCAACTCCAAAAATTTTTGGACTCGTGCTTCACTTTAAGGAGCCCCCGTTATACGCAAGAAGAGAAGTTACTCAACATGTGTTGCGATTATCAAGGAACTCAACAAGGTGATAATGGAGAGCCGCCATCCTCTTCCACGAATTGATGATCTATTCGACCAGTTGTAAAGGGTCAAGCTACTACTCCAAGATGGACCTGAGGCCAGGTTACCACCAGCTGAGAGTCCGGGTTGAGGACGTCTTCAGAACATGCTTTCAGAACTCGTTACGGCCACTATGAGTTTCTTGTCATGCTACTCGGGTTAACAAACGCACCGGCAGTCTTCATGGACCTTATGAACAGAGTGTACAAGCCCTACCTAGATAAGCTTGTGATTGTATCCGTCGACGACATTCTGAATTACTCCAAGAGTCAGGAGGAACACGAGCAGCATTTACGATTGATTTTGGAACTCCTTCGAACAGAGCAGTTGTACTACAAGTTTTCAAAATGCGACTTCTAGCTTCGTGAAGTCCACTTTCTAGGCCACGTGGTAAACAAGGATGCGATTCATGTTGATCCATCCAAGGTAGATTCGATCAGAAATTGGCCTGCGCCGCGTACACCAACGGAAATACGCCAATTCTTGGGTTTGGCGGGTTATTATAGGCGATTCATCAAAGACTTCTCAAAGATTGCACAGCCGCTTACATTACGGACACAGAAGGGTGTCACCTATCGTTGAGGTAATTCCCAAGAAACCGCTTTTCAGCACTTAAAGGAAAGACTTTGCAGCGCACCTATTCTCTCACTGCCAGAGGGCACAGACGATTTTGTGGTCTGTTGTGACACATCGATACAGGGGCTTGGTTGTGTATTGATGCAGCGAGATAAAGTTATTGCCTACGCTTCGCGACAACTCAAAGTTCATGAACGGAACTACGCGACGCACGATTTAGAGCTGGGAGCTGTTGTTTTCACGCTCAATATATGGCGACACTACCTGTATGGTACCAGGTGCACTATTTACACCGATCACAGGAGTCTCGAGCATATCTTCAAGCAGAAGGAACTGAACATGCGTCAACGACGATGGGTCGAGCTACTTAGCGATTATGAATGCGCTATCAAGTACCATCCAGGCAAAGCCAATGTGGTGGCAGACGCTCTCAGTCGAAAGGATACTTTACCTAGGCGTGTACGAGCTTTGCAGCTCACTATTCAGTCTGATCTTCCTGCACAGATACGAAATGCCCAGGTAGAAGCATTGAAACCAGAAAACGTCAGGGCTGAAGCCTTACGCGGATCAAGGCAACGATCAGAACAGAAGGAAGACGGCGCCTACTATGTAACAGGACGTATTTGGGTACCATTATACGGCAGTTTACGAGAACTTGTGATGGATGAAGCACACAAGTCTCGCTACTCGGTACATCCAGGGTCGGATAAAATGTACCACGATATCAGAACTACATATTGGTGGCCTAGTATGAAGGCCCACATTGCAACTTACGTCGGCAAATGTTTGACTTGTGCGAGAGTCAAGACAGAGTACCGGAAACCCTCAGGCCTACTTCAGCAACCCAGGATACCACAGTGGAAACGGGAAGAAATTTCCATGGATTTTGTTACTGGCCTGCCTAGATCCCAGCGTGGGAATGATACCATCTGGGTGATCGTTGATCGACTCACAAAGTCTGCTCATTTCTGGCTATCAAAGAAACGGATAAGTTTTCTACCTTAGCAGACATCTACCTGAAGGAAGCGGTTGCTAGGCACGGGGTGCCAACCTTCATTACCTCTAATCGCGACCCATGACTTGCATCTGATTTGTGGCAAGCGGTGCACAAATCCTTTGGCTCGCGTTTAGACATGAGCATAGTATATCACCCACAGACGGATGGGCAGACTGAACGCACCATCCAAACTCTTGAAGACATGCTTCGAGCATGTGAAATCGACTTTGGCAACGGTCAGGGAAGACACCTCCCATTAGTGGAGCTTTCGTATAACAACAGTTACCACACCAGTATACAGGTCGCTCCGTTTGAGGCATTGTACGGGCGTAAGTGCCGATCACCCCTCTGTTGGGCAGAGGTTGGCGATAGCCAAATCACTGGCCCAGAACTCGTCGTAGACACAACCGAGAAGATTGCTCAGATTCGAAAACGAATGGCGGCAGCTCGTGACCGTCAGAAAAGCTACGTTGATAAGCGCAGGAAACCACTCGAGTTCCAGGTTGGGGATCGAGTGCTACTCAAAGTCTCACCTTGGGAAGGTGCAGTTCGTTTTGGCAAACAAACCCACGATATGTCGGACCTTTCGAAATCACAAAGAAAATAGGCGAGGTGGCCTACAAACTGAACCTACCCGAAGAACTCAGTGGAGTTCACAACGTATTCCACGTGTCAAATCTGAAGAAGTGTCTGTCAGATGAGACCCTCATAGTTCCTCTCAAGGAACTCACAATCGACGATCAGCTGAGATTCGTCGCAGAACCTGTAGAGATTACTGACCGAGACGTTAAAGTCCTCAAGCGCACCAGAATACCTCTTGTTCGAGTTCGTTGGAACTCCCGTCGTGGCCCAGAATTTACCTGGGAACGAGAAGACCAAATGAAACTCAATTATCCCCAGTTTTTCGAGAAAAGTGCAACCACTACTGAGACTGAAGCTACTACGGAATTTCGGGACGAAATTCCAAACCAACGGGGGAATGATGTGACACCCCAGGAAAAACCAGGAAAAACACGCAACATAACTAGCTTCCTCAGTAACTACATGCTAAATTTCGGGACGAAATTTCTTTCAAGTTGGGGATGATGTGACAACCCGAACTTTCAAGGTCAGTTACGTCTTAATCTTATGACATTAACTCCGTTAAGCTGTGGTAACTCTGTTATATGTCATGTATTGGGCCACACTACCGACCACGATTAGATTTGGGCCTGTTAACTGGGCCGGTTGTTGTTGATGTTGACTGGGCCGGTTGTTGTTGTATTGCCCAAACCAAACCCTTTTACCAAACCCATTGAGCGAATTAGTGGCCCAAATCTGATTATACCCTTCTTATATTTACGTAAATATCATACTAGGCTCACATCTCCACTGGTCGCTAACCCTAAACATCTCCATAGTTGAGTACGGCAGAAGAGACCTCTCGAAACATAATCTGGTTCCATCTTATCATTGGTTAGTAAATCTTGATTGTTAAAGCTATTGTTAATTGCTAGTTGATGACGATGTTTATGTATAGTCTTGATTGTTAAAGTTATTACTCCGTGTTAAGCACTTAACTGTTTCGTGATTCCTGATTTAGTATTGATATGGGAGCGATCGACTGTTGATTGTGATCATGTGAGTATGTTGCTCGATGAATGAGAACCATGATGTTTTAATACGTAGCACTCAATAATTATTAAATGTTATTGTGCGACTTGTTAGGGTTAGTATTGATAAATGTTAACTGGAACATGGTTTCTTGATGAATCGACTTGATGTTAATGCTTAGATGTCGGCTGGACCCGTATCATTGTTGTGTATCGAAACTGTTAGTATTGCCATAATGAACGATTCCTGGGTAATAAATTAGATGTAATTGGATTGCAGAATATTTGTTGTGTGGTTATAATTTGCGAGCATGACTAATATTAAATGATTCTTGGTGCTTCACTCATTAGGTTATTAATCTAAATGTAACAGAATATAGATATTAATCAGGGATCAAGATAGGTTTAGCAAATTGGAAATTCATTGTGTTGGGATAGATCTGGAAATATGGAACCATGTTATAATGAGATGAAACAGTTGGGCCAGGGAGGGGGTAATTGGATCCGATGAAAGATGGGCTTCACATGGTAACATGGATCGAATACCTGGGCAGAAAGCATACCCGATAGTTGGATCTTTATATATTAGAAGGATTTCTAATATTTACTGGATTAGCTCAATGGGATCGGACCATGCAATGGGGTTAGGGAATTAAATATTCCACATTCAAATGTTATAATGTATATAACTTACCTGGTTCTACATAAACATATGATAGGTGTGCATGATTTATTTACAAATTTATGTGTTGCTTGTGTGGGCCGAAATTTAGTGGGCTGGTATGACTTAAAGTACTAAATGAGTATTAACAGGGGACTGTAAAAATGGATTATGGGTCGATGAGTGGTTGTGATTAGTGCAAAACTGAAGTGTAATTATTAACATGATTAATATGGTATTCTTGTATTGCTAAATTGATTGTGTGACTTGAACTACATGTTACATGTACAGTAAGTGTGTGATATGTGAACAAAGAGTATGTGAACAAATTGTAAATGAAATATATGGTTCATTTGCACATAAAACTGATTACTACTGATAACCAGGATAGGACGTGAGTAATCAAGTGTTGTCAGGGAGATAATCCTACCGAGCAAATCAAAGGTGAGTTCACACTCTTACCAAGGCATGAGATTCCCGGGGGACTGGGAATGGGATAGAATGATTACTTGTACTTACATTGTTACTGCTAGACTAGTGATACATGGGGAAGCCCCTACTACTCTTCGCACACATGCCTGGAATGGCCGCGATACAAATACTAATCTTCGCAAACATGCCTGGAGGGCCGCGATACAAATATAACTAGTCTAGAATACATGGGAAACTCCCACTAATCTTCGCAAACATGCCTAGAGGGCCGCGATACAAGTATAAACGATACATGGTTTACTAAACGAATAAACGGTTTACGAAATGAACACTATAACTAAACCAACCACTGTGAACTCGCTCAACTTTGTTGTTGACTCGTTGTTACATGCCTTGCAGGCCATTAGGTGCATATCAGAGGAACTTGCTGTCTGGGAAGCTGGAGTGGTCATGGGTCGAGACACATGGAAACGCAGCACAATAACTAAGAACTTACATATGGTTTTATAAACACTCATTGAGTTAAATAAGCTTCCACTGTAAACTGTGAAATGTTGTGATATTGTAACACTTGTTGTTTATAAATGAAAGTATTATTCACCTATACTTATGAGTTCAATGTGATTGATGGTTAAGATCCTGGCCAGTCACGCCTCCAAGCGGTGGTGCTCCGCATGTGGATTTTGGGGGTGTGACAGATATGTTGTTTAATATTTAGTATATAAAATTTATTTATTCAACCCGTGTAATACACGGGGTTATACATGTCATTCATTGAAACCATCAATTAAAAGATAATTATAAAATTTAATTTAATATAAATTTAAACAATTCGTATAGGAGATAATCTAATATTTTAAAATATTTTTCAGATTTCATAATAATAATAATATCTCTAAATGAGTGGGTAATATTATAAAATAATTTAGTAAAATTAAAGATGTTATTTGGAGATTAAAACGGAGCTATAGACAGAAAAAAGATGGATAAGTTGTTAGGGAAATATCATTAAGAATATAGAGATTAAAAATAACTTAGGTAAAATTAATTAATGTTAACGAGTCAAAAAAAATCCTAGGAGGCAAATCATGTGAAAAATGATTACGTACACCAAGAAAAGTAGTCACCAGATATATTTTTTTATTAAATTCATTTAACCTGTGTAATAAACGTGGTTTTTTAAAGATATAACATTTTTATTTTTTACCATACAAAATTACATTTATGCAACTCGTGTAATACACGGGGTTTTAAAAATATAACTTTTTTTTTTTATTATGTAGTATATAAAATTAGATCTATTCTATCCATATAATACATAGAGTTTATAAAGATATAACTTTTTATTGTTCGATATATAAAATTACATGTGGTCAACCCGTATAACACATGAGATTCTTAAAAATGTAACTTTTTTATTATTTAATATATAAAATTAAATTCACTCAACCCGTACAATACACGGGGTTTTGTAAATCCCAAAACGTATCCGGATCACAGTGGTTGGTTGTTTTAACCCACAACACCTATTGATTAGGTGTTTGAGTTATGTAAAGTCAAGAAGAAACAAAGATGAAGGTGAAGCTAATGGATTAATGAATACAACAAGTGTTGTATTGAATCCAAACAATAAGATATAACAATAAACAACCTTGGATATCAGATTTGAGCACTAGATCAACAAGAGAAGGTAACAACACTAATATTCATCAAAGAGCCAAAAGCTTGGCTAGGTTACAATGCTTGGGGTATTTATAGTGAACTCCTGACTTGCCAGCAAATTTATAAATTTGCCGGAATCTTAACTGCACCAAGCCAGGATTCCTATTTCTAGAGAATTACAAAATAAGCCCCTATACATTCAAAATAGCTACAAACTACTATTAAACTAATCCAGCACAAGTATCAACGATCTCATAAGCTCTAACAATATCCCCCTAGATCGTTGCGTACTTGTATTTTCATTCTTCGGTAGTTGCCACTGGATTCTCAGTAGCTTGCTTCTCGGGCTCTGTTGGATTTTCTTCAATAGCTACTGTTTCTGGTGGTGCCACGGTCTCGCTCGGTGCTTCCGGAGTTTCTTGAGTAACATTAGCTTCACACGTTGGTTGGTCCTCCTTAGCGACCTCATATGTGGATGAGGCCGGAGGGGTTGGTGTTGTTTGTGAGATTGTGGTAGGTTCAGTTGCTGAAGCGGAACTTCCTTCCTTCGTTCGCTCGTGCTTCTTTTTCTTCCTCACTTCTTTCTTCTTTTGATCCTTTTCCTTTCTCTTTTCCATTTTGTCAACCATATCCAGCATATCTCTTTTTAGCCTCCATGCACGCTCCACCGCTCTTGAAAATAACGCCGCCTCCTCCAAATTTGCATTTCCCGCGCCTACGTTTATGCGGCTGGCATTTAGTATTGTCAAATCAGAGAGCCCAAACATGAAGACATCCATTGGATCCAGAATACGGATATCTTCATTTTCATTTGATCTGATAACAGCTTCACTAGTTTGACTGTCATAGAACCATTTCTTGAAGTTTGTGAGAGCAACAGGGACTTCTTCTGGGAGTTTGATCCGAGTGACAACTTTAGCTGGGTTGATTACCCACGTCACCTTCCCTTTTCCAGTAACTGGATCGATTGTTGTTTTGGACACTCTGCGCCTTGGTCGCTGAGGAGTGTGATTCTGGAAACCTTTGTTACATTCTTTGGCGATTATTCGTTCAAAGTCTCTTCCTATACCTCTTTCTTCGTGATTCAGTAAGTCTAGACGCCCAAGTTCCCTGAGATCCCATCTCGGAAGTGTGAATAGATCAAATCCAGTTTCAAAGTACTGAATTACTCCACCGCGTCTTTTCACTACGAACATTCCTCTAAGATGATCATACTTCCAACTGACAATTTTATCAGTAGCCTCAGATTTTTCAACTTTGATAACTTGATGAAAATCAGGAAGTCGTTCTCTTTCCTTTTTGAACCATTTCGGGTGCTCGGGGGCGAATGTTTTTCCATTTGCTTGCTCGTATAGAACTTCATCCTCAAGCCCCCATTCAATGAACTTTGATGGCATATCTTCCCGATCAACCGCTTCTTCCTCACTTTCATCACCTTCCGATACTTTGTCAACTGACTCTAACCGCCTCTTCTTTGCTTCAGCTTCTTTTTCTTTTCGAGAAGTTTCTTCTTCAATAAAAGCATCGAAGTCAAAGATTTCGTCAAACGTGAACATTGGCTCGATTTTCATTTTCTCACGCATCCCTCGCATCATCCTGTACATTTTCTCCAGCCCTGCTTGCTGGAATCTGATAAATTTGGACTGTTTAGCCATGTACGCAGTCATATCTTTGTTTTTCTTCCTCTGGTCTTTAAGCTTTTCCCTGAGGATGTTGGTATCATTCACTTGATTTTTCAATAAGCAGATTTCTTTTGCCACTGAAGGCCCGGAGTCTTTGATTAACTTCTCGTACAGGTCTTGGAAGGGGCGAACCCTTTGCGGAGAAACCAGAGGCCTTGAAATCCTTGTAGGCTTTACTGGAGACACATTTGATGGGCCTTGACTTGCTTGGACTTCATCGGGATCAACAAGTATGGCGTCAACAAATTCGTTCATTGTTTGAATTTCTTCAGGTATCGTTTCGGGCCTTTCAGATGGAGATATTTCTTTACGCTTTAAACTCTTCTCTCTTTTCTCCTTCTCTTGCAGAACGTGAATTGCTTTCAGATCTTTGATGTGTTGGCGGTGCTGCTCTTCAGATTCAGCTGCCCTTATGCTTGCACCCATGAAAGGTTCAGAGCTTTCTGTTGTCTTTTTCTTCTTGGACGGTTCCCCTTCAGCAGGTTGTTTTTCTTTTCTTTTCCCTTTACTGTGTTCTTCTCTTGCAGCTGCTTCGGCTTGAGCCTGAGCAGCCTTCTGCTGTTTTTCTCTTACTCCCTCTTTGTACTTCTGATAAGCCGCCTTGACAATTGGTAATCTTTCTGCTCGGTACATCCAATCATGCAGCAACACCCATTCATTGGTCTTTATTTCAGTATACTGTCGGCTGGTAGGGACATGAAACTTGTAAACATTTCCATCATTCGGGAGATCCTTGTGTTGATCGTTGATAAGCATTTGAATGAATCTAGGGTACATCGCCCACGTAGCTCCGTTTGCATTTTCACGCATGTAGTTGAATATTAAGCCCGAGAAGTTGAACTTCTGATTTAGGCATAAATTCAACATGGCCGCCGACCATTCCAGGTTCAATCCATCATATCCACCTTTTCGATGAGCTAGACTCATAGAGATCACATGAACAATGAATCTCCAATCTCGGGTGAGTCCACCTCTCTTGATTTCTTTCTTACTGCGGAAGTCTCCAGCATACCCCATTCCTTTAAAACCATCGAGGATATCATCTTGACTTAGACTTAACGGATCCTGATCACTGTCTTGGAACTTTAAAACTCGGCGAATCCTGTCTTCAGTCACTTCCACTCTCTTGTTGCGAACGGTTGATACTATCCCTGGTTTGTTGTTGATGGATTCTAGCTTCACGTTTTGCCAGAAGTCTTGAATGTGTATGAGGTAGACTGTAACGGATGTCTCCACAGCGTGTCCAATCCTGCTGGTACGCACCCATCTGGTTACATCTTCAAAATCAGTAGGCACTTCATCTAGATTTATGCTTTGATTGTGCTTAAGCGTTTTATCCCATTCCAGATTCTTCACCATACTGCACATTACACGGAAAACGAGGCAAGTTAGAATGGATAATTACTCGATGAACTATACAGAGAATGGAATTTACAAGGAATATACACAATTATATTAAATATTTAATTAAATTAAATGAATTAAAAGAAATCAAAGGATTGATAACTTCGCTGCCAAATCAAGCTATGATCGCTGGTGTCGGTTATCGAGCTTCGAAGATTAGATCAGTCAGCGAAGATGGTTCATCATCGCTGACTTCGCTATACGACTAGATATCGGAGTCGTTGCTAACATCGCTCGATTACCGAACCTGATCGGTGACTGTTTCTTCGCTGAGTTCGCTAGACGATCAGACCATGAGATAAATTCGCTGACGAATTTATCGAAGACATGGTTCCTTTTTATCGGAAACTGATTACCAGCGAAGAACAACAATCTAAATCGCTACGCGAGCGAAATAGAGTGCTTGCCGGTTGCTCGAACTCGCGTTCGAGACTTTTGATCTTCCCAACTTAATTTCGCTATGTTCGCCATATTCATCGGTAAATTCGCTATATTCAAAAGTTTCTTGATAAACCCTTTTTCAAAACCCTCCTACCAGTTCATATCTGACTGATCCCCAGTGGTTTTTGTCCAAAATTAAACTTTATGTAATCAATATACGTCAGATTAAACACTGATATGAACACTAACATTATCTAACAAACTTCATAAAATCCTTATAACCCAATAGACAACCGAAAAACTCATTCACTACCCACCCAATGGTTGAGACTGTAACTAATGATCAGACAATGAAAACACGAGATCAGAATGATCGATAAACTGTACAATAACACGTACCTGATGATCTTGAATGAAAGTGAATCTTGTGTTGATTTGGGATGATGTTTGGTGATAAAGAGAGAAGATGAAAAGCCGTAAGTGTTTGGGTGAAAGTTTTGAAAAATTTACAAACGGTTAAAAAATGTATATATATGTACGGATTCAGATAACCAGCGAAATAGTAATTTCCCTGGTATCTTAATTTCGCCGCTATGGTCCCTTTTTCAACCCGTTTCTAATTTTGCTTGATGATTTCAAACTTTTTCGAAAAACGTGCCCGTTTTTTGATTAAAGAGATGTTTATTTCGAGATATTTACAATAATGCTAAAAATTGGGCCATTTTGGCTCCGAACTTCAAAAATCTTGCTCTGGGAGGCTCCATTTAACTCAGATTTTCTTGAAATATCTGATGCTTACCGAACTTACCTGCAGAAGATCACATTGCTAACACTTGCCAAATTCTTAATATATTGTTATTATTTTGCTAACCAGGGCACAAGAAAAACTGTCAGTATGTTTGTCCACTTAAATCCATGCATCCTTCTTTCAACATACCTTCGGAGAGCGTGTTTATCATGTTTTCGGTAATATTGACAAGTCTTCGATGGCCCCCACACAAGCTATTGAAAATAGAATCATTACGCCCTCGTGAGTCCCACATCAGGACATACCCCTGCGATCAAGGTATTCACAAAGATTCCTCATAACGGGTGAGTATATTGGTTTCATTCTCTTCAACGATAGAACGAAGATCAGGTCTGTACTTTCGTACAACAGAGATCCCAAGAGCTATCGAGGGCTGAGACAGACAGTTCGGCTAACAGGTCAGTACCACCGTACAGCAGAGTTGCCAAACTAATCTATCAAAGGATTCGGGCAAAAAATGGCGCTTATTATGGATTTTGGCCAAAAATGGCGCTTACTAGGAAGGGTTTGGCCCTTTTTTTTAAGGCACTTATTATTAAAAGAATATCATAGCGTCTAGGTCAGCATGTATCTGGATGCAGCAGAAGAACGACTATGATATCCCCCAAATGAAATACCAATATAAAGACCCGAAATCTCAGATTTTGGCAATCTATCAACGCAAGATTCAAGACCATTAAGCCATATGCCGCAACGTGTTACCCACTGAGATGCGTAATGTCTGAGAAAAGCCAGAATTCTTGTGTAGACATTATGTTTTGCCCCCTAACAGCAGTTTACTCGTTGGTGTTGTTGAATCTACCGACATGTCGTTGCTTGGTACCCCGATTTCTTTTTGTTTTATGTGATAGCAAGAAATGACAGAGTGTTAGCAATTTTCTATCACTTCCTCTCGCAGGAGTTAGATATAAGCAATCGTTTGGATTTTCTGAATATATCCCCCCTAAAATCTTTATTTTTGTGAGTCCATTTTTCGAAAATAAAATTTTAATAAGAAAATCTTTTTGGTGAGCAACGCTTTCCGATACTTGTTTTACTTTCAACAAACGTTTTTTTTTTTTTTTTTTTTTTTTTTTTTTTTTTTTTTTTAACAACACAAGATTCATTTCCAGTCAAGGAATTTCACCATTTCCAACCAGGTTACCAACTGGTTGAAACGAGTTTTGTCGAAAGCTTTCGTGAAGATGTCGGCTCGTTGCTGCGTTGTATCCACTGGCACCACTTGAATATATCCCTTTTCATAAGCATCTCGAATTGCGTGAATACGAATTTCGATGTGCTTTGTTCTTGAGTGGTGTATGGGGTTCTTCACAATTCCTAGACACGCTTCATTGTCGATGAATATAGGAGTCTTCATGATGTTGATTTCGTAATCCAGCAACTGATTTTGTATCCAAAGAACTTGTGAGCAGCAACTGTAGGCCGCGGTGTATTCTGCTTGAGCGGTTGATGTGGAGACTGTTGTTTGCTTCTTGCTCTGCCATGAAATCAAGCGGTTTCCCAAGAATTGACATCCTCCTGATACAGACCTGCGATCTACTTTACAACCTGCATGATCACTGTCAGAATATGCAATTAAATCAAAATTACTATCTTTAGGATACCAAAGCCCTAGTTTCGGAGTTCCTTTGAGATAGCGGAAGATGCGCTTTACAGCAATTTCATGGGATTCCTTGGGATTTGTTTGGAAACGAGCACAAAGACAAACTGCCCACATGATATCTGGTCTCTTGGCCGTCAAGTACATCAGGGAACCGATCATTGAGCGATAAAAGGATTTGTTTACTGGCTTTTCCTGAGGATATAGAGTGAGTTCTGTCTGAGAGGCGAATGGCGTGCTTGCAACTTTGCAGTCGTTCATGTTGTACTTTGAGAGAATATCTCGAATGTACTTTTCTTGATGAATAAGAATCCCGTCCTCCTTTTGCTTCACTTCTAGCCCCAAGAAGAAATTCAGCTCTCCCATCATGCTCATCTCGAATTTTGCTTTCATGACCGTTTCGAATTCTCTGCACAGAGCCTCGTTGGTTGACCCAAAGATGATATCGTCGACATAGATTTGCACGAGCATTACATCCTCTCCGATCTTTTTGGTAAATAGAGTCATGTCGATCTTCCCTCTGGTATATCCATATTCCAGCAAATAAGTGGACAAAGTCTCGTACCACGCGCGTGGAGCTTGATGAAGACCATAGAGTGCTTTATCGAGCTTGAAGTAGCGACCTGGAAAGTGTGGATCTTCGAACCCTGGAGGCTGACATACGTAAACTTCTTCCTTTACTTTCCCGTACAGAAACGCACTTTTAACATCCATTTGAAAGACTTTGAAGTTTCTATATGAGGCGTATGCCATGAATATTCTGATTGCCTCCAATCGTGCGACTGGAGCAAAGACTTCTTCGTAGTCAATCCCTTCTTCTTGACGAAAACCCTGTACGACCAATCTGGCCTTGTTCTTGATCACCACTACACGATCATCCATCTTGTTTCGAAAGACCCATTTAGTGCCAATTGGAAACTTTCCTTCAGGTAAATCTACGAGTTCCCAAACTTTAAGTTTCCTGAACTGAGACAGCTCTTCTTGCATTGCCTGAACCCAACTGGAGTCTTGAATAGCGTCTTCGATGTCACGTGGAACTAATTGCGATAGAAAAGCTGCGAAGAGACCTTTGTTGATGCTAGACGACTGCCCGCGTGTACGTACTCCTTCTTCTACAGCCCCGATGACGTTTTCAAGAGGATGATTTCTATTTGTCTTGTATCCCGCATTTGTCAGAGATTCAATCTGTTGCGGAAGGTTGGTGAAGTGTTCGTCTACGTAAATCACTGGTGGATCATCTTCTTGAGTTGGCTCATTCACATTCGCCTGTGAAGAAGAAGCACCATTGTCTTGGGTGTTCTCAGGCGAAGTGTCACCAGTTGTTTCATTTACAGCCAGAATAGGATCAGCGGATGATGGGGATAAGCGGGTGGTGAAAGGAGTCAAGCCAATGTCAGACGAGTCAAACAATGGTTCAACTTGAGTGTCTTCGACTGGTTTATGGTCTGGTACAATCTCCGGAATTTCAAAGTTGTTGAAGATCACTCCCACATCATAGAACCAATCAGGAGTACTTCCGGTGTTGGTGTAATTTCCTTCTTGAAAGTCAACGTAGTAAGATTCAATTACCATCTTCGTTCGTTTGTTGTAAACACGGTAAGCCTTCTGTGTGGATGAATACCCCATAAAGTAGCAGATATCGCCCACTGCTTCAAACTTGACGAGATTTTCTTGAGTGTTTAAAAGAGTGCACGAACATCCGAATGGTCTGAAGAAATCTATAAGTGGCTTTCTTTTGAAGAGAAGCTCATATGCTGTCTTTCCATGAGGTTTCACGATGAGCACCCTGTTTAGAACGTAGCATGCCGTATTAACTGCTTCTGCCCAGAAGATAATTGGAAGCTTGGAGTCCACCAGCATGGTTCTTGCAGCTTCGATCAGCGTTCTATTCTTGCGTTCAGCAACTCCATTTTGTTGGGGAGTTCTGGCTGCACTATATTGAAGATGAATTCCTTTTTCTGCATAGAATGATATGAATGTCTGATTTTTGAACTCGGACCCATTGTCGCTTCTGATAGACTTCACTTTCAGCTTGGTCACGTTCTCAATCAGGGGAATGAATGATTTTAACACTTCAGCTGTCTCGCTCTTTGCTTCAAGAAAATATACCCACGAAAACCGAGAGTAATCATCTGTTACAACCAAACAATAAGAGCTTTTAGCAAGACTTTTAACACTGACAGGACCGAAAAGATCCATGTGCAACAATTGAAGTGGTGCAGAAATCGTGTTCACTGCTTTGGACTTGTGTGGTTTCTTATGCTGCTTTCCCTGGGCGCAAGCAATACATTTTTCAGAAAATGGAAATTCTTTAATTGGAAGACCTCTAACTAAGTTTAACTTAGAGAGTTTGTTCATATTTTTGAAATTAACATGGCCCAGTCGTCTATGCCAACGCAGTGACTCCGATTCTGAAGCTTTGGAGATTAAACATGTCAAGTTGTCATTTGTCTTGGCATTTTTCATTTTGAGCACGTATGTGTTGTTCTGTCTTGGAGCAGTGAGCATGATCATTTCAGCAGGAACAACATAACCAGGCTTCAGGAACAAGCATTCCATATCATTGAAGAGCACAGAGATTCCTTTATCGCAGACTTGAGAGACACTCATGAGATTATAGCACAGCTCAGGAACATAGTTGACATTCTCTAACATGAGGGCTTCGGACACCACATCTCCTACTCCAACAATCTTTCCTCCCTTTTCGTCGCCAGCAAAAGACACGAAATCACCATCAATAAAGCGGCAGTTTTTCAGCAGTTCCTTCAATCCAGTCATGTGTCTTGAACATCCGCTGTCGACGTGCTAGATGTATTCCATGAGCATTCGAAGCCATTTCTGGAGTTTATTCTGATATTCACAAATATACAAATATACAAATTAGTTTGATTTGGGAACCCAGATCTGCTTCATTTCAAATCTATCGTGGTTTTGACCAACTTTGACCTCTTTTTGTTTCCAAAGATACGCAGTTGACTCAACCAGATTTTTAACAGATTTCTTAAGATAATTTAGTTGATATGCTCTGGTTTAGGAAACTTTTGGGTTTTACAATGTTTCGCTGTATGTCCTAAATGACCACAGCGAAAGCATCTTTTATGTCTGGGTCTTTTGGTGTGAGAAGATGATGTATGTGATGAGAGTCTTGAGCTTTCTGCTTTCTTCATTTTCTTGTCCACTCTGCTTTCATCTTCTTGATGTTCTTCATCACTGTCTGAATCGAGTGAGCTTTCAGACGTGTTGTCCTCGCTCGAACTTTGTTCTTCACTTGCTTCATAACTTGAACACTCGAAGCTTTCATCACCAGTTGTTTGATCTTCAGTTGAACTTTCTGATGTTTGTTCGTCTTCTGTGGTAGTTACGCTTGAATCTTCATTATCTTGGTTTTCAGTGACGCTCCTTTCTGATTCTGTCATACCTGTTCTAGAAGGAATAAATTCGGGAATTTCCTTTGTAAGGAATTTTCCAAAGCTATTCCTTTTTAATTCTGGCACAAATACAGGAGATTCACAAGCAACTTTATCATCACAACACGCATAATTCAAATCATGATAATCAGACACATAAGGTTCACGATCACAGGTCTCAAATGTAGGCACATGGCCCTTACAGTCATCCAAGGATTTAAATTTAGGCACTTGGCCATTACAGTCATCCATCCTACTTCAATTATTACATTCATCCTTAACATTGTTTTTCTTAGAACAATTCCAGACGTACCAATTAACGGTGGAATAACTGTCGCCTGAATATCCAATTCCTATTTTTGACCCGCCGCAGTCTCCATCCTCATCGCACACATCTTCTTTACACTCAATGGGATCTGCATTGCTTTTAGAACAGTTAGCAGTTGTCTCATGTTCATAAAATTCATTTTGTTCAACTGAGGCCTTTTCATTTATGAGATCATTTTCGCGATGAGGAGTCGGCATAGGCACGTAGTTTTTACTGTGAGGTGGAAAGAAGAGTTTTCTTTCATTTCCGTGCCTATCCTTATATCCAATCCCGTCTTTCACAAACATTGGTCGTTGGCAATTTTTAATGTCAGTAAAGGCCTTTTGACTGACATTCCATTTATCTATTATAATTTGAAGTTTGTTCTTTTCGTTCAAAGCTTTTTCTAATCTTTCTGTAAGATCATTAATAATAAAATCTTTTCTAAACACAAATTCTTTAAGGGTTTGCATTTCAGCCAAAGTTGAGTTAAACTTTCTCTGATATGCAGCCTCGTTCTGTTTAAGCTCGTTGTTAAATTTTAAAGCTTTGTCTTTTTGCCTTTCAAATTCCAGGTTTAAGAATTTGTAATGTGCCACGACATCAACGCATGCTGGTGAGCATAATTTTTCTTTAAAACTAAGTGGAATACTATTTACCAAGTCCTTGTCAGCCTTTTCTTTTGATGAGTCTGCTTTCATGGCTGCTGCTTGGACCTTATCCTTGCCTTTCTCAGATGTTTCTTTAGCAGAATGCTTTTCTGCTTGATCACAAGTCTCCACAGAAGTAAGAATGCTTTTCAATCCCTTGTCAGCAGCGTTGTCTCCAGTCGGAATTCCAGCTGTCTGCTTCTCAAACTGCCTGGCAGATGATCCACCTGAGATCTTGGCCATCAGGGCTTTGTTAACTTGCTCCTTTGCTTCAGTGATTTCTTCACTCCAAACATAGTCTTCAACGACTAAAGCTTTTGGCATGCTGGGAGACGCATTGTTTTTGTTCTCTTCAACTGTGATTTGCTTAACAGCAGGAGTAGTTTCACTGTTTCCTTCTTTCAACAGAGGACAATCGCGCTTGAAGTGTCCTAGATTCTTGCAGTTGTAGCACCCCCAGCTTAGATTTGTCAAAGCCAGCTTTTCCAAGACCCAAACGCTTGCCTGTCTTCTCTTGAAATTTCTTTAACCTCAAAGTGATCATGGCCATTTGCCATTTCAGATCCATTTCTTCCATATCATCTGGATCAACCTGATACATGTCTTCAGCAGTGAACATCTCCTTTTTCAGTTCCCCAGACATTAGGGCTTCGTAGCTGCTCAGAAATGTGTTGAAGAGTGCCACATTTTCAGTGACAGTGATGGTCTTCTCAACAAGTTGTGGGGCTTTTGATGCGCTTGCGGAAGCGTTCGCGTAAATTAAGTCAGAAGCTTGTGGAGTGATGCCCCCTGAAGCGAGAAATGCCACATTCTTCAATCCAGCTGAAGGTTGAGTTGACTTAGGTTGATATCCAGCAGTGTTCATTTCTCTTTTGTTAACATCCATTTCAAAGGCACTTAGGGTGTTGATCAGATCTGACAGAGTGACAGGATTAGGATTGTTGAGGAAATCCTTCTTGATCATCATGCATTGTAGACTCCATTCCTTGGGGAGTGAATCAAGCAGCTTCTTTATTGCAGCACGATTTGTAACAGGATTTCCTGCCTTCTTCATTTTGGTCATCATGTTCAAGAAGCGACTAATGTGATCAGAAAGACTTTCTCCACGAACTCCGCAAAACATGTCGTATTGTTTCTGCACCATATCTCTCTTGCTTTCGATCAGTTCTTCATTTCCTTCATAGTACTCGATTAATGCATTCCAGAGTGCATTTGCAGTTCGGTGTTCTTCAAACATGTTGCAATCATTGGTTGATAGAGCCATGGTTAGAGCAGCGTGTGCGCGACGATCACGTTGAATGAGAGCCTTGTCTTCATCAGTGAAGGTAGCAGCATCATTGTTAGCAACTACTGCATCTCCTCGAACTACCGTTGGAATGTGAGGTCCAGCGGTAATAGAGAGCCACAGATTGTAGTCCGTGTACTCGAAGAACGATTGAATGCGAGTTTTCCAAGTGCTAAAATCTTCCGCCCCTTTCAACTTTGGTGGGCGAGTGGTAGTTCCAGTTTCAAGTTCCGCTTGAGCAATTGGACTTAGTTGATTTAGCGACATCTTTGCTTGTTTTAGACAAATGTGAGCTGATCAGATCTTAAATTCGCTGACAGGAGACTTAATTTCGCCGATGATCGATGATGATTGAAGACCTTCGCTAGCTAATCCGCTACCTTCGCTGGAGAGTTATGTAATCCTGCACGAGCGATCACGTAACTTCGCTGACAAATCAAAACACAGACAGATGTTAGGTTAATTTCACCGATAACCGTGATAAGAACGCTGTGGTTTGCTATCACGGTTCTCGAAGTCGCCCTCGATAATATCGCTCAAGGGACGATTGACACTATTTCGCTAATGATCAACAATTTCCTTCGAACAATGGTCGGCGAAATTAATGATTATGCGATAAGATCCTCAACGATTTGATTTATTTCGCTATATTCAACGCTGAGTTCGCTGTCTTCAAAAAATAATTTCGCTGTATTCAAATATTCTTCGCTGTCTTCAAGTTATGTTCGCTGGACAGAGGGTTTAACACGAACAAAAACCCTCTAATCACTCGAAAACAGCTCAAAAACCATGTTTTGATGCAACAAAATGTCCAAAATGACTCCCTAATCAAGTATTAACAACAACCTATCGATTAAACACACCAAATCAATCCATTTTAAGCTCAAAAATTTGAAAAACCTTGAAACTTTGAAAAACCTTCAAAACAATGAAAAATCTCAACAAGAACACAACAACCAAGAGCACTAAGGCTCTGATACCAAATTGTAAATCCCAAAACGTATCCGGATCACAGTGGTTGGTTGTTTTAACCCACAACACCTATTGATTAGGTGTTTGAGTTATGTAAAGTCAAGAAGAAACAAAGATGAAGGTGAAGCTAATGGATTAATGAATACAACAAGTGTTGTATTGAATCCAAACAATAAGATATAACAATAAACAACCTTGGATATCAGATTTGAGCACTAGATCAACAAGAGAAGGTAACAACACTAATATTCATCAAAGAGCCAAAAGCTTGGCTAGGTTACAATGCTTGGGGTATTTATAGTGAACTCCTGACTTGCCAGCAAATTTATAAATTTGCTGGAATCTTAACTACACCAAGTCAGGATTCCTATTTCTAGAGAATTACAAAATAAGCCCCTATACATTCAAAATAGCTACAAACTACTATTAAACTAACCCAGCACAAGTATCAACGATCTCATAAGCTCTAACAGGTTTCTAAAAATACAACATTTTTTATTATTTAATATATAAAATTACATTTATTCAACCCATATAATAAACGAGATTTTTAATTATGTATTGTTTTATTATTTGATAAATAAAATTATATTTATTCAACCCCTATAATAAACAAGATTTTTAAAGATATATATATATATATATTTATATTATTTGTTATTATATAAAAATACATTTATTCAACCCGTGTAATACACGGGGTTTTAACCTAGTAGTTTTAGTAAAATCAACAAAGTTTATTGACTTCAAGTCACAAAAATACAAAATGATGACTAACTAGAATTAAGCACCCCGCGTTGCGGCGGGGGCCTAAAACTATGCCAAATAACATCAATGCCACAGTGCTGGTAGCGATCACCAACACTGAAGTTGCGGCGTATTAATGCGAAGAAATAAGACTGAAACATATAATGTATAAAAAATAACCATGTCGATTTAGGACACACGCGTTGCGACGAACTTGTTGAATGGAAAAATAGATGTAAGAACATTGAAACACACACACGTTGCGCCGTGTTAACTTGAAAAAAAATAATGTAAAAAAGAATAACTAAGTCAATGTAGGATTCGCCCGTTGCGACGAACTTGCCACATGGGGAAAATAGACACGTTGCGACATACCTGTCAAATGTGAAAAATAGACCAAAAACGTTGAACCACACACGCACGTTGCGACGTATTAACTCGCAAAATTTAGAACGAAACGTAAAACAAAAAACTTGCGAAAGATAAAAGTATGGGGGACCAAATTTGTAAATAAAAAAGTTTTGGGTAAAATTATAAAAGATGAAAAGTTTTGGGTTAAAAGTAAACAAATTAAAAATGTTAAAATACAAAACATGAAAACTTTTGGGTTAAAAGTGAAAAATCACACTTTTTTAAAAAAAAACCCCATGCTTAAGGTACAACAACACAGTGCAACAATGTGTTGCTAATTTATATTATGGAAATTTACCTAAACTTACGGCACCACATAAAGATTCAAGCTAAAATATAATCTATCTATTCTAATATACTAAAACTAATTTTGCTTATGTGTCATTTATAGATAAGTAGACTCTATTATATTGACAAGTGTCATCTTTCACCTTTCATTATTTAAACAAGATTTATCCTATTATATTCAATTAAATTTAAAAAAACCATGATTTTAGGTAGGGATGGCAAAAAAGCCCAAGCCCGATGGGTATACCCGAAACCTGAAACATACGGGTCGGGTATACCAGAAACCCAATGGGTATGGGCCGGGTACGTGCTTAAAAAAAGAAAAAAATCGGGTACGGGTATGGGTATGGGTATGGGTATGGGATTTAGTGATACCCGCCCAATACCCGGCCCATTTACCCGAATAATACCCAAAAGTATCATATTATATATTTCCATACATATAAACTTAGAACATGTACTTGTTACCTTCTCTATAGTCATATGTGGATATATATATATATATATATATATATATATTTGGCAAGTTCTTAGTGAACAAATAACTTATTTTTGAGTATGTATATTGTGACAACCCTCTAAATTACATGTATCCGTACGATTAATTAATGTTAATTAAAGTGCTTGATGACTGTGTTGAACTACTTAACTGCCTTCTGATTACTGTGTCATAGTTACATGTGCTTGTTAACATACTAGTCTTGTGCATAAAAAGTTACTAAATAGTCCTGCCTTCTGATTACTGTGTCATACTAAAGACACTTTACGGATTAATTAAGCACTTTAACGGAGCGGTATCTAACCGAACAACCGGACATTACCCGGAACACTAAAATATTGTTAAAAACATTATTTCACTTTTTCTGAGCTAGTTATGATCCCCGAATCTTATAACACCCCATATAAATATCAACTAACTAGATAACTAACTATATACTTACAATTCAATTACAAACTAAACATATGATTTCATCCTACATCTAGAACCCCCCGCCCCCCTCCCCACCTATAACCGAATTTATGTGGCCCCCATATGAGATTTGATTTGCTTATTTTACAAGATTATGTCTTGTACTCTTGGTGGCATATTAACCTTTGGATCTTGTAATGTTGAAGGTTATAAGTAGTAACCATAAGAAAATGAACTCTCATTATCTCACACCCATTACACACACTTAACTCTCCCTTTCCTCCCTCCATGCTCACGGCTCACCACCTCCATCCCATCTCCAAACTAACAAGCATTCCAAGGTGATTCTAAGGTGTTAGAAGGTGTATAAGTAAGCTTGGAGCTTTTGGAAGTTGAAGGACCTTCATCATTTGCTTTTATCCACTTGTTTTCTTCACTTGAATCATCTCTAGCCTTGAGCTAGTGGTAAGAACACAAATCCTTCCATTTTACATCTATTTCAAGTGGTTAAAGGATGATACATGTTGAGAATCATGAAGAACAAAAAGATGAACATAAGCATAAAACTATAAGAAATCATGTTGTTTAATGTTGTTATGATGCTTGATGATTGTTGGTTTGTGTGAATGATGTAAATCATTATATGATATTGCTAGATCATGATTAAAAACATAATCTAGCAAGATGAGAGGATGAAAATGTTAGAGATTTATAAATCATCCTCATGAAAGACATGAAATATGAGTTTTCCAAAAGAACCAAGCTTGAAATATGAGTTTTAGTAGACTTGGTTCCTACATAAACAAATACTATTTTTAAGGGTTAAACAAGTGTAGAAACACTTATGTAACAAAAAGACTACATAAAGAAGCATTTTTAGAAAATGTGTTTGGAAGTTGTAAACACCCAACTTCTTTAAAAATGAAGTTTTTAAAGAAGTAAATACATTTTAAAGGATAACTAAACCCACTAAACACCCCACTAAGTTACTACGCGTTTTTTACTAAAAACCAATTTCATGTTATTATGTAAAGTGCATTGTTTTGCACTTGGCTAGTGTAATATTGTTTAGTAACTTGTTATTGATTGTTGAATGATTTTTGGAAAAGAAAATGATATGCTTATGAGCATGGGCACCTCCATTTACAAAGGAAACTCTGACGAAATTTTCTAAAAATTCCAACACTTAGAAAATATTTTCCTAAACAAGCGTTACAAGTATATTTTATAACTTGTGTTTCGAATATAAACTTTGCCATAATTTTTGGTAACAAAATACAAAGTGTCGAAGGTTGGTTTTTGTAAATAAAAATGGGTAAATATATATTTAGAATATATATCTTATATTAGAACACTTGTGTGGATACTTGCTTATTTTGTGAGATAGTTATATTATTTTAGGGTAAAGTAATACAACTTAACAAAGTACACTGACATTAGAATTATGTGGTGCGTGGTAGAAGTAATGAGTAGATAAACCGTACGTAGATACGTGTTATGCATGAGAAACTGATTGTTATCTGTACCTTATTAGGACGTGCTTGATATCCTGATTATTTGAGTAATTAATCTAACTGAGCAAACCAAGGTGAGTTCACACACTTTCTAAGGCATGGGATTCCCGGTGGTTGGGAATGGGTTAAAGAATTAAAACGGAACCTACATATCCTCCTTGGGTAGAATACGTATGTTCGTCCTCCTTGGGTAGGACAACAACCTTAAAACTTACTAGACAAAACTCTATCATGAACTCCCTCATTTTATATCGACTTAATCGCCGAGGCCAATGGCGAGCGGGTCATTAGTTAATAGCGCTATTAGGTTTAACAAACCTCACACCGTGCCAGTCGGACGGGCGTGTACTAATGGACTATGGCAAACTGTCAGTGATGATAGACACTGATGTAGGGCACAACCTATTTTCGTTAGTAGTCGACATGGTACGGTCTAGTGGTTCACACGGGGAAGCCCCCACTGATCATGGAAATGGTTTGGGTAATAAAGAAGGAACTGGTTAATCATACTTTCAACTATGGGGGGGCCCCACTGATCATGGAAATGGTTTGGGTAATAAAGAAGGAACTGGTTAATCATACTTTCAACTATGGGGTAACCCCCACGGCAATAACGCCAACGAAAGACAAACCATGTTTTCGGAAATAACTTAAAACTAAAACAACCAACCGTGAACTCACTCAACTTTGTTGTTGACTCGTTGTTACATGCCTTACAGGTCGCTAGATGCGTAAGGAGCTTGCACGAGGAGGAGGTCGTTGTGGAATATGGGTTGTTACGTCCTGTGTTAAACATTTAATCCTTATGAACTTATTAAACCTACGTTTTGGACTTTAAACTTATGAACTATGGATCTTATGTTTGGTCTTACGTTTTATGCTTCCGCTGTTAACCTAAAGTTGGTTACTGTTTTATGGTCACCAATTGTATGATGGTTGGTTTTATTTACTTATTTACGTTGTTCAATATGATTAGTGGCTCGGTCCTGGTCATGTCACGCCTCCAAGCGGTGATACTCCGCATGGTGGATTTTGGGGGTGTGACATATATTGGATATAGAAGCTATCATCCTTTATTATGTGGATGTTTATGCAATTTGCTGGTCCTGATACAATTACTTAATTAAGTAATCGTTTTGATTTAGTTTGGTATATATGGTCTAAATATGATAAGTAAGTTACTAATCATATTTTCATTTGTTATAGTCATTAAAATAGTAAATTATATAAACATCAAAGTAAAAATTGCACATTTGTCCCAACGGGTATTTTTATGAAATTAACGGGTATACCCGATACCTGCGGGTATGCCTAATACTCGACGGGTAACGGGCCGAGTATGGAACAAATAATTACAATTGGGTACGGGCCTGGGATTACCAATACCCAGCCCATTGCCATTCCTAATTTTAGGAACTTAGTTTTTCCACATTAATCCACATGAGTAATTTGCAGCTTTTAAACTTTTTAATTACGTTTCATTTAAAAAATAAAACCATTTTTTCTTGAGAGTAAAATTCTGTAAATGTAATTTTACTTAAATATATATCTCATATTATAAATCAAGAAAATATTAATTTAATTTAAGAACAAATAAATAAGTGAAGAAAAAAAAAGTCAAAGTTAGACTTAAATCTGTAAAGACTATAAATTTATAATTTAGTAAAATAAATAGTTGTATGACTTTTAGCTTTACTTTTTTAAAATTTCGCAAACTTTTTTAATTTAGAACTAAAATTTGGAGTTCTGATCATCTTATTCGCGTGTTATAGAAGTGTTATAGAAGTTGAAGTAATGGTAATTGAACTTTCATTCCTATAATTTCTTTAACGCACTATCTGACAAGAAGACTCCATTTAAGTTTAAAATAAGACAATTTCCTATTGTTGTATCTTTTGCCATGACGATGTTTAAAAGTCAAGGTCAGTCGTTATCCAAAGTAGGTTTGTTTCTCATACAACTAGTATTTTCTCATGGCCAGCCTTACGTCGCTTTGTCCAGAGTTAAAAGCAGAGATAAACTCAAACTCGTAATTGTTGATAAGATGGTAAACTTACGAATACAACATTGAATGTTGTATATAAAGAAGTTTTTAGATATTTGTATTTGTATCTATATATTTCTTAGAGCAGAGCCGTCTCCGAAAACTCTTAGAAAAATTTAGGCTCGGGCGAGGAAAAGAATTGGGCCCAAAATTATGGTTAAAGGGTAAATGACTTACAAAAATAAAAACTTAGTGATGAAGCAAATACTCGAACTTAAGACCTTTACATTATTTTGAGATGGTTTTTAACACTACACCACCAATATTTTTTACATAATAAATGGATGAATATACTAAATATATAATTTAATAAATATATACAAGCTTATAAAGACGTCTCGGGACTTTTGAAATTTTAGGCCCCAGGCGTTGGCACGGGTTTGCCGGGCCCAGAGCCGGCCCTGTATTAGAGCATTCGCATCCTGTCCACCAAATTTTGTGAGAGGCTCTCTCATATTATAGGTAGTGGTTACGAGGGGTTGTGAGTGAATGATAGAGAAAATATTAGTGTTCATCTGTAAATATAGAAAAACATTGTTCATCTTATAATTTTTTTTAATTTTTTCAGAAAGTGTGTTGTGAGTAGAGGAGAGAGAAAAATAATGATAAAGATATATAAAAATATTATTTAATTGAAAGTGAGAGAGAATTGTAGTGATTTTTAGTGTAATTTTAGAGATGAAAATGATGGATACGATGTGAATGCTCTTAGTTGTGAAAGTAAATCTCATATGTAATTATAGATTAAAAATTTGCAAATACGATATCTATTTGTATGTTATAATTTTTTTTATCTATTTTAATTTTTTTTGTTACTTAACCTCGTGTACCATGCGGGATTTAACCTAGTTATCTATATAAGCATGAGACTCAATGAAATAAATAACGGTAACTTTTAAGTTAACCTATTGACTTAGGTTAATGAGTAATGTAAACCGAAAATTCCATGTTTCAAAGCCTGCAATCCTATGTATGTAAGACAAGTAAAATAAAACTAATTAATTGATAGTGGATATTAGTTAATCTTACGGGGTTGGGTCAAACTGATAAAACCATTAATTGTGTTGCTCCCTTAGAGGTAAAGACGTATTTGGTGTAATTTAAACTGTTCAAAAGAAAAAAAGCTAATTCGTTTTTTTTTAAATGTAATAAGTGTAAAGTTATTTAAGAAAAATTATACTAAATGTAAATTAAAATAATATAATACAATATCAAATAAAAAAGTCAAAAGAGGTGTGACGCTTTAATTGGTACCATGCCTCATATCCGTGAGCACAATCACGTACTCCCTGCTCACGGAACACTCACGCCAACGCATAAATATAATACAATATTAAATAAAAAATTCAAGAGGCGTGACGCTTTAATTGGTATGATGCTTCATATCCGTGAGCACAATCACGTACTCCCCGCTCACGGAACACTCACACCAGCGCAGTGCGGTGCCCTGATGAGCGTGAGTCTACGTGACCAATCTCCCTCTCACGCTCACGATATACAACACAAGGCCTAAGGATGACCTGTAGTGTAGTGATCATGTTTTAAGTTGATGTTGGGGATTAATGTAGAATTTTTTATTTGAACAACAATAATTCCATGTGATGAATTGTATAAATTTGACTAGTTGTTGATCACATACTCATCAGTTAATAGTTCAACTAGCCATGACTGATTTCCAAAGCTACTTGTTCCTACTTTCTCATATGGCTGATCTCCACCACCTTTATTCTAGCATTCTTCAAATCTACCCATGCCAAATCTCATCTTCCACCAAGCCCCTTTCGCCTTCCCATCATTGGACATCTCCATCTTCTTGTGTTGTTGTGTGTTCACCCGAAACAGCCAAAGAGTTCCTCAAAACCTATGAAAATGCTTATCTAGATTGTCCCCGAAACTCAGCCACTATTTATCTAACTTATGGATCAAAATATTTTGCGTTTACTCCATACGAACCCTATTGGAAATTTATGAAGAAAATTGTCATGTCACAGCTCCTAAATGGTGCAATAGTTGACTCCCTCATTCAAGTTAGGCAAGATGAGATTAATCGTTTTATAAAATCATTATCTCGAAAGGCCAGCATGTGGGAGGCCATAAATCTTAATGCGGAGCTAGTGAAGGTGACTAATAATTTGATATCAAGAATACTTTTGAGTGAAAGATGTTCAGAAAATGCAGGTGAGGCAGATAACATAAGGAAGTTGATCTTTGAGATAACCGACGTGTTGGGCACCTTCAAACTCCCGGATTACATATGGTTATTTAAGAGTCTAGACTTGCAGGGATTTGGGAAAAGGGTGAAGGACTTTCATAGAAGATTTGATGTGTTGGTAGAAAAGATTATTAAAGAGCATGAAGCGGCGAGAACACAAGGTTTACAATCCCAAGAGAAGGACTTGCTCAACATTACTGGATATCGCAGAAGAAGAAAGAATAGAGATAAATTTCACCAGAGAGAACATCAAAGCCTTCATTCAGGTAACAATAAAGCCGTGATATATCCATATACATATACTTCTGTTGTGTCCAGTGGCGAATACAGATTTTTTTGGAGGGTGGGTACAATATGGGTCGGACAAAAGAATGATGATAAAATAATATAGTTCATTAAATATAAAATAAAAAATATCTCGATCATAATTGTCCTCTACGTGTTTTTATCTTTCGTTACACTTGATTACATGTGCAATGTGTTGAAATATATAAAATTTATAATTCATATTGCAAACATATATGGTTTGGGCTTTCTAACTGGGCTTTCTAATTACTTGTTCATGTAATGGGCTAATTCTGTTTAAGTTGTTAGAAGTTGTTATATGCGGTTATTAAGGGCCAAGGGCTAAAAGGTGCAGTTTATGAAGAAAAGGGTGCAAAGTGCAACATTAGATATTTCAGCTATATAAGTGAAGAGAGAGAAGGAGCATAGCAGATTTCGAGATTCCTCTTATGGTTTCCCTTTCAATTTGCTCTGTATTTTTTGTACTTGTTCATCCATTGTTGAAGATCATCATCTCGTGTTGTAGATCTCTGTGTTAAGATCGCTTTTGTCTTAGAGATTTGTTCATCTCTGCATCTGTATCCTTAGAATTTTGTTTGCATTTCGTTCAACTCCAGCAGATTACTTCAATATGTTGGATCTATACTTTTGTATTGTTAAAGATCTCATAATTTTGAGATCAAGGGTTCTGGTTGGGATCTTTTGGGTTGGATAAGAAATAAAGTTTTTGTCGTTTGTTTTTATCGCTATTTCTGATGTTCGTGTTGTTCTAGTTAGATTTATACCATTTTACATGGTATCAGAGCTTGATAGCTCTTGTTTTTTTAATTTCTTGGGTTATCCGCTGCATATTATCTGATTGTTTGTTCTGTTTGTGTTAGGTTTTCTGTTCTCGGAAACTGTGTTTTGGTGGCTGATCTTCTCAGATCTGTTGTTTCTGGTGGTGTACGTATTATTGCCGACGAAACCCTAAATCAAGGGTTATTTGCTTCGGTTATCTTCTCGGATCAGAATTCTACGTTAGTCTGTGAAACCTTGAACTTTCAGGGCAAACTAACCTGAAGTGGTATTATTGGTATTCTGTATCAGATTTGTGGTTCTTGAAAACTGCAGATCTGATACTTGTTGAAGACATTTGCACCCACTGTAAGAGTGTTCCTATCTTCTCTCTTTTTCTTTCCTGTTGTTGATTAGTTGAAGTCGGGGTAGTGAGGACCGGCACTTCTTATTGATTGTTATTGATTAATTCTTATTCTTTATCTGTGGTAATTGTTTGTTTTTATTCTCTGTTCGTCGGGTCTTGCATTGTGTCTTATTGTTAGCAACTGTATTATGCTTGTCCAGGCACCTATAGAGTGATGACCCTGGAATCTGGCCTCTGATACAGTCTTGCTGTTGTCTATTTGTATCTGGTTGGTTATTTGTTGTTGTTTGAATTTCTATTTGTGAGACTGTATTGTGTGATTCTCTGTTTGTGAATCTTTATTTGCTGTTCTTGTTTGTATCTTGTTTGTCACCATGACTGATACTGATCCTACTAGTTCTGGTACTACTCAGAATTTAATAAGTAAGTTAGATATTGGAGATCCATTATATCTTCATCCTAGTGATTCTAGTGTTTTGACTATTGTTAGTGTCAAGTTGAAAGGTACTGAAAATTACTCTGTCTGGTCTAGCTCTATGAAGTTGGCTTTAGAAGCCAAGAATAAGTATGGTTTTATTGATGGTTTATGTGAAAGATCCACTGAGGATCATGTGCTTGCTAGTCAGTGGGATAGATGTAACTCTGTGGTATTGACTTGGTTGTTAAATTCTGTTTCTGAAGAGTTATTTCTAGGACAAGTGTTTTCAAAATATGCTTATGAGGTTTGGGAGGACTTAAAGGAAACCTATGACAAGATTGATGGTTCTGTGGTTTATGATTTGTTTAAAAAGATAAACTGTATTTCTCAAAATGGTTCTGCTGTAGCTGATTACTACAATAGACTAACTACTATGCGGACACAGTTTGATGCTATGCTTAAACTGCCCACATGTTCTTGTAAAGCAGCCAAAGATTACAATGATTTTACAATGTTAATCAAACTAATGCAATTTCTAATGGGATTAGATGATGTTTATCAACCAGTAAGAACTAATTTGTTAACCAGAAAAGAATTTCCATCTGTCAAGGTTGCCTATTCTGTGGTTTCTAGGGAGGAATCACATAGGTTGTCGAGTAGTGGGTCTAAAGGTCAGAATGTATCTTTTGTTTCTAAATCTAATCAGTCTTTTGAGTCAAAGAAGAAAGTGTTTAATCAAAGAGGACCTAATTCAAGTTTAAAGTGTATACATTGTAATATGATTGGTCATACTGTTGATAGATGCTTTGAGATAATTGGTTATCCTCAAGGATTTAGGAAAAGAACTAACAATGTGTCTGGTAAAAATACATCAACTAATAAATCTAATGCTACTGTTGGATCATCTGCTAGTGTGTCTACTTCTGGTTTGCCTTTTACATCTGAGCAGATAGCAAAGTTGTTAAGTTTAGTTGGTGAGAAGTCTGGTGTGGAGTCAACAAGTGTAGGAGGTGAGTCCTGTACTGTTAATAGTTCTGTTAGTTGTTCAAGTTCTATGTTTTTTGGAAATGTTTTTAGTTGGATTGTTGACTCTGGGGCTAGTGAACACATGGTTAATAGTGATAAAGATATGTTTAATACTGTTGATGTTTCTGAATTTAATCTTAAAGTTGGTCACCTAAATGGCACCAATGTTAAAGTTTTGAAAATTGGTAATATCAAGTTAATGGATAATATCATTTTAAAAGATGCGTTTTATGTCCCAGGGTATCGTGTGAACTTGTTGTCTGTTCATAGATTAGCCAAAGATAATGGTATTGATGTTGTGTTTAATGAGAACAGTTGTATATTACAGGATTCCAAATCAAGGAGAATCCTGGTGACTGGTAGTCAAGATAGTGGTCTATATTTTGTTGGTAAAAATGGTAATTCTGTGAATGTTTGCTTTAATAGTTTTGTTAAGTCAAGTTTGTGGCATAGCAGATTAGGTCATCCATCTGATCAATTTCTAGTTGTGTTAAAAGAGAATTTTGATGTTAAAAGTGTTGAACATGGTCCTTGTGATATTTGTCATAGGGCTAAACAAGTTAGAGTTCCATTTCCATTAAGTGAACATAAAACTAAGTCTATTGGAGAGTTAATCCATCTAGATTTGTGGGGTCCATATAAAGTTACCAGTTATGAGGGGTTTAAGTATTTTTTAACTGTTGTAGATGATTTTTCAAGAACTGTTTTGTGTTATTTGTTAACAAGTAAGACATAAGTGTTTGAAAATCTGTGTAACTTTTATGAACTTATTCTAACTCAGTTTGAAAAGAAAATTAAAACAATTAGAAGTGATAATGGAACTGAATTTGTTAATAATTAAATGGGTATGTTTTGTAAAAGCAAGGGTATTTTACATAAAACGTCTTGTTCCTATACACCACAACAGAATGGTGTGGTGGAAAGGAAACATAGACATCTCTTGAACACATCTAGAGCTTTAATGTTTCAAAGTAGTTTACCTCTTAAATATTGGTCTGATTGCATTTTGACTGTTGTTTACTTAATTAACAGGTTACCCTCTTCAGTGTTAGGTGGTAGAAGTCCTTATGCAATTGTGTATGATTTTAAGCCCTCTTTAATTCATCTAAGGAACTTTGGATGTCTTTGTTTTAGTACCGTTTTGTCTGAAACTTATAAGTTTGCTTATCATGCTGATAAGTGTGTGCTTATTGGTTATTCTAATGTTAAAAAGGGATATAAATTGCTAAGTTTAGACAATAAAAAAGTGTTTTTTCCAAGAGATGTGAAATTCTATAAAAATGTATATCCTTTTAAATCAAATCTGATAAACAGTCAAGAGTTGTCTAATAAAACAGATCTAAATCATGTAAATTTTTTCGATTATACTGAAACAATGTTGTCCGAAGTTCCTGCAGTTCCCAATGATGAAGAGGGTACAACTGGTGCTCAAGATCACTACAGTGATGATCAGCAGCCAATGTCACCCTCTACATCTGCCACTGCCCCAAATGTTGAGAGTGATCAACTTGAAAGTGGGCAGTTAGGAAGTAGTTGTCCGGGTAACAATGGCGAGGCAGAGGACACTGTAGGATCACATGATGAGACCAACCTATCTGAGGGACAATCTGTTAGGAGATCTTCTAGAAAAACATTATTTCCTAAAAGATTTGATGAATTTGTTGTCGAAGGGAAAGTTAAGTATGGTATTGAGAAGGTTGTTAATTATGCAAATTTGTCTTTTGATAATCTGTGCTTAGTTGCTTCGTTAAATAAATCAGTTGAACCAAATTCATATAATGAAGCTATTAAAGATACTAGGTGGATAGAAGCTATGAATAATGAGATGGAAGCTCTTCATAGAAACAATACATGGGAGGTTGTAGATTTGCCTAAAAATAGGAAACCCGTTGGTTGTAAATGGGTTTACAAAATCAAATATAAGGCAAATGGTGAGGTTGAAAGATATAAGGCTAGATTAGTAGCTAAAGGTTTTAATCAAAGAGAAGGTATTGATTTTGGGGAAACTTTCTCGCCTGTTGTAAAGATGGTAACTGTAAGAATTGTGTTGAAACTTGTTGTGAATAGCTGTTGGCCATTATATCAGCTTGATATTAATAATTCATTTTTATATGGTACATTATCTGAAGAAGTCTATATGTCTTTGCCACAAGGTTACTATAATAGTGATAAGAATAAAGTATGTAAGCTTGTTAAGTCCCTTTATGGACTTAAACAAGCTCCTAGAAAATGGAATGAAAAGTTAACCTCTGAGTTAGTTGATATGGGCTTTGTTCAGAGTTTATGTGATCATTCTTTGTTTATTTTAAGTAAAGTTGATGTGTTGATAGTTTTGTTAGTTTATGTTGATGCTATAGTGGTTACTGGGAATAATCTGTCTGAAATAACAAGAGTAAAAAAGTGTTTAAGTGATAACTTTAAAATAAAAGACTTGGGTTTACTTAAATAATTCCTTGGTATAGAAGTCTTATATTCTAGTGGGTCAATCTGTTTGTATCAAAGGAAATACTGTCTTGAACTGCTCAATGAGTTTGGGTATTTAGGTTGCAAGCCTGTTGGAACACCCATTGAGCAGTCACATCTTGTAACAAGTAAGATAGATAAAGATAAAAAAATTTTGGAAAATATAAATGGTTTCCAAAAGTTAATTGGCAAGTTGATATACTTGTCGTTGACCCGTCCAGATATAAGCTATGCTGTCTAATTTCTGAGTCAATATATGCATAAACCATGTCAATCACACTTGGACATAGCTTTAAGATTGTTGAAGTACTTAAAGTAGTGTCCAGGAAAAGGTGTTATGTTTAGGAAAACAGGTGATCTTGAACTTTCAGGATTTGTTGATTCAGATTGGGGAAAATGTACAATAACTAGAAAGTCTGTTACTGGATTTGGAGTATTTCTTGGAGACACTCTTGTATCCTGGAAAAGTAAAAAACAGAGTGTTGTTTCAAGGTCCACAATTGAGGCTGAGTATAGAGCAATGTGCTCAGCCGCGTGTGAAGTAATGTGGATTAAAAATGTTTTGCAAGAGTTAAAGGTTAGTTGTACATTACCTATAAAGTTGTATTGTGATAGTAAATCTGCAATATCCATTTCTTTAAACCCTGTTTTCCACGAAAGAACAAAACACTTTGAATTGGACTTGCATTTTTTGAGGGAAAAAATAGCAAGTGGCATTATTGAACCACAAAAAATTGCTTCTGATATTCAGATAGCAGACATTTTCACTAAGGGGTTGAGCGTTGCTCAACATAGTATGTTGTGTGAAAAATTAGGATTATTTGATATGTTTGCTGTATGAATTATGGGGGGATGTTGAAATATATAAAATTTATAATTCATATTTCAAACATATATGGTTTGGGCTTTCTAACTGGGCTTTCTAATTACTTGTTCATATAATGGGCTAATTCTGTTTAAGTTGTTAGAAGTTGTTATATGCGGTTATTAAGGGCCAAGGGCTAAAAGGTGAAGTTTATGAAGAAAAGGGTGCAAAGTGCAACATTAGATATTTCAGCTATATAAGTGAAGAGAGAGAAGGAGCATAGCAGATTTCGAGATTCCTTCTATGGTTTCCCTTTCAATTTGCTCTGTATTTTTTTGTACTTGTTCATCCATTGTTGAAGATCATCATCTGGTGTTGTAGATCTCTGTGTTGATATCGCTTTTGTCTTAGAGATTTGTTCATCTCTGCATCTGTATCCTTAGAGTTTTTTACTAAAATAATGCTACTTTCAAAAACTAAATCACAACTAATGCTATAGTAAAAAATATTTTACTGATAATGCTAAAGCCATTAAAAATGGCGATTTTTTTTGGGTTGCAAGCTTTTTTACAGACTTTTACAGGGAATGTGTAAGACCCAATCATTGGCTTAGGTACATAAGCCATTAGGCCACCCGGGCTCGTCCGTTATAGTATCACGGGAACAAATCTATAACGCGTTATACTTCCATTTTCCCACCCCGACCTTAATCTATAACGCGTTAATATATAACGAAATCAAATTTTCGTTAATTTTATCACGCCGTTATTTTTTTTTTTTGAGTGTATTGTTGGTTGGGGGAAATTGTTGGGTGTGGTGGTGAGTGATGACCACCCCCACTAAAAAACTAAAAAAAGTTGTGAGTGGTGGAAAAATAGTCAATGACATGACGGAATTTGATTGGTGCTTGTGAGTGATAAATTCTATCACTAGTGAACCACCCCCTCCCCTTACAAATGGCGATTTTTTGACATTCATCACTGCCGTTCACCGTTGCACAACTACCCATCTCCTTTGGACTCTGACTACCGTCACAATACAGTTCACCGTTCCGACATCCATCCGGCACAATACAGTTCACCGTTCAGACATCCATCACAGGCAATCTCCATCACTGGTCACCTTCCACATATCGTAACCACCTTCACTACTTCATCTTCTTCTTCTCCGATAACTGTTCGCCGGAAACCTGCAACACCATCGTTAATCATCATCTCCAACGTTCATCGCCGATCACCGCCGTTCTCCGATCATCTTCTCCGATCATCATCGTTCACTTCTGACCACTACCTCCGATCACCTTCATTCCCACTGCCGTTCTTCATCGTCATCGATCAACAACATCATCATCATCGTTTAATTATCTTCTCCGTTTACCGATAACCTTCACCTCCGTTTTCCTTCCACCGCACCGTCAGCGTCATCATCAATTTTCTCAGACTTTAAAAGAAATCGCCAATAACAATGACAATTATGTGTAGAATTTTATCTTTTCGCCATTAAGACCATGTGTAGTGGGGCATTATAGGGCATTATAGGGCAAAAAAAAACGCCCCCTTCCCCATTACATAGGGCATTATAGGGTAAAAAAAATGGTTTGGCGTTTTAATGAAAACGCCTAAAATGAATTGTGGAAGGTTTGACTGGGTTTGACTAGCCAATGAGAAAATAGTTTGTTTTTTTTATTTTTTTTTTGTTTAATGACTGGTAGGGGCATTATTAGGCATTATGCCCACTACACCACTTTTGCAATAATGCCCCATGCTGATTGGGATGCCACGTGTCGGATAATGCCCCATGGTGGGGGCATTATTTTTCTTAACTACTACACATGGTCTAACAATGACAATTTTGTCAGACTTTAAAAGAAATGGCCATTAGACTCACAGGTATGGGGCACGTGAAAGGGCCCGTCTCCTTTTTTGGGCTCGTCCAACACCGCCCCCAAGGAGCCCAGCTTGGCTTCTCCGTCGGATTTCAGACGTCCAAGACGGTGCTGAAAAGTTGAATGGGGTGGGCCCCACTAACGTTAACCTGCAACAAATTAAAAAAAAAAAGAAAAAATTCACCCCACCGCTATAAATTCAACCCCTTTTCACCCCACTTTTTTACCAAACTACTCCCACTTTTCTCCCATTTTTATAAAAAAAAATACTTCTCCCAACCTTAATTTAAAACCTTTATAAATACCCACATATCTATCCACTTTTATACCAAAATCCACCCACTTTCTCCAAACAACTCCCACATTTTTTATACAAAATACCCACATAATCTTCTCTAAAAAATACACCATGTCATTCTTCATCGGGTTCGACAGACACCATGGAAGCCGTAAATTTTTTTATAAACAAGGTGGTAGAGGCGACACAAATAATTTTGGAAGAAGAAGAGAAGGAGGAGGTTTCGTCACAACCACGAAACAGGAACCCACACATCGAGCGAGACCGAGAAAGTTAGTGATATTTTTTTTCTTAAATTTATATTCTTGTATATTTATTCTTAATTTTTAAAGTTTATGTTTTTAGTCTTATTTTTTTAATTATAAGTTATATACATATTTTGTTATCTCGTAGGTGCTAACCAAAGATTAATCGTTGATTACTTTGCGGACGAGCCGCTGTACTCGGAGGCTATTTTTAGACGCCGTTTCAGAATGAGTCGTCGACTTTTCTTACGTATCGCCGACGATTTAGCCGCTTATCACCCGTTTTTTACCCAGCGACCCGATGCTAGAGGCAAAATGGGCTTCACCACCTTACATAAATGTACTGCGGCGATTCGTCAACTTGCTTATGGGACGACAACCGATTCTTGGGACGAATACTTAAAGATGTCCGAAAGACAAGCTAGAGAATGTTTATACAAGTTTTGCAAATTTGTGGTGAAGCTCTACAGCCAAAAATATTTGCGAAAACCGAATCACAATGATGTTCAAAATTTGTATCAACACCACCAAGCAAGGCACGGTTTTCCAGGCATGCTCGGGAGCATTGATTGCATGCATTGGTCATGGCGGAATTGTCCTACCGCTTGGCGAGGAATGTATACGCGAGGCGATCAGGGACATCCAACAATAATTCTAGAAGCTGTTGTGGAGTATAGACGCGGGTATTATCTTGCCGATGGAATATACCCACAATACTCTACAATAGTTAAAACGGTTAGGCATCCTGCGGATGAAAAAAGAAAGAAATTTGCCAAGTTTCAAGAAGCGGCTAGAAAAGATATTGAACGGTGTTTTGGGGTTCTCCAACAAAGATGGCATATTATTGAAAACCCAGCACGCGCTTTTACACCCAAAACGTTGCGATACTGTATGTATGCTTGTATTCTGCTGCATAACATGATCCTCGAAGACGAAGGACATGCAATTTGTGAGTATGACGAGAACGCGGTGGAGGAGAATAATGTTCCGGTTAGCGGAGAACAACAAGATTTGAACAGGTTCTCGTTACATAACGATTTCACACATGTCAATCTTCAATCGGACTTGATCGATCACATTTGGAGTCTCGGAGAAAACAACGCGTAGTTTTTTTATTTATTTGTAACTTTAGGCTTTTTTTTAATTTAAGTTTAGGTTTATTTTTTTAAATGTAATTTTAAGTTTTTAGGATTTTTATTTTAAATGTAATTTTAAGTTTTATTTAAATATAACTTTTTTTATTTTTATTTACTTTGTTTTAATTAATATGACAAAAAAATAAATAATAATAAAAAAGGAGGAGGAGCATCCCCACACCCTTGGATAGTCTCCAAGGGGAGGGTCCTTCTCCTTTGCCTACGTGGCGCTTAGGTGGAGGATAGTCCTTTGAAGACTATCCTCCCCCATACCCAATGGTCTTACAAATGGCATAATGTGCAGAGGTGTAACTTTTCGCCATTTGGAATGGAGTATTGTCAGAATTTCGCCATTTGGAATGGAGTTGGTACCTCAAGTCTCCTGCAAACTTCGAAGATTCCCTGAAAAAGTCTGTAAAGCCTACAACCCCATAAAAAATCGCCATTTTGAATGGCTTTAGCATTATTAGTGAAATATTTTTGACTATAGCATTAGTTGTGATTTAGTTTTTAAAAGTAGCATTATTTCAATAAAAAACTCGTATCCTTAGAATTTTGTTTGTATTTCGTTCAACTCAAGCAGATTACCTCAATCTGTTGGATCTATACTTTTGTATTGTTAAAGATCTCATAAATCTTGAGATCAAGGGTTTTGGTTGGGATCTTTTGGGTTGGATAAGAAATAAAGTTTTTGTCGCTATTTCTGATGTTCGTGTTGTTCTAGTTAGATTTATACCATTTTACACAATGAAATATATATATATATATATGTTAACTTATCTATCGTGTCATTCCAGAATATATTTGTTGCAGGAACAGACAACTCAGCGATAATCGCAGAATGGGCTTTATCAGAACTCATTAATCATCCAAATGTCATGAAAAAGCAATAGCTGAAATTGATAATGTTGTGGGTAAAAACAGGCTTTTACAATAATCAGACATACCGAACCTTCCATACCTACAGGCAGTTGTCAAGGAAACGTTACGTCTCCACCCACCTGTCCCGATGATTCCAAGAAAATCAACAGAAGATCGCGTAGTTGCAGGTTACCATATTCAAGCAAACACTACTATTTTTATCAACGTGTGGGCCCTTGATAGAGACCCAAACCATTGGGAAAATCCACTTGCATTCAGGCCCGAAAGATTTGAAGAGAATCAGATGGATGTGAGAGGACAACACTTTGAGTTGTTACCGTTTGGGAGCGGGAGGAGGATGTGTCCAGGGACTTCGTTAGGATTGTAAATGGTCTATGCAACGTTTGGTGCGATGATTCAGTGCTTCGAGTGGAAGGCTGGGAAAGATGGGAATCTTACTAGCGTTGATATGGATGAGGGACGCGGTTTAAACCTCCCTAAAGCGAACCCTTTGGTTTGTGTTCCTGTGGCTCGACTTGATCCAATCCCGCTGTCAATTAATTAAGTCATGGTTTGAGTGCTAGTCACACTAGCTAGTTTTCATAAGCTGCTTTTGATTTCTTATCGTTCATGTCATTTTAATAAGTTACATAATTTAAATAATGAAGAATGACTGCAAAAACGGACACGGGACTAAATCGCTTCCAAAACAATTAGCTGTGTGTCAGGGGCGGAACCAGAGAGGGGTCAAGAGGGTCCGCTGACCCCCCGGACATAGAAATTTGTAAGATTTTTATATGTACAATCTCAGATTTTTCTAGGAAAAAACATGTTTTAGACTCTCTAGTTGAAGCTGGTAGAAAAGAGAGTCTTATGATGACCCCCGACAAAGAAGTTCTGGTTCCGCCACCAGTGTGTGTATTTTTTCTTTTGATATTCTGAAGCAAACCCAACAAGCAACAATAAAACCAAAAATTGTTGCAGGACTAGTGTTCTTGTTAAAATGATAAAATGAATAGCCATGTTATTTCATTTGATCATATTCTTTCATTTTTATACTTTACGTCTCATACTTCTCTTACTTTGTTTTTGTTTGTTATACATGGGCTGGATGTTGTTGCTATATGGTTCGAGATGGGCTTGTACCAGGGAACCTGTTGTTGCAGTTGGGCTTATAAAGATTGCAAGGACCAGGGAACTATTGGGCTTATTCTTGAAGGCCTGTGGTTTGTTAAGTGTGTTATAACAAAAACAAATCCGGGTTATCCGGATCAGATATAACATACCATACCCGAGTTGGCTATATATAATTTTGTACCCGAGTGTCATAAGGGTATCTGAGATTTTTTCCTTCTCTCTCGTTTGTTCTCTCAGTTTGGCGATTTAGGGTTTCATACGACAAATCTCGTCGGTTTGCTGATTAATCTTTGATTCTTGTGTTCGTGTATGTCGATCGTCAAGTTGATGATCGTCTGAGAGTTCGAGAGCGTGTCTCAGTTCATCTTTCAGTTGTAATTTTAAATATTCAGGTTTTTTGGGTTTTTATAAATTCTCTTGTTTGGTTATTCTTGTGTTGGTTCAGAGGATACCATCATTTTGACATGGTATCAGAGCGTTCATAAGCTCTTGGGTGTATTTTTTGTTCCGCTGTGTTTTTCTAGAGTTGGATCGGTTCAGGTCTAACTGGATCTGACTTGGATCGCTTCTGGTTGACACCGAATCGGTTCTTGGAGTGCGTGCTTTGTGAAGATATTTGGGGATCTTGAAGGTTCGAAACCCTAATCTAGGGGCTGTACTCGAGACAGAATTACATCTCTCCAGTTTCTTCTTTCTCTCATGAATTAGGGTTTGTTACTGTAAAACTTTGATCCGTTGTTTGTCGAAGTTTATAACATAGATCCGGTTGTAATTCACTAGAGATTATCACTTTCATAATCTCTTTGTTGGTGAGAGTGTTTGAGAGGTCTGTTCTTGTGTTTTTTTGTTTCAAACAGTTCGTTTCGTCTTCGATTCCTGGGTTGTAATATTTGATTCAAGATTTGTATTTATTTGTTTGAGATACCAGTTCTCTTTGGGTTGTTTTTCGCTTCTATTGCTATTATCGTTCGTGGTAGTCTCTGATTAGGATTCACATTTTTGGGGTTTCTTGTTCTTCTTGGGGTATTGTCTCAGATCCGTGTTTGATCGAAGCAGATTTGTGTAGATTATGAGGAATCCTTGGAGTTTGTGGCAGTTCATAAGATCTGCTAATTCCGGATCTGTTACTCTGGTTTAGATTTGTAAAGATCATTGAAGATCTGGGCTATTGTATGCTGTTGAAGAAGGTTGATCTGAGCCTTGGCAGACGAACATATTCATCTCTTTTTTCTCTCCATCAGCGCTTCATTGCTATTACCGGCGCAAGTGAGAGAGTTGCTCTACAGGCTTTGAAGGTGAGTGATTGGTATCTTGAAGGAGCAATCGATGTATTCTATAGTCAACCCCGAGTCCAGCAGACATCTACAGATTCAAGACATCTCGAGAAACTCTACAACAGATACAGAGATCCTTATGCTGATATGATTTTGGCTGATGGTATTAACACCCTATGCAATGACCTAATGGAATTTATCGGTGGCTTGCAATCTCTCGGGATAGATATGTTGGAGAGGTTTTGTGAGCGTTTACCATATATACGTTCTGAACTAAGTGATAACCAGAAGTTCAAGGAGATCTTTGGAGTTATTGCTCTGTTTAGGATTCAATCCTTGAAGATTGTAAAATCCTAACCAGATTTGGAGAAACCCTAACATGGGTTTATCATCCGGGTGAGATCTCTCCTTGATTAAACTTTCCTTGTTTGTCTTATTTACTCATTTTTTAATTTCTTGATAATTGATGCCGGGGTAGTTTGGACCGGTTTGTTTTTAATTGGGACACAGGACGGGTCACATCCTGTTGCATTCATCTTTTGTGCATATTTGGGGATTGTTTTTGACGTTAATATAAGTACAGCATCTGTGCTAAGACTTGAGTACAATCTCTTGCATTGTTTGTGTTTTTTTTTGTGGTTCTAGTGTAGTTATTTTTCCGGCTTGTTTACCGATTGTGTTAATGTTGGACTATTATTGTTGGTCTAGGTCCAAAAGGCTTTCTTGATAGGTCTGCGGAGGCACCTTTGAGTGATGAACCTCTGAACGGGCTCGATGGCTTGGTTTTGCCTTATGTGATTTGTTTTGTTTATAGATTTCTTAACCAATCTATTATGTGGAAAAAAGTTATTAAAGTTGTGAATAAGTGTGTCTAAGTATTTGATTGACTTGGAAAATATTGTTTACAAACCAAGGTTTATATCAATTTCTTCAAATATGTCGTCAAGTGTTTTCTAACTTGTTGTTTATCAGCTTGTCGTGTGCATTTGAGTCTAGGGTTCTTGTGTATATTGAATCCGTGTTTGTTCAAGAATTGATTATTTGAAGGTATAGAATACAATCTTGTAGAGTTTATACTCATAGTTCCTGTTGGTAGTTTCGATCTCTTTGTTTTTTTTTTTTTGGTTCAATAACTATACACATGGTGTTTTCTTGTTATTTGATCATTATGCATATATGCTATGATTATAGAATCCTGTAGTTCTCATTTTTGTTACTGATGTATAAATTTCTGGTAATATAAATTCTGTGAATGTTGAATTCAGACGGTTGTGTTCATTTGTCAAAAATTATTCTTGATGTTACGAGCCGATGTGACGTGAATTTTTTATCTTGGTTCATGTGATTAGTTTGTGTCTTGAACGGTTTAAATGTCTTTCGAGTGTGGTCTGTATGTCTACTTGTCTATAATGTTGTTGAATGGTTAGCTTGATAGCTTGACCTATTTGTCTTATTGTTTGGTTAGTCGAGCTGTGTGGCTCACGTATTTTGATCACCAGTACTGTCAGGATTGTTTTTGAATGTTTTTTACAGCTTTGTATTTGTTCTCGTGTGTGAGATGTATGTTCCAGTTGCAAATCGTGTGATTTTGTATTTTGTTGGAACTTGTTTTGCTGTATCTTGTAGACTTATGTATACATTGTTACCAGTCTTGTTGCTTGAATCTTGTGATTCATTGGTTTTAAAAGTCATGTGACTTTTATATATTATCAGATGTGTGTCTGATGATGCTTGAACAAACATGTATTCCTTTGGTTATTGGGATCGCTGTGTGTTTGTTTTTCTTATAAAGGTTATGTTATCTTAAAGATGTAATCTTCCATGGTGTTTGTCTTTATCTCACTGGTCTAGGATTTCTTATGTTTTGAGTCCGATCGTAGTGAGGTTTGTGTAGGATCATTGTGTTGGTGATCTTATTTGTTTCTTATTCGTCTCTTTGAGACTTCATCGTCGATCGTAGTGATGTTAGTTCACTGGTCTAGGTGATGCTTGTTTTTCTTCCACACTGGTCTAGGGTCGTGTGTAGATTCTTCGTGTTGTTGAGTCTAGTCCCGTTAGATCGTAGTGTTGGTTTTCTTGAATCTTGTGATTCGATATTTTTTGTGAAGTTGTAAAAGTTTTTGCTTGAATCAAATTAGTCTTTAAGCTCTTTATAAGTTGTAAAAGTTTTTGTTCAAGTCAAATTAGTCTTTAAGTTCTTCACAAGTGTTGTTTTTCAGACGTGGTTCTGAAGTTTAAAAGGTCATGTGACACTTCTGTTTTATCGGATGTGAATCTGATAGTGGTTTTGGAATCTTGTGGTTCCATCTTTGTTTGATCAGATCTATGAATCTAGATCTATGAATCTGATTTGGTTATAGAATCTTGTGAATTCATTGTGAATTTGAACATGTTTCCTACTATGTTTGACTTTTTCATATAATTGAAAGTTCTTATGTATGTTTGTTGGCGCCTGGTTAGTAATTCAACTGAAAGTGGATTTAGAGTTCACTTCTTCATTATGAATTTTATGCATTCGTTGACACTGATATTTGACATGTTTTTGTTCTAACAATGTTCCGTGTGTTACGGAGTCCGTATACGGAATCACATGATATGGTTCTATCATCGTATTGAATCGTGTGATTCAGGTATTCAGGCGTTGTTCTGAATTTTATAGTCTTGTGAGACTTTGTATTATCGGATTGTTTCCATGATAAAATCCAGTAATTTGTTTTTGATCAGATTATGTTTTATTTTTCCTGATTGGTTTCTTTCTGGTTTTAAGACTTGATGAATGTCTAATGATATGTGGTTTTTTTATTTCTCAGTGAAGGCTTTAAAGTTCATTTGCTGATTAATAATCTTAATTCAAAAAGTTTTATCATTTCTTTGAAGAAAATCTTAGACGTTTCACTTGATTTATTGGTTTCAAATTTTTGGCGCTCTCTAAAAAATTATTTTGTGAACTTGATATTGTACTCTAAGATAGTATTTAGAATGTTCTAAATTTGAAAAGTTGTTGTGCATTTGAATCAGGTAACCTTTTAATGTTTGTTGCATTCGTGAGAAATAAAAACCTCAAGGTTGAGAATGTTGTGTGTGTTATGTATGCTTCTTCATAATATTACAAGCACCTCATTTCTTTACTACATGTGACCATTGTTTGGTTTTAGCAGCAACATGAAATGTCCGAAAAAGAAGGGATCTGGTTCGGCTGCAGATGGCTGGGCAGATTTGGTTGCAGATGGTTCAGCAGGTTCGGCTGCAGATGGTTCAGCAGGCTCGGTTGCGAATGGCTCGGATGGTTGATCATTGGTTGATGGCTCGGATGCGGGTTCTGGTTTCTTGATGGTCCCAACCTTAACGTACTTGCTCATGAACTTGTATTCCCATTCTTGCAATGCCTCGAGCTCAAACACACCGAGACCAGTGAGATCACCGTTCAAGCCTTTCTCTTCAAACGAATTTTGGCTAGAGCTCTACTAGCATCTTTCCCTGCAAATAGTGCGTAAGGTCCACCTGGTTCGTAAAACACCTGCTTTATATTTTGAATATATTTTGAAATTTGTACATTTTCATCTTAAGTTGGGATTGAGTATTTGTTTCATGATATTCATGTTTTTTTTCTTTCCAACTGAACTTTCGTTTTTAATTAGTTGAAAGGTTGAAACATGTTTGGTGTATTTGAGTATAAAAATGAGGGGGGGTGTTAAAATGATAAAATGAATAGCCATGTTATTTCATTTGATCATATTCTTTCATTTTTATACTTTACGTCTCATACTTCTCTTACTTTGTTTTTGTTTGTTATACATGGGCTGGATGTTGTTGCTATATGGTTCGAGATGGGCTTGTACCAGGGAACCTGTTGTTGCAGTTGGGCTTATAAAGATTGCAAGGACCAGGGAACTATTGGGCTTATTCTTGAAGGCCTGTGGTTTGTTAAGTGTGTTATAACAAAAACAAATCCGGGTTATCCGGATCAGATATAACATACCATACCCGAGTTGGCTATATATAATTTTGTACCCGAGTGTCATAAGGGTATCTGAGATTTTTTCCTTCTCTCTCGTTTGTTCTCTCAGTTTGGCGATTTAGGGTTTCATACGACAAATCTCGTCGGTTTGCTGATTAATCTTTGATTCTTGTGTTCGTGTATGTCGATCGTCAAGTTGATGATCGTCTGAGAGTTCGAGAGCGTGTCTCAGTTCATCTTTCAGTTGTAATTTTAAATATTCAGGTTTTTTGGGTTTTTATAAATTCTCTTGTTTGGTTATTCTTGTGTTGGTTCAGAGGATACCATCATTTTGACAGTTCTAAACAACTTTCTTCTACGATTAAAACAACGAATCACATGTGCTACGTATATGTAATAGCATTATTACATATATCTAATTCTACGTATATGTAATAGCATGATTCAGAATAATCACCAATATCAAATTTGTATGATAAATTGAATTTGCATGATAAAACCTTTTGAATAACACTTTGGGTGGCTTTTAACCAGTTCATCATATATTTTTTGGTAAGTTTTAAACTTGACCCGTTTGACTTGTTAAAGATAAAACTAAACTTAAATCGACCCATATGTAAGTAAATGGGATGAATACATTTTCAGTTTGATTCGGTAAATAATTATAAAATAGTTGATTTTTGATAAACTCTCAAGTCTAGAAGTTCATTTATAACTATGAAAAAACCAAGATGATATTCAACACCAATCTGCGACTAAGAACCGCTGGGCTCATATTAAAGTGAAGTTAAGACTTAAGCTACAAACATTACTAACAAAGTAAGACCATTGGGTAGAAGGAGATCAACACATGATGTACGCGAGTCAAATAAATAAAATTTTTAGTAAATTGGTTCAAACTGTGCTTCTATTTGCATGCTCATATTTCTTGCGGTTTTGTTTTACATTTGTCCTTTTTAACCATTGTTTATTGTGTGCAGGGTGCCACTTTATATTCTGCATGTTTTGTTGAACACCCATTTTTGTTTTCTTTAGTAGGTTCATATTCACTTATGTAGTAGGATTTTGTGTTATAAAATGGCCAAAGTGCCAAATCTGTTAGATATTTTAGTGTAATCGGGGATTGACTTGGTGATCAAAGCGAATAATAATACACATCAAGCAAGTTAGGAGGTGCGGGAGTGCATGCTTGTTTGAGTTATTATTATTCGAAGTGTACGGGCGGAGCCCGTACTCTACGGGGGTTCCAAGGGGGCAGCGCCCCCTTGGCGGGGGTCCGGGGGCAGCGCCCCTGGGAGCAGGGTCCAAGGGGCAGAGCCCCTGGCTGGGGTCGAAAAATTTTATTTTTATTAAATTGCTTTAATAAAAATGTGTCGGAAAATTTTATTTTCTGAATTTTGCCACATTTTCGAAATGTTTGAAACAATGGCAGTTAAATGGCAGTTTTGTCCTAAAAATAGAGTTAACTGCCATTGGGCAGTTACACCCCAAAAACCCAATTTCGTATTCAGTTTTTGATCACAATTTTCTGGTTCATCAATTCACACAAATAGCATACACTAGTTCAATTTCTCGAAATCAGAGTTGTATCCGATTGAATTATTCGGGTGAACCACCGAAATAATTTGATCTGAGAGTGATTACACGCCTCTCTGATCATCCGACAATCTGAAAATTCCCCAACAAAATCTGTTTTTTTTTTTTTCAACAATATTTTTTTCTGCTATTATTAAAAAAAAATAGAAAAAGTAGTATCAGCATCCCTATGGTTCTTGTTTGACTGAAATTGTGATTCCTGGGTCGGGTCGATGTGGGCCAATACATGTTTTCAACTGTGGGCTGACCCGAAAAGGTCCTGTTATAATGATTGTGATTCCTGGGTTGGGTCGGTGTGGGCCAATACATGTTTTCAACTGTGGGCTGACCCGAAAAGGTCCTGTTATAATGATTGTGATTCCTGGGTTGGGTCGGTGTGGGCCAATCCATGTTTTCAACTCTGGGCCGACCCGAAAAGGTCCTGTTATAATGTGTAGATGGGCCGTGTCTAGTGATTGATTATTGATCTTTTTTGCTTTTTAAAAGTTTGGTTTGTTGGTCCACTTGTTTCAGACTTTCAGTGGCTGGTTTTCTTTCTATATAAGTATGTGAATTCTGAATATGATTTTACGTATCTACTCCACTATATGCTGCTCTATAACTTCATTTTTAAGTAAAAAAGCTGTTGAATATTAGTGATAAACAGGTTGGATTGGACGAGTTGTGTAACATCGTTCTACTACTGGTTGGGTCGGGTTGACCTATGGGTTGTGTAAGACTATTTTAATATTGGTCGGATCGGGTTGACCTAATATAAGAAAATTGACAACATATGGAAAAAAATGTTGTTCACTGATACGGGTCACCTACCCTAAACCCATCTCTGGCCCAAGCAACCCGACCCAGACCCAAATTACTTGCATCACATGCCCACGTTTACATGTTCAGTAGTTAATTCTCATGCATTTTAGGATAAGCCAATCATTTCAAGTTTCCATGTTTATGCATTATCCCATCTTTACTACAGTTAGCTTTCCATTTTTCTTGTATTTAAGAATGGTTTGAGTTTAATGAAAGAAGGTAGAAAATTGTTGAATGAAACTTTAGTTTTATCTCTCTTCTTCTCTTATATTCTTGGGAGTTTGTAGGTTTTCTCCGTAAAACTATCATTCACCTTTCCTCGTAAAAGCACTTCTGATTTGTGTTCAAACTATAAAACTTATGTTTGAAGGTGGCACAACTTTTTAGTATAGTTTAAAACTTTGTAGTTAAGGCATTTTTCATAGATCAGTTTTTCTTAAATATGTTAAAAACAAGTATATTTTTGTAACTTTTATAGAGTGAAAACGTATGATGTTAAAGTTTTGGCTGAATTGTTATTTCTTTTTGGATATTTTCATCTAACACTTAATAACTTGATAAATGTAATTAACTAGAATTAAGCCCCCTTACGTTGCGGCGGGTCGTAAAATCGTGCCAAATAGCAACAATGTCACATGCCACTGCCAACAACAACCAACACTAAAGTTGTATTGTGTTAATGTGAAGAGGCTAGAATGAAATGTAAAAATGTATAAAAGAATAACTAAGTTGATCTAGAACCCATGCGTTACGATAAACTTGTCAAAAGAGAAAATAGACTTAAAAACGTTGAACCAAACATACATGTTGCGCCGTGTTAACTCGCAAAATTTTAAACGAAACGTAAAAACGTTGAACTACATACGCACGTTGCGCCGCGTTAACTCGCAAAATATAAAGCGAACATAAATAAAAAATTTGCGAAAGATGAAAAGTATAGAGTACCAAATTTGAAAATAAAAGAATTGTTAAGTTAAATTGCAAATAATAAAAAGTTTAGGATTAAAAGTAAAAAAAACAAATTTTATGAGGTTAGAATTACAAAAATAAAAACCTTAGGAAACATTTTTGGAAAACCCTTAACACATAACATCATAGATAAAAGAAAGTTGCTAATTAATATTATGTAATGTAATGTAAATGTAAAGTTCTACTTTAAACAAATAGATATTCTGGGATGAGAGGGTTTTTTTATTTTTTATTTTCACATCAATAGGAATAATAGACGTATCTACATGATTAACGAAACAATATTTAAGCTAATGATTTGCTAATTTGTTTTAAATAAACTTTAAACATAGGTAACTTTACAACAACACATTCACATTCAAAAAAATAATTAAAATGGTGCATAAATCCACCGATTTGAAATTTGAAAAATCTACATGGCAAGGTTTTTGTTATTTTTCATTAAATTCTATACCCTACCGCTAATCTTAATATTCTAAACGATAAGTACGATATTATAAATATTATTTTATTTCCTTGAAAATCAAGCAATATATGTAAAACCTATTCGAGTATCACTTGATTTCTATCCATAAAGTTTGAAGGAATATTTTCCACTCAATATCCGGAAAGTTTTAAGGAACATTTTCAACTCAATAATATATAAGTTGTGCATGCATGCATGCACATCAACCCTCTCACACAAAAGTGCTTATTTCCCAAATTTTTTCATACGTTTAAACATGGCAACACCATCAAGTTCCAACAAGAAGATCAAATTCTACTACGGTTATGGCGGCACGATCACACCTTCTAAGAGTAGCGGCAAACTAAGATACGAAGGAGGCACGAATGGGATTCTAAAGGTGGACCGAGGCATTACTTACACGGAGCTCGTTGTAAAGTTATGGGATGCGTGTGGACCGTCTATGCTTTTGAGGTGTAAGTTGCCACATGATGATCTTGACTCGTTAGTTAATGTCAGGTCGGATGAGGATCTTGCATATGTTCTTGAAGAATACGATCAATGCAGTGAAGATTTGAAGATCAGAGCCATTCTCGACGACACACTAAGGTTTTCTTGGGCTAGTGACCAGTTGTACTGTTTCAGGCCTAAGGATTTTCTCATGCAAGTCCACACAGTTGAGGCTAGTCGTTGATGGTTCAGCCAAGTTAACATGTGATGTTGCATTTTAGAATTTAGTACATTGGATCATGGTTATTTCTTGAATGTTTTATGTATGTTTCTTAAATGTTTGGATTGTAGAATGTTCGTGTTTGTGACTAATTTGTGTACTATGTTTAATATATTGATCCAGCAACTTTTCGTTAATTTCTTGATTCTAACATAGTTTTAAACGTAGTATCGTTTCTAATTCATTATTGTACCTATATTTGATGCAGATTTCTATCACAAATGAGCTGTATTCATATAATGTTTTTTGGTTTAATAATACACTTAAAAGAATTTCAGAACAAAAGTCACTTCTAATAAAACTTCTGTATAGACTGCTGCACAGGAGTTTCATCAATAGTTTAGTTAACTAAATGATAGAGCATTTAAATATAACTCATTACCCAATAAATTTACGGTATTCAACACTTATAGAAAACTAGATGTGGTAAAACGGGCGAGTTGGGCAGGGTTGGCCCTGAGAATTCATGTACCCTGTTTGAGCTCGAAAAAACGTGCCCTTAGGCCTTAACGAAATTGGGTATTGGGCTCACTAAAAGTCTAAACCTAACGCCAATGGGCTAGTAACTAATCTAAATCATAAAAATAGTTTTGTAAGTGAGCCTATGTTGGTGTTTGTATGAGTATACCCTATTAATTTATTTATTTTTATTACACAATGCATCTATCATTTTCTTGAAACTTTAGGTATGCGAATTTGATCGGAGAAGTTTGCTTTGGAAGTGTTTACAAGGGTTGTTTGGAATCAAGGAAGGTAGATGGACTAGGGAATGTTCATGGTCGAGTTCAACCATCAAATGCTAGCAAAAAGGCTCTTTTAATTGGTTCCCATCTAGAAACTTTATTATATGTTGTTATTTAGACAATAAACTAGGTTTAACCCCCAGCCGCGTTGCGGCGGGCTCTCTTAGCGAACATGAACACGGCAGTGTCTTTTAGCAAACGTGTTGTCTCTTAGCGAACATGAACATGGCAGGGTCTCTTAGCGAACGTGCTTCAACCTGTACGTTGCGGGTTAAAATACTTTTTTTATTGTCAAAACACGCCTTAATTTTAACCGCAAAAGGTGAAAATATAATCTTAAACTACTTTCCGTAGGTTCTATGGTACAACATGCTTTGAATAATCATCACTAGTTGTAACACCCGTGTGAACACACGGGTATGTTTAATAACGATCGAAAACAAATACTAAAAAACAGATTATAAGATATCATTTAAATTCTTTGCATTTAGTTACATATCTTTATAAAACAATGTTAATAACAGTATGTGTTAGTGTACATGTTTGATATAGAAATAAGCTAAGTTGGTTCCACAACAGCTTTTGTCTCAGATGCATCCTTAGCATCATCCTGATAGAAACAGTTATAAGTAACAAATGTATTATGTTTAGGATCAAAACGTTAAACCAAATACAAAAGCTCACACACTTCATCCGAGTGGCCACTGAATTAAGACTCAGTGTTTGAGTCAACTTCATTTTCAACTCCAACATCACCATGGAAAGCATCTTAAGGAAAGAAAGGAATTTGTTAATCATAATTATCATTGGAAGTAATCGATTGAACTTAAAAGAACAAAATCGTGTGAACAAATCAATAGAAATCAGAGTATGATACTTTAATGATTGAATACCTGAACAAAAGGAGAGATATATCACAAGCAAATTTTTTTTTGAACGTCCAACATAAGAATCGCCGGGTACTCCGTACGCGGCACCCATTGGCCGAAAGGTAGCCCGCGGTAGCCCAACCTGCACGCACGGAGCCCCTAGCCCACCATGCCACCAGTTCCAGGGAAAACCCGACCCTGCACCCACTCAAGGGCACGACAATGCAGAGCCGGTAAAACCCGGGTGGATCAGGAATCGAACTCAAGACCATTCGGCCAGGAGTCTTTCCCTCATCTCCATAACCACTGGGATATATCACAAGCATATATCACAAGCTATTTTCACTCCCAAATATATATTACATCATACTGTTTAAAGATAAGAGCTGCACCATTGTTCCCATTCTATATACAAATTCTTCGACCAGTGTTTGATTCACAAGTAGGTCATGGACATGATCACGACCAGCGATCCGGTTTCACTCCTTTGCTGGAGAAAATTAGTTCGTTTTGACTTCTCCAAATCGCCCAATTTATAATCTTTATCACACAAGTTATAAGCGTTATACCTTGGTAGCCCTTCGTGATGGACCATCAACGGTCTTTTGAGTTGTTGAACGATACACAAGACCTACACTAAATCCACGAAGTTTTCCAAGCTGGTCGGCTAACTCCCGCGTCGGAGACATGATAATGCTACCCACTCCACCCTCTAAACCCAATATAGCTTTATACAACTTCTCCAAAACCTACAAAATAACAACTTTTTATAACAATAAAAATCGCTTTATATAATATAACTCCATATGTCATATAAAGATTAAAATTACAACTAATATATAATTATATATATGCGTATAGAGTACATAATGACATATCTTACAGCCCATTTTCCGAAAACCATATTACAAAAGTTGGTGACTTATGCTAATAACATATGGCAAAAGTAAAGAATGGAACTTGTTTACTATGGTAGAAACCATCATCGAGCCTGTTAAAAACAGCCCCTGTACAAAAACAATAGTTATGCATAGATCACACAAACATTTTTCGCTTTTCATCTTTTAACTGTTTTAATGTTTTTTTTTTATCTCTAATTACTTTATTCATCTCACACACATATCATGAGTACCTAGAAGGATATATCTAGCATAGTCTTGTAATTTAACAAACATTTCCGGTTACATGATTACCATCAGCCGTTGTTTGAGATCATGATGATTTGATCCATCATGATTATCCAGACTCGACACTCGTTACGGACGACCCAGATGATAAAATAAAAATATTATTATTTACGACTCGTGTGCAAACAACTTACAACATCTCCACCGTCGTTCTCTTGAACAATCAGTCACCACCATCATATCACACCGGAATCTGTCCCGTCGCTATAAACAACAACAATAATAGTAATGATAAGAAATTGTTGATATGAACTTAAAATAAGTCGAATATAGCAAAGATTACAGTCGAACACTAAACACCAACCTTCCGCTGACAAACGGCCATTTTCTTCGTGGAGAAGGAATATGCTCCTCTTTAGAACTATCCTCTGAGCCCTCATCACCACTCCCCTCCTCTGCTTTTGAAGTTGGTTCCACAACAGCTTTTGTCTCAGATGCATCCTTAGCATCATCCTGATAGAAACAGTTATAAATAATAAACGTATTATGTTTAGGATCAAAACCATAAACCAAATACAAAAGCTCAAACACTTCATCCGACCTGCCATGCCACTGAATTAAGACTCAGTGTTTGAGTCAACTTCATTTTCAACTCCAACATCACCATGGAAAGCATCTTAAGGAAAGAAAGGAATTTGTTAATCATAATTATCATTAGAAGTAATCGATTGAACTTAAAAGAACAAAATCGTGTGAACAAATCAATAGAAATCAGAGTATGATACTTTAATGATTGAATACCTGAACAAAAGGAGAGAACAAAAAATAGCTTCTCACAAATCTTCTGATTCTAGAACAAATCATGATATATATACACATAAACAGATCAAAATCGAGAAATAGAAATTGTGCGAAATTGATAGAAAAGGGAGAAGATTGTTACGACATACCATAATTCGACAACTGCATTTTTAAGAAGATTGTACCTGAAGGTGAAAAAGATTGTCTGCAGGTAGTTTATCATCAAAGCCCTGATAAACAAAAAAGATGAGAAGTCAAAGGTCTATAGTGAAGAAGTCAGATAGTCAACAACACAAGCCTGCTATCATGATATATAAAGCTTACCATACCATCGATACCGATTACATCCTCGTGCCTTGTTCGATTACATTACAAAGATTACAATGTTGGAACATTAACATAATTTGTTGGAACATTTAGGAGTTGAGAATAGGAACATACAAAATTAGATTCATTAACAACAAAAACTAAAACTGAAACCAAAAACTAAACAAACCCATATTCTTGTTTTATTCTACTTTCAGTACAGTTATCGAATATCGCAAATTAACCTATAAACACAAATTAATCCATTAAGATCCAATCTCCATAAGAGCATGCCTTTGTAGCAACATCAAAATAAGGTCTGAACTTGTGCTCGACTGTAAACGCCCAACCATCATTTAATCAAAATCAATCAAATCAAGTATAGATTAGTAAACATCACCAATGAACAAAATTAATGCTAAACCAAATTATACAAAAAGAAATAACTGACAGATGAAATACAAATAGACAAAGCTATACACGTCCTGCGTATCCAGGTCCTCCCATGACTGAAGAAATAATTGACAGATGAGGATCCTCCAGTTTCAGATTCAATAAAATGTCATTCAAAACCTAAAAATCTATACAAATATCATAAAGATCTAATTAGTTTAAAACAAAAACTCACTTATTATTCAACAGATTCTTCACCGTCGCAACTATCACGTAAAACACCTCTAAAGACCTTATCTTTCTTTTTCAAAGTTGACCAAAAGTAAAACAGATGTTCAAACCACTGATTGAGTTATTCAAACGTCTGTTGAGCCCAACAGAGGTTTCTATCGGACATTTTGAAAAACAGACCTTATCTTTCTTTTTAAAAGTTGACCAAAAGTAAAACATATGTTCAACTAATAACATAACAAAAAAAATGTCAAAACAGATTCTTTAGTATAGTCAACTCAACTTTCAACTAAAAAATTATGATCTTTAATCATTTTAAACCACTAAGTCCAGCATATAATTAAACCTACTTTAACCCATTAAGTGAAGCGTTTTGGTAGCCGTAAATATGTAAAACCGTCTACTATCCGAGACGCTCTCTCGAAACGACGAGATCTACATCAATAAACAAAAGTTAAAACATAATTGGTGGCAAAAACAATGCTCCTCATAGGTTCAATCAAGTATATATCAACTAATAACATAACAAAAAAATGTCAAAACATATTCTTTAGTATAGTCAACTCAACTTTTCAACCGAAAAGCCACTAACTCTAGCATATAATTAAACCTACTTTAACCCATTAAACCCCAACATATTCAAAATTCTCAAAATATGCTTACAATTCATTCGCTTCTTGGTATGTATAGCTTGAAGCAACAGACAGAAGTTGTCCACCACAGTTGTATGCTAATGAAGCAATACTGTTTTCAAACTTTGGCATCTGACATAACAACAAGATCAAAATTGTGTCAAATCCTTTGAAAAACATTTTAAAATTGCATATTTAATTATTTAGAGCTCCTTTAGTGCCACTAAAACTTTAACTTTAGTATAAGAACGTATCATCGGATAATGAAAATTACCTCAAAAACTCTTTTTTTACTTTGAACATTCCATATGGTGACATAACCGTCATTATAACCAGTGATAAAGGCACCATCAGTCCTGAACACACAAAAATAAAAATTAAGAAGAACAATGATATAAAGTTATATGAAATTTCATGATTATTGAGTAGATAAAGAAAGGCTTCATCACCACCTCTACAATCGGAACCATCTAGGGCACCAAATAGAAGCTTTAAATCAAAAAGGTGAATAAAAATTTCGAAATCATTGTTTACCTGTGCAGATTTGATGGGCAATTCAAAACCAGAGGAGTGACGGGCGATTCAGGCGACGGAGGAGTGACGGAGGAGCTACGGAGGAGCTACGGACCGGCGGCCGGTGAGGGCGGCGTAGATGGTTCTGTTGTGAGGTATGGTTCTGAGAGAGATGATTTTTAGAGAGCATCTGAGAAAGGGTTTACCATAGTATAATTTGCATCTGGTTGAATCACCATCTAGTGAGAGAGAAAGAGAGCATCTGAGAGAGATGATTTTTAGATTTTGAAGACATTTATTTTGAGAGAGATTATAATAAGTTATTTGAATTTGAAATTTAAAACACCCGCTTTTTTATTGAGATGATTTTTAGATTTTGCCATTTTAAATTGTGATTTATTGACATTTTATAAATCACGAATTATGACATCACCTTGGACTATGTGGCATAGCTGAGAACTTGACACGTCAGCCTCTAAGCTCCCTTAATAGATAGTATAGATTAGGTAATTGATATATATAAGTATTTCTTTAGACCTTATCGATGCAATATGAACAATTTGCAAACATACTACTCAGCTATTAACTTTCCATTCGCATATAATCATCAAATATACATTCTGGTGATAAGATTCAATCCCACCATTAAATATATATTTATATTTTTTTTTGTTTTGAGACCTACACTATTTTTATAAAAGACAAATACCATTAAGAAATTAGTATTGCTTAGTTTTTTTCTTGTATATTTCGACACTTATTATTTTCCCCCTTTGTAGTACGTTCGACACTTATTATTTTCCATTCATAACACACAAATAAACCTGTAACCATGTTTCTTCTCCTCTCTTGTGCACGCAAACAAAAACTTAGAATCCTAATCTTTGTTTCAATACATACACAAATAAATGTAAAAAACATCGAGAGGCTCAGATACGTAATAGAGGGATGGGGGCAAAGAAGATGTGCCTTATCACATGGCTGCAAATACACGGTTGCATAGTCACAAAAGTTCAACTATGTCGTCCGGATATTGCCCCGCCAAGATACGGGTTGGATCTTCGATGTCTACCTTTTCTTAGATCATCACAACCTTTAAACAAATTCACTAAAATATAGCTACTAACACCACAATGAAAACCACCACCACCGTCTCGCCGCCGCAACCGACGATACCATGAACAATGCATAGGGTGCAATCATATGGAGCAGCCCCAAATTGAACAACATAACTATGTGGAAATGAAATTTGCCACTTAATGCTACACATAAATAGCACAAAAATGACAACCACCATCGTTATCACTCAGATCCAAAACACTTAAGCCGACAAACCGAGAAAAAACAGAGGTCATGGCAACTTATTAAGACAGCTAGAAATGGCTGGAAAGCCTCCGGCAACGGCATGGCCGCACCCGCCTCGATCTGTTTCTCTCTCTAGGATCCCCGTAGGTCTCCCTCTCTCTACAAAATGAGTCGGTGCATGTCCGGCGACGCCATTCAAACAACGACTCGTCGTCATATTGCAATGATGACACTGCCGCTATTCAAACGACCACTCGTCGCCGGTGGAACCACGAATATCACCGGAAAAAGAGTAGAGAAGACAGAGAATCGTATCAGAGAGAGAAAGTAGCGATATCAAAGAAAGAAAAGTGAAGGATCCATGTACAAAAGCAATGAGTTGTTATAGAAAACCATGACTTTTGTGACAAAACCAGCACACAGGTTTTAAATACCACCTGAAAATGACACAATATGCAAATAGTACAACAATCAAATGCATAAAAAACCAATTTAGCACAACTTACAACAACTTAAAGCCAAAACATATTGCAAAATAATAGTATATAAATGTATATTAATGTTTTTTATATATGAAAGTGGTTTATAAAAATCTTTATATATGTTTTTTCAAAAGAAGTGTGCCTCGGCTCAAGGGACCTTATCGCCTTGGTGCGCCTTGCGCTTCCTAAAACTAAGTATGTAACTAAGTAGTTCCTTTTCCTTTATCAATAGGATACTCTTGTTGATGCTGGTATGTTTGATGGTGCACTTGGTATCATATCTGTTATAACAACAATTTAGGTGTTGAACGTCACAGGAAGGTTAAGACAAATAAGATATCCGATCGAAGTAAGTTCAAAATTTTTTATATTTTGCTTTGGGGCTATAAATTTTAAAAAAATTGTAGGTGTTTGATGACTGTTATCCTTACAAGTGTTTCATACTGCAGGTAATTGCATTTAGTGATGAAGGAATTAGATTTCAATCTACATTTCTAAGAAGTGCAGCTACTGCAGGTGTACTACCTCTTTCAACATTGCAGATACTGGACTAAAGGTACAGTGAGTTGCTGACTATTTTATTTTTTTTTTCTAAATTTCGATCTACATAACCCTTCGGTTTTAGTTTTGGCTTTTTTCTATTTGACATGTTTTAGGAATTGGGATAAAATACTAAAAACAGTTTTACAAATTACAATTGCCATTTATCTACTTTATATATTTCTTCTAGATATAATGGTTTAGCTTATGATATACTATTGAGGCATCAGGTTTTGTTTTTATCAGTTCTGGGTTCCTTTGAGGAAGAAGAATTTGTTCTTCCGTAATCTGTGTAGTTCATAATGTGCTTATCCTCCCCCTATTTTGATCATCCCAATTCATGTTCTCTAAAGTTTATATGTCCGTAGACAGTTTAATGGCTATAGATGCATCTACTGAAAAAAAAAATACTTTAATTTTGAAAAAGGATTCCTGCATATTGACTTTCAGAAGTCAAAGTTTAAACTTCTTTCTAATTTTGAATTGGCTTTTGAGTTTAAAACTTGATGTGGTGTTTAATCTAACCTAGCAGGCAACTTACAGATAAAGTTACATTTGCTTTATATTATGTAGCCATTCCTACTTTTTTTTATTCTTTGTTCTTTTCTTCCTTATAACAAAATTTGTGTCGCAACCCCCGCCCCCTATCTGGACCGGGAACGGGCGGCCTCGAACTCAGTGTCGGTGGTATCGGTTTTTATCAATTTGGCAGCGGAAATTTCATCAGGACCGTAGTTAGGAAATACTTTATCAGAGTAAAACACCATATTTTATATAAATAAACGTGTTGGGATAAAACCCAAGTTTTTATTACAAACTGATTTATAGGGATAAGACCCATTTTATTGAAATAAAACGTCTTCTTTATTTAGGTAACTTTTATAGCCACTTTTCCAAGCCTTCAGTGCTGTCCAGCTGGCTTCTAATTGTCTTTCACATTGTGTTACCTGAAACACGTTTAAAAACATTTTGTCAGTGGGAAATACTAGTGAGTGAATCCCAGTTCAATCAAGAAAAGTTTTAGTAATTTAAACAGTATTGAGAGCGATTACAATGTTTACATCTACACAATTACTCATTCAGTACTGTCAATCCTGACTGGTGGGTCATATTACCCATTGGCTAACTCTTTGTCCAATGGTAACGTGTTCCACATTTTGTATACAAAACCCCAACATACCGCAGTAATTGTAGAATTACAAAGACTCAATCACTACTAAATTGCATTGTAAAACATTTAAGGTTTTGTAAAAACCGTTTACAAAAAGGAGATTACTCACATTGTTGTCTTAGGTTTTCGGTAAGGGTTTCCTGGTGATAATCTATAATTTACACAAATGCACACACGTTAGTATAATAACCCATTTTAACATTAGTAATACCCTCCCCGAGACGGCATTCCAACGACTACGTCGGGCAGAACCACGACAGCCGTTACGGAACCCTAGATCAATCGGGTAGCGTATCTAATACGTATCCAGGGGTTATGATACTTACAACGGAGCAGAACTTCGTTATTTAGGGGGATATTATACCCGAGTATAGTGCCTACTATAAGAAATTTGAGATTTAAAAAAGGAAATGAGCGATCGAAACTGAAGGCTGAAGCCCTCTACTTATAGGGCCTGATTTCGGGTTTTACGCGGTCCGCGTAAGACGTAGCAAGAGGCTACGCGGCCCACGAGGCTCCCTAGGGTAGGCCCTAGGGTTACTGATTCGGCTCGTAGACCCGACACGTGACCCGACACGTGGCGGCACCGGGTGTCGCCCTAATCCCACTTTGTCGCGGCCCGCATAGGCAGTAGCCAAAGGCTACGCGCCCCGCGAGGACCCCATTTTTCTTGTTTTTAATTAATTTTAATAATATTAAAGGTATTTGGGCCCTGTTTTCGCGTATGGGGTGTATTTTAGGACATATTGGGATATTTTAACAACTTTTAGGGTGTCAAAATATTTAGGAGGGTGTCGGTTTATTTTAGGGTTGTTATATCCTCCCCACCTTGTTTTAGAGCTCGTCCTTGAGATCTACTGAAACAAGTGTGGATATTTCCTTTGCATTCAAGCTCCCATGTGTATTCTGGTCCCCTTTTGGAGTCCCATTTCACTTTGACCAGAACTAATCTCTTGTGCTTGAGGTTCTTGACTTTCCTGTCTTCAATTTGTAGAGGCCTTTCTACAAATTTGAGTTGTTCATTTACCTCTATATCCTTAAGAGGTATCATCAGTGATTCATCAGCTAAGCATTTCTTGAGATTAGATACATAAAATGCATCATGTATTCCTGCCATTTCCCCTGGCAGTTGTAGCTGATAGGCTACAGGTCCGATCCTTCTAATAATTTCAAAAGGTCCAATATACCTGGGGCTTAGCTTTCCTCTCTTGGTGAATCTTACCACTCCTTTCCAATGAGAGACTTTTAATAACACTTTGTCTCCTACCTGAAATTCTAACGGCTTGCGTCTGTTATCAGCGTAGCTCTTTTGTCGATCACGTGCTGCTTTCAGTCGTTCCTTGACTTGAATGATCTTGTCGGTTGCTTTTCCCCAATTTTTGCCCAACAGACTGGGGTTCGGCATTTTCGTCCATAAAGTGCTTCGAATGGTACAACATTGATACTTGTGTGGTAACTGTTATTATATGAAAATTCTATTAAAGGTAAGTGTTCATCCCAATTACCTCCGAAATTAATTACACAAGCTCTAAGCATGTCCTCCATTGTCTGAATTGTCCTTTCGCTTTGTCCGTCCGTTTGAGGATGATAAGCGTGCTTAGATTTAACTTGGTTCCCATTGCTTTTTGGAAACTTGTCCAAAAATGAGAGGTAAAACGGTTATCCCTATCAGAAACAATTGATAAAGGAATTCCATGTAATGAAACTATTTCATTTACATATAACTTGGCTAATTGTTCTATACTGAAAGTTTCCTTCATTGGTAGAAAATTGAGCTGACTTGGTTAGCCTATCTACAATCACCCAGATGGTATCATTACCTTTTCTTATTTTGGGTAATTTGTTAACAAAATCCATTGTTATCAATTCCCATTTCCATACTGGCATCTCTAACTGTTGCAGCAATCCTGAGGGTTTCTAATGTTCAGCTTTAACTTGTGAACATGTTAAACACTTAGAAACATAAGCTGCTATATCCTTTTTCATTCCTATCCACCAAAAAATCTTTCTTAGATCCTGATACATTTTATCACTTCCAGGATGCATCGTATATTTATACTTATGTGCTTCTTCTAATACACGATGATGTAAGTTTCCTAATTTAGGTATCCACATTCTCTTCTTATGGAATCTCCAAATCCATCTGTTCCTTGTTCTAATTCCTTAATCATTCCTTTTAACTTTTCAGTATCATCCTTGATTACTGATTCTTGTGCTTTTCTTATCTGATCATTTAAATCTACTTGCATATTTAATTTAAGAGAACGTACCCTTTTTGGCTTTTCATGATACTTTCGACTTAAAGCATCAGCCACTACATTTGCCTTTCCTGCATGATATTGGATATTACAATCATAATCGCTAAGAATTTCCATCCAGCGCCTTTGCCTCATATTCAAATCCTTTTGTCCGAAGACATACCTTTAGCTCTTATGATCGGTGAAAATGGTAAACTTACTTCCATAAAGGTAATGTCTCCAAATCTTAAGGGAAAAAATTATAGCTCCTAATTCCAAATCATGGGTTGAATAATTCTCTTTGTGATTCTTAAGTTGTCTAAATGCTTAAGCTATAACTTTTTGGCGTTGCATCAATACACATCCATAACCTAACTTAGAAGCGTCACAATAGACTACAAAGTCCTCAGTTCCTTCTGGTAACGCTAATATGGGTGCATGGGTTAATCTTTGCTTAAGAATTCTAAAGGCTTCTTTCTGCTTTGGTCCCCATTCAAACTTAACAGATTTACAGGTTAGCTTAGTTAAGGGAATGGCTATCCTAGAAAAATCTCGAATGAATCTTCTATAATAACCGACCAATCCTAAGAAACTTCTAACCTTGGTTGGTGACTCAGGGGTTTTCCATTTAGTAATCGCCTCGATCTTTGTGGGATCCACATGAATTCCTTCATGATCGACTAAATGTCCAAGAAACTGTACCTGTTCTAACCAAAATTCACACTTTGAAAACTTAGCATAAAGTTTTTCCTTTCTTAATAAACTTAAAAGTGCGTGCAAATGCTTTGCATTATCCTCTTTACTTTTAGAATAGATAAGAATATCATCTATAAAGACAATTATGAATTTATCCAAATATGGCTTACATATTCGGTTCATCATGTCCATAAATGCAGCTGGGGCATTGGTTAAACCAAATGGCATGACAATAAATTCATAATGGCCATACCTTGTTCTGAACGCAGTCTTAAGAATGTCCTCTCCCTGTACCTTCAATTGATGATATCCTGACCTTAAATCGATTTTAGAGAAAAATTGAGCTCCTTGCAATGATTCTTGGTAATGGGTACCGATTCTTAATCGTGACCTTGTTCAATTCGCGGTAATCAATGCACATACGCATCGATCCGTCTTTCTTTTTAACAAATAAAGTCGGTGCTCCCCATGGTGATGAGCTTGGCTATATGAATCCTTTCTCCAACAATTCGTCTAACTGTTTCTTCAGTTCTTGCATTTCTCCGGGTGCCAATCGGTAGGGTGCTTTGGCAATCGGTGTTGTTCCTGGCAGTAGGTGAATCCTGAATTCAATTTCTCTGTCTGGCGGTAGTCCTAGCAATTCTTCTAGAAAGACATCTGAAAACTAGGATACTACTGGAATATCCTTTAATTCTTTTCCATTAGTGTTAGTGATTATGGAAATCAAATACACTAAAGATCATTTTCTTATATAACTTGTTGTTTTCATCACATAGATGAATTTCATGGATCTAGATGGCTTATCTCCTTTAATTGTGATATTTTCACCTTTTGGTGAATTTATTTGAATTGACTTTTGATCACATAAAATACTGGCTTTATTGGCTATTAACCAATCCATTCCTAATACAACATCAAATCCTGCCAGATTCATTGTGTAAAGGTTTGCAATAAATTTTTGATTTAAAAATTCTATTCTTGCTCCCTGTAAGATTTCAGAAATTTTAATGGTTTCTCCATTCGCTGTCTCTACTAAACATTCTTGTGGGAGTTTAGTTAATGATTGGTTAAGAAGTTTGCAAAATGAAGTATTAATAAAACTTTGGTTCGCACCAGAGTCAAATAATACTTTAGCAAAAACATCATTAACTAAAAACGTATCGGCTATCACGTCCGAAATCATCTTGGCTTCATCTGCAGTCAGAACAAATGCTCTAGCATTTTTAGTGTTCTTGTTGTTCGTAGCTAGAGCTAATTTCGGATAGTTTGGCTTGATGTGGCCTTGTTCTCCACAGTTGTAGCATATCCTGTTGTTGGCTTTCTTCCTGCAGTCTTCTTCCTTGTGTCCCAATATTTTGCAAAAGTTACAGTAGATGGAGCATCTTCCAGAATGGTTCCTTTTGCAATACTTACAGTAAGGTGTAGAGGTAGAACCTACATTTTTCCCATGGTTGGAATTTCCAGAACGAAATTCCTGGGTAAGCCTTTGAGCTAGGTTCCTCCTTTGATCCTTTTCCTGTGTACGCACTAACTCATATGTCAAGGTATTTCCTAGTTCTACGGGTTCCTCTATGGTTTAGGGTCTAGCTTCCTTGACTACATGTCTAATCTCCCTGATTAATCCCCAGATGTAACGGGAGATTAATACTGGTTCAGGTGATGCAAGGGTTGGCACTATTTATTCTAGCATATTCAAAGAATGTAGTAGTATACCCCTTACTATCCACCCCTGTCATTCTAAGGTTCAGGAATTTATTTGCTATCTGTTCTTTTTCAATAGGAGGGCATAATTTCCTTTCTACCATGTTGTTAAATTCTTCCCATTCCATATTGTAAACCCTATCACTTCCTCTAGATTGGAGGATAGTGTTCCACCATTCTAAGGCTGAGTTTTTAAACAGATTGGAAGCAAACATTATCTTATCCTCTTCCGCACATTTATTTATTTTTAAAACAGCCTCAGTCTTTTCTATCCAGCATAGAGTTGCAATGGGTCCTTCATTGCCCGAGAATTCTATTGGTTTGCAGGAACATAATTCTTTGTAAGAACAACCATGAGGTATGGTTCTTCTTCTTTTGGGAATGGGCGCTTGAAGTATGGGTCTGTTGTTTACGCTGTATTCAGGTTCAGTTGGTCGCCTACTGCTATGATTACTTTTATTATCCGCTTCCCTAACTGTTTGGATAATAAATGGCATTGCATCTATGATTCCTTGTGCCACTATGTGTTGGACGGCACTATTATCCACTTGGTTTCCGTTGTTATTGTTGTTCGGGTTCTCATTACTCGGGTTATTGTCATTCTGGTTATTATCATTCTGGTTTTCCTGATTCACTACGTTGTCCATCTGAATTTTAAACATTTACCACATATTAATGTCACAAGACAATATTTAATACAATCAATCACACAACACGCATGTTGATAAAAAACGTCGAGCATTGTGACTTACTTTTTTCTTATATATAATATGCATCTACTACAAACCAGTACTGAAATTAAAATTACAATACGACTGAAATGGAAATTATACTATTAGTAGTAGGCATCCGTAGTTTTTTTTTTCATACACACATATTATATATTATTATTATTATCACTTTCACCATCACATTCATGGATATGGATTCATCCAGAAATCCATATTGCGCTCGTCGTACTCCAGACGAGACGCTCTCCCACCTGTCTCATTCTCTCGCTACTTTCTAAGATTTCCTCACCGAATGTCCTAAGTTCTTGCACATTTCTTGCACTCATTGGGGGTGCAGGTTCTGGGACTGGGTTTGGAATTTGAGGCATGGGTTCCTGGTATGGGTATGGATTCTCTAGAATCTCCCTAATGTACTGATCACTATCGTAGTAGGGATGTAGAGGGTCCAAACTTGGTATGCTCCTAGGTTCGGCATGGGCATGTCTTCTGGAATCGGGTAACGTTGCACATAGTCCCTATTGTCGACCCACCACGGGTCGTAATTTGGGTCTAATGGATTGGGTGCTGGTACCCTAGGTATCTCCTCCGGGTTAAAATCATGCATTTCAACTTGATTTTCAGGGTTTTCTATCTCCATAGGCTGGTTGGGAATTGGTGGTTGTGGTTGGGGTGTAACATCCGCCAATTTTAGAGCTGTAGGTTGTAACGCCCCTCCCGTATATACGGGTATTGTTAGGTTTAATCTATTAACTCTATTACCACCCTTTCGAGGGTTAGGCTATGTTAATTGCGTAACTATGGTTTGGACATGTGGATTTCATCGTTACGAGTATGACAGTTAATTGAATATCAGTTGTTCACATGGATTAGATTTGATAAACTATTAACTCTATTATGCTATATTCAAACCTGTATACTCGCCAGCAATTATTTGTTGATTGTATTTTAAATGCATACTGCAGGCTGAGGATTCAAGAAAACAAGAAAAGGCTAGGATGGCTTAGAAACCCATCAACTATTTAAATTTACAATCTATGTTATGTACTTTTTCATTTCCATGTATTGTATGAAACTTATGAATACCAATGAAATAAACTTTAATTATTGTCACAACTAGTGTTATGATGTCTTTGAACAGTTTGTACGTCTCATCTCGATGTTTCCGCCATCGGTTGGGGTGTGACAGATTGGTATCAGAGCCATAACTATAGGGAATTAGGATTGCCTTGCTTTACCTAGTCTATAGTTTAAGAGCTTTCTCATTTACTTGCTGTTAAAGACATTATCCTTTGCTTTCTTCTTTGCTTCTCTCTATTCTTTTGGACTTCTAATATACAAGCCTTTCCTAAGGCTAACACAATACACACTTGGAAGCTTTGAAGACACTCTTATAACACAATCGAAATGATTCATCAAGATAGGGGTGATTCCCACACTTGGTGATGATTTTCACTCAGCTATACTTTGATTTTGCACGAAATCTACCCTCAAGTTAGGAGTGATATCCAAATCTTGATGGGAGTTTTCCATTTCCTAATCTAGTGGACCCTCATCTTTGGATGGGTACTAACCACGTTAGGGTACGATGTTATCAAGTTAGAGGTGAAACTCGCATCTTGTTAACTAGTCCCATTCCTTGATTTTCGATCTCGCCAAAGTTTCGATTTACCCAATCGATTAAGGACGTGTAGTAACTGGAAGGACAAACATCGTTAATCGCTCCTCGATGAGAATGTTTGTCTATTAGGCCAAAGCACGTTTCCTTAACTCGAAAAGGACTTCGATTCACTTTGGAATAGTCTATGTTACGTTCCGTGACACTCCATATTTATTGATAAAATCTCTTTTTATGCTATCTCAATTATCATGTGATTTATATTTGAGCGTTATCTTCAATTCAAATTTGGGAACACGAAGCACGTTATTATCGCAATCCAAAACAATTAATAACTACTCTCTTTCGTGAACAAACTAAATTTATATTGCTTTCATTATTCTATGTGAAACATCATTCTATGTGTAATACTATGTTAAACTATGTGAAACTATTTGGTGATCCATGTGAGAAACTATGTGCTATGTGATGCATACATGAAGTCAATTTTCCTAAACAAAAACATTATGATTAAAAGTCTCATCCAATTCTTGTTTTGAATTTCTAGATGTCATCATCTCGTCAGTACTCTCACTCTCCCAGAAAATCCAAGTTCCTTTTTATCAGATGTACACTTTATTATCTTCGATCTTTTATGATGAAACTCTTCCTTGTCAATTTTGAACCATTTTTAGGATTTCACTTTTGCGCATACATCATACGATTATACATCATTAGCATGCATAATTTCACTTAATTTTAATTACACTTTCGTAACAACGAGTGAAGACATATCATCGAGATAGGAGTGATTTCCTTACCTTGACGATTAACTTCGCTTCTTTTCTCATCTTACAACGACCTCACCAACGGATTTGGGGTGATTCCCTTACCTAGGTGATCGTTACCAATACTTTCTTTAATAGATTATATTGCGTAAACACGATCATGTTTATACCTAAATCATTTATCATGTATTTCAAAATGCTTCATTTATTTAGACGTATCTCCTATTCTATAATCTATTTTCACATCGCTCGCATACACAAAAATTTTCAATGTTACCAAAAACGCGTATTCCTCGATTTCAAAAATTTCACAAAATACTACTGTCACCCTAATCAGTTTAATAAATCTATTGCCCACAAAATTTCGTATTCCACGTAATTACTAAAACGCACTCATCTCGCATCACTATACTAAAGAATTCTAAATTTCCAATTGAGAATCAAACCAACTTTTCATACAGAATATTACAAATATTATCCGATCAGTTATCAAAACTCTTTTCAAGATCAACAAAAACATTTTATTAAGGACACCTTTCACGATCACCAGGTTCATATACCAAAATTCCTTTTTCTAAGGTTAAACCTTTTCACTAGAATCTGTAAACTTCGAAGTTAGTAATACAAAAAAAAAAAAAAAAAAAAAAACTTCTTAAAACGATGCAAACTTTTTAATTCGAAGAACTTTTCAAAACCTCGCTTGGTACGTTAATTAAATTCAAAACACGTGGGCAAGGAAACTTTATAAGGACGACAAATTTTCAGCTATGAAAATTTTTTTTTAAAACCATAATAGCACTTCCATTCTTTTACAAAGTATCCTTTCGCATAATCAAAAGATGTTTTCCTTTATATTCTCTTTACAATTCACAAACTAGATTCTACATTCCTGACAACTCAATCTAATTTAACTTCACGTTTTGCACAGACAACTATATATGTATATCATTTTACACGTTTTAGTCAATATCTCACAACAATCTCACGCGTGTCACTCGTTCTCTTTTTTTCCTTTCATATTCAAAACTTTAAACCTTTTATGCGCATAAACTCATGTATTTTAATTTTATATTATAAACAAAATCATTAATCCCTACGTCCATACTTATACATTTTATGCTTTCACTTATGTTCACACTTACGCATTTATGTTATACTCACGATTCAAAACTCATACGTTTTACGTTTATACACACACTCACAATTATACATTTACGTGATACTTAAATTCATATTCATACACCTTCGTTTTACTTATAATCATATACACATTCATACGTATGCAATTTGCGTATACGCTTATACCGCTATGTTTATACTTGTATTTATATTCAGACACATTCTCACGTCTGTTATGATCCTCGTATTTATATACTCATAACTACCACGACACGTTTCGTGTCTATACTTTGACTCATATTTACACACGTACTCCCCACAATACGTTCGTATGCTTACACTTGTACTCATATTTATACTCATAGTCGCAACAACATACTTGTACTTGTACTTATACGATCACGTTTACACTCATATATATATATATATATATATATATATATACTCATACATTCCATTCGTACTTAAACATTCATGTTTTACACTTAATTTTCACATTTACAACCATACTCATGCATCTTATGTTTATACTCATATTTATACTCGTATTCACACTCGTACTTGTGTTCATACTCTCATTTATACGATTTATGTTATACTCGTACTTTTGTTGTACTCTCATTTATACGAATTTTGTCCATACTCACGTCATTCGTTTGTGCTCAAATTGTGCTCACATTTATGCTCATTTTAATACAGGTTATGCTTATACTTTTGCTCACACTCCTGGCATGCGTTTTATGTTTATGCTCACGTGCGTGTTCAAATTTAAACTTATACTATGCTCATGCTTTTTACTCAAAATTTATACATTCGCACTTGTACACGGGCGAAACCCGAAGGATTCGTTTACGTTAGTCTTATACTATTTGGAACGCGAACATGCTTACATGTTACATTTTTATACGCACACAATCTTATTTTCAAAATTTATGTATACCTTGATTCATACGCAAATTAGTACAAGCTATGCGGATCATGCGACGATTGGTATAATCGCGGGTGCACACGGGATTATAGTAATAAGCGCATGAGAACCATAGAGTGTACTACTGTGTATGGTAAGACATGGAACGTAACATGACACGAATAACGAAACGGACGTAACATGGTCAAAACATGGTGGATACACCGCTGGTACATCCTATATATAAGTGTTTTCACCACGTTACCAAACTTTCGTGAAACGTGCCATGAGAAATTCAGTGTTTTGCACACCTTTTTGGACCTAATGCAAACTTTAAACAACTTACAAACGCATTATGTCCGATTATCCAAGACGAAACTCCATTCTTACTACGCAACTTTTGTATATCCAATACTTATGCCATTCTTATACTTGCATCCACTTAGAGTCAATCGTTCACTTCCATACTCCCACTATTCTCTATTATTCCATGTCTTTGATATGACTCCCATTCACAATCAAGTTTCATCTATTCCCTCTGTGGAATCCTTGGATGCCATCTTTTCAACAGTCTTCATCTTAGATTTCGAGGACGAAATCTCCTAAAGTAGGGGAGACTGTAACATTTCGTATTTTCAAACTTTCCATTTTTGGAAAGTCTACTTGTACTTTCTACTTTTGTAAGTTGTACCTTTGTTGTACTTGATACAAATTCCAAAATTGTACTCGAGACTTGAAATCATAATGAAATTGCATGATTTTATCCATATTTTGTGTTTGAATACTATCAATCATTGAAACTATGAAACTATGTTAAACACGTTGAAACTATGTTAAACACGCTGAAACTATGTTAAACACGTAAAAACAGAGGAATTCCATCTTAATTTCGACTCTTTAATTCATCGTTGCCAAGAGATTACCCTAAACTATACAAAAATTGGGAATTTATACACTAATTCGGTAAAAATACTGAAATTCGGGTTAAATTTGATTATTATATTATTTTATTATTATTTTAAATGAGTAAAATAACAATTTAAATTAAATAAATAAGTATTTTCTAAATTTTTATTGATTTTTAAGAAATTCTGTTAGCGAATCTAACCCCGTTAGTGAAAACCGGGTTAAATCAGCCTAACCCGGTTAGTTTTATTAAAGGGCAGCACTAACTGAGTTAGAAAACTCAGTTAGTGGCTAACCCAGTTAGTTGGGTTGTTAATTAACAAAAAAAGATGGGAATTATGCGTGACCCGGGGCTCGATCCCGCGACCTCACGGTTCAAAAGCAACACACTAACCACTCGGCCGGGCATGCCACATCCAAACGAATCAGTAACCTTATTCCTTTTATATACACATTAAATGCTTGAAATAAAGTCAAATAAAAAGGTTGTAACTGGCCCTCTTCGCTTCGCCGGAATCCCGCACCTAGCCGGAACCGCCGCTGCCACCACGTCAGACCACCGCCTTTGCCTCCGTCCGGTAACCGTTTTCCGACTCCGTCTTTTTTTATATATATTTTCAGTTCCCGCTTTTTTTTTTATATATACATATAAATACAGTTATATTATTATTAATATTATTATTATTAGATTTAATAAACATATTTATTTATTTGTAATCAGAATTATTATCTTATTAATTCAGAAATTATATTCAGCATTTTTGGATTTTATTTATTAAATCAGAAAATTTTATTAATCAAATCAGATATTTCATTTTCAGAATTTTTATTTTTCAGAATTTTAATTACTTATGTCAGTTTTATAAAAAAATCAGACTTATTTATATTAAAATCAGAATTTTATAACATATATATTATTATTTTCTGATTTAGTAATTAAATCAGAAATTTAATAAATCAGTTTTATTAATTCAGAATTTTAGAATTACTATTTCAGAATTTATATTTTTAAATCAGAATTATTTTTCTGAAATAATATTAAATCAGAATTATTTATAAGATTATTTATATTCAGAATATTATTTTAAGCAGAATTTTTATTTCTGTTTTAATTTAAAATCAGAAATTTATAAAACAGATTTATTTGTTTAAAATAATCAGATTTATAATTATTATCTATTTATTAAAAACAGAATTATTTATAAAAAATCAGGTATATTATTAATTCAGAATTAATTATTTTCTGAATTATATAATTAAATATCAGAATTTTTATTTAATTTATTTTCAGATTTATTTATTTAATTTTATAAACTAGAAATTTTATAAATAGGTTGTTTATAAAATGTTGGATAATTATTTAGATTGTTAAATAATTATGCACCTATTTAAATTTCCTTTTGTTGTATTTTATCTATTTAACACCTTGGAAATTTATATTGTTCATTTATTTTATTTATGCATGTATTTAATTCTACAAATTCCCAAATAATTAACCCAATCCTCAAATTAATAGGGTAATTCTCTTGTGCGCGTTCTCTTGGGAATTCTTGATTCTATTTTTTTCCAAAATACGCAACGCAACCTAAGGTGAGTATACTTGACCCATTTTCTTTTTACACGTTTGGGTGTAGTATGCATTTCCTTATCAAAAACACAATGATAAACACTTTCATTGCACAATCTATCCATTTAAACATGAACATTTTCTTATGCAATGCACAAAATAATACATTATATATGAATACTTTGATACATCTTGATGCTTGTTAATACTCATATTCCCAAAAAAAAAAAAAAAAATGGAAACTTATCATCAAGATAGGGGTGATTCCCAAACCTTGATGATTAGCTCCACTCACTTTCTAACTTCACCAACGAGCTAGAGGTGATTCTCTTACCTCGGAGGTAGTTACCAACTTTTATTCGTTCTCAATGAAATTTTATGATTGAACGTTCCTTTTCAAAAATTTTAGAATTTATTTCACGTGCATGCTAATACGATATACTGGATTCGTGTTACTTGGGTTAAACTTTATGTGATAAACTTGTCATTAACTTCGTAAGAAGCCACACTCGATGGGTTGACCTGTGTATTCACATGCCAGGGATACGTTAATCTTGTTAACTAAGTATGGCATGTGGATTGTTCTAAATTTTTATGAAATACGTTAATCTTAGATTTCGAGGACGAAATCTCCTAAAGTAGGGGAGACTGTAACATCCGCCAATTTTAGAGCTGTAGGTTGTAACGCCCCTCCCGTATATACGGGTATTGTTAGGTTTAATCTATTAACTCTATTACCACCCTTTCGAGGGTTAGGCTATGTTAATTGCGTAACTATGGTTTGGACATGTGGATTTCATCGTTACGAGTATGACAGTTAATTGAATATCAGTTGTTCACATGGATTAGATTTGATAAACTATTAACTCTATTATGCTATATTCAAACCTGTATACTCGCCAGCAATTATTTGTTGATTGTATTTTAAATGCATACTGCAGGCTGAGGATTCAAGAAAACAAGAAAAGGCTAGGATGGCTTAGAAACCCATCAACTATTTAAATTTACAATCTATGTTATGTACTTTTTCATTTCCATGTATTGTATGAAACTTATGAATACCAATGAAATAAACTTTAATTATTGTCACAACTAGTGTTATGATGTCTTTGAACAGTTTGTACGTCTCATCTCGATGTTTCCGCCATCGGTTGGGGTGTGACATGGGGTGCTATCAGTTGTTCCAGGTTAGGGTCGGCTGCAGTGGTTGCTAGGATATGGAAATTAGCTAGGCTTCTATTAAGCATATCCTGTGTATGGGCATCTGTCTCTCTTTTAACGGCTGCTAGGACTCTCTGTTCTTGCAACTTTTTCATTCGCTTCCTACGCTCATGTGCTCCCCTACTTAACCATCCTCTCTTTTTCTGAGGGAATGACTCTTCAGACTGAGCCTTAAACACGAATATTCCTTTTTCAATATCAGCAGAATACCCTGAGAGGGCAGGCTGTGAAGAGGCGCCTTCGCTTCTAGGCGAACCAGACAACTGACGATACGCGTCGGATGGTCCTTGGTCGCTCATACTGTAAACTAACAAATAGTCAAATAACACATAACAATAAATACAATTATGCACGTAGTTGCGAAATTTATTTCCTAACATATTGAATAATATTTTGGTGTCAGCAGAACACTCCTGTGGCTGAATCAGTGGTTTAGCTATGATACCACCTTCTGTCGCAACCCCCTCCCCCTACCTGTCCCAGGAACGGGTGGCCGCGAACTCAGTGTCGGTGGTATCGGCGTTTATGAATTTGGCAGCGGAAATTTCATCAGGACCGTAGTTAGGAAATATTTTATCAGAGTAAAACACCATATTTTATATAAATAAACATATTGGGATAAAACCCAAGTTTTTATTACAAACTGATTTATAGGGATAAGACCCATTTTATTGAAATAAAACGCCTTCTTTATTTAGGTAACTTTTATAGCCACTTTTCCAAGCCTTCAGTGCTGTCCTGCTAGCTTCTAATAGGCTTTCACATTGTGTTACCTGAAACGCGTTTAAAAACATTTTGTCAGTGGGAAATACTGGTGAGTGAATCCTAGTTCAATCAATTAGTAATTTAAACAGTATAAGAGCGATTACAATGTTTACATCTACACAATTACTCATTCAGTACTGTCAATCCTGACTGGTGGGTCATATTACCCATTGGCTAACTCTTTGTCCAATGGTAACATGTTCCGCATTTTGTATACAGAACCTCAACATACCGACAGTAATTGTAGAATTGCAAAGACTCAATCACTGCTAAATTGCATTGTAAAACATTTAAGGTTTTGTAAAAACCGTTTACAAAAAGGAGATTACTCACATTGCTGTCTTAGGTTTTCTGTAAGGGTTTCCTGGTGATAATCTATAATTTACACAAATGCACACGTGTTAGTATAATAACCTATTTTAACATTAGTAATACCCTCCCCGAGACGGCATTCCAACGACTACGCCGGGCAGAACCACGACAGCCGTTACGGAACCCTAGATCAATCGGGCAGCGTATCTAATACGTATCCAGGGGTTATGATACTTACAACGGAGCAGAACTTCATTATTTAGGGGGTATTTTACTCGAGTATAGTGCCTACTATAAGAAATTTGAGATTTAACAAAAGGAAATGAGCGATCGGAACTGAAGGCCGAAGCCCTCTACTTATAGGGCCTGATTTCGGGTTTTACGCGGCCCGCGTAAGACGTAGCAAGAGGCTACGCGACCCGCGAGGCTCCCTAGGGTAGGCCCTAGGGTTGCTGATTCGGCTCGTAGACCCCACACGTGACCCGACACGTGGCGGCACCGGGTGTCGCCCTAATCCCATTCTGTCGCGGCCCGCGTAGCCAGTAGCCAAAGGCTACGCGCCCCACGAGGACCCTATTTTTCTTGTTTTTGATTAATTTTAATAATATTAAAGGTATTCGGGCCCTGTTTTCGTGTATGGGGTGTATTTTAGGACATATTGGGATATTTTAAATACTTTTAGGGTGTCAAAATATTTAAGAGGATGTCGGTTTATTTTAAGGTTGTTATAATTAGGCTTGCAGATTTTTGTTGGGCCGGTATGGCTAGCTTCCGAACAATTCTATCAACATTTAAATTGGTTGGTGACTAATGTTATTGCATGAACAAATCATTGGCAAACTTTTTATACCTTCTAGCATATGTCTGTGCTCACATTAAAAAAAACTACAATAACTTCTTTTCATTTAACCTTATTAAACATGAATGATGCAACTTATTTTCTGAACTATGTCACTTTTGGTAGATAACCTTAGGTAGTGGTGGATACAGATTTTTTTTATAAATCTTAAATGTTAGGTGAGATGTAAAATTTCATAAATAATTTGTCTTTATTTGATTTCTAGAATTCCCAAATAATTCTAGAATAATGACATTAATAGAATCAACTCACCACAATTTTCATCGATCATCACTTATCAACCATCGAATCAACCATCAAAATCTGTTTTGGGCAACTCAGATCCCCAATTTTTTTAAACCCCTCTTTCTAACCCTAATTCCCAAATTCGTTTTTCATTCACTCTAAACGCCCCAAATTGATACCGGATTCTTCCGATTCTCGTCTTCGTCTATTGATTGAACTATTTTTCAAGACCTGCCGTTGAGTGAATCGGTTTCTAGGTTATGGTTTTGTTTTTCGTTGATTTCGCACCAGATCTGTCAGATCTATAATCCGTTTTCATCAATCGATCGGTTTTCTGTGGCGGATTATTATCTTTTTGCATTTATTCGTCAGATCTTGCCTTTTGTTTTTGTTTTTCTTGATCAATTTAGGGTTTGTGAATCGAGCCCTTTTCTGTTGTTTAATCGTTTGATTTCATTGTTTTATATCTGAATTCGTTCAAAAGCTGAGATTTTCATTCACGATTTCTGCAAAATTCTTGATTTTTTTTTTTGAAATTAGGGATTGGAATTAGGGTTTGTTTTATAAAACACCTCAATTTGGGGATCTGCTGTTTGAATTACGTACGAATTTAGTTGAAGATATAAATCAAAATTCTATCTTTTTAAGTTACATGTTTCTTTGCACACTCATGACGTAGCTCTTTCTTGGTGGGGTGTTTGGGAGGGTGAGCAACTGTAGGTTGCTTTCCTCTCCTTCGTTTCTTGGGTGGGTTGATATCTGGCCTCCTCCTCACCTCGAGACGGGGGACTTGTTATCACTTCTTGTTTTTGATTGTTTTCAGTGGGCTATGCCAAGGGTAGGAGCATGGCATCCATTGCCTCTGAAGGGGATATTGGCTTCACCTCGTCCAATGGAGTGTGGCTGTGCCCCTTTAGAAATTTCCACGAGTGTAAAGACGGCAAGCCTGGGTCTTCTGGGTATAACAGATTAATCGCGCATTTTCAGCAATTTCATTTTAAAGATGATCGTAAAGAATCCATTCAGGATGCGTTGTCCAAGGATTTAGACTTGTTTTCAAATGTTGGGGAAACCTTGCGGGTATTCGGTTATTGGTTGTGTGGGAGGTGCATGAAGACACACGCACTTAGTAGGGGGTGTCATCATCCTGATGGTGTTTTTACATTCTCTAGGAAATCCGGGTCTGATGAGGATTTTGTCGTGGGGATCCCAAGGCCCCAAGATCCTATGATGGTATTTGAGCTTAGGACCCCGCAGGGAGTGATCGGAGATGTTGCTCTTCTTGAACGTGTTTTCTCCCTTCCGGTTCGAACTGTTAAGAGCATCCCCCCCAAGCTGTCGTTCGGCATTTGCACAAGCTTTGACATGTGCCATCCATAAAGTACTAGCTTCCCCTGGGACTGTTGAAAGTTGGGTCAAACTCTTGCTCTTACCCCGTTGTACTCTTAAAGTGGTTAAGCCGTCTTCCAGGCAAGAGCGAAGGTCGGGGAATCGAAAGTCCTTGCAATGTGATAATATTTTGCGGGCTTTAGCTATGTGGAAGGAGGGCTCTGGTTTTGAGGTTTTGGTCAATTCCCTCCTCGCTGATAGTGGAGAAGGGGTCGTGCGTGGTGGGGAGGCACACCGGGAGATAGCTGAGGAGGTTAACCCCAACATCAAGCAATGTCTCAGAAAAGTGAGTGATGGTCACTTCACTGCTGCAGTTAAGGTGTTGTGTTCCAGTGGGGTTGCTCCTCGGGGGGAATCTACCATGCAAGCCCTTATCGACAAACATCCCTTCGCGCCACCCCCGAACCTCCCTTCAGCACCTCTTTCCCAACATGCGTTATCCGTGGATGAAGACTGCGTCCACAGGTGTGTGAAATCTTTCCCGAAAGGGACATCTTGTGGGCGAGATGGCCTCCGGGCCCAACACCTGTTAGACGCTCTTAGCGGCGAGGGGTCGGCAACTGCCTCGGGGTTGCTTACTGCAATTACTAAAGTGGTAAACCTTTGGCTAGGGGGGTTATGTCCTAAAGTGCTTGCGGATTTTGTTGCTTTGGCCCCCTAACCCCTTTATTGAAACCTGATAATGGAATTCGCCCTATAGCTGTGGGGGCAATTTGGAGAAGATTGGTCTCCAAAGTAGCCATGAAGAAAGTTGGGAAAGATGTTGTTAAGTACTTGGGAGACTACCAATTTGGGGTGGGGGTCCCCAATGGGGCGGAGGCGGTGCTGCACAGCGCTAACAGGTTTCTTAATTCTTTTCATTCAGATGGCTTGCTGGCCATGCTTACGGTTGATTTTTCCAACGCTTTCAACTTAGTTGACCGTTCGATTTTGCTTCGCGAGGTCCATCGCCATTGCCCCTCCATATTCCCGTGGGTTCAATTTCTATATGCCCAGCCTGCTAGGCTATACGTGGGGAATGACCGCATCAGGGCATTCACGGGGGTCCAGCAAGGGGATCCCTTGGGACCTTTGCTTTTTGCTCTAGCTTTACACCCCTTAGTGCTTCAGGTGCAGGAAAATTGCAAACTCCCCTTCCATGCTTGGTACTTGGATGATGGGACGGTTATCGGGGACGTTGTTCAGGTTGCTAAAGCTCTTGAAATCATCGGTTCAGAGGGTCCAGCCTTGGGGCTACAACTTAATATTAGAAAAACTGAGGTATTTTGGCCGACGTGCAACGGGGTGAAAGTCCAGCCAGGGCTTTTCCCCAGTGAGATTGGGAGGCCGGAGAGAGGTGTTAAACTACTAGGAGGGGCAGTCAGCCGTGATGCCAGTTTTATTAGTGGTTTAGCAGCTAAGAGGGCAACGCGAGCTGTTGACATTATGGGACACCTTCCCTTGTTGCGGGATCCTCAAAGCGAACTCCTCTTGCTTAGATCCTGTATGGGGGTTGCAAAGTTGCTATTTGGTTTGCGAACTTGCCAGCCCCCCTTTGTGGATGATGCTGTTTCATGTTTTGATAAAGGTCTTCGTGCGACAATAGAAGACATTGTCGTATATGGTGGGGCTTATTTCGGCGAACTCCAGTGGCGGATCGCGACTTTGCCGATGCGGCTTGGTGGGTTGGGCCTTCTCTTGGCCCGAGATGTGGCTGCCTATGCTTTTGTGGCTTCCAGGTCTCAATCCTGGGAGTTGCAGGATCACATCTTACGTAACAGTGGGGTTGCTAACACTGACTCGGATTATGTCAGCGCCTTGGAACGTTTGCATAAATCTCTCCCAGACTCTGATCTCGCGGTTTTTCTAACAAGGACACCGCCCCCAGAAAGCCACAGAAAACTTTGGCGAATGCCCTATGTTGTCGAATCGCACAAAGTTTGGGAGAATACTTCCATTTATCCCCCCGCCAGAAAGCCGTCATTGAATGCCTACAGAGGCCTCACGCCCAGGATTTCTTAACTGTTATTCCTATTGAAGGTCTAGGTCAACGTATGTCAGCGGTGGAGTACCGGTCAATCCTTAAGTATCGTCTGATGATCCCCATGTTCCCAAATGATGAAACTTGCCCAGTCTGTCATAAAGCGTGCCTGGATAAATATGGGGAGCATGCGTTACACTGTAGAGAGTTGCCGGGGTTTAAGTATCGTCATGACTTTGTTCGAGACGCGTTAATGGATATTCTCAGACGAGCAGGGATCTCGGCAAAGAAAGAGGCACCGGTTAATTTTCTTACAGACCCGACGGAAGGGAGGTCCACCCTACGCCCGGCTGACGTGCTAGTTTTTGGTTGGGAGGGCGGGAAACATGCTTGTGTCGATCTCACAGGTGTATCCCCCCTAGCCGGGTTTCGGGAAAATGGGTTTGTGGCGGGGCAAGCGGTATTGAAAGCAGAGTCTAAGAAAGTGGAAAAGCACGCGAAAGCTTGTGAGGATAATCAGCATGCCTTTGTCCCCCTAGCGTTTGACACGTTCGGCTCATTGGTGCCGGAGGCGGTTCGGTTCTTGGCTAGAGTTCAGCGTGTGGTCCACAGCAACTTTTCGACCCCTCAGGGGTGAGGCTTTGTTTTTAGTAGATTAGGGTTTTCCATTCAGAAGGGGATGGCGGCGCAGTTTGTTGCCCGTCTACCTGCTATTCTTATGTAATTTGCCGTGTTGATTGGAATGAAAATTGAAATTAATTGCAATTCATATCAAAAGAAAAGTAATTCAATCGGTTGTTATAATTTGGATCATACGGTGGACCTTTACCCACCCTATCTATAAGGTGTCTCTCTCTGCCACTCACCTTAGTATGTAGGGAATGGTTAGACACTTGAAAGTGATAAACTTCAAAATCAACCAATGAGAGGTTGCCATGTCATTCAACCTTAATTGTTTAAACTATGCTCAAAAGTGTTGGCAATGGTTAGACACTTCATGAATTGCTAAACTATTTAAAAAAAAGAAAAATGTGTGATTGGTTGAGATGGCATGGACCCCACCACACACACCCTCTCTCTCCTTCCCTCCCTCTCCCTGCTTCGGCAAATCCATACCGATTCTCCATCTTTACCGAGCGGCAAAATCCACCGGCTGCTGTGTTACCGAAGCGGCAAATGCCATAACAAAAAGATACATTTGATTAATCATGGTCCTTTGATGCATGCTAAAGATCACTGAAGTTACATCTGTACAATGAGCTCAAATTAAAGGAAAATAAATTAAGCCCATGTGCACAGTTTCTTTATAATCAGTTTAAACGTAATTTTTTTTTTCAAAAATTAAAAAGCATATCATTTTTCAACACCGCGAAATTCGCGGGTATTTTCACTAGTTAATAACATATGAAAAAAATGTTGTTCACCTTTCTTAGAAAAAGCACTTCTGATTTGATTGTGTTCAAACTATAAAACTTATGTTTGAAGGTGGCTCAACTTTTTTGTAGTTTAAAACTTTGTAATTAAGGCATTTCTCATAGATCAGTTTTTCTTAAATATGTTAGAAACAAGTATATTTTTTTAAAACTTTTATAGAGTGAAAACGTATGATATTAAAGTTTTGGCTAAATTGTTATTTCTTTTTGGATATTTTCATCTAACACTTAATAACTTGATAAATGTAAATAACTAGAATATTTAAGACCCCTTGCGTTGGTGCGGGTCGTAAAAGTGCCAAATATCAACAATGTCACATGTCACCGCCAATAACAACCAACAATGAAGTTGTATTGTGTTAATGTGAAGAGGTTAAAATGAAATGTAAACTATATAAAAGAATAACTAAGTTGATCTAGAATCCATGCGTTGCGATAAAGTTGTCAAACGAGAAAATAGACTTAAAAAGTTGAAGCACACGTACATGTTGCGCCGTGTTAACTCGCAAAATTTTAGACGAAATGTAAAAACGTTGAACTACACACGTACGTTGCGCCGCGTTAACTCGCAAAATATAAAATGAACATAAATAAAAAATTTGCGAAAGATGAAAAGTATAGAGTACTAAATTTGAAAGTAAAAGAATTGCTAGGTTAAATTGCAAATAATAAAAAGTTTAAGATTAAAAGACAAAAAAACAAATTTTATGAGGTTAGAATTACAAAAATAAAAACCTTAGGAAACAATTTTGAAAAACCCTTAACACATAGGGTGAAGATATGATAGGAAGTTTATTTGGTTAAGAAGGCTAGAAGTGATCTTGACCATCCATTTAGTTAATCAAGGGCTAAGATTAAATGATGGAAATTAAAGGGAATAAAAGAGGCGCGTGAGTTTGTTTAGGGGTATTCTAGTCAATCCAAGCCAATAGTTTCTCTTTCCTCCAATCCCCCCCCCCAATTTTTTTAACGTTAATAACTCTTTCATACGACATTATTTTTTTTTATAAAAATTGCACAAAAAAAACGAGCGGTTTTTATATTTAAAACGAGTATACTATTGCTATATTTTCGATTTTTTTTGACAACCCAGTTGCGTAAAACGCAATGAAAAAAAACCTAAAAATGACATCTTTCTAAAACGCAATGCACCAAAAACACAAAGAAATGTCTTATTTGTAAAACGCAATAGCCAGAAAACACAAAGAAATGTGTTATTTATAAAACGCAATAGCCTAAAAACACAAAAGAAAGTGTACTTTCTAAAAGGCAATGGACTGAAAACACATAAAAATGTGTTTTACCTAAAACGCAATGCCCCAAAAACACAAAGAAATGTCTTATTTCTAAAACGCAATGGTCAGAAAACACTTAAAATGTTTGTTTTCTAAAACGCAATGGACTAAAAACACATAAAAATGTGTTTTACCTAAAACGCAATGCACCAAAAACACAAAAAAATGTCTTATTTCTAAAATGCAATGGCCAGAAAACACTTAAAATGTCTGTTTTCTAAAACGCAATGGACTGAAAACACATAAAAATGTGTTTTACCTAAAACGGAATGCACCAAAAACACAAAGAAATGTCTTATTTATAAAACGCAATGGCCAGAAAACACTTAAAAATGTCTCCTTTCTAAAACGCAATGGCCTAAAAAAACAAAAGAAAGTGTTCTCTCTAAAACGCAATGGACTGAAAACACCTAAAAATGTGTTTTACCGAAAACGCAATGACTAAAAACACTTCAAGAATGTGTTTTTCTAAAACGCAATGTCCAGAAAACACATAAAAATTGGTTAGTTCTAAAACGCAATTGCCTAAAAACACTAAACAAAGTGTTCTCTCTAAAACGCATTGAACCAGGACAATAGTTTTGTCTGTGCTGTGAATTGTCTGTGCTGTGAATTGTCTGAACCAATGCAGTTTTCCAGAGGCAATTTACAGAAAATTAATTTTCCTGATGCATTTTTATTACAACAATTTACAGAAAATTAATTTTTCTGGCAGCTCAACCCCAGCCAGGGGTTGCCGCCCCTGGGACCCTGCTACCAGGGGGCTGCCCCCGGACCCCCGTCAAGATCGTAAAACGCAATGACTAAATCAAAAACCAGATCGTTAAAATGAAATTAAAGAACTTCTTACATGCATCGAAGTCGATTTCTTCAATGATTGACGAAATTTGAATGATAGAAACACTTATCAGTGATCGAATCGAACGGATAGAGTGATTATCTTCAAAATCACGGGAAAAACGAGATTTTGAATGAAATTAAACTGGGTTTTGTTAAAAAAAAGATGAAGAACACGTTGATCGGTTGTTGGAATCATTGATTGGTGACGAAAATCGCACTATAATGTATGATTATTGAGATAGTAAGTGAAGAAATGGTTGAAGATGGTAGGTTTTGAAAATTGTGGGTTTTGAAGTTACTGGGTTGGATTGACTAAAATACCCTTTCTCTTTATTTTAAATGTTGTCACAAGTTATAATACTATTGCTTCCTACACTTCCTAGCCAAAATAAAATTTCTATTTAATCCTCCACCCTAACACATAACATCATAGATAAAAAGAAGTTGCTAATTAATATTATGTAAAAGTAAATGTAAAGTTCTATTTTAAAAAAATAGATATTCTGGGATGAGAGGGTTTTTTATTTTTTATTTTCACATCAAATGGAATAATAGATGTATCTTCATGATTAAGGAAACAATATCTAAGCTAATGATTTACTAATTTGTTTTAAATAAACTCTAGACATACGTAACGTTACAACAAGACATTCACATTCAAAATAATAATTAAAATGGTGCATAATATCCACCGATTTGAAATTTGAAAAATGTACACGACAAGGTTTTTGTTATTTTTCATTAAATTCTATATCCTACCGCTAATCTTAATATTGTAAACGATAAGTACGATATTATAAATATCATTTTATTTCCTTGGAAATCAAGCAATATATGTAAAACCTATTCGAGTATAACTTGATTTCTATCCAGAAAGTGTGTTAAGGAATATTTTCCACTCAATATCCGGAAAGTTATAAGGAATATTTTCAACTCAATAATATATAAGTTGTGCATGCATGCATGCATGCGTATCAACCCTCTCACACAAAAGTGCTTACTTCCAGTGGCGGATCCAGCCAGTTTTTTCACTGGGTTCCTTTTTTCAAATCATACAAGGTTTACACTACAAAAAAACGTTTTTTTCCAAATCATACAAGATTTACACTACAAAAAAACATTTTTTTTCCAAATCGACTGGGTTCCTGGGAACCCGTAAAAAGGCTCTCAAATCGACTGGGTTCCCAAATTCTTTCATACGTTTAAACATCCATCCATGGCAACACCATGAAGTTCCAACAAGAAGATCAAATTCCACTATGGTTATGGCGGCACGATCACATCCTCTAAGAGTAGCAGCCAACTACGATACGAAGGAGGCATGAATGGGATTCTAAAAGTGGACCGAGGCATTACTTACATGGAGCTCGTTGTAAAGTTATGGGATGCGTGTGGACCGTCTATGCTTTTGAGGTGTAAGTTGCCGCATGATGATCTTGACTCGTTAGTTCATGTCAGGTCGGATGAGGATCTTGCGTATGTCCTTGAAGAATACGATCAATGTAGCGAAGATTTGAAGATCAGAGCCATTCTCGACGACACGCTAAGGTTTTCTTGGGCTAGTGACCAGTTGTACTGTTTCAGGCCTAAGGATTTTCTCATGCAAGTCCACACAATTGAGGCTAGTCGTTGATGGTTCAGCCACAAGTTAACGTGTGATGTTGCATTTTAGAATTGAGTACATTGGATCATGGTTATTTCTTGAATGTTTATGTAAGTTTCTTGAATGTTTGGATTGGAGAATGTTCGTGTTTGTGACTAATTTGTGTACTATGTTTAATATATTGGATCCAGCAACTTTTCGTTAATTTCTTGATTTTAATATAGTTCTAAATGTAGTGTTGTTTCTAATTCCTTTTTTGTACCTATATTTGATACAGATTTCTATCACAAATGAGCTGTATTCGTTATAATGTTTTTTGGTTTATAATACACTTAGAAGAATTTTAGAACAAAAGTCACTTTAAAACTATTACATCAAAGAAAGATTTTATATGGGGTGAAGAAAACAAAACTTATTAGAATTAGCTTTAGTCTACAGTGGAATGTATATGGGCATATAGATAGAAAAATAATAATAAATTCTTTATATATACTAAAAGGTAAAATATAAAAATAAAATGTATATAAATAAGATATACGAAAGAAAGAAATTTTCTTTTTAGAAAAAGATATACTTTATGTAATAAAGTACTCTAAACATCAATCGAAACATTGTGATACAAATTCTTTCGAGCATTCACAATCGATCCATTATATTTATGTGAGTGTATTATCTATATTTTATAAAGTGTTTGTTTACCACCCTAAAGACCCACATAAAGTGGTTAACACCACCATGTTCAAGCTTATCAAGGCTTGTCACAAACCAATTACAATGTACAAATCAACTTTTTTTTACATCTCTCACTCATGATCAAGGAGCACAGGTAACAACATGCGTATTTGGATGTTTTAGATATTGAGTCAAAATGAGCCTTAATTGAAATAACCAGCTTTTACATGTTAAAATGGATCGGGTTGTGTTGACCCATCAAAAGTTGTCTGTATAATCATCTATTATTGTCCCATTTATAAATAAAAATCTATTCTAAAGTAAGGTTCAACTCATTTGACACGTTTTTCTTATAAAGTCTTTTTTTTTTCATTTTAACTCGTTATTAATGCCATAGAATTTTCAGTTATCGTGGAAGCAAAGAACTACGAGATACTATGCAATATAAGTGAAATTACGGGAAACCTATCAAAGTTCCTCACCGGACTCAGATACATTGGCGGATTGAGAGTCCTCTTGACTTTCAATCAAAAAATCCATTGCGAAGCATTTTTAAATCATTACAATACGAAACAATCCAAGTGGTTCTCCAGTATTAAACTATGGGGAGGAATGGAAAATTTTAACGATCGGATAGCTTGGCTTCGTATCGATGGTGTCCCTATCAATGCATGGGAGAGGGAGGTCTTCAATGAAATTGCCAGCACTTTCGGTGCAGTAATATTGCCCTCCAAAGCTGGAGTCAGAGATTGTAACTTGGCATATGAAATCGTCGGAATCCTAACCAATACAGGTAAAACAGTAAATGAAGAAGTAATTATCACATGGCACAGGAAAGAATATAGAGTTTGGATCAAAGAAATTATGGAAGACTGGGTCCCAGCTTTCCTGATCGGCAGTATGGGAGGTCCGAAAAAATACCAATCTATGAACACCGGCGATCTGGACGCTGGAAAAAATGCGCGGGATGGAACAATGGGTAACTCCGACGAAGGAGGCATGGCAGGAGAAGATGAGGAGTCTCCTATAGAATTTGAAAAGACTTGCATGGGAAACGAGACGAGCATGGATGAGAACAATGAAAAGACCGCGCAATCTTCCCCAAAAGTGGTTTCCTCGAACGTCGTTTCAGAAATAGGAAAAGCGTATCATTCTGTTTTCAATGCCCGTGGGGCCCCTCTGACCAATAAAGCTCACAATAAACAAAACAGATCTCGTGGTAATAGGCCGACCCACTCTAACCATGGATCTGACTCAAGCCCAAGGCAACCGGCCCAAAAAAGATCCAGGTGTGATAACCCAAACCCTCTTGTTCCTTTTTCCTTTCCACTTCCTGATTACCCTGACTACCTACGTCATACCCCCACCAATCTTCCGCCCCCACAAGCAGCGATTCCGTCCAATAGCCCCCCCCCCCCAACCTCATGATATTCTGCCCAACGAGAGTATATGCAACCCTCAACCTGGAAACACAGCACCAACGGAGAATCATACAGGCGCCAATTCATCACAGCAAGCTACGAATTTGGGGTAAAATTACTCGTATGCTTCTAACGAAACAATGGTGACTGTTCATGTGGGGACTAAAACAGGTATGCACGTTGATAATTTTATGAATATGGTTGAGAATATTGTCAGAGGTGAAGGAGTAAACAACGTTAATCAATGAATTACCTAAGTATAAACCTCATGGGGATGGGTAATGCCCAGAAGGCAACCTGGATTAAACAAATAAAAAGAGACCATGGTATTTGTTTCATCGCTATTCAGGAAACGATGTTAGTCGACGGATCAAAGATAAACTTCAAGAAGCTATGGGGTAACTTTCCGATTGAAATGAATGGGTTATTGCGGAACAACGTTCGGGGGGTTTAGCATGCATATGGGATCCGAGGATTTTCAACAGGCAAGAAACCATTAAAAACAGGAACTACTTGATGCTCAGTGGCATGATTAAAGGCATCTCTGATATTGTCCACATCATGAACATTTATGCACCACAATCTACAATCGCAAAAAGAGTACTCTGGGAGCATACTAAAGAACAAAAAACAACACATGTGGGTATTTAGATTATATTGGGGGATTTCAACCAGGTTAGATCCGCTGATGAGAGAAGGTGTCACACCCCGACCGGTGGCAGAAACACCAGGGCGTGACACTGAGTGAAACAGATTGTCCAGAAGTTTCCATAACAACTAATTTACCAATTATTTAAAGCAACATGTCCCATACCATGTCATAAAAGATAACATAATTATTACAGACAAAATCCAGTCAAATTGTTCTGTTCCGACAACTCAGATTTTTAAATACAACCATTTGTTTTATTGGTTTCTATACCTTTCCTAGCCTTGATATCACAGCAAGCAAAGCAAATAAGCATCCTAAGCACCTGTCACATACGTTAAAGTAAAAGTCAATATACATAGTGTAAAGGTGAGCATACAAGTTTGATAGATATAATAGAATTCGAAATCGTTACGCATAACCAGCACGTACACAGTGTAAGATGAGGTGTAACACCCCAACCCGCAACAGGCTGGCATGTCACTCTTACAGATATCAAAATCCAAACAGTTTCGAATAAAAGCAAGAATCCAAGCAACAAAAAGTCTCAAAAAGACCAGAAAACCTAAGTCTTATATTATTCAATACTGAAATGGATAGAAAAATGAAAAACTTTAAAACTTGAAGTTCATGTTACTCTCACTCATCCCTGTTTCCTTTGATTACCTGTAAACACATAAGACAAACACCAGAAAGAAAAATACGGCTGAGCCAAAAAGTTGCCCAGTAACGGAGAAATCAACGGTAAAAGTAAAGCGGACATGCGGACAGAAACATGAACGATACTGACGTTAAACAAGTCTAGATTTTGGCACAGAAACATATACTTATATAACTTGAATCCCAAAAACTTATACTGAACAAATAACATATACTGAACGTAAACAGATGCATACAATTATATCAAACACATCATAACAGAGACAAGACATACGTGACCACATGTAACAGTAAAACAAGTCACGTAATATGGAAGCACCCACGAGCCTAAACGGAGGCATGCATGGCTATAGTCCATGCGCCGAGATGGTGCGTGTAGGCGCACACACAGTATTCCATCTCAACAGGAGTCAGGAGTCAGGAGTCAGGAGTCAGAGCTAAGATCGATCTATTCGCCTCTAGGGGCCATGTGCTACACAAGCACAAACTAGAAACGCCGTGAAATTTAGTTACGCACCGTCACGATGAGTGCCATGTCGTTGACGCCCCAACGACAAGTCAGAAGCGCTCGGGTGACAGAGTACAAAGCCGTATCAGAAATAAAATGTATTTTGACATAAGTTTAGAGGGAACATGCAATAATGAGCACAAAGTCTAAGGTCTATTGCATGCTACAATATATACTAGTCTTATAACAATACAAAACAGAGACAATTAGCGAAAACATCCGTACTACAAAGTACCGGACTTGAATAAAATACTATAATGAAAAGATAACAGAATCCGTACCAACGAGTAACAGAAAATAAAAGTATACTACGATGTAAAGGTCACGAATCCGTACCTTGTTAACAAGCGAAGTAAAACCAAAATAATCAAGTCGACACCGAAAACCAAAACCTATAATCCCGTTACAGTCCGAATTAGTTTCATAATAAATTAATCCCGTTAATAGACTCGTTCCTTTAAATTTCCCGGACTATGAATCTGAATCTAAACATTTATCTTCATTAACTACTCTTAACTAGAAAAAACAAACTATGCAGTAATATTTATTAGAAAATGCCAATTGTTCCTTTCATGACTTTATACAGTGGTAATACTAAATTAATGATAAAAAAAATATCAGTAAGTTATACCCATGTATTTCCAAAGCCTTTCTTACTTGGTGATAATGCAAGTCATGAGACATTTATATCTATGTGCTTTATAAAGTAGTGTATGTATGACGCACTTTCTACAAACATGTTTTCACTAATGTATTTTCTTTTATACTGGCAAACATTAATGTAATATAGTTAGTTAATTTATAAAACAACGTTAGCTGCTAAATAGTTTGATCTGCAAGAACTAAAAGAACGAATATTTAGTTTGTATATTCATTATATATTGTAGATTCATAGTCTAGGTCTCCGGAACAAAACAATAACCATAACAGCCCAACTCGAATACATTATACGTATATGGAAGATTTGTAGATGCATATTCGAATCAGAAAAGGGTTCGATTGGATACCTTAAACACTACACGGAGCTAACCGGACACCAACGACTAGAGCTTCGGATGATCAAACAAACCAAGTCAAGCAACAACAATGGATGCGACCTGAATGATGTGGTGATGGTCACGACGGAGTAGCGCGGCGACGGAGCTAAACCGATGACGGAGTGCGGCTGCTGCGGTCAGAATAACGGCTGTTTGTGATCGGAGAACTAAAGTGGCGCAACCGATGGCACGATGGAAAGCTCCGATGAACAAGGTGATCACGGTGGATGGTAAGCGGTGACCGGTGGTGCGCCGGCAGTCGTGCGGAACAACAACGAATCAAACTTAAAAGTGATTTGAACGGGTTTAAGAAGGACGATTTTATCAGTTTAACATCCCAATGTTTCGGCAGATTAGTTTAAGGGATGATGGCCTTTTATAAATATCCATAGAGATAAATAAAAAAACGTTTGCCGCAATTCGCTCGAAACTCAATAATAATTTGAAATATGCATGCTTAATTTATTCTTATATATGCATGTATTTATTTCCTTTTTTTTTTTCATTTACGTAACACCAATAAAAGACATGCATAACACTTTTAATATTTAACATCATAACTAATTTAACATAATCCTAAAGACTTTTAATTATTATTATTATTATACATCCAAAAACAACTAAACCTGTATTTATCTACTATATTATTTTAATTAAAATTTTGAATATTACAATTCTACCCTCCTAAAAAAAATTTTGTCCTCAAAATTGCTATGCACGGATACGAATGATCTCAATCATAACAGACATAGAAGAGACTTAACACATAGCAAACATTTAGACATCACACATACTAAGGTACGAAGTTTCTGAGATGGTAAATAAACGAATACTAAATCAAATCAAAAGAAGTATTTCTCGAAGGAGAAGATATAACTAGAGGATACTCTAAAGCAGTGGACAAAGACTTCAAATGCTTAACAGATAAAAGTGATAAAACAACATTCACACTTAATTATCAAAAGTTTAGACAAATAATCTAAGAACTGATCATCAAATTCTATGTAGAATTTTTATTCGTTTTATAAAAAAAATATAACTTTTATTTTCGAATATTACAATTTTACCCACAAAAAAAAAATTCGTCCTCAAATTGTTAAAGTACGGATGATGAGCAAATTTAGATATAACAGTTACGAAATGAATTTTGAACATCGTATACTTATATATGAAACATACTAAAGTGTGGAGTTCTGAGACGGTCAAAAGTCACATACAAAATAAATTCAAATTCAAAAATAACAAAACAAGTAAAGTGAGATTTAGAATGCTAGACACAACAAATTCAGGTACATACTAATCTACACAATAGGAGTCCAAAAGCACACATATGTACCTATAATTCACGATTATGTTCGCGACCATAATTGTCAATTACCTTACATAAGTGTCCTAACGGTCCTCTTATCATGCATCTCAATGACCTATTAAAATTGTAAAGAAAGCTAGTGTGGCGATAAACAAATCATAGTTAGCAATAGTTCTAAAAACAAATACTAAAGCGCACACCAGAACAAATGCTGAAAGACAACAAACTAACGAGTACGAAAATTGATCAGAAGTTGAAATCCTAACCCAACGTCTACCCATAACCTCACAGGTTTAGTTTTTAAGGTTTAAGTTTTCTACAGGAAGGAGCCTTGGCTCTGATACCATAACTGTAACACCCCAACCCGCAACAGGCTGGCATGTCACTCTTAAAGATATCAAAATCCAAACAGTTTCGAATAAAAGCAAGAATCCAAGCAACAAAAAGTCTCAAAAAGACCAGAAAACCTAAGTCTTATATTATTCAATACTGAAATGGATAGAAAAATGAAAAACTTTAAAACTTGAAGTTCATGTTACTCTCACTCATCCCTGTTTCCTTTGATTACCTGTAAACACATAAGACAAACACCAGAAAGAAAAATACGGCTGAGCCAAAAAGTTGCCCAGTAACGGAGAAATCAACGGTAAAAGTAAAGCGGACATGCGGACAGAAACATGAACGATACTGACGTTAAACAAGTCTAGATTTTGGCACAGAAACATATACTTATATAACTTGAATCCCAAAAACTTATACTGAACAAATAACATATACTGAACGTAAACAGATGCATACAATTATATCAAACACATCATAACAGAGACAAGACATACGTGACCACATGTAACAGTAAAACAAGTCACGTAATATGGAAGCACCCACGAGCCTAAACGGAGGCATGCATGGCTATAGTCCATGCGCCGAGATGGTGCGTGTAGGCGCACACACAGTATTCCATCTCAACAGGAGTCAGGAGTCAGGAGTCAGGAGTCAGAGCTAAGATCGATCTATTCGCCTCTAGGGGCCATGTGCTACACAAGCACAAACTAGAAACGCCGTGAACTTTAGTTACGCACCGTCACGATGAGTGCCATGTCGTTGACGCCCCAACGACAAGTCAGAAGCGCTCGGGTGACAGAGTACAAAGCCGTATCAGAAATAAAATGTATTTTGACATAAGTTTAGAGGGAACATGCAATAATGAGCACAAAGTCTAAGGTCTATTGCATGCTACAATATATACTAGTCTTATAACAATACAAAACAGAGACAATTAGCGAAAACATCCGTACTACAAAGTACCGGACTTGAATAAAATACTATAATGAAAAGATAACAGAATCCGTACCAACGAGTAACAGAAAATAAAAGTATACTACGATGTAAAGGTCACGAATCCGTACCTTGTTAACAAGCGAAGTAAAACCAAAATAATCAAGTCGACACCGAAAACCAAAACCTATAATCCCGTTACAGTCCGAATTAGTTTCATAATAAATTAATCCCGTTAATAGACTCGTTCCTTTAAATTTCCCGGACTATGAATCTGAATCTAAACATTTATCTTCATTAACTACTCTTAACTAGAAAAAACAAACTATGCAGTAATATTTATTAGAAAATGCCAATTGTTCCTTTCATGACTTTATACAGTGGTAATACTAAATTAATGATAAAAAAAATATCAGTAAGTTATACCCATGTATTTCCAAAGCCTTTCTTACTTGGTGATAATGCAAGTCATGAGACATTTATATCTATGTGCTTTATAAAGTAGTGTATGTATGACGCACTTTCTACAAACATGTTTTCACTAATGTATTTTCTTTTATACTGGCAAACATTAATGTAATATAGTTAGTTAATTTATAAAACAACGTTAGCTGCTAAATAGTTTGATCTGCAAGAACTAAAAGAACGAATATTTAGTTTGTATATTCATTATATATTGTAGATTCATAGTCTAGGTCTCCGGAACAAAACAATAACCATAACAGCCCAACTCGAATACATTAGACGTATATGGAAGATTTGTAGATGCATATTCGAATCAGAAAAGGGTTCGATTGGATACCTTAAACACTACACGGAGCTAACCGGACACCAACGACTAGAGCTTCGGATGATCAAACAAACCAAGTCAAGCAACAACAATGGATGCGACCTGAATGATGTGGTGATGGTCACGACGGAGTAGCGCGGCGACGGAGCTAAACCGATGACGGAGTGCGGCTGCTGCGGTCAGAATAACGGCTGTTTGTGATCGGAGAACTAAAGGGGCGCAACCGATGGCACGATGGAAAGCTCCGATGAACAAGGTGATCACGGTGGATGGTAAGCGGTGACCGGTGGTGCGCCGGCAGTCGTGCGGAACAACAACGAATCAAACTTAAAAGTGATTTGAACGGGTTTAAGAAGGACGATTTTATCAGTTTAACATCCCAATGTTTCGGCAGATTAGTTTAAGGGATGATGGCCTTTTATAAATATCCATAGAGATAAATAAAAAAACGTTTGCCGCAATTCGCTCGAAACTCAATAATAATTTGAAATATGCATGCTTAATTTATTCTTATATATGCATGTATTTATTTCCTTTTTTTTTTCATTTACGTAACACCAATAAAAGACATGCATAACACTTTTAATATTTAACATCATAACTAATTTAACATAATCCTAAAGACTTTTAATTATTATTATTATTATTATACATCCAAAAACAACTAAACCTGTATTTATCTACTATATTATTTTAATTAAAATTTTGAATATTACAATTCTACCCTCCTAAAAAAATTTTGTCCTCAAAATTGCTATGCACGGATACGAATGATCTCAATCATAACAGACATAGAAGAGACTTAACACATAGCAAACATTTAGACATCACACATACTAAGGTACGAAGTTTCTGAGATGGTAAATAAACGAATACTAAATCAAATCAAAAGAAGTATTTCTCGAAGGAGAAGATATAACTAGAGGATACTCTAAAGCAGTGGACAAAGACTTCAAATGCTTAACAGATAAAAGTGATAAAACAACATTCACACTTAATTATCAAAAGTTTAGACAAATAATCTAAGAACTGATCATCAAATTCTATGTAGAATTTTTATTCGTTTTATAAAAAAAATATAACTTTTATTTTCGAATATTACAATTTTACCCACACAAAAAAAATTCGTTCTCAAATTGTTAAAGTACGGATGATGAGCAAATTTAGATATAACAGTTACGAAATGAATTTTGAACATCGTATACTTATATATGAAACATACTAAAGTGTGGAGTTCTGAGACGGTCAAAAGTCACATACAAAATAAATTCAAATTCAAAAATAACAAAACAAGTAAAGTGAGATTTAGAATGCTAGACACAACAAATTCAGGTACATACTAATCTACACAATAGGAGTCCAAAAGCACACATATGTACCTATAATTCACGATTATGTTCGCGACCATAATTGTCAATTACCTTACATAAGTGTCCTAACGGTCCTCTTATCATGCATCTCAATGACCTATTAAAATTGTAAAGAAAGCTAGTGTGGCGATAAACAAATCATAGTTAGCAATAGTTCTAAAAACAAATACTAAAGCGCACACCAGAACAAATGCTGAAAGACAACAAACTAACGAGTACGAAAATTGATCAGAAGTTGAAATCCTAACCCAACGTCTACCCATAACCTCACAGGTTTAGTTTTTAAGGTTTAAGTTTTCTACAGGAAGGAGCCTTGGCTCTGATACCATAACTGTAACACCCCAACCCGCAACATGCTGGCATGTCACTCTTACAGATATCAAAATCCAAACAGTTTCGAATAAAAGCAAGAATCCAAGCAACAAAAAGTCTCAAAAAGACCAGAAAACCTAAGTCTTATATTATTCAATACTGAAATGGATAGAAAAATGAAAAACTTTAAAACTTGAAGTTCATGTTACTCTCACTCATCCCTGTTTCCTTTGATTACCTGTAAACACATAAGACAAACACCAGAAAGAAAAATACGGCTGAGCCAAAAAGTTGCCCAGTAACGGAGAAATCAACGGTAAAAGTAAAGCGGACATGCGGACAGAAACATGAACGATACTGACGTTAAACAAGTCTAGATTTTGGCACAGAAACATATACTTATATAACTTGAATCCCAAAAACTTATACTGAACAAATAACATATACTGAACGTAAACAGATGCATACAATTATATCAAACACATCATAACAGAGACAAGACATACGTGACCACATGTAACAGTAAAACAAGTCACGTAATATGGAAGCACCCACGAGCCTAAACGGAGGCATGCATGGCTATAGTCCATGCGCCGAGATGGTGCGTGTAGGCGCACACACAGTATTCCATCTCAACAGGAGTCAGGAGTCAGGAGTCAGGAGTCAGAGCTAAGATCGATCTATTCGCCTCTAGGGGCCATGTGCTACACAAGCACAAACTAGAAACGCCGTGAACTTTAGTTACGCACCGTCACGATGAGTGCCATGTCGTTGACGCCCCAACGACAAGTCAGAAGCGCTCGGGTGACAGAGTACAAAGCCGTATCAGAAATAAAATGTATTTTGACATAAGTTTAGAGGGAACATGCAATAATGAGCACAAAGTCTAAGGTCTATTGCATGCTACAATATATACTAGTCTTATAACAATACAAAACAGAGACAATTAGCGAAAACATCCGTACTACAAAGTACCGGACTTGAATAAAATACTATAATGAAAAGATAACAGAATCCGTACCAACGAGTAACAGAAAATAAAAGTATACTACGATGTAAAGGTCACGAATCAGTACCTTGTTAACAAGCGAAGTAAAACCAAAATAATCAAGTCGACACCGAAAACCAAAACCTATAATCCCGTTACAGTCCGAATTAGTTTCATAATAAATTAATCCCGTTAATAGACTCGTTCCTTTAAATTTCCCGGACTATGAATCTGAATCTAAACATTTATCTTCATTAACTACTCTTAACTAGAAAAAACAAACTATGCAGTAATATTTATTAGAAAATGCCAATTGTTCCTTTCATGACTTTATACAGTGGTAATACTAAATTAATGATAAAAAAAAATATCAGTAAGTTATACCCATGTATTTCCAAAGCCTTTCTTACTTGGTGATAATGCAAGTCATGAGACATTTATATCTATGTGCTTTATAAAGTAGTGTATGTATGACGCACTTTCTACAAACATGTTTTCACTAATGTATTTTCTTTTATACTGGCAAACATTAATGTAATATAGTTAGTTAATTTATAAAACAACGTTAGCTGCTAAATAGTTTGATCTGCAAGAACTAAAAGAACGAATATTTAGTTTGTATATTCATTATATATTGTAGATTCATAGTCTAGGTCTCCGGAACAAAACAATAACCATAACAGCCCAACTCGAATACATTATACGTATATGGAAGATTTGTAGATGCATATTCGAATCAGAAAAGGGTTCGATTGGATACCTTAAACACTACACGGAGCTAACCGGACACCAACGACTAGAGCTTCGGATGATCAAACAAACCAAGTCAAGCAACAACAATGGATGCGACCTGAATGATGTGGTGATGGTCACGACGGAGTAGCGCGGCGACGGAGCTAAACCGATGACGGAGTGCGGCTGCTGCGGTCAGAATAACGGCTGTTTGTGATCGGAGAACTAAAGTGGCGCAACCGATGGCACGATGGAAAGCTCCGATGAACAAGGTGATCACGGTGGATGGTAAGCGGTGACCGGTGGTGCGCCGGCAGTCGTGCGGAACAACAACGAATCAAACTTAAAAGTGATTTGAACGGGTTTAAGAAGGACGATTTTATCAGTTTAACATCCCAATGTTTCGGCAGATTAGTTTAAGGGATGATGGCCTTTTATAAATATCCATAGAGATAAATAAAAAAACGTTTGCCGCAATTCGCTCGAAACTCAATAATAATTTGAAATATGCATGCTTAATTTATTCTTATATATGCATGTATTTATTTCCTTTTTTTTTTCATTTACGTAACACCAATAAAAGACATGCATAACACTTTTAATATTTAACATCATAACTAATTTAACATAATCCTAAAGACTTTTAATTATTATTATTATTATACATCCAAAAACAACTAAACCTGTATTTATCTACTATATTATTTTAATTAAAATTTTGAATATTACAATTCTACCCTCCTAAAAAAAATTTTGTCCTCAAAATTGCTATGCACGGATACGAATGATCTCAATCATAACAGACATAGAAGAGACTTAACACATAGCAAACATTTAGACATCACACATACTAAGGTACGAAGTTTCTGAGATGGTAAATAAACGAATACTAAATCAAATCAAAAGAAGTATTTCTCGAAGGAGAAGATATAACTAGAGGATACTCTAAAGCAGTGGACAAAGACTTCAAATGCTTAACAGATAAAAGTGATAAAACAACATTCACACTTAATTATCAAAAGTTTAGACAAATAATCTAAGAACTGATCATCAAATTCTATGTAGAATTTTTATTCGTTTTATAAAAAAAATATAACTTTTATTTTCGAATATTACAATTTTACCCACAAAAAAAAAATTCGTCCTCAAATTGTTAAAGTACGGATGATGAGCAAATTTAGATATAACAGTTACGAAATGAATTTTGAACATCGTATACTTATATATGAAACATACTAAAGTGTGGAGTTCTGAGACGGTCAAAAGTCACATACAAAATAAATTCAAATTCAAAAATAACAAAACAAGTAAAGTGAGATTTAGAATGCTAGACACAACAAATTCAGGTACATACTAATCTACACAATAGGAGTCCAAAAGCACACATATGTACCTATAATTCACGATTATGTTCGCGACCATAATTGTCAATTACCTTACATAAGTGTCCTAACGGTCCTCTTATCATGCATCTCAATGACCTATTAAAATTGTAAAGAAAGCTAGTGTGGCGATAAACAAATCATAGTTAGCAATAGTTCTAAAAACAAATACTAAAGCGCACACCAGAACAAATGCTGAAAGACAACAAACTAACGAGTACGAAAATTGATCAGAAGTTGAAATCCTAACCCAACGTCTACCCATAACCTCACAGGTTTAGTTTTTAAGGTTTAAGTTTTCTACAGGAAGGAGCCTTGGCTCTGATACCATAACTGTAACACCCCAACCCGCAACAGGCTGGCATGTCACTCTTACAGATATCAAAATCCAAACAGTTTCGAATAAAAGCAAGAATCCAAGCAACAAAAAGTCTCAAAAAGACCAGAAAACCTAAGTCTTATATTATTCAATACTGAAATGGATAGAAAAATGAAAAACTTTAAAACTTGAAGTTCATGTTACTCTCACTCATCCATGTTTCCTTTGATTACCTGTAAACACATAAGACAAACACCAGAAAGAAAAATACGGCTGAGCCAAAAAGTTGCCCAGTAACGGAGAAATCAACGGTAAAAGTAAAGCGGACATGCGGACAGAAACATGAACGATACTGACGTTAAACAAGTCTAGATTTTGGCACAGAAACATATACTTATATAACTTGAATCCCAAAAACTTATACTGAACAAATAACATATACTGAACGTAAACAGATGCATACAATTATATCAAACACATCATAACAGAGACAAGACATACGTGACCACATGTAACAGTAAAACAAGTCACGTAATATGGAAGCACCCACGAGCCTAAACGGAGGCATGCATGGCTATAGTCCATGCGCCGAGATGGTGCGTGTAGGCGCACACACAGTATTCCATCTCAACAGGAGTCAGGAGTCAGGAGTCAGGAGTCAGAGCTAAGATCGATCTATTCGCCTCTAGGGGCCATGTGCTACACAAGCACAAACTAGAAACGCCGTGAACTTTAGTTACGCACCTTCACGATGAGTGCCATGTCGTTGACGCCCCAACGACAAGTCAGAAGCGCTCGGGTGACAGAGTACAAAGCCGTATCAGAAATAAAATGTATTTTGACATAAGTTTAGAGGGAACATGCAATAATGAGCACAAAGTCTAAGGTCTATTGCATGCTACAATATATACTAGTCTTATAACAATACAAAACAGAGACAATTAGCGAAAACATCCGTACTACAAAGTACCGGACTTGAATAAAATACTATAATGAAAAGATAACAGAATCCGTACCAACGAGTAACAGAAAATAAAAGTATACTACGATGTAAAGGTCACGAATCCGTACCTTGTTAACAAGCGAAGTAAAACCAAAATAATCAAGTCGACACCGAAAACCAAAACCTATAATCCCGTTACAGTCCGAATTAGTTTCATAATAAATTAATCCCGTTAATAGACTCGTTCCTTTAAATTTCCCGGACTATGAATCTGAATCTAAACATTTATCTTCATTAACTACTCTTAACTAGAAAAAACAAACTATGCAGTAATATTTATTAGAAAATGCCAATTGTTCCTTTCATGACTTTATACAGTGGTAATACTAAATTAATGATAAAAAAAAATATCAGTAAGTTATACCCATGTATTTCCAAAGCCTTTCTTACTTGGTGATAATGCAAGTCATGAGACATTTATATCTATGTGCTTTATAAAGTAGTGTATGTATGACGCACTTTCTACAAACATGTTTTCACTAATGTATTTTCTTTTATACTGGCAAACATTAATGTAATATAGTTAGTTAATTTATAAAACAACGTTAGCTGCTAAATAGTTTGATCTGCAAGAACTAAAAGAACGAATATTTAGTTTGTATATTCATTATATATTGTAGATTCATAGTCTAGGTCTCCGGAACAAAACAATAACCATAACAGCCCAACTCGAATACATTATACGTATATGGAAGATTTGTAGATGCATATTCGAATCAGAAAAGGGTTCGATTGGATACCTTAAACACTACACGGAGCTAACCGGACACCAACGACTAGAGCTTCGGATGATCAAACAAACCAAGTCAAGCAACAACAATGGATGCGACCTGAATGATGTGGTGATGGTCACGACGGAGTAGCGCGGCGACGGAGCTAAACCGATGACGGAGTGCGGCTGCTGCGGTCAGAATAACGGCTGTTTGTGATCGGAGAACTAAAGTGGCGCAACCGATGGCACGATGGAAAGCTCCGATGAACAAGGTGATCACGGTGGATGGTAAGCGGTGACCGGTGGTGCGCCGGCAGTCGTGCGGAACAACAACGAATCAAACTTAAAAGTGATTTGAACGGGTTTAAGAAGGACGATTTTATCAGTTTAACATCCCAATGTTTCGGCAGATTAGTTTAAGGGATGATGGCCTTTTATAAATATCCATAGAGATAAATAAAAAAACGTTTGCCGCAATTCGCTCGAAACTCAATAATAATTTGAAATATGCATGCTTAATTTATTCTTATATATGCATGTATTTATTTCCTTTTTTTTTCATTTACGTAACACCAATAAAAGACATGCATAACACTTTTAATATTTAACATCATAACTAATTTAACATAATCCTAAAGACTTTTAATTATTATTATTATTATACATCCAAAAACAACTAAACCTGTATTTATCTACTATATTATTTAATTAAAATTTTGAATATTACATGAGGCATGTTAGTTATCGACATGAACCTAATGATACCAATGACTGCGGGTTGACTGCCCAAGGCAGTTCGTAATGCATGATCACCACTGTGACCCATGTATTTAATTATCCTTAACAACCCCTGAGTGAACAGGTGCTGAGTCCAAACAAATAGTACTACCGTTGCTAAGGCAGGTAGACAGCATTCCATGTGTAAACATAACAAACAAGCATTCATTAAGTCACGTATAACATGCAGTAACGGTTAGTGTTTAAATAGTGTTGCGTTGTGTGATTGATGTGATTTGAATATAGGTAACGTATGTAACACCCAAAAGTGCGAAAGCAAAAAGGGTTCGAGTATACTCACAGCGATAATGGATTGAAGGGAGCGCTTAGAGAGAAATTAGCCTGATCAGAACGATAACATAACGATGAGCGATGCGTAAAACGAAGAGAGGTGTCGGTGGATCGGATGGTACTACGATCGGATGGCTATCCGATCGGGTAGCCTGATCGATCGGGTGTCAATCCGCTCGGCTGGTCATCCGATCGGGTGACCTTTCGAGTGGATTGTTTCCTCCTTTGGGAAGGATGTGTTTGTGTATGATGGCTTGACTTTTGAAGTTTTTGTTGTAGCATTTTGAGAACACAGAAGTATCTCTACCTCACAGGTCGATCGATCGAACGACCGTTCGATCGGGCGACAATCCGATAGGTTGGACACTTAGTGAGAACAAGTTCACAGCAGTTAGTCACTCGATCGGATTGTAGTCCGATCGGGTGGCAATCCTATGTTATTGAACATGTTTGAAAATTGTTTAAGTGTTGAAGTCAAAACATCACATGGTTAAGGTGGCAATCCGATCGTATGGTAGGTCGATCGGACAGCACCTCGTTCGATGTCCAGACCTCAAAGCTTGAAATAAAATTAAGTGTGGGACCCAATGGTGCAAGCCGATCGGGTGGCAATCCGATCGGACAGCCGTCCGATCGGTCGACATTCCGTTCTGGTCGGCCTGATCGTGTTCTTCCTTGGTTGTTTTGATAATTTTGAAGTTTTATCGAGACGGTGTGACATCGTGCTAACCAACAGAACCCACCTTGACTCCAGTAGCTCGGTCAAACAGGAATCACCAAAGTTCAACCAGTTAACCGGTTCAAGACGGTGGTTCTTGGTTAACCCGAAATCAGCGGTCTCGTGGATAGAATCCAGATCTTGAACTAACACAACACCAAGAAAGAGTAGAAGGCTAGAACAAGGCCCGATTCTATCGGTTTTGAGTGCATCAAGTGTAAAAGAGTTGAAAGAAAGTTAGGAACCATCTTTCAATCCTTTTTCACCGTGAATACGTTTAGACCTATGCAAGATCTTTGTTTATTTGTGTGGAAATCGGTTAGATCTAAGTTGCTCTTAGTATATTGAAGCCAAAACATGAAGTTTGTTGGGATTGAACCCTACCAGAGGAACAGATAATGTAAAGCCAAAACCAGATCACATCAGTGGACTAACAATAAGCAGCAGCCTACACTTTGCTTTCCCCTTGACAGTGGTATTCTAACAGCTGATGGATCTTAAGTACTGCTCACTACAACAACTGATGAACCAAACACTGATGAAACTCTAAAGAACTGCTGAAGACAAACACTGTTGCTCTATCTACTGCTGTTTCCTAAGTACTGCTGAAAGACACAAGCACTGCCCACTCAAAGACTGATCACCTTTGAAGAAAGCACTGAAGTTCAACATCAGTGCTCAGGCTACAACAGTGGAACGTGAAGCAGTTGTTATCTCTTGTTTTGTATTGTACTGATAATCAGATGTTTCACATCAGTAGTTTGTATAGAACAGTGTCTATAGGTTGTTAGGTTGTTAGATGTCACTATCATGGTGACGTCGGCTGAGATGCATCAGTGGTTTGGTTTGCCTATAAATGGAACAGTACTCTGTACTGTTACATTTGATTGACTGAGTGGATTCTTCTTCTTCAGTCCAATCCTTTCATCTTGTGCAACCAACCTTGGGGTATCAGGCTGAGGGGGAGCATAATATTGTAAGCATGTTTGTAATCTTTTGATTTTCATTGTAATCATTCGACTCAAAGTAAAACAAGTGTTTAACATACTGTTCTCTTCTTTTTTTGTGTTTACAAAGTTTGTATCCATTTCCGCTGCACTTTAGATCATTTCATATACTCTGAATGGTAAATTTATACAAATAAACACAATTGTGAGAGCCTCCGATCCTAACAATTGGTATCAGAGCCTGGACAGTCAAATTCGATCTAACAATCAATTTGACATAACAGTTCAGCTCACAATTCATTGATACTAAGGTTAGTCGTAGTTTAGTTGAAAAACAGAGTAACGAGAAATCATGTTCAAAATGATGACTCAAAAGCTCTGTAAAACAACCAAGATGTCATAAGATTCACAAATCTCATACAACTGATGATGTCATGCACAAATCACTCATAGTTTCCAGATCTGAAAACTTATCTGGTAACCATGGTGTGCTCATCTTCATTCAAAATTGATTTCAACTGTTGTTATGAAATTTGTGATGTTTTCATATTTTACACTAAAGTATGCATCTCAGATCAGCAAAACCTATGTTCATCTAAACACTAGTGTTCTGCTGACATAGAAAGAGGGAAATAAAGCTTTAGTCAAAATTTCTTATGTGCTCAAAGGCAAGTTGAGAATCCTCAAAAGGACCAAAACAACTTTGTCAAAACACATTAAGAAAATAAGATGTCAAAACAGTCCAAATCATACGTAATGTGAGATCTGGTAATAAAACATGTACAAAGGCCAGATCTCTCAAAACATCACTTCAAAATGATTCTGGACTAAGCTTGTTCAAAATAAAATCTCCCTAAGTATTTCTGAACATGTGAATGGAAAGGATAAAAAGGAAAAAGGGAAATGAACAAATCTCAAAGTGTGGTTATCTCAAAACTTTTGAATCCAAAAGAAAAAGAGAATAAGCATAAAACACTTATGAGGTCAAAGTTGGGTAAACAGTGGTGGTCATCATGCAACTGTGTGCTTCCATCAAAAACAGGAATTGTTCAGGTAACTATGGCATCTCAAGTGATTGTCCTTAAAAGAAGAATTACAATCAATTATCAAGAGAATGACCCCAAACAATGGTCAAAATAACTTGAGAATGACATGATCATGACTTATTTGAAAAGCTGTCAGATCCTTTTGATGATTTTCAAAACTTCCTTTAATTTTTTTTAAGGTGTTTTTCTCTAAATAAAACAAGATATATATATATATATATATATATATATATATATATATCACTTTTTATAAAGTATATTTTGTACTTGTCACACCCCTAATTTCCACGTGTCACCGGTGGGCCCGGTGGGGGATTATCGTGACGTAGTTGATATCATCATTGTCAAACAACACAAATTATAATGCACAGCGGAAGCAATAAAAATAGATTTACTTCAACCAACAAATGTAATATCTAAGTATCACAAGTAGTCGAAATAGATCCACAGGCGGATCGGAATAAAAGAGGAAATTGTTCAACAGATAAATGCATCCCAAAGCTTGCGAGACTCTATGATGCTAAGGAGAAACCAGCCTATTTTGTGTAGAACCTGCACTTAATCTTTTTAGGGAAAAATACGTCAGTTTACACTGGTAAAAACAATTTAACTGACTCATTTTGAAAACATTTAGAAAATTGATTTGAATGCACAAGGCATAAAACTTTTTATAACTTGGGAATAATTAATCAAAGTTAAACTTGTAAAAGAATTACATGTTCGTTATGCGTTCAGTCGCCCGGGTCGTGCCGGGTTTAAGGTTAATTGACACACCACTCAGTATAAATCCGCGGCGGGAAGCCAACGTTTATACCTTAATAAATATGGACACATTACCGGGTGTACGCCTACACCCGGGTGTCAAAGTCGTGGCCATTTCTTAAAATGATGCCAAGGATATCCGGGACATGGTCATTAAACTCCCAAAGGTGTAAAACAAACAAAACTAGTTTTAAAACAGGTCACATTGATAATACCCAACTACTAATGAGTTAGGGTCAATTGCCCGACCAAGCGGTATTTTATATACCGTACCCCCAAGCCCATATAAGGGAAAATAAGTTAAAAGTATTTACCTGAGCAAGTATAAACCACAAAAGCAAATGCAAGTGTCTTTTACTGGGCTCCTATTCTGGAACGAAGGTTTATAATAACCTATTAGAATCCTAACGGGTCTTTAAACATAGCCTAGGCTTAGACCGGTTAGTTTCGAAGGATAAATACGGTTTAATCGCGAGGAAGGCGAAAACCGGGAAAGAATGTGACTTAGACCCCACAAGCTTGGATACTTATATAACATGGGTAAACTAAACACATTCTGAATTTAGAGACTAAGATGATACGGTTTGACCCGTTTCGGCTAATGTGCGTAAACTAGTTACATAAGCCGATCCGAACGCGAAAGTGCGTAACGGGCAACCATATAAGTCATATACAAGTTTCCTGAAGTTATATGCACCAAATATGTTGTAATATCAGTAAGATATGTCCTATTATGCCCCAAATGATTTCCAACTCAAATTACGCCTTATAAGGGCATTTTGGTAATTTCACATAAGCTAAAAAGGTCAAAACGGGAAATCTGAGTTCTCAACTTTAGTTTACTGCTATAATATGAAATTTTACTAAGTATATTAGTAGGTATCAAACCTTATGTATATAAACTAGTTTTAACATATACTATGTCGTAAAAATGCCTAAAAAGACGATTTGGAGCCATTTCCGGGTTTTAAAAGAAAAGCTGATATTTTTATAATTCCAGAAGGCTCAAAATAACACATTTAACATAATAAATCAGTAGAAAAAGGTTTGGGGTCAAAAGGTTTTGTAAAACTCATTTTATAGCCAAAAAGGGCAAAACCGACATAAACCGAAATATGCTTAAAACTTTAAGTTATGCTCAGCCTAAAAATAAATAAAAATATTTAAATTCCCAAAATATTATTATATAACAGTGGGTATAAAGTTTTGATATAAAATTTGGGTTTAGGTAGGTTATATGTTAATTACGCTAACTATTTACTAAGAAAGCTTCTAATTACGCTAATGAGCATAACTCTCAATCTAGACCTTAAACTGATGTCAAATTTTGGAGACAAGTTTGTAATTCAGTAACTAAGATGTCTACCCTTTTATATTTTCAAAAATCATGATTTATGGACATTTGGGCATAATGGTCAACATATGGGCATTTAACGGAAACATGCATATGAACAAGATATCTAATGAACCAAGTTGTATAATCACAGGAGGATATACTAACATGTTATTAGGTCCGAAAGAAGCTCTAAGTGTAACACCTCGAAATTTTGAGTCCAATAATGTATTGACACGTGTCTTGAGTCTACACGTGGCATTTAATGTTTAATAAAGGACTAATATTGACAAACCTTGAAAGTATGTAAATTCGAGGGTTATAAATGTCAAACAAAGGTAAGTATACTGTATAGTAACCCTAAAAGATGCTCGTACCTTCAAACGAATAAATCATGGATTGTACGGAAGCGAAACGCGGAAGAAAGTGAGAGATTACAAGCTGCGAGGGGTTAACTGTGTCAACATGTTTAATTATACCTCTGAGTGACCCTTTGACATACCCGAAGCCTTGTAACAATAAAATACGCTCACTAAAATATAATATATAAATTCCGCGAAGTTCCGTTTTAAAACGAGAAACTTATGACCAAATTCGTACGAGAGGGGTTAAAAGCGTCAACTATATAAATTAAGGCTTTTCGGATAATAAGTAAACTATCCGGGGGCTTAATAACACGGGTAAATAACGCGAGGTCCTTAATTATAATTAACCGAGGGCCATATCGCAAAGTTACCCCTTCAAACCCGAAAGGTCAGGGTATTAATTACCAAAGATTTTAGTAATCATTGTAAAGATTTAAAAAGATTGTTTCTTAACCCCTTACGGACCGTAAAGGTCATGCCTTACGGACCGTAAGGGAGTGAATGATTAACTGAGATCCGCCACAGGCTTACGGACCGCAAGGCCTAAGCCATACGGTCCGTAAGCGATGCCCAGCGACAGAAAGTTGGCTGTTGGCTGTTTAAAGCGGTAAAACAATTAAGGATGGGTTTCCCAGAGGCATGGGCGCCCCCTACTCGACCCATAACACCTAGAGACACATGCCATTCATCTATGATCACTTGTAGGCTATTGTGTAATGATCTAAGAGCCATTTGAACGCTATAAATAGACACATTGTGTGCATATGTTCACCACACCTCAAACACACTCTTCTGATCATACTTGGAGCTCTCAAAGCTTTCTCTTAGCATCATATTTCGTGTCAAGCTTCTGTAAGTCATTCAAATCCTTTGTGGTTAAGTTTTTCCTAGTTTAATAGCTAAAAATCAAACCGTCGTAACTACGGTTTGACTTCAAGATAAATCCCTAATGGCGCAGTCGCTTGTCGAATCAAAAGTGGTTATGTGTTGGTATTTATGTGGGTAATAAACCTCTGAAAGGGTTCCCCATGATCACCACTCTAACTAGTTCAAATGTCGAGTCAAACGCGTACTTAAAAAGTCAACAGAAAGCTATTTTTGCGATTCTTGCATAATCTGTAATGTAAACGATATGCAACCTGTTTAGACACTCATAAAACATGATAATAAGTATATAAACTTGTTTACGCTCGTTTGATTCGGCCATTTGCTATATAGACCCGGTTCGGAGCCGAATGTCGCAAAAGTTTGACTTTTGCTTTGACTTCAGTTCTGACCCGTTTTAGTACAATGTAGATATGCCTTAGGACTCTCTTAGGACCAGGTCACGTGATGGTATCACCCTCTGTGACCGGTTCGATGTTGTCCGAGTCTTTTACGCGTTTCCGTTAATTACTTAAAAAGTTGACCGTAACGCCCTTTTTAAAATAAAACGAGTATTTAGGATACGTGAAAAGACCATGACTATGCTTACCAAATGCTAAGCATGTCCTTAAAGTTTACCGTCAATCCGAGGTCTAGAATAGGAGTTATGCTAAAAAGCGCAATTAAAGTAAACTTTAGTAATAAACGGCGCAATTAGCATAACGCCTACCTAAACCAAGATTTGGTCACCAAAACTTTTACCCACTATAATAAAATAATATTTTGGGATTTTTAAAGATTTTTAATAAATTTTAACCTGCTCATAACCTGCGGTTATGGCTACGGTTCGGTAAATACCGAATATGCCCTTTTCGGCCAAAACTTAAGTTCTACAAGGTCTTTTGACCCGATTCCAGTTGCTACTGATTTTAAATAATAAATAAGATATTTTAGACTTGTTAAACTGATTGGGAAACTCAAGTTTCCTGTAGAACTCAGAAATCCCTTTCAAAGTCTTTAAAACGACCGAAAAACCCCTACGGGGCGTATAATGAACTAAAACTCGTTACGGGCATTATGGAAGGTATCCTACTGATACCACAACCTCTTTAAAGTATATTGACTTAGGAAAATAGTGTAGGACTCCTACGGTTACCCGTTGCGCCTATTGCGCGCACGGTTCGGCTTATGTAACTAGTTTACATAAATTAGCCGATACGGGTCAAACCATATCGTTTCAACCCAAAACCCAGAGTATGAATATTAAACCCATATAAAACAAGTCTCCGAACTTGTTGGGTCAGAATCACATTCCATTCTCGGTTTTCGCCTTTCACGCGATTAAACCGTATCTATCCTTCGAAACTAACCGGTCCAGGCTACGGCTAATATAAAGACCCGTTAGGATTCTAATAGGTTAATTTAAACCTTCGTTCCAGAATAAGGAGCCCCAGTAAAAGATACCTGTGATTTAACTGATTAAGGAATATACATTGCAAAGGTAAATACTTTTAACTTATTTTCCCTTATACGGGCTTGGGTTACGGTATATAAAATACCGCTTGATTGAGCATCAAATAATTCCATCGCTTAGGTGGTTAATTGAATAGTTTGATCGGCTCATTTAAACAGTCTTGTTACTTAAAAGCCTTTGGGGGGTTAATGACCATGTCCCGGATATCCTTGGCATCATTCGAAGAAATGGCCACAACCTTGACAGTCGGGTGTAGGCGTACACCCGGTATTATGTCTATATTATTAAAAGACGTAGCCGACGGTTTACCCGCCTCGATTTTACGCAAATGTGGTGTGTCTATTGATCTTTAACCCGGCACGATCCGGGCTACTGAACGCAAAGAAGGAACATGTAATTCGTTCACAAGATTATAATTTTAAATAATTCTCCCAAGTTATAAAAGAATTTGTGCCTCGTGCATTCAAATCAATTTTAATAAACTTTTCACAAAAGAGTCGGTTGAATGTATTTACCAGTATAAACTGACGTATTTTCCCAAAAAGATTAAGTGCAGGTACTACACGTAATTGGCTGGCATTAGCTCCATAGCATCGTTAAGAAGCCTCGCAAGCTTGATGTCTTATCTGTTGAACTATATTTTTATTTATTTTGATCCATCATGTGGATACTATTCAACTACTTGTGATACATTGATATTACAGTAAATGGTTGAATTATATTTATCTTTATGCTTCCGCTGTGCATTTATATATTGTGGTTTGACTATATTGTTGCCAACTACGTCACGGTAATCCCCCACCGGGCCCACCGGTGATACACGTGGAAATCGGGGTGTGACACTAAGGAAATCTTAATCATGACTAAAACGGGTCAGAACTGAAAGTCAAAGCGAAAGTCAAACTATGCGACTTTCGGTTCCAAACCGGGTCTAAACAGAAAATTGTCGAGTTGAACATGTTGGAACATGTTCTTACATTATTTACCAAGTTATATTGATGATAAAATAGGTTGCATGCATCCTACATTGCTAATTATAAGTTAATTCGGATTTAAGCATTCTGTTGACTTTTTAAAGTTAGCTTTGACTCGACAATTGACATGCTTAGAGTGGGAATCTGAAAATACCCTTTTAAGGGTTTGTTACCCACATAATTACCTACTTAAAGGTATCTTTAATTCGTGATTTAACAGAGCACATTTTAATTAATTACGAAGTCAAACCTTAATTACGACGGTTTGACTTTTAGCTAATTAACTAAGCTAGAATGGATTAAGGGAGGTTAAGGGCACTTACAAGAGTCCTAAGAAGGATTAGGGACCTAATGAAAGTTGGTTGCTGTCCAGGGAAGCTCCAGAGGAGTCTTGAACCAATGTTTCAAATGAGCAAATAAATGGTCACCACCTCATGCCCTTATATAGTGAACTAAATGGTCCAAGATTGAGACAAGCAACTCTACAAAGGTTGGGGGATCATCCCAGGTGTCCCTAGAGGGCTAAATACTGCCTAGCAAGCCCCTGATTTCAAAAACCATCATTCTAAGTCGGTGTAACGGGTTGAACAGGCAGCTGTCCAAAACATGCTGCCAGCGACAGTCTTACGGACCGTAAGCTATAGGCCTTGCGGTCCGTAAGCACCTCTTGCGGACCGTATGCTGAAACGGCTACGGTCCGTAACCGACCTTTGCTGAAAATGCCCAGGTACCTTCCTTACGGACCGTAAGCCTAGAGCCTTGCGGTCCGTAACCGATGGTCAGAGGACAAAAATTTTTAAAACTTTTAAGTCTTGACCATGCAACCTTGAAATGCCGAAACATCATGCCTTTACTGCAGTGTAGGGTCCACTAATTCAGATTTTGCATGCTTGCATGAGCTTTGATACCTTGGACTCTTATGGCATGCTTTAACTTTGACGGAATTATCAAGAACAAGTCTTGGTTTTCTCATGGAAATTGGACAAACTAAATAACTATCTTTGATTCCCCTTTTTTCAAAGGTTTTAGTCAGCATTTTAGTAGTAACCATCCTGATAATCCTAAGTCCATATAAAAGATGAAACCTTATTTATTTGGAAACAACCGGTTATTCTATAAGATGTTTATCTAATGGTTTAAGGATCTTGGGATTTATAAAAATTTGGGTCGCTCAGAGGTGATTTAATAACATGTCGCCCTTGGGTCGTTCAGAGGTATTTTAATAACATAACGCCCTTTTTACTAAAATCCTACCGTACATCTTTTTATCTGATCCGGTTTTCCTGACACGTCTATCTCTCATGACACGTGTCTTTATTTCAATGGACAAGAATTTTTCGAGGTGTTACATCCTCACCCCCTTAAAAGAAATCTCGACCTCGAGATTTACTGAAACAATTGAGGGTATTTCTCTTTCATTGTGGACTCTAACTCCCACGTATAATCAGGACCTCTGCGGCCCTCCCATTTGACCTTGACGATGGGTTCATGCTTCCTTCGAAGCTTCTTTACCTGTCAGTCCTCAATCGACACAGGTTTTTCAATAAATTTCAAGCTCTCATCTATGTGCACATCTGTGTGTGGAATGACTAGCGACTCATCAGCCAGACATTTCTTCAGATTGCAGACGTGGAATACATTATGAATACCATCGAGCTCTTCAGGTAAGTTTAACTTATAAGCCACCGATCCTACACATTCGATGATTTCGAATGGTCCTATATACCTTGGGCTTAACTTACCTTTCTTGCCAAATCACATCACCCCTTTCCAAGGTGATACCTTGAGCAAAACTTTATCGCCGACCTCAAACTTGAGAGGTTTTCGCCTTTCATCCGCATAGCTCTTCTGCCTATCTCGAGCAGCTTTCAGGCGGTCGCGAATTTGGACAATTTTGTCCGTTGTCTCGAAGACTAAGTCAGGACCTGATAATTGCGTATCTCCCACTTCTGCCCAGCAAATGGCCGTTCTGCACTTTCTACCATATAGTGCCTCAAAAGGCGCTGCCTTAATGCTAGTATGGTAGCTATTATTGTAGGAGAAATCGACCAATGGTAAATGCCTGTCCCAACTTCCTCCTAGATCAATTACACATGCAAGAAGCATGTCTTCCAACGTTTGAATGGTACGCTCACTCTGCCCATCAGTCTGAGGATGGTAAGCCGTACTGAAATTCAATTGAGTGCCCAGGGACTGTTGGAAACTCTTCCAGAAATGAGATGTGTATCTAGTATCACGATCTGAGATAATAGATACTGGTACGCCATGCAAGGCCACAATCTTATCTACGTACAATTGGGCTAGCATCTCAGAGCTGAAGGTCTCTCTAATGGGCAGGAAATGTGCTGACTTAGTCAGTCTATCAACTATGACCCATATAGTATCATTTGCCTTCGGCGTCTTAGGCAATTTGGTGATGAAGTCCATTGTCACCATTTCCCATTTCCAAGTGGGAATTTCAGGCTGTTGCAGTAAACCTGACGGCTTCTGATGTTCAGCTTTGACTTTAGCACACGTCAAGCATTTAGCTACATAAGCAGCTATAGACTTTTTCAAGCCTATCCACCAGTAATTTGCCTTTAAATCCTGGTACATTTTATCAGCTCCAGGATGGACGGAATACTTGGAACTGTGGGCTTCCTTGAGGAGAACATCACGAAGTCCTCCATATACAGGAACCCATATTCGTCCATTTAATCTCAACATTCCGTCTTTGTCGTAGGACAACTGTTCTTCAGTTACTCCTAATTTCTCCTCAGGATAGTTAGCTTCCAACACAGCTTCCTTCTGTGCAGCTAACAACCTTTCATTCAAACTGCTCTTAATTTCAATGCTCTTGGCATTGATCCTTATCGGCTTCACTCTTTCTTTCCTGCTTAAAGCATCTGCGACTACATTGGCCTTGCCTGGATGGTACCTTATTTCACAATCATAATCGTTCAAGGTTTCCATCCATCGTCGCTGCCTCATGTTCAAATCCTTCTGATTGAACAGGTGCTGAAGGCTCTTGTGGTCGGAATAGATCACACACTTCGTCCCATACAAATAATGCCTCCAAAGCTTTAGTGCAAATACAACGGCACCCAACTCCAAGTTATGGGTGGTGTAATTCTTCTCGTGCACCTTTAATTGACGTGAAGCGTAGGCTATGACCTTGCCCTTTTGCATTAACACACAACCCATTCCGGTGTGTGATGCATCACAATACACCACAAATTCTTCAATGCCTTCAGGTAACGTTAACACTGGAGCGTTACTCAGCTTCTGCTTCAATATATCGAATGACTCCTGCTGCTTAGGCCCCCAATTAAACTTAATGTTCTTACGTGTTAACGAAGTTAAGGGTGCAGCAATTCTTAAGAAGTTTTCAATAAAACGCCTATAGTATCCAGCCAAACCTAGGAAGCTACGAATCTCTGAAGGTGTCTTTGGCTCCTGCCAGTTCATGATAGCTTCTATCTTTGCGGGATCCACTTGAATTCCACGCTCACTCACAACGTGTCCAAGGAAATGGACTTCGCGAAGCCAAAATTCACACTTTGAAAACTTGGCATAGAGCTTCTCTTGATGGAGCAGCTTAAGAATGCACCGAAGATGCCTCTCATGGTCAGCTTGGTTCTTTGAGTAGATGAGGATGTCGTCAATGAAGACGATGACAAATTTATCCAGATAAGGCTTGCATACGCGATTCATGAGATCCATGAATGCGGCAGGTGCGTTAGTGAGCCCAAAAGGCATCACTAGGAACTCGTAGTGACCATAACGAGTCCTAAATGTGGTCTTATGTACATCCTCCTCCTTAACTTTCAATTGATGATAGCCTGACCTGAGATCTATCTTAGAAAAGTAACTCGCTCCCTGTAGCTGGTCGAATAGATCATCGATTCTAGCCAAAGGATATTTGTTCTTGATAGTAACCTTGTTTAGCTCACGGTAATCAATGCATAGACGCATTGATCCGTCCTTCTTTTTAACAAACAGAATTGGTGCTCCCCATGGAGATGAACTAGGTCTAATAAAACCTTTAGCTAGTAAATCATCTAGCTGCGTCCTTAATTCCTTCATCTCCGTTGGTGCTAATCTATATGGTGCTCTGGCTACTGGTGCAGCTCCGGGAATGATGTCAATCTTGAATTCCACCTGCCTATCTGGTGGCAAACCAGGTAGTTCCTCCGGAAAAACCTCGGGATAGTCAGAAATGACTGGTATGTCTTCGATCCTGGGCTTCTTCTTGCCAATAGTTACTTGTGCCATATAAATGACACAACCCTTACTCGTGCATCCGGATGCCTTAAGCATGGCCACTTGCTCTGACAATCCGTGTTGAGTATCTCCCTGAATAGTGAGTGGCTCACCAGATGGGGTCTTGATTACTACCTGCTTCTTGTTGCACACTATCTGGGCTTGGTTACGCGATAACCAATCCATTCCTATTACTACATCAAAGCCTGCTAATTTGAACGGGAGGAGGGACAGAGGAAAAGAGTGGTTCCTAATGGATATGGCACATCCATCTAACACAGTCGAGACGGTTTCTAAAGTCCCATCTGCTAACTCTACCTCATAATTTACTTTCAAGGCTTTAATAGGCAATCTTAATAATTCACAGAATTTATCATCTACAAAGGATTTATCTGCTCCAGAATCAAACAATACTCTTGCGTAAACGTCATTAATGAGAAACGTACCAGTTATGACGTTATCATTCTGGATGGCCTCCTGCACATTCATCTGGAAGACCCTAGCGTTGGTCTTCTTCCCTTCCTCAGTCTTCTTTACTATCTTTGGGCAATTAGTCTTGATGTGCCCTTTCTCATTGCAACTGTAACAAGTTGCATCCTTCAACTTTTTGCACTCAAGAGTTCGGTGCTCAGTAGACTTGCATATCCCACATGCCTTAGGTTGGGATTTCTCCTCATACCTGCACCTCCCGAAGTGGTGCTTCTTGCAAACCTTGCACTTGGGCCTATCGCCCGACTGTTGATCGTTCCTCCTGGCTTCAGACCCCTTCTTACTGTCACGGTTCCCTCTATGCTTCTTGCCTGACCGACGTGAATTGTCATCTTCACATTTCCTCTTCTCAGAGTCTGCATTTCTTAATGATCTCTGTCTCACTGCATCTTGAGTGAGAGACAGAGATAGATCAGCTACAGATCGGAATGTGGTAGGTCGTGAGGCTTTCACACTAGCCTTGATTTCTGGGGCCAAACCCCCAATGAAACGCGTGATTCTCTTGGGTTCCGGAGTTATCAGGTATGGAACCAATCTGGACAGGGTGTTGAAACTGGTGAGGTATGCCTGGCAGTCTAGGTTTTTCATAACCAGGGATAGGAAATCAGACTCTATCCGCTCAACCTCATGCTGAGGGCAATAGTTATCCTTAATAAGAGCAACAAATTGCTCCCATGACAAATTATACAAGGCAACCTTTCCAGAAGCTTGGATCAACGCCCTCCACCAAGCTAGAGCCTCACCCTTAAATGACTGGGATGCAAACTTAACCATATCCCTCTCAGTGCATCCACTGATGTCCACAACTGTCTCTATCTCATCAAGCCAAGTCATACAATCTACTGCCCCTTTTCCCCATTAAAATCCCGGGGTTTGCAAGACACAAAATATTTATACGTGCAACCCTTAGCACGCGGGGCATCGTCAAACACAATCTTCTTGGGGTGAACACTGTTTTCATTTGAGGAACGTCGGTCATCATCTTTCTTAGGTTTGGGTGGAGTAGGTGGTGGTTTGCTGTGAGCCTCAGAATGATTCTTTGGTTTAGCATGCGGTGCAGATAAGGTTCTACTACGGGTCTCACTGTACTCACTGTACTGCCGTTCTAAGGCTTTTGCGACCGCATCATCAACAATTGCTCTCAGCTCAGCAACCGTTACTTGGATTTTAGCATTATCACGGTTTCCTACCGAATGGCTATTGACTTCATCCGACCCAGCCATGTAGCTTCAATTGCTACATATAAATATTGGACAAGGTTTTTACTTAAGGGCTCTTATAGTATTTTATATTTTATTAACCAAGGTTTTAAATTGCCATTTTAGGTTAATTTGTTAGAACTTTAGGATTTTATTATTATCCTATGATACTATATTATTAGCACATAAGGCCTAGTCACAAGGACAGTTTTAAAATTTTATTAATAAACTAGGATTTTATAGCATCCAGGTGGTTTAGGTTTGAACCATAGTTCATTACCATTTGTTAACAGGGAGTCATAAGCTACCATTGTCCTTAGTCACGGAGGACATTTAGTTATTGCCCACATGCACTTCGCTTCAAAGAAACACTTAAATAATTAAGGGAATTTAAAATTAACCCTTTATGAGGGATGGCCTGTGTGACTTTACTGATTCACAGTTTGCCAAAACTATTAACATACTAACAGATGTTAATAACTGGAATCTATTATATGGGTTATACCATCTTGGCCATGTCTGCAACAACACAGAGGCTAGGTTTTACCTCCAAGATTCTTTTAATAATTAACGCAGAATGGTCCTAAATTGAGATGTTAATATGGATCTTAATCTAATTATAGAACTACCATCTTGGCCTTGTTTTATGATAACACATGGCTAGGTCTCTGTCCTCTTTAGATTTTACCATTTTAATATGATGGTAGATCTTTTAAATTTTCATTTATTTTTATGTTTTAAGCACATATTTAATAATAATAAATAAAAATGAAATTTAATTAGAACATCTCATAAATTGTTTCCAACAAGTACATAATTTGCCCACAATGGGACTTCTACGAAAATAAATGCCCACGCAGGGGCGGAAATCAAGAACAAACCCACGCAGGGGTTAACTAACCAAACTTGCCCACGCAGGAGCAGAGTACAAAATGACAAGCTCACGCAGGAGCTGAATACTGAAGCAAAAAGTCCACGCAGGGACTGGATTACAACCAAATAAAAATAACAAGGATCTTCAATAATCCCTTCTTTTGGACTTTCCTTTGATCAGATCTGATAGTCCCTTGAAGAATCCCCTGTTGTGTCTGCGCTTAGTCTGGTCCAATCTCTCAAGGACTTCCTGCTGGCGCTCTGGAGGAATTATCTACGGCTGCGGCGGCTGATACACAGGTGGAGGAGGCGGCGGACGCTGGTACCCATAAGTCGGGTAGCCATGGTCCAGAGACCACCATAAGGCCCCTCTGGGTGACTAGCGTTGTAGTCCCATGCCTCTTGGTATGGATCCACACTAGCGTAGTTGTAGTTGTAGTTGTAGTGGGTATGCGCCGGCTGCTCAAAGGGATTATACGCAGCTGAACCGGCGTATGCAGGGATTGGGTTATCAAAACCCAATGGTGGTGCCACAGGTACAGAGTTGATTTCTGGAATGGGGCTTGATGGACCTCCCATCTGTGGGACTTCTTCTTCCTCCTGGAGTGGCGGATAATGACTACCACTTGAGGGCTGGGGAGTGTTGATTCGGACTCCTCCTCGCACGGACATCTGTGCGTTCGACCTTCTCCGCCTCGGTGGCTCCGGAGGCGGTTGCTGCTCTACTGGCGGTGGCGGTGGTGGCGTAATTGCCCTAAACCGGGAACCCTCGGAAGGATCCTGCTGTGGTTGCTGCTGCTGACGCTGCTGCTGATGCTGCTGGTGGGACGACGAGTGCTCGGACGGGGTGAAATACCAGTCATACTGGTTAAACCTCTCCTGAAAGCTATCTGGACCACGGTAGGGTGATCCGTGAAACGATGACCCGTCAGAGATCTCGATCGGGTGGTTGGGTGTTCCAGACGCTGGCTCCACGGGATCCGTGTCTTCGTCCATGTCATCAGCGTGGTCACCTGAGAAATGATCCTCAGGTCCAAGTGGGTTATGACCCACAAGTTCAGGGAAGATATTTGCCGGGTTGAATCGGCTCTGGAAGATCGGAGTGGGGTCGCCATACGCGTGGTGCGAGTTTGATCTCTGTAGTGGTATGAAGGCTGGCGGTTGGTTGTCGGGCTCGTTTTCCGATTGGGGCCCAAAGGAATGCTGGTAAGAAGGTGAAGAGCTTAAAGAGACCGATCGCCTCCCTGGTTCAACATAGAGCCTCCACGGCTCTTGTGGACTAGTGCTTATAGTGATGGACGGGGTACGCCTGTGCGAAGGTCCAGCTTCATGATCGTGTCCCGTAACTGGGCCTTTTCCTCGTCCTCGGAGAAATCTTGGCGGCATTCTGACCTGCAAACATCGTTATACCACAACACATGTATAAAATAAACCCAAAATAAACTAAAACAAAACAGAGTTTGTCCTATGTTCTTTGTCTAGACTCGGAACTCAAAGAATGTGCAATTTGTGCACTGAGATTAAACACAAAAGGCTAGTGTTTAATTCACTAAGTGTTGGCTCCGATACCAACCTGTCACACGCCTAATTTCCACGTGTCACCGGTGGGCCCGGTGGGGGATTATCGTGACGTACTTGATATCATCATTGTCAAACAACACAAATTATAATGCACAGCGGAAGCAATAAAAATAGATTTACTTCAACCAACAAATGTAATATCTAAGTATCACAAGTAGTCGAAATAGATCCACAGGCGGATCGGAATAAAAGAGGAAATTGTTCAACAGATAAATGCATCCCAAAGCTTGCGAGACTCTATGATGCTAAGGAGAAACCAGCCTATTTCGTGTAGAACCTGCACTTAATCTTTTTGGGGAAAAATACGTCAGTTTACACTGGTAAATACAATTTAACTGACTCATTTTGAAAACATTTAGAAAATTGATTTGAATGCACAAGGCATAAAACTTTTTATAACTTGGGAATAATTAATCAAAGTTAAACTTGTAAAAGAATTACATGTTCGTTATGCGTTCAGTCGCCCGGGTCGTGCCGGGTTTAAGGTTAATTGACACACCACTCAGTATAAATCCGCAGTGGGAAGCCAACGTTTATACCTTAATAAATATGGACACATTACCGGGTGTACGCCTACACCCGGGTGTCAAAGTCGTGGCCATTTCTCAAACGGGTCACATTGATAATACCCAACTACTAATGAGTTAGGTTCAATTGCCCGACCAAGCGGTATTTTATATACCGTACCCCCAAGCCCATATAAGGGAAAATAAGTTAAAAGTATTTACCTGAGCAAGTATAAACCACAAAAGCAAATGCAAGTTTCTTTTACTGGGCTCCTATTCTGGAACGAAGGTTTATAATAACCTATTAGAATCCTAACGGGTCTTTAAACATAGCCTAGGCTTAGACCGGTTAGTTTCGAAGGATAAATACGGTTTAATCGCGAGGAAGGCGAAAACCGGGAAAGAATGTGACTTAGACCCCACAAGCTTGGATACTTGTATAACATGGGTAAACTAAACACATTCTGAATTTAGAGACTAAGATGATACGGTTTGACCCGTTTCGGCTAATGTGCGTAAACTAGTTACATAAGCCGATCCGAACGCGAAAGTGCGTAACGGGCAACCATATAAGTCATATACAAGTTTCCTGAATTTATATGCACCAAATATGTTGTAATATCAGTAAGATATGTCCTATTATGCCCCAAATGATTTCCAACTCAAATTACGCCTTATAAGGGCATTTTGGTAATTTCACATAAGCTAAAAAGGTCAAAACGGGAAATCTGAGTTTTCAACTTTAGTTTACTGCTATAATATGAAATTTTACTAAGTATATTAGTAGGTATCAAACCTTATGTATATAAACTAGTTTTAACATATACTATGTCGTAAAAATGCCTAAAAAGACGATTTGGAGCCATTTCCGGGTTTTAAAAGAAAAGCTGATATATTTATAATTCCAGAAGGCTCAAAATAACATATTTAACATAATAAATCAGTAGAAAAAGGTTTGGGGTCAAAAGGTTTTGTAAAACTCATTTTATAGCCAAAAAGGGCAAAACCGGCATAAACCGAAATATGCTTAAAACTTTAAGTTATGCTCAGCCTAAAAATAAATAAAAATCTTTAAAATTCCCAAAATATTATTATATAACAGTGGGTATAAAGTTTTGATATAAAATTTGGGTTTAGGTAGGTTATATGTTAATTACGCTAACTATTTACTAAGAAAGCTTCTAATTACGCTAATGAGCATAACTCTCAATCTAGACCTCAAACTGATGTCAAATTTTGGGGACAAGTTTGTAATTCAGTAACTAAGATGTCTACTCTTTTATATTTTCAAAAATCATGATTTATGGACATTTGGGCATAATGGTCAACATATGGGCATTTAACGGAAACATGCATATGAACAAGATATCTAATGAACCAAGTTGTATAATCACAGGAGGATATACTAACATGTTATTAGGTCCAAAAGAAGCTCTAAGGCAATCTTAATCATGACTAAAACGGGTCAAAACTGAAAGTTAAAGCGAAAGTCAAACTATGCGACTTTCGGTTCCAAACCGGGTCTAAACAGAAAATTGTCGAGTTGAATGTGACAACTCGAACTTTAGACTTACTATGATGTAACGTTACGTGCTTATGAGAACTAAATTATATGATTTAATGAATGATGTGTTACGTGCATTGTGTATATTATATGTATGTATGTTTTTGACTCGAACCGCACAACACATACACACAACAATCGCACAAGCTCATGTTGGGCTACCTCACTCGCACACGGCCCAAGGGCAGCCCAAGCAAGGGTCGGCCCACCCCTTTTATTCGTACAAACACCCAAGTGGTGGGTTTGTTTCTCACAACTAGCAAACACAAGAAAACACACACAAGAACCCTAGTCGCTACCTCTCTCTCTCGTTTTGCTTGAACCCGACGGCAACCGCATCTGCATTTCGAAGCTTTCCTTGATTCGGATTATTTCCCTTAACCGGTTAGTGTTTGATATTAAGTTGCTTGTTAAATGATAATCGGATTGTTTGTATGTTGATGTTACCGGAGATGTTTGTTTACCCGAGGATTCTTGTTAACATGTTGCTTATGATAATAGTTAATAGTGGTTGTTAATCGGCTCACATGTATGGTTGCTATGATTGTTACTATGATTGATTATGTTATTTGCATCATGACTAGTGTGGAAAAGATGTAATCGGCTGTTACGTATTGTCATAATCGGATGTAGTTTGGTAATTGAGATCCATGTTAGAATGTTTATGTGTTGTTAAGATGTTGTTCATATTATGATAGATTAGGGTTCATGTGATTTGGTGTTGAATTTGCCCTGTTAGATCGATAGGGTGGTTAACAGTTTTGGGGGTTTATGTTAATTGATAGAATGTTAAACTTGGTAATTGATTGGCTAATGTAACTGATTGCTTGATTTATGGAAGTTGTTAACTAATCGCACAATTGGATCAATCACACAAGACTGGCCGATCGCACAAGGGAGCCCACTCGTACAAGGTTCCTGGATCGCACAAGGTCTGTTTGTTTGGGCCTGTTAAACTGTGTTGTGTTGGGCTGGACCGCCCAAGGTTCCACGCGCCCAAGATGGATTGGATCGTACAACCCAATCCAATCGCACAACATAATCCCCAGTCGCACAAGAGGCCCTGATCGCACAAGGGTCTCCCAACGCACAAGCTCACACTAATCGCACAAGTTGACTGTTTCGTTATTTGGGCCGTATACGTTAAATGGTTACTTGTCTGTTTGGGCCGATTAAGATTCTGGACTATTTTTTTTATTATTGGGCCGATGTGTTATCGAATCGCTATAATTATTTGGACCGGGCTTTATGGGGATCGCACAACATGTTGTGGATCGCACAACATGTTGGGCCGGATAGTTTTGGGCTTACTTGTTTAAACCGTACAAGTTGTATGTATTGCTTAACTGTCAAATGTTGCCATGATTTATACGTGATAGTAACGTGTTAACTTATGTGATGCATACGTGTATTACCTTAGTCAAAACCTGACTCGTGTGGTAACCCTGTTAGGACGAGGTTGACCATTTTAGTTCAAGAACCTTTTATTGTGTATCTGCCGAGCAAACCAAGGTGAGTTCACACAGCCAAGGCATGGGATTCCCGGGTTGGGAATTGGGTTGGAATGTTTGATCTGGATGATTACTCGTACTTACGCAATCACTAGACTATAGACCATCGTCCTCAGGATAGTCAGGACACTTACATAAAACCTACGTAAACTAGTATCTACCATTGTCTCCCGGGTCGGGAGGACACTTACGTAAATCCTACGTAACCTAATACCTACTACTGTCTTCCGGGTCGGAAGGACACTTACGTAAATCCTACGTAAACCCCACGCGTACCACTGTCCTCGGGGAAGGGCACTCATGTAAATCCTGCGTGACCTAGTACGTATTCCTGTTCTCGGATTAAGAAGAACACATGGTTGCAAATAGTCTAGTATGTACCATAATGGGAAGCCCCCATTGTTAAGGATAATTGTGAGAATCCCTCACCAATAATATATACATGTATGGGAAGCCCCCACTAGATGAACTTACGCATTACTGTTACGAACTTATTTTCTGTGAACTCGCTCAACTAGTTTGTTGATTATTTTCTGCATGCCTTGCAGGACCTTAGGTACTTAAGGAGCTTGCACAAGGAGGAGCAGGTCGTTGTGGGCAAAGGATCGTGAATGCTATTTGAACACTTATGATATTTCACACATTAATACTTATGTTCGGGCTTACTTTAATGCTTCCGCTATACTTAATTATGTTGGTTGATACACACCTTTCGTATTTATGGATTATTATCACTATTTATTACATGTTCAATATGATTGGTGGCTTGGTCCTGGTCAGTCACGCTCCCAAGCGGTGGTACTCCGCGTGTGGGTTTTGGGGGTGTGACAGATTGGTATCAGAGCCATTGGTTATAGAGAACTTGGTTTTAATATGGGAAAACGTTTTTATTAAAACCAGACTATAACCAGAACAGTGCTCTTAACGATCCACAACGACGCTTCGCTCCACGTGCAAGACTCGACATCCTAGGTAATAAGGTTTATGTTTATTGCCTGTTTGCTAGAACTGCTTAGAACTTTGCTCGCATTACGATACACATGATGCTATTACATGAGAATACCTATGTGCTTACACTTTTCTGTCATCGCCCTACTCGCGAACCACTCTCACTTACGTTACTTTTACTATGAAGATCATGTCTGGACGAATTAACATGACTCAAGCCCAGCTAGAGGCTCTCGTTCAAGCTCAAGTTGCTGCGGCACTTGCAGCTGCTCAAGCAGGTAGCATATCCTGTAGTCATAACTTACGCTAGGATCTTTAGATCCTACACTCCTAAACTAGCCCTTGTATTTAAACTTTGCCCTATTCGTACACAATAGGTCAACCAGCGCAGCAAGTTTGCACCTTTAAGAACTTCATGGACTGTCGTCCAAGCACCTTCAGCGGCACAGAGGGGGCAGTGGGACTCCTCCACTGGTTTGAAAAGCTCGAGTCGGTATTCGAGATGTGCGAATGCCCTGAGGCTCGCAGGGTGAAATACGCCACTGGCACGCTAGAAGGAATAGCACTAACTTGGTGGAACGCCCAAGTTCAGATCTTAGGGTTGGCAGCTGCTAACGCCACACCCTGGAACGATTTCAAGGAACTCATCAAGCGTGAGTACTGCACGCGTGACGACATTCACAAGCTGGAAAATGAGTTTTATCACTTGAAGATGACGGGGTCAGAGATAGAAGCATACACGAAACGATCGAACGAACTGGAGATTTTGTGTCCTACCATGGTAGACCCTCCGATCAAACGCATCGAGTTGTACATCAAGGGTCTAGCCTCAGAAATTCAGAGCCACGTTACGTCGGCTAACCTCGATAACATCCAAGACATCCAGCGTCTTGCTCATCGCCTCACGGATCAGGCGGTGGATCAGAACAAGTTGCCCAAACGCATTAGTGCTACCACATCAGCTGCTACTCCCACTACACCCAGTGACAACAAAAGAAAGTGGGATGGGGATTCAAGCAAGGGTTCAGCATCCGTTCAATCTCAAGCTCAGCAACAGAAGACTGACCACTACCAGAGTCCTGGTCAGCAATCCTCTGGTGGTCATAGACAGAGAAGGTATCAAGGGTTTTACCCCAAGTGTCACAACTGCAACAGACATCACAGCGGCCAGTGCAACAAGGGTCGTTGTCAAAGATGTCTCAAGATGGGTCACGAGGCCAAAGACTGTAGGAGCCCACGGCCTGCAAATCAGAACCAGCAACCACAACAAGCAGCTCCACAGAACCCACAACAGCAGCAGCAGCCACAGCGTGGAAACCGGGGATGTTTCCAGTGTGGGGCTGAAGGTCATTTCAAACGCGACTGTCCTCAACTGAACCAGAATCAGAATCGCAACAACAATAACCAGGGCAACGGGAACAACAACGGGGGTAACAACAACAATGGCAACGAGGCTAGGGGACGCGCTTTCGTGCTAGGACGAGGAGACGCAATGAACGATCCCAATGTAGTTATGGGTAAGTTTCTCCTCGATAATATTTACGTTACTGTTTTGTTTGACTCGGGTGCGGATACAAGTTATATTTTTGTGAAAGCCAGTAAACTGCTAAAACGTGCACCAACACTTTTACTCACCAAACATGTAGTAGAGTTAGCTAACGGTAAAAGTCTAGAAGCCACGCACGTAGTTCAGGGTTGTAATCTTATCCTAGCTGGTCAAGCTTTTTCTATCGACCTTATTCCCATAGTCTTGGGAAGTTTTGATACCGTTATTGGGATGGATTGGTTATCCCAACATCAGGCAGACATCTTATGCAGTGAGAAGATCATTCGTATTCCACGTTCTGGTCAAGAACCTCTTGAAGTTCAAGGCGACAAGAGTGGTGCTGTGGTTGGCATCATCTCTTTCTTGAAGGCTCAGAAATGCTTACGAAAGGGGCACACTGCCATTCTGGCACTCGTTACAGACGCATCAGTAGGGGAAAAGAAACTGGAGGATATTCCAGTAGTACGCGACTACCCTCAGGTGTTTCCTGAAGACTTACCTGGCTTACCGCCTCACCGTCAGGTCGAATTTCAGATCGAGCTCGCTCCAGGAGCAGCACCCATAGCTCCCGCACCATATCGTCTAGCTCCATCAGAATTGGAGGAACTGTCAAAGCAGCTACAAGAGCTCTTGGAAAAGGGCTTCATTCGTCCAAGCTCTTCGCCTTGGGGAGCTCCAGTACTTTTCGTGAAGAAGAAAGACGGTACGTTCAGAATGTGCATAGACTACAGGGAACTGAACAAGGTGACGGTGAAGAACCGTTATCCTCTTCCACGCATAGATGATTTATTCGACCAGTTGCAAGGGTCGTGTTACTATTCGAAGATAGACTTGAGGTCTGGTTATCATCAGCTGAGAGTCCGGGATGAGGACGTCTCCAAGACCGCATTCAGAACTCGCTACGGTCACTACGAGTTTCTTGTCATGCCGTTCGGGTTAACGAACGCGCCTGCCGTATTTATGGATCTTATGAACAGGGTGTGCAAACCCTATCTTGACAAGTTCGTCATTGTCTTCATCGACGACATTCTGATCTACTCCAAGAGTCAGGAGGAGCACGAGCAACATCTACGCCTTATTTTGGAACTCCTACGGAAGGAACAGCTGTACGCTAAGCTTTCGAAATGCGACTTCTGGCTTCGCGAAGTCCACTTTCTAGGCCACGTAGTGAACAAGGATGGGATCCATGTCGATCCATCCAAGGTAGATTCGATCAGAAACTGGCCTGCACCACGTACGCCAACGGAAATACGCCAATTCTTGGGCTTGGCGGGTTACTACAGACGGTTTATCAAAGACTTCTCCAAGATCGCGCAACCACTTACGCTACTGACACAGAAGGGTGTCACCTATCGCTGGGGAGAACCCCAGGAGACTGCTTTTCAACACCTAAAGGATAGACTTTGCAGTGCACCTATCCTCTCCTTGCCAGAGGGCACAGATGACTTCGTGGTTTATTGTGATGCATCCATTCGGGGACTTGGATGTGTGTTAATGCAGCGCGACAAGGTTATTGCTTACGCTTCACGCCAACTTAAGATTCATGAACGGAACTACACGACGCACGATTTAGAGCTGGGAGCTGTTGTTTTCGCGCTTAAGATATGGCGACACTACCTGTATGGTACCAGGTGCACGATTTACACCGATCACAGGAGTCTCGAGCATATTCTTAAGCAGAAGGATTTGAATATGCGTCAACGGCGATGGGTCGAATTACTAAACGATTACGAATGCGCTATCAAGTACCATCCAGGCAAGGCCAATGTTGTGGCTGACGCCCTCAGTCGGAAAGACACTTTACCTCGGCGCGTGCGAGCGCTACAGCTTACGATTCAGTCTAGCCTTCCAGCACAGATACGAGATGCTCAGGTAGAAGCATTGAAGCCCGAAAATGTCAAAGCTGAAGCCCTACGCGGCTCAAGGCAACGATTAGAACAGAAGGCAGACGGCGCCTACCATGTAACGGGGCGTATTTGGGTCCCACTTTATGGCGGTCTACGCGAACTTGTAATGGATGAAGCTCACAAGTCTCGCTACTCGGTACATCCAGGGTCGGATAAAATGTACCACGACATCAGAACTACTTATTGGTGGCCTAGCATGAAGGCCCACATCGCTACGTACGTTGGAAAATGCTTGACCTGTGCGAGAGTCAAGGTTGAATATCAGAAACCAGCTGGCCTACTTCAGCAGCCTAAGATACCTCAATGGAAATGGGAAGAAATTTCCATGGATTTTGTTACAGGCCTACCCAGATCCCAGCGTGGGAACGATACGATATGGGTAATCGTGGATCGACTCACCAAGTCTGCACACTTCCTACCTATAAAGGAAACGGATAAGTTCTCCACTCTCGCAGACGTTTATCTTAAAGAAGTTGTTTCGAGGCACGGGGTGCCCATCTCCATCATTTCGGATCGCGATGCATGTTTCACGTCAGAACTTTGGCAAGCGATGCACAAATCCTTCGGCTCACGGTTAGACATGAGCACAGCATATCATCCTCAGACGGATGGCCAGTCTGAGCGAACGATTCAAACACTTGAAGACATGCTTAGGGCATGCGTTATTGATTTCGGCAACGGCTGGGAAAAGCACCTCCCTTTGGTGGAGTTCTCGTATAATAATAGTTATCACACCAGCATTCAAGCCGCTCCATTCGAGGCATTGTACGGACGTAAATGCCGGTCACCTCTCTGTTGGGCAGAGGTGGGGGATAGTCAGATTACGGGTCCAGAGATTGTAGTGGACGCCACAGAAAAGATTGCACTAATACGACAACGCATGGCGGCAGCACGCGACCGTCAGAAAGCCTACGCGGATAAGCGTAGAAAGCCTTTGGAATTTCAGGTCGGGGACCGGGTTTTACTTAAAGTCTCACCCTGGAAGGGTGTGGTTCGTTTTGGCAAACGGGGCAAGCTAAATCCGCGGTACGTCGGACCATTCGAAATCATAGAAAAGATTGGCAAAGTAGCCTACAAGTTGAACCTACCAGCTGAACTCGGGGCAGTTCACAATGTCTTTCATGTGTCGAACCTAAAGAAGTGCCTATCAGATGAAACCCTCATCATTCCTTTCAAAGAACTCACTATCGACGAGCGGTTGCAGTTCGTCAAGGAACCAGTTGAAATCACGGACCGGGATGTAAAGGTCCTCAAAAACAAGAGAATCCCTCTTGTTCGAGTACGTTGGAACTCCAAACGTGGCCCAGAGTACACCTGGGAACGCGAAGACAGGATGACAGAAAAGTACCCCCAGTTATTCGGAACCGATGCAACCACTACTGAGGCTGAAGCTACTACTTCGGAATTTCGGGACGAAATTCCAGATCAACGGGGGGAGGATGTGACACCCCAGGAAAACCAGTGAACGATTGAACTTACCTAGCTTCCTCAGTGAGTGCATACCAAAGTTCGGGACGAAATTTCTATTTAGTTGGGGATAATGTGACAACTCGAACTTTAGACTTACTATGATGTAACGTTACGTGCTTATGAGAACTAAATTATATGATTTAATGAATGATGTGTTACGTGCATTGTGTATATTATATGTATGTATGTTTTTGACTCGAACCGCACAACACATACACACAACAATCGCACAAGCTCATGTTGGGCTACCTCACTCGCACACGGCCCAAGGGCAGCCCAAGCAAGGGCCGGCCCACCCCTTTTATTCGTACAAACACCCAAGTGGTGGGTTTGTTTCTCACAACTAGCAAACACAAGAAAACACACACAAGAACCCTAGTCGCTACCTCTCTCTCTCTCGTTTTGCTTGAACCCGACGGCAACCGCATCTGCCTTTCGAAGCTTTCCTTGATTCGGATTATTTCCCTTAACCGGTTAGTGTTTGATATTAAGTTGCTTGTTAAATGATAATCGGATTGTTTGTATGTTGATGTTACCGTAGATGTTTGTTTACCCGAGGATTCTTGTTAACATGTTGCTTATGATAATAGTTAATAGTGGTTGTTAATCGGCTCACATGTATGGTTGCTATGATTGTTACTATGATTGATTATGTTATTTGCATCATGATTAGTGTGGAAAAGATGTAATCGGCTGTTACGTATTGTCATAATCGGATGTAGTTTGGTAATTGAGATCCATGTTAGAATGTTTATGTGTTGTTAAGATGTTGTTCATATTATGATAGATTAGGGTTCATGTGATTTGGTGTTGAATTTGCCCTGTTAGATCGATAGGGTGGTTAACAGTTTTGGGGGATTATGTTAATTGATAGAATGTTAAACTTGGTAATTGATTGGCTAATGTAACTGATTGCTTGATTTATGGAAGTTGTTAACTAATCGCACAACTGGATCAATCACACAAGACTGGCCGATCGCACAAGGGAGCCCACTCGTACAAGGTTCCTGGATCGCACAAGGTCTGTTTGTTTGGGCCTGTTAAACTGTGTTGTGTTGGGCTGGACCGCCCAAGGTTCCACGCGCCCAAGATGGATTGGATCGTACAACCCAATCCAATCGCACAACATAATCCCCAGTCGCACAAGAGGCCCTGATCGCACAAGGGTCTCCCAACGCACAAGCTCACACTAATCGCACAAGTTGACTGTTTCGTTATTTGGGCCGTATACGTTAAATGGTTACTTGTCTGTTTGGGCCGATTAAGATTCTGGACTATTTTTTTTATTATTGGGCCGATGTGTTATCGAATCGCTATAATTATTTGGACCGGGCTTTATGGGGATCGCACAACATGTTGTGGATCGCACAACATGTTGGGCCGGATAGTTTTGGGCTTACTTGTTTAAACCGTACAAGTTGTATGTATTGCTTAACTGTCAAATGTTGCCATGATTTATACGTGATAGTAACGTGTTAACTTATGTGATGCATACGTGTATTACCTTAGTCAAAACCTGACTCGTGTGGTAACCCTGTTAGGACGAGGTTGACCATTTTAGTTCAAGAACCTTTTATTGTGTATCTGCCGAGCAAACCAAGGTGAGTTCACACAGCCAAGGCATGGGATTCCCGGGTTGGGAATTGGGTTGGAATGTTTGATCTGGATGATTACTCGTACTTACGCAATCACTAGACTATAGACCATCGTCCTCAGGATAGTCAGGACACTTACGTAAAACCTACGTAAACTAGTATCTACCATTGTCTCCCGGGTCGGGAGGACACTTACGTAAATCCTACGTAACCTAATACCTACTACTGTCTTCCGGGTCGGAAGGACACTTACGTAAATCCTACGTAAACCCCACGCGTACCACTGTCCTCGGGGAAGGGCACTCACGTAAATCCTGCGTGACTGTTGAAACAATGGTTAACACAAGGATAACCAAGAGGGTCGTTTCACTTATGGGGTTCAACCTCTTCTCTCGCTCGTATCGGTGGCCTGAGATCTGCAAAACAGTAAACACCGTTAGTCTCGTTAAGAGGGGGGGAAGGGGATTTTCCCTCTTAACCAGGCTCCGGCGTGAAAATAAGTACTGCTCTGAGATGACTAAAACAGTGTGTGTATAGAGTGAGTAAAGGGAGCCAAGATCCTGAACCTGAATGATGAAGGGTCCTATTTATAGCCGGAGGGTGAAGAAGGAGGAAGCAGCTGTGCCAGCTGTGGGTGCGCGCCAGCTGTCCGACCAAGGGGAATATCCTCTTGGTCTGCTCTGTCGCGAAGGGTGTAGTGGTACACGTGGCGTCCTTGTATTCGCTTGTGCTGGGTACCTCGTACTGGTCGCGTCAGCCTTGCTCCCTGGATTGCCGCAGGCCTATGTGGCCTTCTGTCAATGGTGACACGTGTTGTCCTTTATGTTGGGCAAAGCATCTTTGGTGCCAGCCGTGAACCGCCTAGGTGTCTTCTGGAAGCTTCTAGAAGGTTCTGGTGACATGGATGCCTTGTGTGCACAAAAAGTGGTGTGGTCCCTGCCATGTAGGCAGGGAATTGAGACCATACCTCTTCAAGTCCCCCCAGTCCAGTGTGCCTTCTAGTTGAGTTGATCGTCTAGGAGGGATTCTGGACTTATGAGAGTTGTGATTTCTATGCATCGCGTTGAAGTTGGTGAATATAAAGTGAGCCAAGTGGACGCGTGCCGTGTGGTTATTGGCTCTCTGAAAAAGTGAGCCGAATGGACGCATGCCGCATGGGTTTTGGCCCTTTGAAAATAATGAGCCAAATGGACGCATGCCGCATGGGTTCTGACTGTCTTAAAAAAGTGAGCCAAATGGACGCATGCCGCATGGGTTTTGGCCTTTTGAAAAAATGAGCCAAATGGACGCATGCCGCATGGGTTCTGACTGTCTTAAAAAAGTGAGCCAAATGGACGCATGCCGCATGGGTTTTGGCCTTTTGAAAAAATGAGCCAAATGGACGCATGCCGCATGGGTTTTGACTCTGTTGAAAAAGTGTGCCAAATGGACGCATGCCGCATGGGTTTTGGCCTTTTGAAAAAAATGAACCAAATGGACGCATGTCGCATGGGTTTTGACTCTCTTGAAAAAGTGAGCCAAATGGACGCATGCCGCATGGGTTTTGGCTCTCTTGTGCTTCCTTCTGTTGGAAGTTTGGTGGTTATGGGGAAGTGTTTGGTGTGACCGTCTGACGTCCCTGTCTTTTCGGAGGCGAACAGTTGCTTTTGCAGTGACTTTCTGTCACATCAGCAGACCCTGTCGCCCATGCTTCCCGAAAAACGAGCCGACGTCTTCTCTCTCCTGTGACGTGTCAGTCATCTATTGGGCGCTTTTTCTGTTCCCTGACGTTCCACTACCCATCGCATTAAATGCGATGGGTATAAATATGGGGCGATTATCTCTTTCTTCCCTCACTTTCGAATTCTAAGTGCGATTTCTCTCTATCTTCTTCTTGTTTGTTCTATCTTTCACATTCTCAAATCATCTTCTTCTTGACCCTTATCATGGCTGATAAGAATCCAACTCAGAAGAAAAGGAAGCATAGAGGTAGGGCTCCTCCTGGTCCAGACCAGGCTGTGATTAACTGGAAGGAGGAGGAATTTCAGATGCTTGTGAGGGGACATAACTTTCGTCCTGAGTGGGGAGCTCGTTATCCTCCCTCTGGATCCACTGCATTGGATGCCCCTCCGGGTTTTATCACGTTGTATGCTGCTTTTTTCCGGGAAGGCAATTTTAGGTTGCCGATTACAAAGTTCACTGTTGCTGTTTTGAGGGGTTATGGGCTCCATATTTCTCAGATAAACGCGATTGGGCTCCCTCGGATTACCCATTTCGAGTTTGTCTGCAGGTCTTACCGTGTTGAGCCCACGTTTGAGATGTTCAACGCTATCTACAGCGTTTCGTATACTAGTGGGTTTTACTCTTTTCAGGCTAGGATGGGAGTTGCTCAGGTGTGTTCTGTTCCGATAAAGGGCATTCATGATTGGAAGCAGAAGTTTTTTTTATATCCGCCGAGGTGTGATTCCGGCGGATATGTCATATCGGCAAGTGAGTCAAGGGATCCCTAAGGTGGATGTTCTTCCCAACTATGGTGATCAAGACTGGTTTAAGAAGATAACTGCGAAGCCGATGGCTGTTTCTCAACTGGATGAGATGGCTTTGGTTGGTGCAGGGATGAGTTTGCTGTGGGTTCCTAAACATCCGCTGGGTCAGCCCGCGTATAGCCATAAGGGCAAATGTATTGTTCTTTCATGTCTCATCACTTGATTATTTCCCTTTATGCTTACTATGTGTCCTTATTTTTGTTTCCGTTTTGCAGTTGGTTATAGTTTGTTGAATGCCTTGGACCCTAAATCAGCGGGTGCCATGGTTGAAGCTATCCAGGCTGATGGGAATCCAACGTGGTTGGAGCAAATACGGGATCGTTTTCTGCATCCTACTGACGCTAGTTTGAGCAGATACGCGAATGAAGTTCTTGGTGAGGATGATGGGGATGACTTTGTCGACTCTGGTCGAGAGGAAGTCGTCATCCTTTCTAGTGGAAGTTCTGACCGGGATGTTGAAGGTCTAATATCTCATTCCGCGCGTGCAGGTACCGCGCCTGGTGGTGTTGCTGAGCCGGTACATGGGTTTGCTGAGGATGACGACGATGCGGAGGCGTCTGTTGATCCGTCTGCCCAGTTGGAGACGAGGAAGAAAGCACACACTGATAGATCTAGAAAGAGGGAAGAGAAGAAGGAGGGCGGAGCTGCTGGATCTTCTCGTAAGCAACCTTCTACTCTTCCTTATCTAGATTATGTGGTAGTGTCTGATACGTTGTCTGGCCTAGGCCCTGGGGAGGTGCGTCAGGGGTCGGATCCTGACGATAAGGCCACTTTGACTGAGCATATGAAGAAGAAAGCTCTCGATGATCACAAACGTCGCCTTGATGAGCAGGCTGCTGCTGTTTTTGCTACCAAGAAGGCAAAGCTTCAAAAAGAGGTCCCCCCAGCGCCCTCAGAGTCCGAGATTGATTTGGGCGTGTTTAGTGGAGGTCGTGGGAATTTGTTGGAGGAGATATATGCTGCCTCTGCTCCTCTTCCTGGTAAGTTTTTCTTCATTGTACGTTTGTCGTATTTTTCCTTGGATTGCTCTTTTAATTGTTGTCTTAATGCAGAATCTAAGACTAGCAAGAAACCGCGGTTGGTGGATATTTCTCAGATTACTCCACCTACCTCTCCTCCTTCGAGGACTGTTGGCTTGACCCCTCCTCGAGATGGTGTTGATGTAACTGTGAGGGGCGGTGAAGGGTTCGGTGAAGGTATATTTGAGGGAGGTGACGCTGCTGGAGGTGATGTTGGTGGTGATGCTGGTGGAGGCCACGGTGCCGGAGGTGATGTTGCTGGAGGCGATAAGGGTAAAGGTGTTGAAGTGGAGATGGAGTCTAGTGAGACTACTCCGCAACAAACCATTTACACAAAACGCCCTCCCGTTGAAGGTGGAGCCACTTCTGGCTTTGTGCGGGACTCGCATTTTGAACGTGTTCCTGATGATTCATGGGGCAATCCGGCTTGTGATGATATGCCTCATGTCCCTCGCTGGAGCCTTACTCAGGGTTCTCGAATGACGGACTTGCAGAATTGTCATGAGTTTTTCTCTTTGTCCCTTCCTCCTGCCGAGAGAATGTTTCAGAAAAACCGCAGCCGCTTTGCCCTTATGGATGATCATGTTACGGCTGGGGTTAACTTCTTTGCCACTTCTCAGGAGATTCTTCGCGAATGGCGATCTATGGGAGAAGAAACTCTGGCGTTTGAGGAGGCTAAGAAGGCGTTTTCTGAAGAGAGAGAAAAATTTAACGCAGAGCAAAAAGGTTTGCAATGGCGGGTTGCTGAGGCTGAGCGGAAGCTTGAAGAGCAGAAACAATTGAATGAGCAAAAACAAAAGGATTGGGAATCGGCATGTGCTCGTACGAACGCGGAGATGCAGTCGCAGCGTGATGCTATTGTGCGGCTGTCTGGTGAGAAGACGGCCCTTGCTGACGAGGCTCATCAGGCGCGTCTTGCTGCGGAGAAGAAAGAAAAAGAATACGTTGCGCGGATCGATAAGCTGGAGCTTCTTGCGCAGGAGAAGGCTGCGGAGTGTGAAACTGTTCAGCGCCTTCTTGATGAGAAGGCGGCTGAGTGTCGTGCTTCTGAGCTTCTTGCTGAGGAGGCCTCAGCTGATAGTAGGTGGTTGCTTTCCCGCGGCGTTCCTTTGGTAATGTTTTTGGTTTTCTCATTTCGTTTTTGCCTTTGTATATTCTTGTTCTTATTCGATTTTGTTCTTGTGCAGCTTGCTGATCGTATTTTGCACTCTGATGAACTTGCGCGCTATATGTTTGAATTGGGTAGGGCAGGGTATAATAGTGGACGCAAGTTTGGGTATGCTGAAGGCAAACTTGCGGCGGCGAACAATGAGAAGGATTTTCACTTCGAGCTATATAAAGAGGATTGTGATGCTGCCTACGTTGCGAAGCGAAAAGAGTTCTCGACGCTTGATTTAGCTGTTGTTCGGGCCTCTGGGAAGTTGGCTCACAAAGCGTATGGGGTGGCTTTGTTGAAGAAAGCCTTGGGCGAAGATGGCGATGATGCTGCTGGAGGTGCTGGCTCCAGCCATGCTTGATGGGTTGTTTCCGGCCTGCGTGCCATGTATGGCCCTGAATGGGCTTGTAATGGTTGTTTTTGAGACAATTTGAAATTTCTTACCTGTGGTGTTATGTATTTGACAGATGTGTTGTTACTTTGATTATGGTGATGCAAATTTTGAAATCGTCATAATATGTGCATGTTTAATTACTTTGATTAGGTGTCGCGAATGAATGATGGCGCTGACAGGTGATGTTGTGTTACTACAACGTTTTTATTCTGTCGTTTAAGTATGCGCGCTTGTATATGACATACGAAGTGATCGAGTTGCAGGTTATTGTGTGAGCTCAGCTGGGATCACAGCCTTGGGAGCATTACAATGTTTAGTTACCTTGCTATCGATATTTTCGTGTTTATGTGGGCACGAAGTTATGTTTTTTGGCGTTTTGTAGGCTTTGGTTGTGTTTCTGACCCAGCTGTGCACTTGGTTGTGACGAGCCTTGGAGGTCTACAACGTTTCCTACGGTCGAGCCATTGATGTTTTCGTGTACGCCCGAAGTAATAAATGCAGTTGTGACAAAAAATTTGCATGAAAGAAAGGTAGCCAAACACTTCTTGTATTAAGTAAATGTGTCGGCGATTCGCCCTATACGATTACATGTTTATATGTAGCATTTTCGTAACTGTTGGGCATTCCAGGTTCGTGGAACCTCTTTGTCGTTCACGGTGCGTAGCTTGTATGCCCCCTTGCCGAGGACCTCATCAATGATGTACGGGCCTTCCCATTTGGGAGCCAGTTTCCCTGGTTTTTCTGCGTTGGACGCTTTATTGTCCCTTAAGACATAGTCGCCTGGGTTGAAGGTGTAGATCCGGACTCTGGAGTTGTAATACTTTTCAAGCTTTGATTTGTATTTGGCTTCATTGATTGCTGCCATCTCCCTCCGTTCTTCTAGGAGGTCCAGGTCGATCCTCCTTTCTTCTTCGTTATTGATCAGATTCATGGAGAGCATTCTCGGAGATGGAAGCCCGATTTCTGCTGGGATCACAGCCTCGGACCCATAGACCAAGCTGAAAGGTGTTTCTCCATTGCTTGTTTTGGGCATTGTTCTATGGGCCCATAATATGCTTGGTAGCTCATCGACCCACCCTCGTCTTTTTTCACCGAGCCTCGCTTTGATGCCATCGACGATGCTCTTGTTGGCCGCTTCAACTTGACCATTCCCTTGCGGATGTGCGACCGACGAGAAGGTATGTTCGATGTTTAGTTCCTTGAACCATCGTTCAAGATCATCTGCTGCAAAGTTTGTGCCATTGTCTGTGATGATTCGGAGTGGCAGGCCGAACCGGCATATGATTTGTTCCCAGATGAATCGTTTAACGACTGCCGATGTGGTTGACGCAAGTGCTTTTGCTTCCACCCACTTGGTGAAGTAATCGACCGCGACGATGATGAACTTGACTGCCCCCGGAGCTTCTGGGAAAGGGCCCACCATGTCTATGCCCCATTGCTGAAAGGGCCATGCGGTTGTTACTGGTACCAATTCGTTTTTTGGACGCATGGTTTTTGGTGCATGCCGTTGGCAACCGCTGCACTTCCTTAATTCCTTCACGGCGTCGAGGTACATTCCGGGCCAGTAGTAACCGGCGTTCATTACTTTTGCCACTACCATGCGCGGCCCGGCGTGGATACCGCAGATGCCTTCATGTACTTCCCGGATCAGATAATTTGCGTCGTCGGCGTCAACACATCTTAGCAACGGGCCGAGATATGACTTTCGGTACAATATCCCGTCTGCCATCTGATAATGTTCTGATTTATACTGGATTTTCCGCGCCTCAGCTTTATTTTCTGGAAGTATCCCGGACTGTAAGTACATGATTATGGGTGTCATCCAGGACGTGGTTCCCGTTTGGATGACGCTGACTTCTCTGAGTGGAACAGATGGGTTGCTTAAAACTTCTATGCGCACGTCTTTGGCTAGGTGCTGGAAGCTTGTTGACGCAAGCTTGCTTAAGGCGTCTGCCGGCTTGTTTTCGCTGCGGTTTATGTGGTGCACCTTGTAAGAATAGAAGGTTTGCAGCAACGTCTTTGCTTGGTTGAGATAGAGTGCCATTATGTCGCCTTTGGCTTCGTATTGACCATTGATTTGGCCTGCTACTAACATGGAGTCCACATGTGCTTCGATGTGTCAGACTCCCATTTTGATTGCCAAACGCAGGCCGGCCAGAAAGGCTTCGTACTCGGCATCGTTATTTGTGCTCTTGAAGTCTAGGCGTATGGCGTAAGTGAACTCGTGTTTGTCAGGGCTTACTAGCCGTAGCCCCGCGCCTGCCCCATCTTCGTTGGATGCACCGTCTGTATACAGCAGCCATGGTTCTTCGGTTTGTTTTTTCTCAGCCTTCTCCATCGCCTTACACTCTCTGTCTTTGTCATCCAGGACTTCCGTCATGAAGTCTGCTAAAACTTGGCCTTTTATCGACGGTCGTGGTCTGAAGACTACGTTGTGTCCCCCTAGCTCTATTGCCCATTTGGCCAACCTTCCTGATACTTCTGGCCTTGCTAGGATATTCCCAATATTGTAATTTGTTAACACGTGGATGACGTGATTGGCGAAATATTGGCGCAGCCTTCTTGACGCGTGAATCAGTGCAAGGACAAGCTTTTCCATGATTGCGTATCTGGTTTCTGGGTCGGTTAAGGTTCTGGACACATAATACACAGGTGTTTGGACACCTTGTCGATCAACCAGCAATACGGCTCCGACGGCCCTGTCGGAAGCTGAGAGGTACAAGACCAAAGGCTCTCCTTTGTTTGGTGCGGTTAGAGTTGGCAGCTTGATGAGACAGTCTTTCATCTCGCGGAACGCATTTTCTGCTTCCGGAGTCCATTGGAATTGGTTTTTCTTCATGCAGTTGCGCAAGGTCTTGATGAATGGGAAGGATTTTGCTGCGTGGTTAGCTAGGAACCGATTGAGTGCTGCCAATCGTCCTTCGAGCTTTTGCATGTCTTTGACGTTTGCTGGTGAAGGCATCCTCTCTTTGGCCTGGACCTTTTCTGGGTTCAGCTTAAAACCATCTTTAGTGACTATGAAGCCCAAAAACTTTCCTTCCTCCATTCCGAATGAGCACTTTGCTGGATTCAGTTTGATGCTCACGCTGCGCAGCGTGTTGAAGGTTTTCTGAATATTTGCCAGCATCGCGCTCTCCTCCTTGCTCATGATTACCAGATCATCCATGTATACCTCTATGTATTTACCGATGGCGTCACTGAATGTTTCGTTCATCAACCGTTGATACGTAGCACCTGCATTCTTTAAGCCGAACGGCATCTTGGTGTAGCAGTATAACCCTGTTGGCGTGCGGAATGCGGTTTTATCTTCGTCTTGAACAGCCATCTGGACCTGGTGGTATCCTTTGTAGCAATCCAGAAAACATTTCCACCGAAACGTTGCCAAAGAATCTATTTTCTCGTCTATGTCTGGTAAAGCATAGCAGTCACGGGGACATGCTTTGTTCAGATCCTTGTAGTCGACACACATTCTCCAACTACCATTCGGTTTCTTTACCATTACTGGGCTTGCTACCCACGTTTGGTACCGAACTTCCCTAATGATTCCTGCGTTTAGCAGTTCTAACACTTGTTCTTTCATTGCATCGTGTTTGATGTCTCCCAGGTGTCGTTTAGCATGCACTACTGGCTTTGCATCCTCTGAGACATTTAGCCGGTGTTCTGCTATATGCCGTGGAACACCAACCATATCAGCCGGTGTCCAGGCGAACACGTCCATGTTGTCATGCAGTAATTTCTTTAGCGCCGCACGCGTTAGATCAGACATTGCGGGTCCCAGAGTGACTGTTTGTTCTGGGTACGCGCTATTCAATACCCATTTTTCTGCCTCTATGCGCGGTGCAGGCTTGCTTGCTTTTGCCGGTCGGATTTCATCTGTTGCTAGCACTTCTTTGCTTGCGTATATCAAGGCGATGCCCGTTTCGGTTGGAAAACCTATGGCAGAATGTGGTGCGGAACAGATCATGCTGAAATCTCCTTGTGATTCTCTTCCTAGGAGGATGTCATGTCTTGAATGTGCCGGTAGTACCATGAATGTGACTTCTTCGGTTCTTGAATTTCTCCCATCAGAAAGCAATACTGGGAATGATATTTGTCCTAGGGGAAAGACGGCCTCGTTGCAGAAACCAGTTAGTGGGTAATCGACTGGTTCTAGGCGCGCCTTATCCTCTTGGTCGAATTGATTGAAGCACTGTTCATATATGATGTCTGCGGTGCTCCCGGGATCAATAAAGATGTAATCTGTTTGGTAGTGGCCGATCACCCCTGGGATGACTATTGGCCGCTTTTCTCTTGGACCTCCCCTGACAACTGGGAACACCACTTGCTTTTCGCGCCATGAATCATCCTGCGCGCGCTTGTTGTAGTTTTTTCTTGGTCGCCGTGGACCTCCTTGCACCATATGAGTTTCTAACTTTCTAAGCTTCTTGTTGTCTGGACCTTCATCTCTTCGTTGTATCTGGCGGTAATCGCGTTTTCCTCCTTTGACTAAGTGACCGAGCTTTCCTTCTCTTAGAGCTCTTTCGATTTCTTGCTTTAAGCTAAAGCAATCGTCGGTCAAGTGGCCCGTATCTTTGTGGAATTCACAGAAGAGATTTGGGTCTTGACCCCTTTTGTTGCGCATCTGCAAGGGTGGTTTGAACTGATGGTTCTCTGTGGCTAAAACTTCAGAAGGTGTTTTGGTTAGTGGGGTCCACTGCTTTTCTCTATTTTCGCGCTTTACTTCTTTTCGATGGGCTATCTGATTGATCGTATGGCGTGCGTCGTCCCGTGGGGGGCTTCTTTCTCTGTTCCCAGGAGCCCTCCAGGGTTGATTTCGGCCTCTCCTGTTGTTTCGATCGTTATGGTTATGTCCGCGCTGACGGTGATCGTCACCGGTCAGTTGCCTGTCTGTCTGCGCAATGGTTTTGGCCGCTTCAATGAAGGTTTCCCAGTCTTTGGGTCCTCCATCTCACCCTTTGATTCTTTTAACCAGATCGTCGCACTTGACCGCTCGCATGAAGTGTGCGCGCATCATTTTCTCTGGTATGTCTCCGATCTCTAGACATTCTTTGTTGTACCTTGTAATGAAATCTTCTACGCTTTCATAGTCTTTTCTCCATATGTTCAGACAATCACCCGGATCTCTGGCTTGTCTTCGCTGCTGAGAGAAGTGTGCCAGGAACTTCTCTCGGAAATCGACCCATGACTTGATTTTGCCAGCCGGTAAGTTGTCGAACCAAATGCGCGCCGCGCCAACGAATGTCTGAGCAAACAGGTGGCACCATGTTGGTAAGTTCCATCCGCCTGTTGCTCCCGCACCTTTGAACACCTGGAGGTGATCGTCTGGGTCCGTCAACCCGTTGTATTTACCCACGTTGTGTGGTAATTTCGTTTTGTCGATGGCCGCGCATGCGATTTCTCGAATGAATTTTGAATTTTCAGCCATGTCCTCAGGACGATAGCTCAAGGTGTAATCATGCTCTGCTTTGGGGTTGTACCCCGCGCGCTTGGTCGGTTTGTATGCCTCGTGTTCTGGAGGAAGTCTGCTGAACACTGTGGATTCCGCCTTGTAAGTTGGATCGTCTTCCTCCTCTTCCCATTCTGTATTCATGTTGCGTGCGCCCAAACGGGCTTGGATCGGCCTTCGTTGTAGATTGGAGGTTTGGACGAAGTTGCTCTCTGTTTCAGCATAAGTATCACGCGTGTCTTGTATGCTGGGTCTTCTGACCTGTTGCACTGGTTCTCTTTCTGGTCGTAAGTTCCACGCGTTTGTCTGCTGAGAAGGATTTTCACTTCGAGCTATATAAAGAGGATTGTGATGCTGCCTACGCTGCGAAGCGAAAAGAGTTCTCGACGCTTGATTTAGCTGTTGTTCGGGCCTCTGGGAAGTTGGCTCACAAAGCGAATGGGGTGGCTTTGTTGAAGAAAGCCTTGGGCGAAGATGGCGATGATGCTGCTGGAGGTGCTGGCTCCAGCCATGCTTGATGGGTTGTTTCCGGCCTGCGTGCCATGTATGGCCCTGAATGGGCTTGTAATGGTTGTTTTTGAGACAATTTGAAATTTCTTACCTGTGGTGTTATGTATTTGACAGATGTGTTGTTACTTTGATTATGGTGATGCAAATTTTGAAATCGTCATAATATGTGCATGTTTAATTACTTTGATTAGGTGTCGCGAATGAATGATGGCGCTGACAGGTGATGTTGTGTTACTACAACGTTTTTATTCTGTCGTTTAAGTATGCGCGCTTGTATATGACATACGAAGTGATCGAGTTGCAGGTTATTGTGTGAGCTCAGCTGGGATCACAGCCTTGGGAGCATTACAATGTTTAGTTACCTTGCTATCGATATTTTCGTGTTTATGTGGGCACGAAGTTATGTTTTTTGGCGTTTTGTAGGCTTTGGTTGTGTTTCTGACCCAGCTGTGCACTTGGTTGTGACGAGCCTTGGAGGTCTACAACGTTTCCTACGGTCGAGCCATTGATGTTTTCGTGTACGCCCGAAGTAATAAATGCAGTTGTGACAAAAAATTTGCATGAAAGAAAGGTAGCCAAACACTTCTTGTATTAAGTAAATGTGTCGGCGATTCGCCCTATACGATTACATGTTTATATGTAGCATTTTCGTAACTGTTGGGCATTCCAGGTTCGTGGAACCTCTTTGTCGTTCACGGTGCGTAGCTTGTATGCCCCCTTGCCGAGGACCTCATCAATGATGTACGGGCCTTCCCATTTGGGAGCCAGTTTCCCTGGTTTTTCTGCGTTGGACGCTTTATTGTCCCTTAAGACATAGTCGCCTGGGTTGAAGGTGTAGATCCGGACTCTGGAGTTGTAATACTTTTCAAGCTTTGATTTGTATTTGGCTTCATTGATTGCTGCCATCTCCCTCCGTTCTTCTAGGAGGTCCAGGTCGATCCTCCTTTCTTCTTCGTTATTGATCAGATTCATGGAGAGCATTCTCGGAGATGGAAGCCCGATTTCTGCTGGGATCACAGCCTCGGACCCATAGACCAAGCTGAAAGGTGTTTCTCCATTGCTTGTTTTGGGCATTGTTCTATGGGCCCATAATATGCTTGGTAGCTCATCGACCCACCCTCGTCTTTTTTCACCGAGCCTCGCTTTGATGCCATCGATGATGCTCTTGTTGCCCGCTTCAACTTGACCATTCCCTTGCGGATGTGCGACCGACGAGAAGGTATGTTCGATGTTTAGTTCCTTGAACCATCGTTCGAGATCATCTGCTGCAAAGTTTGTGCCATTGTCTGTGATGATTCGGAGTAGCAGGCCGAACCGGCATATGATTTGTTCCCAGATGAATCGTTTAACGACTGCCGATGTGGTTGACGCAAGTGCTTTTGCTTCCACCCACTTGGTGAAGTAATCGACCGCGACGATGATGAACTTGACTGTCCCCGGAGCTTCTGGGAAAGGGCCCACCATGTCTATGCCCCATTGCTGAAAGGGCCATGCGGTTGTTACTGGTACCAATTCGTTTTTTGGACGCATGGTTTTTGGTGCATGCCGTTGGCAACCGCTGCACTTCCTTAATTCCTTCACGGCGTCGAGGTGCATTCCGGGCCAGTAGTAACCGGCGTTCATTACTTTTGCCACTACCATGCGCGGCCCGGCGTGGATACCGCAGATGCCTTCATGTACTTCCCGGATCAGATAATTTGCGTCGTCGGCGTCAACACATCTTAGCAACGGGCCGAGATATGACTTTCGGTACAATATCCCGTCTGCCATCTGATAATGTTCTGATTTATACTGGATTTTCCGCGCCTCAGCTTTATTTTATGGAAGTATCCCGGACTGTAAGTACATGATTATGGGTGTCATCCATGACGTGGTTCCCGTTTGGATGACGCTGACTTCTCTGAGTGGAACAGATGGGTTGCTTAAAACTTCTATGCGCACGTCTTTGGCTAGGTGCTGGAAGCTTGTTGACGCAAGCTTGCTTAAGGCGTCTGCCGGCTTGTTTTCGCTGCGGTTTATGTGGTGCACCTTGTAAGAATAGAAGGTTTGCAGCAACGTCTTTGCTTGGTTGAGATAGAGTGCCATTATGTCGCCTTTGGCTTCGTATTGACCATTGATTTGGCCTGCTACTAACATGGAGTCCACATGTGCTTCGATGTGTCGGACTCCCATTTTGATTGCCAAACGCAGGCCGGCCAGAAAGGCTTCGTACTCGGCTTCGTTATTTGTGCTCTTGAAGTCTAGGCGTATGGCGTAAGTGAACTCGTGTTTGTCAGGGCTTACTAGCCGTAGCCCCGCGCCTGCCCCATCTTCGTTGGATGCACCGTCTGTATACAGCAGCCATGGTTCTTCGGTTTGTTTTTTCTCAGCCTTCTCCATCGCCTTACACTCTCTGTCTTTGTCATCCGGGACTTCCGTCATGAAGTCTGCTAAAACTTGGCCTTTTATCGACGGTCGTGGTCTGAAGACTACGTTGTGTCCCCTAGCTCTATTGCCCATTTGGCCAACCTTCCTGATACTTCTGGCCTTGCTAGGATATTCCCAATATTGTAATTTGTTAACACGTGGATGACGTGATTGGCGAAATATCGGCGCAGCCTTCTTGACGCGTGAATCAGTGCAAGGACAAGCTTTTCCATGATTGCATATCTGGTTTCTGGGTCGGTTAAGGTTCTGGACACATAATACACAGGTGTTTGGACACCTTGTCGATCAACCAGCAATACGGCTCCGACGGCCCTGTCGGAAGCTGAGAGGTACAAGACCAAAGGCTCTCCTTTGTTTGGTGCGGTTAGAGTTGGCAGCTTGATGAGACAGTCTTTCATCTCGCGGAACGCATTTTCTGCTTCCGGAGTCCATTGGAATTGGTTTTTCTTCATGCAGTTGCGCAAGGTCTTGATGAATGGGAAGGATTTTGCTGCGTGGTTAGCTAGGAACCGATTGAGTGCTGCCAATCGTCCTGCGAGCTTTTGCATGTCTTTGACGTTTGCTGGTGAAGGCATCCTCTCTTTGGCCTGGACCTTTTCTGGGTTCACCTTAAAACCATCTTTAGTGACTATGAAGCCCAAAAACTTTCCTTCCTTCATTCCGAATGAGCACTTTGCTGGATTCAGTTTGATGCTCACGCTGCGCAGCGTGTTGAAGGTTTTCTGAATATTTGCCAGCATCGCGCTCTCCTCCTTGCTCATGATTACCAGATCATCCATGTATACCTCTATGTATTTACCGATGGCGTCACTGAATGTTTCGTTCATCAACCGTTGATACGTAGCACCTGCATTCTTTAAGCCGAACGGCATCTTGGTGTAGCAGTATAACCCCGTTGGCGTGCGGAATGCGGTTTTATCTTCGTCTTGAACAGCCATCTGGACCTGGTGGTATCCTTTGTAGCAATCCAGAAAACATTTCCACCGAAATGTTGCCAAAGAATCTATTTTCTCGTCTATGTCTGGTAAAGCATAGCAGTCACGGGGACATGCTTTGTTCAGATCCTTGTAGTCGACACACATTCTCCAACTACCATTCGGTTTCTTTACCATTACTGGGCTTGCTACCCACGTTTGGTACCGAACTTCCCTAATGATTCCTGCGTTTAGCAGTTCTAACACTTGTTCTTTCATTGCATCGTGTTTGATGTCTCCCAGGTGTCGTTTAGCATGCACTACTGGCTTTGCATCCTCTGAGACATTTAGCCGGTGTTCTGCTATATGCCGTGGAACACCAACCATATCAGCCGGTGTCCAGGCGAACACGTCCATGTTGTCATGCAGTAATTTCTTTAGCGCCGCACGCGTTAGATCAGACATTGCGGGTCCCAGAGTGACTGTTTGTTCTGGGTACGCGCTATTCAATACCCATTTTTCTGCCTCTATGCGCGGTGCAGGCTTGCTTGCTTTTGCCGGTCGGATTTCATCTGTTGCTAGCACTTCTTTGCTTGCGTATATCAAGGCGATGCCCGTTTCGGTTGGAAAACCTATGGCAGAATGTGGTGCGGAACAGATCATGCTGAAATCTCCTTGTGATTCTCTTCCTAGGAGGATGTCATGTCTTGAATGTGCCGGTAGTACCATGAATGTGACTTCTTCGGTTCTTGAATTTCTCCCATCAGAAAGCAATACTGGGAATGATATTTGTCCTAGGGGAAAGACGGCCTCGTTGCAGAAACCAGTTAGTGGGTAATCGACTGGTTCTAGGCGCGCCTTATCCTCTTGGTCGAATTGATTGAAGCACTGTTCATATATGATGTCTGCGGTGCTCCCGGGATCAATAAAGATGTAATCTGTTTGGTAGTGGCCGATCACCCCTGGGATGACTATTGGCCGCTTTTCTCTTGGACCTCCCCTGACAACTGGGAACACCACTTGCTTTTCGCGCCATGAATCATCCTGCGCGCGCTTGTTGTAGTTTTTTCTTGGTCGCCGTGGACCTCCTTGCACCATATGAGTTTCTAACTTTCTGAGCTTCTTGTTGTCTGGACCTTCATCTCTTCGTTGTATCTGGCGGTAATCGCGTTTTCCTCCTTTGACTAAGTGACCGAGCTTTCCGTCTCTTAGAGCTCTTTCGATTTCTTGCTTTAAGCTAAAGCAATCGTCGGTCAAGTGGCCCGTATCTTTGTGGAATTCACAGAAGAGATTTGGGTCTTGACCCCTTTTGTTGCGCATCTGCAAGGGTGGTTTGAACTGATGGTTCTCTGTGGCTAAAACTTCAGAAGGTGTTTTGGTTAGTGGGGTCCACTGCTTTTCTCTATTTTCGCGCTTTACTTCTTTTCGATGGGCTATCTGATTGATCGTATGGCGTGCGTCGTCCCGTGGGGGGCTTCTTTCTCTGTTCCCAGGAGCCCTCCAGGGTTGATTTCGGCCTCTCCTGTTGTTTCGATCGTTATGGTTATGTCCGCGCTGACGGTGATCGTCACCGGTCAGTTGCCTGTCTGTCTGCGCAATGGTTTTGGCCGCTTCAATGAAGGTTTCCCAGTCTTTGGGTCCTCCATCTCACCCTTTGATTCTTTTAACCAGATCGTCGCACTTGACCGCTCGCATGAAGTGTGCGCGCATCATTTTCTCTGGTATGTCTCCGATCTCTAGACATTCTTTGTTGTACCTTGTAATGAAATCTTCTACGCTTTCATAGTCTTTTCTCCATATGTTCAGACAATCACCCGGATCTCTGGCTTGTCTTCGCTGCTGAGAGAAGTGTGCCAGGAACTTCTCTCGGAAATCGACCCATGACTTGATTTTGCCAGCCGGTAAGTTGTCGAACCAAATGCGCGCCGCGCCAACGAATGTCTGAGCAAACAGGTGGCACCATGTTGGTAAGTTCCATCCGCCTGTTGCTCCCGCACCTTTGAACACCTGGAGGTGATCGTCTGGGTCCGTCAACCCGTTGTATTTACCCACGTTGTGTGGTAATTTCGTTTTGTCGATGGCCGCGCATGCGATTTCTCGAATGAATTTTGAATTTTCAGCCATGTCCTCAGGACGATAGCTCAAGGTGTAATCATGCTCTGCTTTGGGGTTGTACCCCCCGCGCTTGGTCGGTTTGTATGCCTCGTGTTCTGGAGGAAGTCTGCTGAACACTGTGGATTCCGCCTTGTAAGTTGGATCGTCTTCCTCCTCTTCCCATTCTGTATTCATGTTGCGTGCGCCCAAACGGGCTTGGATCGGCCTTCGTTGTAGATTGGAGGTTTGGACGAAGTTGCTCTCTGTTTCAGCATAAGTATCACGCGTGTCTTGTATGCTGGGTCTTCTGACCTGTTGCACTGGTTCTCTTTCTGGTCGTAAGTTCCACGCGTTTGTCTGCTGAGAAGGATTTTCACTTCGAGCTATATAAAGAGGATTGTGATGCTGCCTACGCTGCGAAGCGAAAAGAGTTCTCGACGCTTGATTTAGCTGTTGTTCGGGCCTCTGGGAAGTTGGCTCACAAAGCGAATGGGGTGGCTTTGTTGAAGAAAGCCTTGGGCGAAGATGGCGATGATGCTGCTGGAGGTGCTGGCTCCAGCCATGCTTGATGGGTTGTTTCCGGCCTGCGTGCCATGTATGGCCCTGAATGGGCTTGTAATGGTTGTTTTTGAGACAATTTGAAATTTCTTACCTGTGGTGTTATGTATTTGACAGATGTGTTGTTACTTTGATTATGGTGATGCAAATTTTGAAATCGTCATAATATGTGCATGTTTAATTACTTTGATTAGGTGTCGCGAATGAATGATGGCGCTGACAGGTGATGTTGTGTTACTACAACGTTTTTATTCTGTCGTTTAAGTATGCGCGCTTGTATATGACATACGAAGTGATCGAGTTGCAGGTTATTGTGTGAGCTCAGCTGGGATCACAGCCTTGGGAGCATTACAATGTTTAGTTACCTTGCTATCGATATTTTCGTGTTTATGTGGGCACGAAGTTATGTTTTTTGGCGTTTTGTAGGCTTTGGTTGTGTTTCTGACCCAGCTGTGCACTTGGTTGTGACGAGCCTTGGAGGTCTACAACGTTTCCTACGGTCGAGCCATTGATGTTTTCGTGTACGCCCGAAGTAATAAATGCAGTTGTGACAAAAAATTTGCATGAAAGAAAGGTAGCCAAACACTTCTTGTATTAAGTAAATGTGTCGGCGATTCGCCCTATACGATTACATGTTTATATGTAGCATTTTCGTAACTGTTGGGCATTCCAGGTTCGTGGAACCTCTTTGTCGTTCACGGTGCGTAGCTTGTATGCCCCCTTGCCGAGGACCTCATCAATGATGTACGGGCCTTCCCATTTGGGAGCCAGTTTCCCTGGTTTTTCTGCGTTGGACGCTTTATTGTCCCTTAAGACATAGTCGCCTGGGTTGAAGGTGTAGATCCGGACTCTGGAGTTGTAATACTTTTCAAGCTTTGATTTGTATTTGGCTTCATTGATTGCTGCCATCTCCCTCCGTTCTTCTAGGAGGTCCAGGTCGATCCTCCTTTCTTCTTCGTTATTGATCAGATTCATGGAGAGCATTCTCGGAGATGGAAGCCCGATTTCTGCTGGGATCACAGCCTCGGACCCATAGACCAAGCTGAAAGGTGTTTCTCCATTGCTTGTTTTGGGCATTGTTCTATGGGCCCATAATATGCTTGGTAGCTCATCGACCCACCCTCGTCTTTTTTCACCGAGCCTCGCTTTGATGCCATCGATGATGCTCTTGTTGCCCGCTTCAACTTGACCATTCCCTTGCGGATGTGCGACCGACGAGAAGGTATGTTCGATGTTTAGTTCCTTGAACCATCGTTCGAGATCATCTGCTGCAAAGTTTGTGCCATTGTCTGTGATGATTCGGAGTAGCAGGCCGAACCGGCATATGATTTGTTCCCAGATGAATCGTTTAACGACTGCCGATGTGGTTGACGCAAGTGCTTTTGCTTCCACCCACTTGGTGAAGTAATCGACCGCGACGATGATGAACTTGACTGTCCCCGGAGCTTCTGGGAAAGGGCCCACCATGTCTATGCCCCATTGCTGAAAGGGCCATGCGGTTGTTACTGGTACCAATTCGTTTTTTGGACGCATGGTTTTTGGTGCATGCCGTTGGCAACCGCTGCACTTCCTTAATTCCTTCACGGCGTCGAGGTGCATTCCGGGCCAGTAGTAACCGGCGTTCATTACTTTTGCCACTACCATGCGCGGCCCGGCGTGGATACCGCAGATGCCTTCATGTACTTCCCGGATCAGATAATTTGCGTCGTCGGCGTCAACACATCTTAGCAACGGGCCGAGATATGACTTTCGGTACAATATCCCGTCTGCCATCTGATAATGTTCTGATTTATACTGGATTTTCCGCGCCTCAGCTTTATTTTATGGAAGTATCCCGGACTGTAAGTACATGATTATGGGTGTCATCCATGACGTGGTTCCCGTTTGGATGACGCTGACTTCTCTGAGTGGAACAGATGGGTTGCTTAAAACTTCTATGCGCACGTCTTTGGCTAGGTGCTGGAAGCTTGTTGACGCAAGCTTGCTTAAGGCGTCTGCCGGCTTGTTTTCGCTGCGGTTTATGTGGTGCACCTTGTAAGAATAGAAGGTTTGCAGCAACGTCTTTGCTTGGTTGAGATAGAGTGCCATTATGTCGCCTTTGGCTTCGTATTGACCATTGATTTGGCCTGCTACTAACATGGAGTCCACATGTGCTTCGATGTGTCGGACTCCCATTTTGATTGCCAAACGCAGGCCGGCCAGAAAGGCTTCGTACTCGGCTTCGTTATTTGTGCTCTTGAAGTCTAGGCGTATGGCGTAAGTGAACTCGTGTTTGTCAGGGCTTACTAGCCGTAGCCCCGCGCCTGCCCCATCTTCGTTGGATGCACCGTCTGTATACAGCAGCCATGGTTCTTCGGTTTGTTTTTTCTCAGCCTTCTCCATCGCCTTACACTCTCTGTCTTTGTCATCCGGGACTTCCGTCATGAAGTCTGCTAAAACTTGGCCTTTTATCGACGGTCGTGGTCTGAAGACTACGTTGTGTCCCCTAGCTCTATTGCCCATTTGGCCAACCTTCCTGATACTTCTGGCCTTGCTAGGATATTCCCAATATTGTAATTTGTTAACACGTGGATGACGTGATTGGCGAAATATCGGCGCAGCCTTCTTGACGCGTGAATCAGTGCAAGGACAAGCTTTTCCATGATTGCATATCTGGTTTCTGGGTCGGTTAAGGTTCTGGACACATAATACACAGGTGTTTGGACACCTTGTCGATCAACCAGCAATACGGCTCCGACGGCCCTGTCGGAAGCTGAGAGGTACAAGACCAAAGGCTCTCCTTTGTTTGGTGCGGTTAGAGTTGGCAGCTTGATGAGACAGTCTTTCATCTCGCGGAACGCATTTTCTGCTTCCGGAGTCCATTGGAATTGGTTTTTCTTCATGCAGTTGCGCAAGGTCTTGATGAATGGGAAGGATTTTGCTGCGTGGTTAGCTAGGAACCGATTGAGTGCTGCCAATCGTCCTGCGAGCTTTTGCATGTCTTTGACGTTTGCTGGTGAAGGCATCCTCTCTTTGGCCTGGACCTTTTCTGGGTTCACCTTAAAACCATCTTTAGTGACTATGAAGCCCAAAAACTTTCCTTCCTTCATTCCGAATGAGCACTTTGCTGGATTCAGTTTGATGCTCACGCTGCGCAGCGTGTTGAAGGTTTTCTGAATATTTGCCAGCATCGCGCTCTCCTCCTTGCTCATGATTACCAGATCATCCATGTATACCTCTATGTATTTACCGATGGCGTCACTGAATGTTTCGTTCATCAACCGTTGATACGTAGCACCTGCATTCTTTAAGCCGAACGGCATCTTGGTGTAGCAGTATAACCCCGTTGGCGTGCGGAATGCGGTTTTATCTTCGTCTTGAACAGCCATCTGGACCTGGTGGTATCCTTTGTAGCAATCCAGAAAACATTTCCACCGAAATGTTGCCAAAGAATCTATTTTCTCGTCTATGTCTGGTAAAGCATAGCAGTCACGGGGACATGCTTTGTTCAGATCCTTGTAGTCGACACACATTCTCCAACTACCATTCGGTTTCTTTACCATTACTGGGCTTGCTACCCACGTTTGGTACCGAACTTCCCTAATGATTCCTGCGTTTAGCAGTTCTAACACTTGTTCTTTCATTGCATCGTGTTTGATGTCTCCCAGGTGTCGTTTAGCATGCACTACTGGCTTTGCATCCTCTGAGACATTTAGCCGGTGTTCTACTATATGCCGTGGAACACCAACCATATCAGCCGGTGTCCAGGCGAACACGTCCATGTTGTCATGCAGTAATTTCTTTAGCGCCGCACGCGTTAGATCAGACATTGCGGGTCCCAGAGTGACTGTTTGTTCTGGGTACGCGCTATTCAATACCCATTTTTCTGCCTCTATGCGCGGTGCAGGCTTGCTTGCTTTTGCCGGTCGGATTTCATCTGTTGCTAGCACTTCTTTGCTTGCGTATATCAAGGCGATGCCCGTTTCGGTTGGAAAACCTATGGCAGAATGTGGTGCGGAACAGATCATGCTGAAATCTCCTTGTGATTCTCTTCCTAGGAGGATGTCATGTCTTGAATGTGCCGGTAGTACCATGAATGTGACTTCTTCGGTTCTTGAATTTCTCCCATCAGAAAGCAATACTGGGAATGATATTTGTCCTAGGGGAAAGACGGCCTCGTTGCAGAAACCAGTTAGTGGGTAATCGACTGGTTCTAGGCGCGCCTTATCCTCTTGGTCGAATTGATTGAAGCACTGTTCATATATGATGTCTGCGGTGCTCCCGGGATCAATAAAGATGTAATCTGTTTGGTAGTGGCCGATCACCCCTGGGATGACTATTGGCCGCTTTTCTCTTGGACCTCCCCTGACAACTGGGAACACCACTTGCTTTTCGCGCCATGAATCATCCTGCGCGCGCTTGTTGTAGTTTTTTCTTGGTCGCCGTGGACCTCCTTGCACCATATGAGTTTCTAACTTTCTGAGCTTCTTGTTGTCTGGACCTTCATCTCTTCGTTGTATCTGGCGGTAATCGCGTTTTCCTCCTTTGACTAAGTGACCGAGCTTTCCGTCTCTTAGAGCTCTTTCGATTTCTTGCTTTAAGCTAAAGCAATCGTCGGTCAAGTGGCCCGTATCTTTGTGGAATTCACAGAAGAGATTTGGGTCTTGACCCCTTTTGTTGCGCATCTGCAAGGGTGGTTTGAACTGATGGTTCTCTGTGGCTAAAACTTCAGAAGGTGTTTTGGTTAGTGGGGTCCACTGCTTTTCTCTATTTTCGCGCTTTACTTCTTTTCGATGGGCTATCTGATTGATCGTATGGCGTGCGTCGTCCCGTGGGGGGCTTCTTTCTCTGTTCCCAGGAGCCCTCCAGGGTTGATTTCTGCCTCTCCTGTTGTTTCGATCGTTATGGTTATGTGCGCGCTGACGGTGATCGTCACCGGTCAGTTGCCTGTCTGTCTGCGTAATGGTTTTGGCCGCTTCAATGAAGGTTTCCCAGTCTTTGGGTCCTCCATCTCGCCCTTTGATTCTTTTAACCAGATCGTCGCACTTGACCGCTCGCATGAAGTGTGCGCGCATCATTTTCTCTGGTATGTCTCCGATCTCTAGACATTCTTTGTTGTACCTTGTAATGAAATCTTCTACGCTTTCATAGTCTTTTCTCCATATGTTCAGACAATCACCCGGATCTCTGGCTTGTCTTCGCTGCTGAGAGAAGTGTGCCAGGAACTTCTCTCGGAAATCGACCCATGACTTGATTTTGCCAGTCGGTAAGTTGTCGAACCAAATGCGCGCCGCGCCAACGAATGTCTGAGCAAACAGGTGGCACCATGTTGGTAAGTTCCATCCGCCTGTTGCTCCCGCACCTTTGAACACCTGGAGGTGATCGTCTGGGTCCATCAACCCGTTGTATTTACCCACGTTGTGTGGTAATTTCGTTTTGTCGATGGCCGCGCATGCGATTTCTCGAATGAATTTTGAATTTTCAGCCATGTCCTCAGGACGATAGCTCAAGGTGTAATCATGCTCTGCTTTGGGGTTGTACCCCGCGCGCTTGGTCGGTTTGTATGCCTCGTGTTCTGGAGGAAGTCTGCTGAACACTGTGGATTCCGCCTTGTAAGTTGGATCGTCTTCCTCCTCTTCCCATTCTGTATTCATGTTGCGTGCGCCCAAACGGGTTTGGATCGGCCTTCGTTGTAGATTGGAGGTTTGGACGAAGTTGCTCTCTGTTTCAGCATAAGTATCACGCGTGTCTTGTATGCTGGGTCTTCTAACCTGTTGCACTGGTTCTCTTTCTGGTCGTAAGTTCCACGCGTTTGTCTGCTGAGCCGTGTGTGTACTCAGAGACCTTGGTTGTGGAGTTACGAATGCTGATTGGTTAGCCTGTGCTTGGAGCAAGGCTTGTTGTGCGCTGAGCTGCGTATAAACGAGGTTTATAGACGCCATTTGTTCGGCATACCAGGAAGCCAGAGTTTTTCCTTCGGGTAGCCCTAAAAGTGCAGAATAGTTGAGTTGTGCTTGTTCCGATGGCACAGAAGGGCCTGGTCCATGGCTTACAGTCTGCATCGGCGGCGGTGTTTGGTGTAATATCCCCGTTGGAGGTTGGAGAGCAGCCCCGTTTGTGGTTTGAGTGATGATTCTTGCTGGTGTTTGGAAGATGGGTCCAGTTGTGGTTTGGCTAGCAGCTCTGAACGCACTTCCAAAAATGGATGGAAACTCGTTGTTCAGCTGACCTTCTTGGATGGTCTCGTTCCTTTGACCTCGTTGGACGTGTGCTGTGTCCGAAACGAGTTCAAAGGAAGAGATTTCTCCGTCAGCTGGGTGTGAATGATTCTGGTCTGCCATTTTCACGAGTGTTTTCTAGAAGAGAAAAAGAGGTGAGAGTGGTTTTGCAAAAAAGCGGATGGCGCCAATGTTGAAACAATGGTTAACACAAGGATAACCAAGAGGGTCGTTTCACTTATGGGGTTCAACCTCTTCTCTCGCTCGTATCGGTGGCCTGAGATCTGCAAAACAGTAAACACCGTTAGTCTCGTTAAGAGGGGGGAAGGGGATTTTCCCTCTTAACCAGGCTCCGGCGTGATAATAAGTACTGCTCTGAGATGAATAAAACAGTGTGTGTATAGAGTGAGTAAAGGGAGCCAAGATCCTGAACCTGAATGATGAAGGGTCCTATTTATAGCCGGAGGATGAAGAAGGAGGAAGCAGCTGTGCCAGCTGTGGGTGCGCGCCAGCTGTCCGACCAAGGGGAATATCCTCTTGGTCTGCTCTGTCACGAAGGGTGTAGTGGTACACGTGGCGTCCTTGTATTCGCTTGTGCTGGGTACCTCGTACTGGTCGCGTCAGCCTTGCTCCCTGGATTGCCGCAGGCCTATGTGGCCTTCTGTCAATGGTGACACGTGTTGTCCTTTATGTTGGGCAAAGCATCTTTGGTGCCAGCCGTGAACCGCCTAGGTGTCTTCTGGAAGCTTCTAGAAGGTTCTGGTGACATGGATGCCTTGTGTGCACAAAAAGTGGTGTGGTCCCTGCCATGTAGGCAGGGAATTGGGACCATACCTCTTCAGTGACCTAGTACGTATTCCTGTTCTCGGATTAAGAAGAACACATGGTTGCAAATAGTCTAGTAAGTACCATAATGGGAAGCCCCCATTGTTAAGGATAATTGTGAGAATCCCTCACCAATAATATATACATGTATGGGAAGCCCCCACTAGATGAACTTACGCATTACTGTTACGAACTTATTTTCTGTGAACTCGCTCAACTAGTTTGTTGATTATTTGCTGCATGCCTTGCAGGACCTTAGGTACTTAAGGAGCTTGCACAAGGAGGAGCAGGTCGTTGTGGGCAAAGGATCGTGAATGCTATTTGAACACTTATGATATTTCACACATTAATACTTATGTTCGGGCTTACTTTAATGCTTCCGCTATACTTAATTATGTTGGTTGATACACACCTTTCGTATTTATGGATTATTATTACTATTTATTACATGTTCAATATGATTGGTGGCTTGGTCCTGGTCAGTCACGCTCCCAAGCGGTGGTACTCCGCGTGTGGGTTTTGGGGGTGTGACATTGAACATGTTGGAACATGTTCTTACATTATTTACCAAGTTATATTGATGATAAAACAGGTTGCATGCATCCTACATTGCTAATTATAAGTTAATTCGGATTTAAGCATTCTGTTGACTTTTTAAAGTTAGCTTTGACTCGACAATTGACATGCTTAGAGTGGGAATCTGAAAATACCCTTTTAAGGGTTTGTTACCCACATAATTACCTACTTAAAGGTATCTTTAATTCGTGATTTGACAGAGCACATTTTAATTAATTACGAAGTCAAACCTTAATTATGACGGTTTGACTTTTAGCTAATTAACTAAGCTAGACTGGATTAAGGGAGGTTAAGGGCACTTACAAGAGTCCTAAGAAGGATTAGGGACCTAATGAAAGTTGGTTGTTGTCCAGGGAAGCTCCAGAGAAGTCTTGAACCAATGCTTCAAATGAGCAAATGAAATGGTCACCACCTCATGCCCTTATATAGTGAACTAAATGGTCCAAGATTGAGACAAGCAACTCTACAAAGGTTGGGGGATTATCCCAGGTGTCCCTAGAGGGCTAAATACTGCCTAGCAAGCCCCTGATTTCAAAAACCATCATTCTAAGTCGGTGTAACGGGTTGAACAGGCAGCTGTCCAAAACTTGCTGCCAGCGACAGTCTTACGAACCGTAAGCTATAGGCCTTGCGGTCCGTAAGCACCTCTTGCGGACCGTATGCTGAAACGGCTACGGTCCGTAACCGACCTTTGCTGAAAATGCCCAGGTACCTTCCTTACGGACCGTAAGCCTAGAGCCTTACGGTCCGTAACCGATGGTCAGAGGACAAAAATTTTTAAAACTTTTAAGTCTTGACCATGCAACCTTGAAATGCCGAAACATCATGCCTTTACTGCAGTGTAGGGTCCACTAATTCAGATTTTGCATGCTTGCATGAACTTTGATACCTTGGACTCTTATGGCATGCTTTAACTTTGACGGAATTATCAAGAACAAGTCTTGGTTTTCTCATGGAAATTGGACAAACTAAATAACTATCTTTGATTCCCCTTTTTCAAAGGTTTTAGTCAGCATTTTAGTAGTAACCATCCTGATAATCCTAAGTCCATATAAAAGATGAAACCTTATTTATTTTGAAACAACCGGTTATTCTATAAGATGTTTATCTAACGGTTTAAGGATCTTGGGATTTATAAAAATTTGGGTCGCTCAGAGGAGATTTAATAACATGTCGCCCTTGGGTCGTTCAGAGGTATTTTAATAACATAACGCCCTTTTACTAAAATCCTACCGTACATCTTTTTATCTGATCCGGTTTTCATGACATGTCTGTCTCTCATGACACGTGTCTTTATTTCAATGGACAGGAATTTTTTGAGTTGTTACAGTACTTTTACTCATTCTTGATAGTAAAGTTCATCTCTGGTCAGGATGCAATTTCCTTATTTTTGTGTGAAATTACTATCCTTAAATCTGATCAAAAGGAAATGGCACACATATCAAGGTCATGTTAAGCTCAAGTTTGGTTGTCACAGATCAAAAATTGATTGCAAATTGATTTTGAACTACTGAGATACTCATGTTCTAGTTCAAGTAATTAGACACAAAATGAGTAGCTTTGGTAGAAATGTCTACATCATCTGGGATGCTAAACCACTGTCTGGAATAATGGACTTTTGGCAAAAACCTTGAACAAAAGTTTCTATAGATGACTGCTGGCAATTTAATCTTGATAATATACATCTAAAATGTATTTTGTTAAGAATTTCTGGTGCTCAACAGATGTTAGATAAGATACTGTGCTTTCACAAGACAAAATCAATTCCTACATCTGAACAAGCAGATGCTAAAATTATTTGTCAAAAGTCAAAACACCGTTGCACAAACAGTTGTTCCTCATTATTGTCTTTAACCACTGTTGTACCTTAAATGCTGTTGTGTTTCAACATCTGCTCTCTAAAGTCTGTCTACTGCTGATAGTCAACCTCTGTTCTTGCAAAAACACTGATGTTTAAAATCATTGTTCCATCCACTAATACACCCACCGCTTCATTTCATTACCGTTGTAACTACTGATGCTTGATCCATCAGTGGTTGTCAAAACAACTGTCCTCCATTATTTACCATTCCATCAGGGGTTGGCACGTGGTCAGTTTTTAGCCGTCAGATCATTATAACCGCTGCCACATCAGCATTCACTTTTTTCCCTAAAATAAAACCCTGATTAAACCCAAACAGGGGCTCACACTGTCGAATTGAATTCCAAATATTCTCTTCACAAAGCAGTTTCCCACTCTTCTTCACAAAAACCTTCTTCGATCTTCATCATCAAAAATGACGAAACCAAAATCGAAGTCAAAATCAAAACCATCTTCTTCCTCCACCCCAACAGACGCCACTCAAATGGCCGTCGAAACCACAGAAATCCGTTACAAAGCCCCTCACAATTATGTGGGTATACTCACAAAACCCACAACTGACAACACATTTGACTCCATCATTTACATCTTATCTGCATCAAAGTACAAAACTTTGATAACAGCAGACGCTCCCATTTATCTTCAAACCCAGAGAGAGTTCTGGAAAAATGCCACCCTTGAAAAACAAGGAGACATCATCACGGCCATCGACTCCTCGATATAGGGTAAGAAGGTTCAAATCTCTCCACAATCCATTTCTGAAATCTTTAAACTCGATGATTTGAAAGGGAAAACCTCATTTTCTAAAGACGAGTTGAAAAAGGATTTCATAAACAGGGGCTATGCAGAGCAACCTAAAAGGGATACCTTACAAAAAGTTTATTTTCCTTCTGCACCCAGATTTTTATTTCACACACTGTTAATGTGTGTTTCTAATAAAACAACGTCTTTTAATGAAATACCAACAAAAATTTAATGCCTGGGGTATGCAATTTTAAACAATAAAACCTTTAATTACTCCCAGGAAATATTTGATGATTTGGTAAAAAACGTTGATAATAAGGCATTTCTGCTCTTTCCAATATTTTTAAGCTACTATTTTGAACAAAAATTTGTAGAGAAAGAAGCAGATTTGCCCAAACAAGGTGCCTCTTTTAAAATAAACTGCTTAACACCTGAAACATTCTTAAGAATGTTGGCACCAATAAAAACAAAAGCAGAGGTGCCTGAGCAGAATTTAGCAGATGAAACTGCTCCTCAGGTATCTGCTGCTGAGCCCACTGCTCCAGGTGATCAAAGCAGCACACCCACTGTTTTGAAACCCACACCTGCCACCACAAAAAGAACCAAAAAGAAAATATCCAGAAAGCCCACCAAACCCAAAACAAAGGCATCTCTAGAAGATGAGATCCCAGAGACAATGCCAGTGACAGCACAAAAGTCACAAATAACCACTGCTGCTACTTCCTCACAGCAGTTGGAAGAAAGATCTCAACCCCAGCCTCAAACTCCTCCTGCATCCTCACAAAAGGATCAGGTTGTATCCACAGGGACACCAGAATATGAAGCTCTGGACCCACTCGGATCCATCTTCCACAGTCCTAATCCCAGGGACATGTCTCTTTCAACCCCTTTACCCTCACCCATCACATTCCCACAATCAATAAAACCTTTGTTGCATACAGATGCTATTACTCAGACACAAACCAGTTCCTCTCAATCACCTATCACTGAGAGTATACTCCCACAAGTGATTGGGTCTGATGTTGATATATCTGTTATCCCAGCAACAATTGAGGAGGTTACACTGCAGGAATTACAAGTAATTCCTGTCAGTAGTTCAAGTGGAGCAGCCACTACAAGTGTTGAATCTACAGGTTTACACTTGGACAGTGGTTTCATTAGTAAGACTCCCTTGAAGGCAATTCTTCTATAGCACCACTGAGAACCACCAGTGAGTTTGTTTTGACCACTGGCAACATCAAACGGTTATCAAGTGCTGAAGAAAGAAGTCCCCAGTACCAAGAACAAGGGGCATCAATGGCTGACTTTTGGGACTCTGTTCCTAAGTCATTCATTGGTAAAACCACTGCTGGTGGGGATTCAGATGATCCTGTTAATTCAGGTGATGATTCAAGATATCAGGAATTGACGGGCAGGGTTGAAAACCTTGAAACCTCAGTTGCTGAAATAGAAGATATGGTGCAGCAGCTGTTAAAAGCTCAGAAAGCCCAATCCACTACTCCTCCTGCTCAAGCACCTGCTCAACAAGCACCTGCTGCAAATGAGTTATGGAATCTCTTTCAACCACTGCTGGAAAGACAAAAGCAGATGGCAGATCAGCAGCATGCCATACATGTTCAAAAGCTGACCAATATGGTGGAATCAAGATTCAAGGATACTCAGGCGGATATAAAAGCTATAAAGGCTCACATTCAAAGTGCCTCTGGAAAAGTTCCCTCCACTGTTTTCTTCATGAACGAACCCTTCTCAGATAATGCCAAAAAGGGGGAGAAGATCAAGTGGAAGAAAAAGGGAATTGATGATGGTATATATGTTGAGCCAGAAAGTAGCCAAACCAAAACTGCAGTATCGACACACACCACATCACCACACACCACCACAACTACTGTTCCACCACCATCTGTGTCTACAGCACAAAAACCACCATCACCATAAAAAACAACCAAACCCTCATCTCCCCCTGCCAAAAAGCAGAAGACAACAGATGTTACAACATCTGTTGTAATAGCAACAGTGGTTGAAACACCAGTTGTTTCAACAGCTATTAGTCAGCCACTCATCACCACTCAAACAACTGCCATCATAACCCCTGCTCAAAAGCAGAAGACATCTGCTGATACATCAGTAGTTGTAATGACAACAGCGGTTGAAGCACCAGTTGTTTCAACAGCTGTTAGTCAACCATCCACCACTACTCTCACCTTTCCTACATCACAACCAAAGCTCTTCAATAGAAAAAGAAAGCCAATCTCTGCCAATGAGGGTATACACAATCCTAATGCTGCACAATATCCACTGGAACTTGAAGCCATCAAATTTGAGATGAGGCAATTCTATACAGAAGAAGACCCTTCAAAAAGAAGATTCTCCTCACTCATAGACTACATGCCACCAGAGGATATGGATGATTACCTCAAGATCAAGGCAAGGCAAGCTAAACTAAGAGCTAAAGTTGAGAGTGAAAGTGAAGGTCTAAGCGAAGAAGGCATTGCTAAAAGACTGGATTTCTTCCTCACTAAAGTAAAGCAGATAGAAGAGTTTGCACAAGAACTGAACAAAGAAAAGGCTGAACAACGAAGAAAGTTAAGAAAACAATACCTAGCCTACATCATGAAAGAAAAATTCTATCCTGCTGAAGAAAAACAGTTTGAAGAATGGCCACTAATCGCTCTAAAGCATGAGGCTGATAGGAATGACAGAATCAAGAATGACCCTACAAAGAAGAAGAATGCTCCAAACTGGAGCAAATTCAAAAAGCTCATTGCTGACCTCACTGCTGAGTAAAAAAGAAAGAAAAAGGAGCTGGTGGATGCAAAAATGGATACTACTGAAGCCATATCAAAATGGTCAAAACAGCAGACTGATGAAGCCTATGAAAGGCTAAAGAAAAGAAAGATAACTGTTTCAAGTGCTTCAAAGAAACGTGAACAAATGATGAAGCTTGAACAGCAGATTGAAAACCTCAGAACATTGTTCAAATCAGCAGACAAACCTATTTTTGTGTCAAACCAAGAAGAAGGTAAACAGTTGACTGAAGAAGAGGTCAAAGAAAAGGAAGCAGAGTACTTCAAGGACACCATCATGAAAATGAGTCTAAAAGAAGACAGCTCAACAAAGCTTCAAAACCTTGTTAAGAAGGTATTAAACAAACCTGCATCACCAAACACTGCAACAGACATGTCAGACATTGAAAGGCAAGAACAAATTGAGAAAGAAACTGCAGAAGACATAGCTGCAGCAAACAAAGTCATTGAAGAAGCCTTCAAAAGAATGTCTGAAAGTCTGCAAGTGTTCACAAGGCCATCATCTTCTAACTCATCAAAGAATAAATCTCTCCCCAAGAAACCCATTAGGTTTAAAAATACTAAAGTGGATGTCTGATCAAAAGACCCACGTATTGACTCTTGTCAGAACCAATGGTGAAGTGAAGTACATATCAAGGAAAGAAGCACTTGGCCTAAGTGTTGAAGATTTGCAGGATCTCCTTGAACTTACACTGTGTAGGATGATGACGACCAGAGTGCCAAGGAATTTGAAGTTGAATTTAAGAAACAAGCTAAGGAACTCTTGATGAGAAATAAAGGTCCTAAATAATGAAGGGTTTTGGCATTATCTGTTCCAGGGGGAGATTGTTGGGATTGAACCCTACCAGAGGAACAGATAATGTAAAGCCAAAACCAGATCACATCAGTGGACTAACAATAAGCAGCAACCTACACTTTGCTTTCCCCTTGACAGTGGTATTCTAACAGCTGATGGATCTTAAGTACTGCTCACTACAACAACTGATGAACCAAACACTGATGAAACTCTAAAGAACTGCTGAAGACAAACATTGTTGCTCTATCTACTGCTGTTTCCTAAGTACTGCTGAAAGACACAAGCACTGCCCACTCAAAGACTGATCACCTTTGAAGAAAGCACTGAAGTTCAACATCAGTGCTCAGGCTACAACAGTGGAACGTGAAGCAGTTGTTATCTCTTGTTTTGTATTGTACTGATAATCAGATGTTGCACATCAGTAGTTTGTATAGAACAATGTCTATAGGTTGTTAGGTTGTTAGATGTCACTATCATGGTGACGTCGGCTGAGATGCATCAGTGGTTTGGTTTGCCTATAAATGGAACAGTACTCTGTACTGTTACATTTGATTGACTGAGTGGATTCTTCTTCTTCAGTCCAATCCTTTCATCTTGTGCAACCAACCTTGGGGTATCAGGCTGAGGGGGAGCATAGTATTGTAAGCATGTTTGTAATCTTTTGATTTTCATTGTAATCATTCGACTCAAAGTAAAACAAGTGTTTAACATACTGTTCTCTTCTTTGTTTGTGTTTACAAAGTTTGTATCCATTTCCGCTGCACTTTAGATCATTTCATATACTCTGAATGGTAAATTTATACAAATAAACACAATCGTGAGAGCCTCCGATCCTAACAAAGTTCATAAGAACACCAAGATGACGTCATCCTAGAACACCTCAAATATAGATTTTTCACTGTTAAAAGTTAAGATTCAAAAGATAGAAAGGTGTAGGAGTGCGTGTAGATTAAGGAAGTACAAAATTTAGGACGAGATCTTACCGGAATAGCGAGAAATCGGAGAAAAGGTGAGGTTGGAGCGCTTGGTCGGACAAGAGAGTGCAAAAGTTGTAAGTGTGATGTTGATAGGGGTATTTATAGGGTTTCCCAAAAAGGAAAGGGTGGGATGTGGCTGGTCGATCGAACTGGCAGCCCGATCGAGTGGCTGGTCGATCGGCTGGTCGCTTGGTCGGTTAGCCACTTGATTCGAGTATTTGGTGCGACGAGTTTTGCAGTTTCGATTGCGATTGCAAGCGTTGCGATGCGATAGAGTTCCTTATTCAAATTACTTTTAATCCCAACTACTATATCTAACATACAATCATCCTATTTCACTTGCGTTTAGCGTTTGTGATTCGATAGCGATAGCGTTTTGATTGCGTTTCGATTAATCACCACAATACATAAATAAACATGCACAAGTAACACATAAGAGGCACACACACGTAAAACAATAACCAGAACACATAATTCGAGTTGCGAGCGCGATTGCGATAAGCGATAAGCGATAAAATAAGCGATAAACATCGACAAATAACAAAGAAACCTCGACTATTAATAGATACTCCACATAATACAACTAGCGTAAACAATTAATTAGACTAACTACGAGTCAAAGAAGTCAAAACATGATTAGAGCAAGGAGTGACAGATCGCAATTAGCAATCTTTTCTTCTTTTGACTTCAATCTTGACTTTGACTTTGACTTTCGAAACACGGGGTGTTACAGAAGGAACTGTATCTTTGACCCAACTTCTGCAGCGGACTTTAACACCTTCATATACGAAGCAAACCTTGCGGAGTACTAAATGAATGGGTCTAAATTCACGAGATGGCTGGATGGAGGTAATAAAATGAGCAAGCTAGATCGTATGTTGGTACGTGATAAATTTTGGGGCCTTTGGCCAACGGCATCTCTCTAGACCCTCCCGAGGAATCTCTCGGATCATTGCCCGCTTATTCTCATCACTACATCCAACGATTTCGGCATTATACATTTTAAGTTCTTCAACACATGGCTCTCTAAACCGAGTCTTGACGTGGTGGTTCGCTCATCCGTGGCCTTTTTCTTCTGTACAGGCCCGCCAGACGTCTCACTAGTAGAAAAATTACGACGCATCAAAAATGCAATCAAAGTTTGGAGTAAAAAAAAACAGGGAAAATGAGAACAAAAGTCTCAACACCTCGGCTGAAGAATTGAAGAAATTGGATTTAGTATGTGAAAACCGAGACTTAACAGAGAACGAAAAAGAAGTATATGCTGATCACAAAAACAGCGTCAACGTGATCAATGACACCCGTCTCAAAGAACTACACCAAAAATCAAGGGTTAAATGGGCAGTGGAAGGTGACGAGAACTCTGCTTTCTTTCATGGCTTTATCAACAGCAAAGTTGCAAGCAGTAGGATGAATGGGCTACTCATAAATGGCGTATGGTGCACCGATCCCCCAAGTATCAAAAATGAGGTTCGAGATTTTTTTCAGAAAAAATTTGCAGAACCCAATCCTACCAGACCGGGGTTCACTTGTCACAACATCAAAAAACTGTCGATCGAGTAGGGTACGTTTCTAATATCCGTGTTTTCTTTTAATGAAGTTAAAAACACAGTTTGGGATTGCGGCGGGGATAAGGCCCCCGGGCCGGATGGTTTTAACTTTACATTCATAAAGCATTATTGGGACCTACTTGGTGAGGATTTTCACAGGATCCTAGTCCATTTTCACAACACGGGGAAAATATCTAAAGGGTGTAGCTCTTCGTTCAACACCCTTATCCCAATGGTAAAAGACCCAGAAAATCTAAATGATTATAGGCCGATCAACCTTATCGGGTGCATCAGTAAAGTCATCTCAAAAGTGCTAGCGAATCGTCTTAAAACGGTTATCGGGTCGGTCATTTCGGAGGAGCAGTCAGCTTATCTGTCAGACAGAAACATACTCGATGGGCCCCTCATTACCAACGAAATAATATCATGGGTCAAACGATCAAAAGCCAAGGCTTTTCTATTCAAAATAGACTTCGAGAAGGCTTTCGACATGATTTCTTGGAATTTTATTCTATCTGTATTCGAGCAAATGAATTTCCCCGAGAAATGGATCCTTTGGATACATGAAATTTTCGCATCCTCTCGATCATCGGTACTCGTTAATGGCTCCCCAACAGGAGAATTCCAATGTTCTAGAGGGGTCCAACAAGGTGACCCACTTTCACCTTTTACTTTTATTCTAGCAATGGAAGCTCTTTCCAGTTTTCTCTCTAGTGCATCATCGGCTGGCATTGTTAAAGGATTATCCCTTCCAAATAATGGCCCCGTAGTATCGCATCTCATTTTCGCGGACGATGTTATGCTTTGGGTACTTGGGAAGAAGAAAATTTTATCAACATCCGAAGACATATGCGATGTTTCTTCTTGATTTTTGGGCTGAAAATAAACTTGCATAAGTCGTGCCTTTATGGTGTGGGAACTACCTTGAATGAAGGTGAACAGATGGCTAATCGGCTTGGATGTAATTCGGGTTTGTTACCTTTTACGTACCTTGGTCTCAAGGTAGGGGGTAATATGAATAGATACTTCAATTGGGCGCCGGTTATTGATACTTTCGAAGCTCGTCTATCTCGGTGGAAGGCCAATACCTTATCGATGGGTGGGAGAACTACACTCACAAAATCTCATTGCCCCTCTATTACTTCTCCCTCTATCAAGCTCCTATGAATGTGCTAAATAAACTTGAAAAATTAAGAAGAGGCTTCTTATGGGAGACACTGAATCTAGGAACAGAATGCATTGGGTTCGATGGGATCGGGTAACAAAACCAATCAAAAGTGGGGGGCTCGGCCTGGATACGCTTCATAGTATGAACATCAGTCTTTTGTCAAAGCGGGCATGGAGATACAAGACCGAACCTAACAGATTGTGGAGATCAATTATTAAAAGCATTCATTTCAATCAAAAGTGCGGCAATTTCCTACCATCAAGGAAAGGATTATCGGGTGTCTGGAACAATATAATAAAAAAGGAAGCTACTCTTCGGGATAACGACATTAATCTCAACAATCTTTTCAAATGCAAAGTCGGGACTGGAGCGAAGGTCCAATTCTGGACTGACTGCTGGGCCTTGGATACACCATTCAAGACCCATTTTCTAGCTTTGTATGCACTGGAGAAATTTAAAGCTTGCAGTGTACAAGATAGGATTCAGCGATCCGATCAAGATACGTTAAATAACATGACCTGGGGCTGGCGCAGGGTTTCTGAAGACGCGGCAGAACTAGCAGAACTCGACGATCTAACAAATATTGTCTCACTTGCTCCCCTATCTCAATCCGGAGAAACCTGGTCATGGGTTCAAGATCCGACAGGTACTTTCTCAGTTAAATCTGTGAAAAAACTTCTCCATCGTCCTCCCCCCCCCCCATCGGTGATAGTTGCTTTACATGGAACAATTGGGTTCCACGCAAAGTAAATATTTTTGGCTGGCATATGGCCCTTGATCGTCTACCTACTCGGTAGCTTTAGCACACCGAAACATCAGCATGTCATCAATCTGTTGCTCGTTCGGTGGCGATAAAGATGAATCTGCTTACCATCTCTTCGCGGAATGTGTTGTAAGCTCCATAGTATGGCAGATGGTATCAAGCTGGGTAAACACTCCTCCCATCTATGCTTACACCATTGAGGATCTCCTACGGGTACATGAAAGTATCGCAGGCTCGTTAATAGCAAAAAAACTTGTTCAAGCTATCGTCCTTATCTCTTGTTGTAGCCTATGGAAATCACGCAACGATCTCATTTTCTCCGGCACTCGAGTGGACATCTCAAGACTCTTGGCAGAAATCAAATCAACTAGTTTCCTTTGGGTTAAATATAAAGCAAAAATGAATTTGTTAGATTGGGCAGATTGGTGTAGCTTCAATATCTTGTAATCTTCATTCTTTGTCTAACTTGTTGGTAGCTTGTTTTTCTTTTTAATAAAATCAGCCGTTAAAAATTTTCATTTAAAATGGTTGGTTTGTATCTTTTGACCATATTTCTAATTACTATGTATAAGGAATGAGGAAACAAACGTGTTGCACGTTGTCCTTTACATATTAAAAAAAATATGAGATTAAAACAAAAGATAAAAACCTTGGAATAAAAGTAAAAAATCAAAACATTTTTAAAAAAACCCTTGCTAATCAATATTATGTACATTTCCATTTTAAACAAATATATATTCTGGGATGAGAGGGTTTTATTTTACATCAAATGGAATAATAGACGTATCTACATGATTAAGGAAACAATATCTAAGCTAATGATTTACTAATTTTTTTAAATAAACTCTAAACATACGTAACTTTACAACACATTCACATTCAAAATAAATAATTAAAATGGTGCATATAATATCCACCGATTTGAAATTTGAAAAATGTACATGGCAAGGTTTTTGTTATTTTTCATTAAATTCTATACCCTACTGCTAATCTTAATATTCTAAAGGATAAGTAAGATATTATAAATATTATTTTATTTCCTTGGAAATCAAGCAATATATGTAAAACCTAATTGAGTATAACTTGATTTCTATCCAGAAAGTTTTAAGGAATATTTTTCACTCAATATCCGGCAAGTTTTAAGGAATATTTTCTAACTCAATAATATATAAGTTGTGCATGCATGCATGCACATCAACCCTCTCACACAAAAGTGCTTATTTCCCAAATTTTTTCATACGTTTAAACATGGCAACACCATCAAGTTCCAACAAGAAGATCAAATTCCACTACGGTTACGGCGGCACGATCACACCCTCTAAGAGTAGCGGCAAACTACGATACGAAGGAGGCACGAATGGGATTCTAAATGTGGACCGAGGCATTACTTACACGGAGCTCGTTGTAAAGTTATGGGATGCGTGTGGACCGTCTATGCTTTTGAGATGTAAGTTGCCGCATGATGATCTTGACTCGTTAGTTCATGGCAGGTCGGATGAGGATCTTGCGTATGTCCTTGAAGAATACGATCTATGCAGCGAAGATTTGAAGATCAGAGCCATTCTCGACGACACACTAAGGTTTTCTTGGGCTAGTGACCAGTTGTACGGTTTCAGGCCTAAGGATTTTCTCATGCAAGTCCACACAATTGAGGCTAGTCGTTGATGGTTCGGCGACAAGTTAACGTGTGATGTTGCATTTTAGAATTGAGTACATTGCATCATGGTTATTTCTTGAATGTTTTATGTATGTTTCTTGAATGTTTGGATTGGAGAATGTTCGTGTTTGTGACTAATTTGTGTCCTATGTTTAATATATTGGATCCAACAACTTTTCGTTAATTTCTTGAGTTTAATATAATTTTAAACGTAGTGTTGGTTCTAATTCATTTTTGTACCTATGTTTGATACCAATTTCTATCACAAATGATAATGTTTTTTTTTTTTTTTTGGTTAATAATACACTTAAAAGAATTTCAGAACAAAAGTCACTTTAAAACTATATACATCCAAAGAAAGATTTTATACGGGTGAAGAAAACAAAACTTATTAATACAATTTAGCTTTATTCTACAGTGGAATGTATATGGGCATATAGATAGAAAAAATAATAATAAATTTTTTATACTAAAAGGTAAAATATAAAAATAAAATGTATTTAAATAAGATATACGAAAGAAAGAAAATTTTAGAAAAAAAATATACTTTATGTAATAAAGTACTCTAAACATCAATCGAAACATCGTGATACACATCCTTTCTGCCAACAATTCATCTTCTATAAGAGCATTCAATATCGATCCTCTATATTTATGTGAGTGTATTATCTATATTTTATAAAGTGTTTAAAGGGACTAAGTTCACCCTCTATAATTTTTTACTATTTTTTTGAAAGTGATTGTGGTGGAGAAGAGAGAAAACACAATGATAGTACAAAAAGAATATTATTCAATTAACAAAAAGAGACAAAATACATTAAATTTTAGTTTAATTATAAAGAAGAATATATATTCGATTGTGAATACTCTAACGAGTCAACAACAATGTCTCTCGTCTTTTCCAGAAACCATAAAACAAAATATTCTTTTATATTTTTTTTTCTAAAAACATAAAAGTTAATGTGACTATTACATATGTTTTCGCTTAGAAATATGTTGATATGTTGAAAGTAACTAGTGGGGTGCCCGTGCGTTGCGCCGGGGACCACAACACTTCAGTTGATGATTTTTAGGGTGTGCACAACTTGTTCGGTTGAGTTTGGTTTTAACCATAACCAAAACCAAAACTTGCGATTAAGATATTTCAAAAAACAAACCGCCGTTTATGCTTTACTTATTTACTTAATGATCATGAGCTATTCCGAACCGGTGCAAATTGGTAATCTGCATTTTCTTAAGTAAAATACAATACACACAATACTTTATCTAATCAAATATAAGATGTTAAATTATAGGATATTACACTTTTGAGATCTTCGTTACAATATCTTCATCAACAAAGCGGCATTTCTCTAAGTCAAGAAATATATATAATATTTGCAGCAAAACCTAAACTAATTGCTTCTAATCCAATTGCTTCTAGTCCACGTATCCAATAGTGATCGGCTCAAAAGTGATCACGTTTACATTCTCCAACCTCCTTTGCATAAAACCTGATTTGTATGATGTTGATGCAACAAATACGGGACCAAGGATGGTAGCTGGGCTAGTCAGGCAAAAGGGCTGAAGGGTTCAGTTTTGCCTAACGCAGGTTGCGGGGTCCCTCCACGTTTGCAAAACGTGGAAGGAGGTTCACTAGTATGTTTGAATTATTTGCTTTGAAGTTCTTTCTCCAAGGCCGGCTCGGATCCAGAAAAGAAAGCAAATAGAATGAATGAGATGAATCTGATGAAGAGTTATTTGGAAGTGACAAAGAACTCTTTGAATGACCAGAGATTAAGGAATCTCTCTGCTTTTCGGAATGTCTTTGAAGTGTTTATGAGCTGTCTTCTTATAGTGGAAGACACCTCCCGAAATGGTATGGACTATACTAGCGAGACCTGTTTGCTTATGGAGGGTTTCCCCTTTTGGGGTTGAAGGCTTTGGACCCCTGGTTAATAGTGTGTGCTTGTGCAGACCTGCTCTGACTTTGTGAGTTGGTGAGCGTGAGTTGGTGGGACGAGCTGTTAGACATGACTAGTTACTGTTTCTCGATTCCCTCATTTTACAGCTTTTCATCCGATGAACCTTTCAACCTTTTAAGCTCTTTGCATATTAATCATTTTGTTTATCCTTGGGCTACCCCCGTCGTCAGCCCCCCAAGTCAGAGGTTTTTGGGGTAGTACACTCAAAGACTTCTGACTTTTATGCATGTCTTTTAAAGTTTTGAAGGGTTCGTTGCTTGGAGGCTTGAAAGGTTTGAGGCAGTTACTTTTTTGAAATTTGAATTTGAAACGATTTGACAGTTGATTTGATTGACATGTGTCAGGCGGCGGATTGGCAGAGATTATTTATTTACCTTTAATACCCCTACTTTACTTTCATATTTATTTTAACAGTTGCAAACTTTCTTCATTTTCCTTACAATCGTTCACAGTTTTTCCTTCCTCAGGTTAGTTTCTCTTCTCCATTTTCACTTTTACTTTGTTCTATCATGGGTGCCCTTAAGGATTTAGCGAGGTCATTCTCTCGGATGACCCAAGAGGAGGTAGACCTATTTTGCCTTGAATATGGTATTGATAAAAAGTTTAATCCCACCGCCCCTTCTTGTGATGTTTCTATTGACAAACCGATTCCAGGTTCGATTGCTTTGTATTGTCGCCATTTTCAATGGTCCAATCTTCGTTACCCTTTCTCGCTTTTTGTTCTAAACTTGCTTGAGTATTACTGAGTATCTTTTGGGCAAGTTCATCCAAAAGGAATGGCTAGGGTTTTGCACTTTGAAGTGCTCTGTCGTGCTCTTGGCTATGATCCATCTCTGTTGCTTTTCCGGAGGTTTTTTCGTTTAGCCAAAAATGGCGATTGGTTTACTTTTGAAGCGACAAAGGTTGATACTTGCCTTGTTTCATCAATGGTTACAACCCTTGGGTCCTGGAAGGATCAATTTTTCTGGGTTTCTGATTCTATCATTCCTTTTAAAATGATATGGAGGCGTCCGGATGCTGTTCTCAATGATCCGGAACCTTCTGAGTCTGATTTGAACGATGCCTTTCTTTCAGCCATTCGGGGGTGCCCTTCGAGGGTTCGTCCCTTTCCCGAACATTTGTTAGTGCTTTTAGGGGTTAGTAATATTTGGGCAAAAGCCGATCGGGATCCGGTGTTAATGAGAAATGGCGTTGGTATGCATTTTCCCCTTTTATGCCTTTTTACTTTACTTTGTTTGTGACTTATTTTTCTTTGTTTGTTTTTTGGCGGTTATGTCTGCTTTGGACTTCATCAAGAGTGACGATACGTCCGATGTTATTTTTGAAGATGCTCCAACTGTTCCGGGTGAGAATGTTGTGGTGAGAACCTCTGAGCAAAGGTTTGAGGGCACGGGTTATGCTAATGTTGCCAATGTTAAGGGTTTTACCAAGTCTACTGCCCCTAAGTCTTCAAGTCGCCGATCTTCTCGTCGTTTGCTGAAAGCTGGGCCTCAATCCACTTCCACTGAGCCAGTGGATTTGACTGATGATATTGAGGTTTCGGAGGATCAGGTTGAAGCGGGTGTTGAACAAGATAAGGAGTTGGTTATTCATGGCAAGAAGGTTCGAGGTAAGAAGGTTACTCATGTTCAAGAATCATCAAGCAGGGACGTTGGAGGGTTGGACCCTGAAGGTGTTTATGTGCCTGCTTGGCAAGTGAAGAATGATGATACCTTCAAGGATGCTGCCGTTTGTGAGGATGCTCTTAGTCATCTTGCTCCTCCCTCTGTTCGTGAAACCATTGCTGAGATGGACGATGACTTTATGTTATCTCGCATGGTTTTAACTACTTGCAACCTTGCTGCCATGCTTCCCTAAGGGATTACACGCTTTCGCCAAAGGATGCGGGAGTATGAGGATTTCTCTAAGAAGAAGGACAAAATGAAATCCTCCCTAGCATCGATGAAGAAGGAAGTGGCTGGGTTTGCAGAGAAGGAGGCGGCGTGGAAGAAAGAGGTTGATGATCTGAAGAAGATGCATGCCATTGAGATGGGTGACCTGAGGAAGAGCTTTGAAGCAAATTTGTTGAAGTTGAAGGCTGATCGAGAGGCCTTGTCTGTCCAGCAGCAGGCTTTTCGTGAAGAAAAGGAAGGGTTGAAAGCTTCAGTTGGTCAGGTGACTGCTGACAATCAATGGTTGATCGAGCATGGTTTCCAGCAGGTGGTTACTTACCTTTTGCATTCCAAGGAATTTAACTCTGCCCTTGGTGATGTTTACACAAAGCTGCTGAACCTGGGGAAGCATCAAGGCCTTACTGCTGGCTATAAACTTCATGAATCTGGACAACCTTTGGAGAAGTCCCCCATGTTTCGCCCCGAGGCTTCTGATATCTTCAAGGCTTCTGTTGAGCAGATGGAGAGGCTAACCTACCCTTACATTCATGAGGTATCCTCTTGCTCTGGTAAGCCTTTGTCTGTTTTACAGGGATTGAAGCCTGAGGGGTTGAATGAGAAGGTTTGTGCTGAGGTTTTGGGTTCTTTGTCGAGGAAGAGGTCTTACTCTGGGGACAGTGATGATACCCTTTCGAGTCTGCCTGAAACCTCAAAGGATGCTGGTTTGGAAACCTCTGCTGTTGGTGGTGAAGAAGGTGCCAAGATGAAGAAGACTAAGAAAGCCAAAAAGTCGAAGGGTGAAGGTTCTAGGCCCTCTGATAACTGACATTTATTCGTAGCTTTCTTAGCAAACATTTTAATGTTTTGTAATGTTTTAAACAATGTTTAGGTTTTGGGAACCCTTAAGGTTCCTATGGTTGGTTAGGCCTATATGGCCGTTGAACACTAGTTTAATTTGCAAGCCACTAGGGCTTGCTTTGACTATCTTATGAAGGTCTTTTATGGCCTTTCTAACTATGACATGATGGTTATCGTTGATGTTTTTGTTGGTTCCATTTGCTTGGTTTTGTTTTGTGGGGTTTCAACCCTTCAAGCTTTTTGTACAGTTGCTGATGGGTTGAAGCCTTTAACCTTTCAAGCTCAGTACCTGTTGGTTGAACTTTGGGTAGCTTCTGATTTGGTTTGTATGTTTGGTTGATAGGCTTGTTTGTTTTTATTTTCTTGCCTTGTCTTTGTTTACTTTGTCTTTATGTTTTTTACACTTTAAAGGGTTCAGTGCTGCAGTCACTTTGCCTTAGTGCTTATCATCAAGACGTAGTATCTATCCTTTTCTTTTATTTCGTTGTAATTTGTTTGATTTCGTAAGTCTATTTATTGAGTACCTTTTTTAGACTTAAGGAACGATTGGTGTAGGCTGTTCGAACCTGTCTATGAGACATTGTTGTTTTCCTTTGATAAGTCTCATGGAGTTGTATTGATCTAGGAACTCACCCCTTATATAGGTCCATTCAACCCTTGAACCTATTGAGCGATGTGGCCTGGGAGCTCATCCCCTTACATGGCCCTTGCCATGGAGTTTTTTGCTAGGTTCTCAACCTGATATTAGGATAGAAAGACAAGTTTGATAAAGTAACTTCATTCATTCAAGCAACATTTGCTTTTACAAAAGGTTTTTGTTTTGCTACAAACCAAACTTTCTAAACATAGAATTTTCTTAAAGTTTTTCCGTTCCAGTGCCTTGGGAGCCTTTTGCCTTCTAGATCTCCCAGCTTGTAGGATCCTCCTTTGTGTGCTTCGAGGATGGTGTATGGACCTTCCCATTTCGGTCCTAGTTTTCCCTGATTTTCTTTTTTGCTTGCTTCGTTGTTTCTGAGGACAAGATCCCCTGGCTTGAATCGTTCATTCTTGACCTTCTTGTTGTAATAGCTTTCCATCCTTTGCTTGTATTTGGCTTCTTGTATTGCTGCTTGATCCCGGGCCTCTTCTAAGAGTTGTAAGTTCAACATGGTCTCTTGTGTGTTTACCTCGGGATCCATGTTGACAATTCGTTGGGTTACAACTCCTATTTCAGCGGGGATTACGGCTTCGGATCCGAATACCAAGCTATAAGGTGTTTTTTTGTGACTTGCTTTTTCTGTTGTTCTGATTGCCCATAAAACGCTAGGCAATTCTTCCAGCCAATTACTTTCGTATCTCCCCAATCTTGTTTTGATGCCTTCCACTATGCTTCTGTTGGTCCTTTCAACCTGACCGTTTGACTGCGGGTAAGCCACTGAGCTGAAGATTTGGTTGATCCTGTACTCCTTGCACCAAAGGCTGAAGGGTTTCTCAGCGAATTGTTTCCCATTATCGGTGACGATTACCCCTGGCAGCCCATAGCGGCATATGATATTCTCCCATACAAAGTCTATGATTTGCTTTCCTGTGATCTTGGCAAGGGGTTTGACCTCTGGCCATTTGCTGAAGTAATCAATTGCTACCAACAGGAATTTTACTCCCCCTTTGCTTGGAGGGAATGGTCCAACAATGTCCATTCCCCATTTATGGAATGGCCATGCTGAAGTTATGGGGACCAAGTCATGTTTTGGACTTTTTGGTATTGGGGAGTGGATTTGGCAGGCATCGCATTTCTTCAATTGCTCGACGGTATCCCGATGCATTGAAGGCCAGAAATATCCCAAGTTCATGAGTTTTGCAACCACCAACCTAGCTCCGAAATGAGCTCCACATATTCCTTCATGCACTTCTTTAACCAAATACTTGCTTTGTTCAGGGCCCACACACCTTAGCAATGGTGCAAGGTATCCTTTTTTATAGAGGATTTCTCCTTGCAACACATACTGTCTTGCTTTGATCTTTACCCTTTCAGCTTCTATTTGATCGCTGGGTAATTCGTTGTTTTGAAGGAATTTCTTTATGGGAGTCATCCAATTTGGATCTTCCTCGGTGACCACATCTTGTACTTCCAATTCGTCAATTGAACGAGCCTTCAACACTTCAACCAACACCTTTTTTGTGAGGTGGGCGAATGTGAGGGACGCTAACTTGCTTAAGGCGTCAGCCTTTTTGTTTTGGGATCTTGGAATCTGTTTGATGTTGCATGCCTGGAAGGTGTTCATTAATTCCTTCGATTTTTCTTTGTACCTTCTCATGTTGGGCTCCTTGGCGACATAGCTGTCATTGACTTGGCTTGATACTAGTAGCGAATCAGTGAACACTTCAAGCTTTTTGACTTTCATTTCTTTGGCTAGCCGGAGGCCAGCGATCAGTGCTTCGTATTCAGCCTCGTTATTAGTGGTCTGAAAGTTGAAACGAAGAGCATATGTGAATTCTAGCCCCTCAGGGTTGATTAGGATTACACCAGCTCCTGACCCTTCAACGCTTGAAGCCCCGTCGGTGAACAGTTTCCAGGCTTCAGGGTTGGAGGGTTCAGTGGTTGTGGTGTTTACTTCTTCAGTCTTTTGGCTTGGGACTTCTACTAGGAAGTCAGCCAAAACCTGAGCTTTGATTGCTTTTCGTGGGACATAGGTGATGTTATGTTCACCTAGTTCCACTGCCCATTTTGCCAATCTACCTGAGTTTTCAGGCTTTTCAAGCACGTTCTTGACAGGTTGGTCAGTGACCACTTGTATAGGATGTGCTTGAAAGTATCTTCTAAGCCTTCTGGCTGTTTGGACCAAGGCTAGGGCTAGTTTTTCAAGGGGAGGATATTTGGTTTCAGCTAGTTTTAAAGTTTTGCTGAAAAAATAGACGGGTACCTGAGCCTTGTTCCTTTCAATGGTGAGGACTGCACTGATGGCTTCGTCGGCGACTGAGAGGTACACCGATATGAGCTCCCCGGTTTCTGGTGCTGCAATATCTGGCAGTGAAGCAAGGTGCTGCTTCATTTGATTGAAAGCTTCCTCAGCCTCATCGGTCCATCTGAAATCTTTCTTATCTGAACAATTCTTGAGCGTTTTGTAGAATGGTAGAGACCTTTCGGCCAGTTTTGAGGTAAAACGCTTCAAGGCTGCAAGCTTCCCATTCAAGCTTTCAACCTCCTTCTTGGTTCTTGGTGGTTTAGCTTCGAGAACAGCTTTTACTTTGTTGGGGTTGGCCTTGATGCTTTGTTTTCCAACAATATGACCCAGGAATTTTCCTTCATCAAATCCGAACGAACATTTTTCCGGGTTAAGCTTCATGTTGATTTTTCTAAGATTCTTGAAGGTTTCTTGGATGTCATCAAGCATCTGGTATTCCGTTTTGCTTTTGATCACCAGGTCATCGACATACGCTTCCATGTTTCTTCCAATTTGGCTTTCGAAGGCTTTATCGACGAGTCGTTGGTAAGTGGCTCCTGCGTTCTTGAGGCCAAAAGGCATCTTTTGGTAACAGAAAATGCCCTTGTCTGTGTGGAAAGCCGTTTTTTCTTCATCCTCTTCTTTCATGAGGATCTGGTGATAGCCTTTGTATGCATCAAGGAAGCATTTGAACGGGTATCCCGTGAGGGAATCAACCTTAAGGTCAATTTCTGGGAGCGGGTAGCAATCTTTAGGACAAGCTTTGTTAAGATCCTTGAAATCTATACACATTCTCCAAGAGTTGTCGGGTTTCCGGACCATGACAGGATTAGCAATCCATGATTGATACTTAACCTCTCGGAGAATGCCAGCTGATACAAGCTTTTCAACCTCTTGGCAAGCTGCCAGGCTTCTTTCAGGTGCCAAACTTCTTTTCTTTTGAACCACTGGCTTGACATTCGGTGGTATTCTTAGCTCATGTTCAGCAATGCTTCGAGGGATCCCGGTCATGTCTTCGGGAGACCAGGCGAACACATCGCTGTGATGTTTTAGCAGCTTTTCAAGGTATGAAAGAGTATCTTGAGAGAGGTTGGGATTGACCCTTATCCGTTGTTCGGGGTACTTAGGGTTGATGACTAACCCCTGCTTGTCTTTCTCGTCATTAGAACTCTCTCCTACGATCAGGTAAGCTTCCTGAGAGGGTTGAAGGGTTGCAATTCCTCTCTCAGGTGGAAACTTGACGGTGCCATGGCCAACAGATACAGCCATGTAAAATGCACATTGTCCGGGCCTCCCTATGATTACGTCGTAGTTGGAAGGGATGTTGATAACCACGAAGGTTAGTGATCGGGTTCTTTCCTTTGATCCCTCCTTAAGACAGACATCAAGGGTTATTTGCCCCAAAGGCTTCAGGGTTATGTCAGCGATACCCTTTATGGAGGTCCCGGAGGGTTGAAGCCTTGAACGCTCCTCGTTGCTTAGTTGATTGAAAAACTTCTCGAACATGATTTCAGTGGCTGCTCCCGTGTCTATGTATGCTTTGCATGTTTGTAAGGTACCCACGATGGCTTCAACCACAAGGGGACCAGGGAGCGGGTCCTTCCTTGTTGGGGGGAAGCAGACACACTGAAGCTCCCAATCCTCCAACCGTCGCTTCTTGTAAGGGACCTTTTCGTCAGAACATACCATGTTTACTTCCTTCCCTTTGTTTTCAGCCATCTTGTCTCGAACTCCCTTGACCAAGTGGGCAAGTTCCCCTGACTTGACAGCTTCTTCAATTCTCTTTTTCAGCTGGAAGCAATCGTTGGTGTGATGTCCCTTTTCTTCATGGAATTCACAGAACTGAATGGAGTTCTCGTTTTTTCGACTTTTGGGAAGAGGTCTGGGAGGTCTGAAGTTTTGCTTGACCTCTTCCGTTGCCAGGATTTCTTGAGGGGTTTTGGTGAGAGGAGTGAAACTCATACTCTTATCTCTGCTTGGAGGGTTTCGCCCTTCAACCCTTCGAGGGTCTGAACCCTTTGAGCGTCTGTCGTAAGAGTTAAAGTTTCCTCTCTTTCTGGCTGGGCTGCTGCTTCGCCAACCGGAACCCCTTTTTCTTTGTTCTTTGATATCAACAGCTTCCTCTCCTCGGATGTGAGCCTCGGCTCTTTCAAGGGCTTCTTCCAAGGTTTTGGGTAGAGATTTGTTGAAATCTCGTGTGAGATACTTAGAGGTTATGGCGTTCATAAAACCGGCAACCCTCATTTTCTCATCAGCCCCCACGTAGGTTAGCCCTTCTTTCTTGTACCGTTCAATGAATGCTCGTAGGCTTTCATCATCTCGTTGTTTTATCTGGAAGATCACTGTCGCGTCTTTAACGTATCTCCTTTGTTGGGAGAAGTTTGCTAGGAAGCCTCTGCTGAGATCCTCGAAGCTTCGAATGCTTTGAGCTGGTAGGTCGTTGAACCAGATTCTAGCGGACCCAACAAGAGTCTGTATAAACATTAGGCAGCATTCAGCGTTCGTCCATTTTTCTATTCGAGCAGCGCCAGTGAAGATCTGAAGATGATCTTCGGGATCTTCAGTCCCATCATACGTTCTGATGTGAGCTGGCATCTTGATTTTAGACTGAAAATCATAATCAGCTATCTGTCTAGAAAAGCATGAAAGGTTACTTGGCTTGTAAGGTTTAGCCAGGTCTTCTTCATGTCTTGTACCTACGTTGTTGTTGTTGCCAGGGTTTCCCTGGGTGGCAAGCACCTGATTGATGAAGTGTTGCCAGGGGAAGTTGGCCATCATTTGAGACATCATGTTGGGTATGAAATTGAAACCTTGAAGGCTTCCCGGCCCAACTGAGCAACTTACCCCAAGGGGGGTGCTGGCCACAGCACTTCGTGCTAAAGGGAGCACGGATAGGGCTTGCTCCCATGTGGTAGTTAGAGAAGTGGGACAACTGGTCACCGGGGATTGTAGGAGTTGGTCGAGTGTTAACTCGTGTCATAGAGGAGTACCACTAACAGTTGGTTGGGAAGAGAGAATAGGATGAACAGTGGGGTTTGTCACAGTGGACAGATAAGGGTGAAGGTTTGAAGGGTTGCTAGGACCGGCTTCACTTCTTGTAACGAAGGGTGGTAGAGGTGGTCCAGGAGATAACGTTGGCTCAGGTTCGTCGTAATCTAGACGAATCCTTACACCCTTTTCCCTTTCTCTGTTCACATGTTGGTTAAGAAGTGATCTCAGCTCAAGGAAGTTATGAGCGACCCCCTCGGGGGTAAGTTCAACGCGTGTCGGAGTGTCAGACACACCAACGTTGGGAGACGGAGCTCCAGATCTGGATGGGGTTGGTGTGTTAAAGGTGAGGAACTCGGGTGTACTCCCCGGAGTTGAAAAAGGCGTTGTTATTGTTGTGTGAGCTTGACCACTTCCCGGGGTAGAGGTGTTAGGGATCTGGTTTACCTCTCCCGGAGATCCACTTTCTGACATAGTGGTTTGGGATGGAAGGAGCTACACGTACCAGGTCTCTTTTGAGGAGAAACAGCGGCGTAGCCCCACGGTGGGCGCCAACTTGTTGATGCAACAAATACGGGACCAAGGATGGTAGCTGGGCTAGTCAGGCAAAAGGGCTGAAGGGTTCAGTTTTGCCTAACGCAGGTTGCGGGGTCCCTCCACGTTTGCAAAACGTGGAAGGAGGTTCACTAGTATGTTTGAATTATTTGCTTTGAAGTTCTTTCTCCAAGGCCGGCTCGGATCCAGAAAAGAAAGCAAATAGAATGAATGAGATGAATCTGATGAAGAGTTATTTGGAAGTGACAAAGAACTCTTTGAATGACCAGAGATTAAGGAATCTCTCTGCTTTTCGGAATGTCTTTGAAGTGTTTATGAGCTGTCTTCTTATAGTGGAAGACACCTCCCGAAATGGTATGGACTATACTAGCGAGACCTGTTTACTTATGGAGGGTTTCCCCTTTTGGGGTTGAAGGCTTTGGACCCCTGGTTAATAGTGTGTGCTTGTGCAGACCTGCTCTGACTTTGTGAGTTGGTGAGCGTGAGTTGGTGGGACGAGCTGTTAGACATGACTAGTTACTGTTTCTCGATTCCCTCATTTTACAGCTTTTCATCCGATGAACCTTTCAACCTTTTAAGCTCTTTGCATATTAATCATTTTGTTTATCCTTGGGCTACCCCCGTCGTCATATGATAACAACTTAAGCAACTCATAACATAACACATATACATATGTTTTATACACATAAAACAATGTACCAGCAAATCAATAAATTCTTTTTGAACATTTTACAAAACCAAGTTCTGTTATATATACTAATACATATGTATTATAATGTGCATGAAAAGCAAGTTTCTGGCCATATTCATGATTCTAATATATAAGATCACAGAACGAACCAATCATCTTCTTTGTTTAACGTTTTTTATAACGAGAATTGTACCTTCGTAACTCGAGTAACTTTTCTTCCCAAAGAACCGAAACGTCGCAGCAATCGGTGTTCACCCTCAAACACAAAAAGAAAACGCAATTTGATTTACGTATGTCTAGTGTATTGTTTCTAGCAATCGAATGAACACCCAGATTTCTTACCTTAGAAGCCATCTACGAATTGGTTCGGGGCACTAACATGGAACTTCTGAACTGGGGAGAACAAGGGCGACAACGGTGATGGTGGCTTCTGCAACTACTATCGGCAGATGTAACTCGGAGTGAAACGGGGGCGGAGGTGGTTGCTTATGACGCCGGCGAAGCGATGACGTTTGAATGGTTTCAGATCCGGTTCTTATGATGTGGGCTTCTTTAACTTACCGGCCATTGTTATGGGTGACGAACATAACCGAGTTCCGAGTGCCTGAGATGTCTCCAGTCGCAAATGAGTAATGGGGGGATAGATAGAGAGCAGGAAGAGATCAACTGACACGTTACCTATCAGAAGGTTGTGGCAAATATTATACATCCTAAGGGGATAAGGAGTGGGGGGCGGCAATCACATTTCACCGATGCGGCAATGGGTGGCAAACCAATGCCAACCCATTTGCCACTTCCATGTTTGACGAAATTGGTGAGAAATCGGTGAGCCAACACCGCTGCGGCAAAGGGAAGAAGAGGAGAGAGAGAGGGGTGTGGGGTGGGGTCCATTCCAATCTCAACCAATCACATCTTTTTTCCTTTTTTTTATTTAAAAAGTTTACCACTTCACCAAATGTTTAAACCATTGCCAACATTTTTCACCAAAGTTTAAACACTTTTGCCTAATTGACATGGCGCGCTCTCATTGGTCGGTTTTTTGGTTTGCCACTTTAAATTGTTTAACCACTCCTTATACCCTAATATCTTTTCGGTTTCCAAATTCTTGAATGGTAGATTAAAAGGCGTTGATTTTTAATTATACTGGTTTCAGTTTCTACATTAATTTCATCAATTATGATACAATAATTTGAGACTTCAATCACCAAAAACAAAACGTCTACAAAATGATGACTTGATCCAGAAAGGAATAATGTTTACTTTCTTTTAAGTTTTTCTTGAATGGTATATTTAATTGTAGGTTTTTAATGACATGAGTCCACATACTAATTAACCTATAAACCTCATTAACTTATAGTTGGGGGGGGCTGGGGGTTAAGTGCACGGTCCTCCTAACCGCCGGAGTGATCTCACTCCGGGAGCCGCTACCCGACCAAGCTAGCTCCGCGGTGACTTCCCCATGCCGAGTTCTTACCCTGGGCGACATATGTCACTCCCAAGACTCGAACCCGGTACCTCTGGGAAGAGGTGGGTGTCGGTGGCCAACTGGGCTACCCCAGTTGGTTCTCATTTAACTTATAGTTAATAGTAGGTTTTAAATGACATGAGTCCACATACTAATCTATACAATCTAAGACTATCCGCATCAGTGAAAGGCTATCCTTTCTACAAACAGCCTAATCAGCATGCCACATCAGCTTTTCACTTATTCTTCCCACAAACACTTTTTACCCACAACAATAACATATATATCCTTCTCACAAACAACCTTATAAAAAAAAAAAGAAAGGACCCACCATTAGCCCATTCTTCACCATTCTTCCCCAAGAATTGTGAAGAATGAACACCCTCCATGTCATCCTCTACAACACCCACTAATCCATCCCTCTTACAAATGCCCTCCACATAGGAATGAACACCCTCCATGTCACCTACAAACATCCTTGATGTGGATAGTCTAATAAAAGCCTTAACTAGGGGACACATGTCCACCTACTAGGGCCTCAATTTCTCATTTTCCCGCCAAAAGTGATAACCATTCCTTTTCCCTGTGCTGATGGGTCATGCGTGTCACACCCCGATTTCCACGTGTCTCACCGGTGGGCCCGGTAGGGGATTATCGTGACGTAGTTGGCAACAATATAGTCAAACCACACAATATATGAATGCACAGCGGAAGCATAAAGATAATTATATTTCAACCATTGTTTGTAATATCAAATGTATTACGAATAGTCGAAAAGTATCCACAGGGGATCAAATAAAAATATAAGTATTGTTCAACAGACGAAGGCATCTTAAGCTTGCGAGACTCTTTAAGATGCTAAGGAGCTATAGCCAGCCAATTACGCATAGTACCTGCATTTAGTCTTTTTGAGAAAATACATCAGTTTACACTGGTAAATACATTCAACCGACACTTTTGAAAAATGTTTATTAAAATTGATTTGAATGCACAAGGCACAAACTCTTTTATAACTTGGGAGAATTATTTAAATATATAATCTTGTGAACGAATTACATGTTCCTTATGCGTTCAGTAGCCCGGATCAAGTCCGGGTTAAAGATCAATAGACACACCACAGCGATCTATTTATGCACTGACGAGTGTACGCCTACACTCCGCGCATAGGTCGTGGCCATTTCGTAAAATGATGCCAGGGATATCCGGGACATGGTCATTAACCCCCGCAAAGGCTTTTAAGTAACAAGACTGTTTAAACGAGCCGATCAAATTTATTCAATTACCCACTTAACTGTGGAGGATTTGATGCCCGATCAAGCGGTATGCTATATACCATAACCCAAGCCCGTACAACGGAAAATAAGTTAAAAGTATTTACCTTTGCAAGTATTAATCCTTAATCGAAATAAATTGCAGATAGCTTTTACTGGTCCCCTAATCTGGAACGAAGGTTTAAATTAACCTATTAGAATCCTAACGGGTCTTTAATTTAGCCGTAGCTTAGACCGGTCAGTTTCAAAGGATAGTTACGGTTTAATCGCGCGAAAGGCGAAAACCAGGAATGGAATGTGATTTTGACCCAACAAGTTTGAAGACTTGTTTTATATAGGTATAATAATCACACTCTGGATTCTGGGGTCAAAACAATATGGTTTGATCAGTTTCGGCTAGTTTATGTAAACTAGTTACATAAGCCGAACCGTGCGCGCAAATGGCGTAACGGGTAACCGTAAGAGTCCTACACTGTTTTCCTAAGTCAATATGCTTTAATGAGGTTGTGGTATCAGTGGGATACCTTCCATAATGCCCGTAACGAGTTTAAATCCATTTTATGCCCCGTAGGGGTATTTCGGTCTTTTTAAAGATCATAAAAGAGGTTTCTGAGTTCTACAGGAAATCTGAGTTTCCCGAATAGTTTATAAAGTCCAAAATACTTTATTTATTATTTAAAATCAGTGGCAACTGGAATCGGGTCTGTAACACCCCAAAAACGGGTTTGGTAATTTAAACCCGGTTAATATAAAGGAACGGGTAAAATACCGTTAGGGGTAAAAGTGAACCCGTAAATGAGTATTAACTAGGAATAATTAACCTAGTTGAATATTAGTATCGTTGGTATTAAACGAGGGGTTGTAGCCTTATTTAATTAAAACGAAACATGGGGACCAAAGTGAACAACTTGAAAGTTGTTTTCTTAAAATGTCTAAGTGTTTTATATAATTAGATAAGTTTAAAAGTATCAAGAAAGTTTATAAAACTTGGAAAAGGGTTATTAGGTGACAACAATAGATAGCATGGGGGTTGAATGTGTAAGATTGATAAATAACATAATAAAATTAAAAACCCAGTAGTTGGGTTCGTGGTGGGTATCGCGACCAGGAGGGGGAAAGAAAGGGTGAAACCCTACCTGTTCAATCAAGGTCAAAATTCAGCAAATTAATGGTGGTTCTTGACACAAATCGAATGCATGAGACTGGATACAACTTAATCTAAGTATATTGATCATAAGGTAAGTTGCAATTTATGATTTGATGATCTTGTATGAAGTGGTTTAGGTTTAATCCATGAAATTGTGTGAAATTAATCATGTATATGTGTTAGAATCACCGTGTAGAACATGAACTATGTAAGATTCTAAGCAATTTGATGTTTTGGAATAAAACCCACTTGTGCTAGTAAGAATGGTGAGATGAATGAATTACCATGTTCAATTCTTGTATAATTTTGATGTATGGCGTGCTATATGATCGATTCTTACTAGTTAGATTGAGTAGGATTTGAAAGAAATATGATGTAGTGTTATTGTTGAGGATTGGAAACAAGTGGTAGAATATGAGCATGAAATACTTGTACATTGTGCCTTTTTGTTGTACGCCCACAAAGTGTTTGATAAAATGCCTACACGCAACTTGAATTGATTCAAGTTGTGTAAAAAAAGTTAGTAAATTCGTCACTTTTGACAGCCCTAGATAGCCATCTTGTAAAGGCCGTATCTCATTCGTTATTAGGAATTAGACAACGAGCCTTATATCGTTGGAAAGCTTGTTTCGCGTGTTACAATTCTTATTTGGTCACAAGATGCTGGTTATGAGATTTAGTGGGTCAAAACAGCATGAAAAGTTAGTAAATTCGTCATTTTGACAGCCCTAGATAGCCATCTTGTAAAGGCCGTATCTCATTCGTTATTAGGAATTAGACAACGAGCCTTATATCGTTGGAAAGCTTGTTTCGCATGTTACAATTCTTATTTGGTCACAAGATGCTGGTTACGAGATTTAGTGGGTCAAAACAGCATGAAAAGTTAGTAAATTCGTCATTTTGACAGCCCTAGATAGCCATCTTGTAAAGGTCGTATCTCATTCGTTATTAGGAATTAGACAACGAGCCTTATATCGTTGGAAAGCTTGTTTCGCATGTTACAATTCTTATTTGGTCACAAGATGCTGGTTACGAGATTTAGTGGGTCAAAACAGCATGAAAAGTTAGTAAATTCGTCATTTTGACAGCCCTAGATAGCCATCTTGTAAAGGTCGTATCTCATTCGTTATTAGGAATTAGACAACGAGCCTTATATCGTTGGAAAGCTTGTTTCGCATATTACAATTCTTATTTGAAAGTCGAAGTCGGATTAGGTGATTAAAAAGGGGGAAAATGACCCCGAACAGCTGCTGCGTGAAAAAAAAAATGCGGCAATGAAAATAATGTGTTTTGTGAACTTAAAACATATGATTTTCTAGTCACCAATTTACTAAACACTAAATATTGCTTCGGGTGAATGTTACAGTTGTTAAGGTGTGTTTAAAGCGTTACTATGTGTAAAATTGGCGTTAATGTACAGCATGGTTAGCCTCTCGGATATGATTGTAATAGTAGAGAAGTCAGGCGTACTGTAGTAGATAATCTATGTGTCCGTATGATGATAATTGAGTTGCTTGAATAAGGAACAAGGTGACTTTTAGTCTATATGCCTTATGTATGTGGTATTTGGTTAATAAAAAGTCAAGTAATGTATGAATGGAAAGAAACGAATGTAGTATGAATGAGCATGTGTGCTAACCATAATGTAATTGTGATGACATGAAAGAATAGGAATCACATTAGCAAGGACTCGAAAATGGAAGGTTAACGGGTCAAGCAGAGGCGAGGAAACAAGCGTGAACACTAACGCTCGAGGTAAGTGACTTTCGATTCACTTCTTAGTATACATATAGAGTTTTCTTGTTATGGTTGAATGGGATGATTGATGTATATAAAATGGCCGACAAGTAGGTATGTATGAATGCATTTAGGAAAATTACGTAAGTACATGCACGTGTGAGCTAAGGTATGCACGGGTGTAGTTATGATTCATTTTATGAATGTATGTAAGTATGGAGTTATGTATGCATGTATGTATATATGTAGGTATTGGTGTATGTATGTACGTAAGTAGTTATGTATGAGCATGAGCATTATGTATTTGAATATGAAAGTACATACGTGTGTAGGTACGAACGTATATATATATGTGGATGCAAGTAAGTATGTATGTATGTATGTGAGTAGGTATGTGTGTATGTAGTTATGTATGTATGTATGTAAATACATATGCGAAGATGTAATCATGTATGTATGTAATTAGATGCGTGGGTATGCAAGTAAAGGTATGTATGTATGTAGATGTGTATTATGCGTATGCGAAGATACGTAGGTATATATGAATGTATGTAGAGAAGTAGTAATGCATGCGCGAATGTAGATATGGGGTTGGTATAGAAGAAGGTACGTATGAGTATATGTAGGTATGTAGAAATATAGGAGCACATGTACGTATGTAGACGCATATGTATACATGTAAACATGTACATGTGCATGATTTAGATACGTAGAATTTTAACGTTACTAATTATGCGTTTGAGGTTGGTATGTGATGCAGGAACAAGTACACCGGATTCTTACGAAACTTAAACCGAACCCGGAATAAGAGGATGAGAAAGAATAATTGGATGAATTAATGTTAAATTGACGAACGTTATTCAATCTTTAATTACATGATATTAATGTTATATGATGTTGCCTTTGACTAATGGTTAAGTTGTATGTGATGCCCACAGGTGTTACACGGACTTCTTCTGCTGCTATGGAAGTGAAGCGGACGTAGATCGAGTCAAGAGCAAGGATTGTACGGATAGATTGGTCACATAGTTGAAGTATATAACGTTTAGAAATCTAAATTTTAGTATGAATGTTGTAAATTCTTTTATAGTACGTTTAACATTTTTAGGATTTGGATCCTTCGTGAAAGAAATGTTGTTAATACGGAAGAAAATTTTAAAGCTCTTTTTCCGCTGCGTTATTTTTAAGGTTAAACGTGTTAGGGTGTAACAGGGTCAAAAGACCTTGTAGAACTCAAGTTATGGCCGAAAAGGGTATATTCGGTATTTATCGAACCATTGCCATAACCGCAGGTTATGAGCAGGTTAAAAATAATTAAAAATCTTTAAAAATCCCAAAATATTATTTTACATCAGTGTATAAAAGGTTTGGTGTCGAAATCTGGGTTTAGATAGGCGTTATGCTAATTGTGCTATTAAATTACTAAAGTTTCCATAATTTGCGCTATTTAGCATAACTCCTATTCTGGACCTCGGATTGACGTGAAATTTTAGGGAAATGCTTAGAAATCAGTAACTAAGGTTATGGTTCTTTCACATGTCCGAAATTCTCGTTTTAAATTAAAAAGGGCGTTACGGTAACTTTTAAGCATTTAACGGAAATATGTAAAAGACTCGGACAAACAACGAACCGGTCACAGAGGGTTATACCATCATGTAACCTGGTCCTAAGAGAGTCCTAAGGCATATCTAAATCAAACTTTAACGGGTCAGAACTGAAGTCAAAGCAAAAGTCAAAGCTTTTGCGACTTTCGGCTCCGAACCGGGTCAAAACAGTAAATGGTCGGATCAAACAAGCTTAGACTAGTTAATGTACTTATTATCATGTTTTATGAGTGTCTAAACAGGTTACATATCATCTACATTACTGATTATGCATTAAATCGCAAAATGGCATTTCTGTTGACTTTTTCTAAGCACGTTTGACTCGACATTTGGACTAGTTAGAGTGGGAATCAGAGGGTTCCCTTTTAGGGGTTTAAAGCCCACATGATTACCAGCATATAACTATCTTTGATTCGACAAACCACTGGACCATTTGTGATTTATCGCAAAGTCAATCGTTAATTACGATGGATTGACTTTTAAGCTAAACTATGCATAAACTAAGCCACAAAAGGTTAGGCACACTTACAGAAGCTTGGTGCACGATTATGGATGTTAGGAGAATGCTTGAGAGCTCCAGAAATGATCAGAAGGCAGGTTTGAGGTGTGTTTCACAATGGAACACTACCATGCCTTTTATAGTGAAAAACTTGGCTCAAGATCATTACAACTCACTCTAGGATTGCTCATGGATGATCAGCAGGTGTCCTAAGGTGCTAGGGGACATGTAGAGGGCGCCCATGCTTCAATAAATGTCTCAATGATCGTTTACAAGCTCAAACAATGAATCTGTCCAAGAATTCTGCATCTGGGACCTTCACGCGGCCCGCATTAGGATCAGGCAACCTTTACGCGGGCCGCCTGGATCCTAATGTCAGAAAACGAATCAGCAGGTGGCTCGCGGCCCGCATTAACTCACCCATAACCTTAACGCGGCCCGCATTAGACCTGATTTCCAAGATTTTCAAATCTTTTGTAATGATTAACCTGACCTTTCGGTTTCGAAGAGGTAACTTTGCGATTTGGCCCTCGATTATTTACCATTAAGGGCCTCGTGACTTTTACCCGAATTGTTAAGTCCTTGGTTAGTTTAATTACTATCCGAAAAGCCTTAACTTTTATTGTTGACGCTTTTAACCCCTTGCATACGAATTTGATCATAACTTTCTCGTTTTAAAACGGAACTTCGCAAAATTTATATCGTGTATTCTAGTGAGCGTATTTTACTGTTACAAAGCCCCGGGTTTGTCAAAGGGTCACTCAGAGGTATAAATTAAACATGTTGACACGATTAACCCCTGTAGCTTGTAATCTCTCACTTTCTCCCGTGTTTCGCTCCGTACGATCCATGATTTATTCGTTTGAATGTACGAGCATCATATAGGGTTACTATACAGTATATTTACCCTTCGTTGACATTTATAACCCTCGAATTTACATACTTTCAAGGTTTGCCAACTTTAGTCCTTTATTTAGTATTTAATACCACGTGTAAACTCATGACACGTGTCAACACATTATTGGACACAAAATTTCGAGGTGTTACAATGCGGGATCCATTTAATAATATGGGTAAAAAAGCCTTAGGTATATAAGCTGTTGTAACCCGTTTCAACACAAAAGTTCATACCTACCCTAGGGTTTTTGATCAGCCGCTCTCTCCTCCGTTTCGTTTCTGCCTTTCTTCAATCTAGAATTTTGGATCTTCGTCTTAATCAAGTTGATGAACTTATAACCCGACTTCACTCACAACCAACTTCCAATGCCCTAGGGTTTCTTCCAGACGTCTGTTCGTCATCTCCACCATCTCATCTATCTCTCTCCAGCCACCACTAACCAAGTTGATGAACTCGCTGCAGAAACCGACGATGTGATGGTTGCTAATCATCTCGATTGTGCCTATAGAGAGACGGTTGGGTGGCTGGATTGGAATGTCGTCGTCGCCGATCCAAATCATCAGCGGCTAGGGCTCGATTGGTAAGTTCATCTTTTGCTGAAATTTCAGATATTACTTCAACATATAGTTGACGATTTTGGAAGTACAGTAGTTGTAGGTTTTTTTTCTTTTAATTTTTGGTTTTTATATTCCGATTCAGATCCCTGCATCGATTTAGGATTTTTGTCTTCACCAACATCAGACGATTGAATGCTTTGCATTTGGGAACAACTCAAAGGTATGGTTTATTCTTTTGAACTTTTTTGTTTACTTCAATTAAAAAATTTCAACATGTCTAGAAAAGTTAACGGACAAAACACTACGTAAAAAGTTTCAAGGCTTAAATTCTTTTGATATCGGTTTGACCTGTTAGAGATAAAACATTAATATTGTTTCAATGATAACAGGGTTTGTGTGTGGACGGCTTTTCCGTTGGTGGTGTTGTCTATTTTGGGTGCTTGCTCAATCATCAATAGATTCACAAGCATAACTGGTGAATTATTTGGTCTGTTAATCGCAATGCTCTTTATGCAGCAAGCTATTAAAGTAAGTATAACTACCTTCCATTTTGAATTAAATTAAACTTTCTCAACCATTGGTGACTATGAAGATTTTTTTCTTTGAAATTGATTAATGCAACTTAAAAAAACCAAATGTAACATAAGTTTTTTTTTATATCACAGGGAGTTGTGGATGAGTTTGGTATACCAAAAAGTCAAAACCCTAATCAACCTGCTATGAAATCTTCATGGCGTTTTGGAAATGGAATGTTTGCTTTGGTTTTATCTTTTGGTCTTCTCCTTACTTCTTTACAAAGTCGTAAAGCAAGATCTTGGCGATACGGAACAAGTTAATGTCGGGGTGGGGGGATCTAAGAAAATGGTGTAGTAGATAGTGTTTGGATGTGCCGATTTCAGTTTGACAACATAAGACAGTTTTGTTTGATTGCAGTAGTTCTAACATATGCATTTATGTGCAGGCTAGGCTTGGATTTTTCGTTTTGAAAGAAAACCTTGCAAGATCTGGTACTGGGACAATTGTTGCTCTGCCTCTTTCTAATTCTCTCACCTTCACTGTTCTACCATTCTGTTTCTCATCACCTCGCACTTCCAAAATGGATTCCACATGGCGATTCAATTCCGACGATTCTAAAGAAGACGAAAGTTTGATTATCGCAAAAGGGTGCTTCAAAGGGTTTGTTTGCGAAGACCACGGAAAGAACGAGCAACCAAGATTCATGTAAGCACTTTAATGATTCTGTATTCTACAATTTTATAGTTTATTTGTAGTTTTAAAACAATTGGAAAACATTATTTTTCAAATACTGTCTCACAGAAGCAACTATGGAGATGGCATACCGGTGATGGTCAATAGAGTTTCAAGCCCCCACCACTTCTGCTTTAATACCTCCATGTCAGAAACAACAACTCTCCATCCACCCACACCATTCGCAAAGCCATTCCAAAACAACTTACTGGTATGCTCAAAGTATTACCTTTTTTCCAAAGTACAATGTAAATTGTTTTTATTTTCATATCTGGACCTAAATTAAATAAACTTGAAGTTTGCTGTTTTACACGTGTTGATTCCTGCTTTTTCTGTATATCTCCTGCTTAAACATGTGTTATCTCTAACCATATTGATCTATTTAAGCGCACCGAAAATGATGAAGGCGACTGACGATGAAAACGAAAGTTGGGGCTCACGTTTAAACAGAGAGAAAAGACTTCTCATTAGTCTATGGGCGAAAATAATGAGAGAAAGGCAAGGGAGGGGCTTTGCTGAGATGGCCGATATCGGTTTCTATCTCGGCTACTGATGACGATGAACAAGATCATATTCCTAATTTGCAAAAATGTAAAATTTGTATATTTGTTATTATTATCTGAAAGAGGGTTTAATAGTGATAAAAATCTTTCTAAAATGCACCCTATTCTTTCTTCACAACTGCTCCCTACCTTTTGTTGTACAACAGAGTAGCCATTTGGGGAGTTTTGTATTTTCTTTTAATTGTTTTGGGAATTGGTTTAATTTTCAATTGATCGGTGGCAGGCTTGAAAGTCGCATCAGTGTCTACTCACACCAATTCATTTCCCTTTGATGATGGGTCACGCGGGATCCATTTATACCTACATTCGGGTCAAATGACTACTGGTATATAAACACACAACCCGACCATTTTCTTTCCCTATTCTTCACATTCTCACAGCAACGGCGATTAGGGTTTTATCTTCTTTTCCAATCAAACAATCCAAGATCCAAAGTATATATGTTTGTCGAATAATAGATTCTGATTTCCTGTTAACTTCTTCAATTTATTTGTAATAAACATCTTCATTTCATCGTTCTTTTTGCCGATTTGTGTTTATATATCATCTGATATGCTATTTTAATGTAATCTATGTTTGTAGGTTTTCTTCTTAGTCTTTGATGTTGTAAACGAATTTTCTTTGATGACAGTGGTGGCGACTAAGGGTGATGTTGATGACAATTTTGGTACACAGCAACAGTGGAATAGGGTTTCACTGTGACCATGACGGCTGCGGGTGTAGTTTCCGCTGGTGACGTCCTGACGGTTTTGATGGTTCAGCACGTAGTAAGTGGTTCGATTTCAAGAGGATACACAGTTGCACAATGGCTCTTCGTTTTGAGGTATCAATTTGGATTACAGATTCATTGAATCTAATTGAATTTAGAGTTGTGACATTAAACTTTAATGAGGTTAGGTAAAGTGATTGGTGGTGTGTAATTGATACGAATGTGAATGAATTAATGAGGTTTATTTGTTTATATTAAGAGATGTTATTTCTTTTTATTGGTTTTGTTATATGTTATATTGGAAGTAATTATAGGAAAATAAATTATGACCAAAGCATATCGTCGAACAGTTGGTGTGCGTTTTTTATTTTATTGTTTTTGTTTTTTTAGGGTTACATTGCCTTATGGGACTGTGAAGGAGTGGAAGAAATGGGAAACAACTCATTTCGATCTAACGAAGGAGTTATCAAATAGTTTGTCTTCAAATGCTTTGATTTCTCAGGTGGATGGTGTGATGTAGCACATGTCATGGCGTTTGGAAGGTGGGTGTCATGTCAGCTCAAGATATTCACTTTTGATAGTGATGAGGGACGCGATAAGTGTTGGCATTCGAGTGCTCATATTCTTGGGCAGGTAATGATGTGAAAGTGAATCTGATATCTAGGGACTATATTATGGATATGGTTGATGGTGAAGCTATTTGATTTTTGTTTGTTTAGGTTCCGGAACAAACATATGGATGCAAGTTGTGTATTGGGACGTGTACTATAGGAGGAGAGGTATGTTTTTAGTGTTTTGTTCTCTTTACTTCAAGGTTCTTTAGTTGTTAGGGTTGTAGTAAGATTTGATATTGTATATTGGAGATCAGTTTCTCCTGGCTTGTGTGTGTTGCATTCCACTAATATATGCTGTATTTGGAAAATAAATAATATGTTTGGATTGTATTTTATAGCTATCGGGTCTGATTTTTAAATATCTATGCAATAGTTTAATAAAAATATCATTTTTAGCTACCGGGTTGTAAAATTGGTTGTTGGACTTGGAGTTGGTGTCCCATGGATTACGTAGTAGCAAATTGATGCTCTATAATACATTGTCCCTTCCTACTATGTTGGCTTTCGTTTCAATAAACGCTATTCAGAGTTAGAAGCGACAATCTTGACATGTTCGCATATGAATCGGTTGATTCGTGTTTTATGTCTATCCGTTGATTCGTGTTTTATGTCTAAGGACTAACGGGGTAAATGGGTAAATAAAAGTTCAGCTCAAAACCAGAAAATGATAATGTTAAAAATGGTCAAGTGTCCCTGAGTATATGTTTAATGCAAATATATCCTACATAATTTATCCAAGAAATATATATATATTTTTTTATTTAAATGCATTACTTTCGTAATCATATTTGATACACGCGTTGTTTATACGAAGACTTTAGTTTTAGACAAACCATGTATCGGGTCAAACCTGACTCGTTTCAACCCATAAAAAATTACCCCTTTTCACCGGTGACCAAACTCTATTGAGACGGAACCTAACTTGACAACTTGATTTTGTTTGGACATGGGTTTGTTATTGCAAATGGATACTATCAACTCATTTATCTGGCGATTGCTAAGGAGTTTGAAAGCGTGAGAGCTGGTACACCTGTGGCGACTTTTGATATGTCAAGATACGGGCTTGATGTTCCATCACATAATGATGAAACTGCTTGGAAGCAGCCACTTCATAAATCTCAATGCTTACTTCAACATCAAGTTATCGGGTAACATTCAGTTTTGACTTTCTGATAATGGTATATTGCTCCATGTCTTATTCTATACATTTTTATCTTATATGTTCTTATAGAAAATTTGTAACATTCATGCTCACATATTCATGTCTATTTTTCGCAAGTCAATTTTAGAGTGTTAGCACCATTTTTGGTTTCTCCCATATTCTACTTTTAAAGCATTGACATCCTTTTTTATTATTGATACTGCATGCTAATTTGGGGTAAGTTCATGATCCTTTGATAAGTAGAATTTGATTACTTCGCTATAAAAATGTGCGTATAGTCTAAAGCATATAAGTAAAGGTCTAAAACATCTAAGTGAGTGTACATACCCCACGAATCACTAATATAATTGTTGGTAAATAATTTATGCCATTTTAAAACTTTTGGTAAGTAGACCTCAATTACTTTTCTATAAAAAATGTGGGTCCGATCTAAGGCATTTTAGTAAACTGAGTGTACATACCACATGACTCACTTCTGTAATTGTTTGGAAATTATTTATGCCATTTTACAACTTATTTTTTAATTTAACCATATAAAACTTTGGGTTTGCGTCAAAAGTATGAACTTAATACGTTATCATAAATATAAATTTTTCTTTCAGGTTTGGCTAAAGCATATAACTATCTTGCCGGCATATATACTCATGTGCTTGGATTTTTTGAGTTGGCTTTTTGTTAATCTTTTATTTTGAGCGAAGATATGGAAGAAGTTGAAGCTGCTAATAGAGTTGTTGAAAGTTTCCATAAAATTTTCAGCCTGTTGGTTAAACCACAAGATCAAACTCAGTACAAAAACTTGATGGTCCAAACAGGAGATGCATCGGTTAAGTTCAAGAAAATTGTAACTTTACTTGATGATGGTGTGGGTCATGCTAAGGTTAAATGGTCAGCTACTCCACCATTTTAACCATACCAAAACTACCACAATCAGTTAAAGAAATTAAATCAAACTAGGTCTATACTTCCGTGCGCATTGTGCACGGGACCGCTGCGAAGAACAAAAAAGAAAATGTAGAAAAAAACACTAAAAGATAACTGAAAGAAAATAAACAAAAAAAATATAAGAACCTACAATAAAGAATAACATGTAAAACCTTTAATGCATAGCTTACAACAACTATAAGTATAACAATGTTACAAATTGATAATATATAATTTTGTTAAGAACACTCTTTATCTTTAGGGAACCATAACCTTCAGCCTTCACTTGAATTAAAGCTCAAATGGGAAGCATTTCCTTCACATTTCCCAAAATAGCCCAAACCCTTCTTTTAAGTTTTAACTACCATTTCCTTCGAGGCAAAAGCTCAAACTGCAAGCTGAGATGGTGCATTGGTTCGTCACATTTAGCTGATCATGCTACGTATCAACAAAAAAGGCGATGTTCAGTTAGGGGTGATGATTGGACTGTGAAATGTGGGTGTTATGGTAGTTGTCATTGCTAAAAAAAGAGGTTAATAACATACCTAGCTATGAAATTAATATGTTATTGGGTTGTATTTTTATACAATAATAATAATAATAATTAAGATACTAATTTGTTTAATTTTATTTATTTTATAATCAGAAACAGAGGGTTAAGAGGTCAATCAAAGTGCATGCCATTAGTAACAAGTATGGTCAAAAAGCCTATCAAGGGTGATCCACATCCAAGGTACCTTTATTTTGCTTAGAAAAATACCATGTATTAATAAACTTAGAATAATTTTTATGTGTACACGAATCAGTTGAGAAATTCATGATTGGGAGCTACATTTTTTCAGTTTTATGTAATTTAATATCTAATTAAGTAAAGGAACGTTTCTTTTATTTCAAGGTTCATGTTTAAATGTAATTTTTTTTTCAAAAAATAAAAAACATATCATTTCTCAACACCGCGAAATTCGCGGATATTAGCACTAGTTAACCTATAAACCTCATTAACTTATGATGTAAAAAAGACAAAATTACCCCCCAAACCTAATTAATATATGCATTGTGTGTTGTATACCAAGCATATCTACTTGTACCTCTTAAGTTTTAAGAATTTTTTGGGGAAATGCTTTATAAGTAAATATAAGTATAAGTATATAGAATAGATAGATATATAGATATATATATATACTAGTGGGGAACCCGCGCGTTGCTGCGGGGGTACAATTTACAGGGCGATAAGGTTAAGATACATGTATAACCCATTTATTATCAACAAAAGTTATGGAAACTGATATTACAACATAAAAAATGCAATCATCCATCTAAATGTGTTACATACTTGCAGAAATCAAAATGAGGCCTTGTGATCTCAGAGCATGGTATTCTATCAGGCCATGATAAAGTATACAAAATTGGCAAACACATATCGGGCCATCCTAAGTGTGGTAGAACAGATGAATCCTGAAAATTAACAGCATAAAAAAGAAAGAGGTCAACATGGTTTATCCAATGTGTTGGCTATTTGATGAAGATGGATTAGTTTACCTGTGTCTCAACCATGGAATGTATGATATAGACTGAGGGTGAATAATGATATCAATATTGTCAGTAATCCGACCCATAAAGATAATGGGCTTCAATAACTTCTTGACCCTGCAAGGTGGACCCGATTCATTTTACTTTTATACAACAGAATTTCATCAAAGAGCATGGTTACCTAGTGATATTTGGGATGTAGAATTAGGTCAGGTAGGGTTGTATTGATCCCAGTCACTTCTTTTCCCAAATTTTATGAATACTTAGCATGTAAAATATGATGAAAAAAAACAAAACCCCTTCAATCATTATAACTTTTCTGAGAACAAAATTATTTAGGAGGTTTTATGCGTAAAAATGTATTTGGGCAGCTACTGACATATTCCACCCAGTTGACCTGTTTTCTTTATAGCCATTTTTATGCACCTCCTCGACCAGTTGATCCAGGTCATGAGTCAACTTTGTTATAAATAAACCCAACCCCAGCGATGGACCGTTCAGACCCCAAAACACACGCACACTCACTAAAGCAAAGCAGAGAACCCCATAAACCCCCAACCCAGGACACACCACAACATCTCCGACCCTCTTAACAACCCCAACCAGAATGAAAACACAGCTCACTCACGAGCCGAGCTCTAGCTAGGCCCGATTGTAAACGAGCCTAGCTCGAGCTAGACTTGGCTCGGCTCGTGAGCCGACTCGAGTATTTTTTTGATATAGATTCATTTTAATTTTAAATGTATTAAAATAAAACATACTGTGAGAAGGGGTTGAAGTGTTTAACATTTAAATTTTAATTAATTAATGACATAAAAATTGGGAAAATAAACAAAAAGTATACATATAGCACTTTTAATAGGCCTTTCGGTCTTTATAATTATAGAAATATAATTATAATACATATAGATATTGGCTCAAGTTAGCTTGGACATTTTACAAGCCGAGCTCGAGCTTTGACTTTTCAGCTTGATAAAATAAACGAACCTAGCTGAGCCGGCTCATTTAAGTTCGAGCTCAAGCTCGAGTTGAACCCTAAGCAAAAGCTAAAAAGAAGAGATGCCACTTCACCCTCTGATAAGATGGTCTCACTTTTCTCAATAGCAGCAAATTTTGAAAGGTATCCTTCAACAAAAACAAATTAGATAAAACTAACAGAATCAATAATCCATCAACGATAATAATGGATGCAGTAATTCTAAAAATAATACCTCAAAAGAAAGCATCATACCATTTTCAGGATTTTAATAATTAAGTCAGTAATTATAATGAGGCCAGAAATTCATGGCTAAAGGCTCCTTATTCTTAGGACCATAAGAACATATAACAGAACATATTCCTAAATAAATTGTTATTTCCATTAATCAAGTGAAAAAGAGTGCATACCTCTGCACAAAAGTATGCAAGCCAAATATAAAAGCATTTACACTTAAAATATAAAGTTAAAGAATATTAATGAACACTCACTGTTCTGCCAGTGCTGACCAAAGCCTTCACAAAAACTTCATTCGACAAAACATCCAGTTTCTTCTGTTCTTCTCCCTAAAGCAAAAAAAAAAAGCACCAATGAGTCGAAACTGGTCAAAGTTAGGCTCTGGTTGCAACGGGTCATTTCTTTGGTACAAGTCAAAACAAGCCAGGCTGATTTGGATAGACCCAAAAATACCCTTTGTGCAACTTTTATAACTAACTACTGTGTTGAATTGTTGATTATGGTTATGATATGATTATGGTCAGTATTTTAACAGGTTTCTCAGTCAAAGTTAGCCAAAATAATCGATTTCTAAAAGCGTACAAAGGTTTTAGATGGGTGTCGGTTGTCATACAGTTCCTATGGAAACACAACAGTCGATGTTGGAAGATCCATCCAAGTGTCCAACGGGTCGAAAACAACACAATACCTGCATAATTTGCATAAAATTTCTTGATTAATAAAGCTTATAGAAAATAAATAATAAAAGAGACAAAATATAAAATGGACTCTCGGTCTCACTTTCCGCGCTTGGATGGTTCTACGATTATCGCTTCCTCGTCCTCTTCGAAAATAAAGTGATCCCTCCAGTGATCCCTCCAGACTGCAGATGTATTGCTGCAAATGTAAAGCTAGCAGTTGAGCATACTTCTTATTTCGCTCACTTTCAATACAAAGCAAACATATAATAGATGTAGTAATGGCCGCTCGTATACTTGTAAACGGGTCAATTTACCTCAAAAATGGATAAAAGTTGGCTGTTACAGGAAGAGCCCGAAACCATTTTGACCTTGAAGGCCTCTCAGGGGTAAGAGCTCGACTGAGAAACAACATAAAAGGTTTAAAAACCACTCCTAATGTAACATTAAACAATGCCAATAAAGTTAACAAAATGGCTCACTGTGAAGAACAAGAAGCAGATTGCTTTTGTGAGATATTACTACTGCTGCTAGAAGGAGAGTCGGTTTGAGCTCTTAACAGTGCTGAATTAGGAAAAGCACCAGAAGAATACGATCAGCACCTTCTAAGAAACGGGCTGGTTGGATTTTGATCATGATTTTCCTATGCGGCCTTTTTGGATCTGGATTTACGGGCCCCTTGAAGCCCATCCCCCGATGAGTTCTCCGAGTGGAACTGTTTATCTCTTAATAGAGATGATGCTAGATTGTTTGATCCATTGCTAGATGTGGATCCCTTGAAAAAGATGAGTTTCTTCATCATTTTGACCCTCGTAAATTGTCACTCGAAAACTAATCACAGAACTATCTGAAATTACAATAAAAAAAGCAAAAATATGACTGTTTCAACAACAATTGAAATAAAGAACACCTTTAGATCTTTAACTAACATAGAAACAAGCTACTATAACAGCCGCATACCTCTGAAGTTGCCATGGAGTCTGATACCCCAAAACCCAAGTTAGTGTCCCTAGTAATTAAATTGGAAGTAGAAGTAAAGCATACCAGTTCTGATACAAAACATTTGCAGATATGACAATACATTCTTTAAGATGGAAAATAGAGCACTTACAATTTTAGCTTTTAGTAAAATGATTTAAGATGTAATTCAACCTGTTTAAACCATACAATTTTAGTTTTTAGTCTTTTTTATATATTTTTTACCATGCTGAACATTAGACCAGACAAAAATTGCGGAGCGGGTAGCATGGTGGGTGAAGACGGGTCCGGGTCAGAATGAGCCGATTGACTAAAAGGTAGGTAATGGTCGGAAGGGGCCGATTTCAGAAATAAGTATTTTTATTTAATAGATAATGAGCCAGTGTAGTAATTTTCAACCCAACCCTGACCCGCTAATTCAGTGCTTCCCTTGGAACACCCAATACCTCACGAATTGCAATCAGTACAATATCTATCACACAACAAATCTCAACCAGCACCAATAATCAAATTTCACACAACAAACAAAAATCTAAAAAAAAGAAAAAAAAAACTCAGATTCAGAAAATGACACACACCTGTCTCTGGATGATTCGACTTCAAGCTTTCACATGCGTATTTGTTCAAATCAACAACGCAACTCTACAACAAACATTAATATATATTTAGAGATTTTTTTACTGTCCGTATTTCATCAGATGTAAACCATAATTCAACCAGTTCACACATCTCAACCTTAATATGCATCAAAACAACCACAAATCTAAAATAACAAAGAATAGGGATCCGAAAACTCACCGACATGATAAGTTATGAGGTTGGTAAGAAAAAAACCTTGAAAATAGTTGAACCTTACCACCTAGCAATGCATTTGCAAACAGCACAGCAAGCGACTTTATAGCTTCCGACATCATCAGCGACACACCAACACACATAAACGGTTCAGATCTACAAGATTCAGTAAAACAATCAGCTAGCTTACCTGCTAAAATCACGAAAATGCTCACAAATCATTGTAACCAATAAAACTATTAACAACATACAAAGATAGATTTAGGGCTACAAATTATCGATTTAAGGCTTATCATCTTTCGGAAATCGAATTAAAGAGAATACCTTTTTGACAGCGATGGCAGTCTTGCACTGAAAGGGCTCGTCGGAACCCTAATCGCCTCGCCAGAAATCTTCACTACGCCATGTTAGTTTCTGTCGCCGTAAAGTCACTCCAACTCGACCTGAATCAAACATGTGAAACATGTGAACCACAAGATTCATCTGCCCGAATCCTAATAACCCTGACTTGCGACAGAACCCTAAAGCCACCGTGTTGCTGGAGGATGACGCGTAGGGTTTGTTCGATAGATGGTTGAACACACTGCCATGGTTTCGATTACACTCAGATGGTTTCATTCTTCAGGAGGTTTGGAAGAGAAAGAGTGACAAAATGTTTCCTTCGAAGGGAAACCATCGGTCTCTCTATCAAGTTGTAATACCTGTGAGGAATAGTCGAAGAAGGAAGAGACGTACAATGGGAACTGAAAAGCTTTCGACAATTAACGCAGGAGGAGGTTTACTATTATACCCTTGTGGTGTCTTAAATATACCCTTGTGGTGTCTTAAAATATTGGTTTGTTTACAATTTTGCCCCTGTAAAACAAGCTTAGATTAGTTGTACATATTTCTTTAAGAGTTGGACGCAATGTAAAATTACATTTGTGTACGTCACTTCTCCTTTTTATAATAGTATAGATATATATATATTTAATTTGGAAGCTCTTTTTAACTTAAGGGTCTAAAGTCTTTGCTTTAGGTACTCTTAGTATAGAGCCGCCATTTCCTCATGTGTTCTTTTATATTTGTCTACTTATATTAACAATCTATCTATTTTGACAGTTCTATCTATGATAAATTGTAGGATCGAGGATTCGTCCAATACGAGTCAATCTGAGTCAAATCTGGTTTCAAGAAAGGCGGAATCAGACTAGAAACCGTCAATCAGTGTTAGAACAGGAGTAGAAGAGTAGAAAGTCACTTTAAACATGTTCTTCATTGATTATAAACGTTTTGGTACAGAGAGAATCGGATAGCACTTCGTGGAAAAATTCTCTGGAAGGTTACAAATGAAGAACTCAACTAATCTATTTATAGGTTCTCCAGATCGCACGAGTTTACACATCCACATCGTACGAACGGGAAACTCCAGTTCGTGCGACCTGACCTATCACATGTCAGTTCGTGCGAACTGGCCTAATATACATAAACATTAACTTTTCAAACAATTACATATAACTGACATGATACAGACTGATGACGCAGGTGATAGACATTATGTATCAACAAACTCCCCCTTGGATATTGCTGCAGTCTTCAGTCAGCCTGTCTTCAAAACATCCTTCACAAAGACTTGAAAAATTCTTCTCTTTGTTTTGGCTTTTTCAACAACGCTTTCTGGTTACAAGCTCCCCCTTGCGTCGAGCTCGTCTTCAGACTCCCCCTTAGACTCAGCTATCGGGATCGTAATCTGGAACTTTCATTTGCAAATCTCAAATATTTATGAGAAAAATCATTTTGAATGTCCAGGATTGATGACCTGGCTCTTTCAACATATGCTAAAATATTTTACAGTGAAAGCATTTTTAGTTGTCCAGGATTACTTGATTCTCTCCCCCTATCAAAATACTATAAAGATTTGACGATATTAAGAATCCAAACAACGAAATCTAGCACTTTACAATCAGATTTTACCAACACACTCAGTTAACCAAGTCCAAGTTAATGACCCTGGTCAACTGTTTAGCCTGCCAAGTCCAAGTTAATGACCTTAGCTGACCAAATATTGATCTCGCTGACAATTTTTGAAACATTTGAAGTTCAAATTAATGAACTTTTAAACATTTTGAGCAATTACCAACATTTTTTCAAACTTTTTCTTATCCAACCCAAATGATCCAACATGTTTAGCACTGTGGAACTTTGATCATCAGATCTCCAACGTCTGTTGTCGAAAATAAGATGAAGTATCAAATCTTTTTGGATTTTACAACAGTTTTTCTAAACAAACATAACATCTTTTTGGATTTAAGAAACAGGAAACTGTACAAACATATTTACAAACATCTTTTTGTGAGTTTGTGTAAGAGGATCATATCAGTTTTTGAGACTTATCACCAACACCGTTGATCTTGATTTAACTTTAAATTTTAAACAATTTCACTTCTGATTGTCAGTATTGTTGTCCACTTAAACTTCTACACAAGTTTCAATCGATTCAAGATACGAATTAGTGTTTTAAAGACTTAACTTATTCGCGTGTCCCACCTCAGAATATACTCCTGTATCAAAATTCCCTAGATTCAGTCTTACAGGTGAGTATACCGATCTGATATCTGTATTCGGGTTAATGCGAGACCTTGAGAGCTCAGGTATGAACTACCGCTCAATAAAAGAGATGAAGGCTCGACTTTAGGTGTGTCCCACTTAGGGATCTTCTTTACAACAGCACTTGATTTATATCTTTCGATATTTTCTCAATTTTTATGCTGAGGGAGAGCTTATTTAAAGCGCATAAAGTATTATACGAGGTCTAGGCCATTGCTTCTGCAATATCAGAAGACCAGGTATAATACCCCAGATATTAAACAGTATAAAGACCTAGTATCTCAGAATCAGGCAATCTCTCAAACAAGATTTCTGGGGTTACCCATATATCCGAGAGATGTTACCCACTAGATAAGCAAGTATTGATATTTAGGTTTATATCTCAAATTCAATCTACTAGTCGTGTGAAGTCTACTGGCACATCATCAGTGAGACTTGTTTAAAATCATATTGACTTTCCATTTCTTTAGCATGTTGTGATAGTCCACTGATGTACTATCATTTCCTCTTTTTCACAACAAAAACTCATATTGTCTTTTTCAGTGTTTTTGTATTTTTAAAATTTTATCATGTTTTTTGTATTTTCTATAAACTTTCTCCCCCTAAAATCAAAAACATATTTTTGTGTTTTTGGTTTTATGAAAAGCAGTAAAGAAACTGTACAGAAAACATGACAACTAGTCGCAGATCACTTCTGATCGCCGTCCGAGTCGGCCACACACTCTACCACCCTCCTAGAAAACAAATTCTTTAACCTGTTCAATTTTAAAAGATACTTAAATCTTGTTTTATCAAAGGTTTTTGTGTAAAAATCAGCTCTCTGATCATCGATGTGAATATAATCAATTCGAATCAATTTTTTCTCATAGCAATCACAAATAAAATGATGTCGAATCTCAATATGTTTTGTTTTAGAGTGTTGAACCGGATTTTTAGTGATATTAATGGTTGCCTCATTGTCCACAAAAATTGGTGTGTCTAAGAATTTCAAACCATAGTCCCTCATTTGCTGTTGGATCCAGAGGATCTGAGAATAACAGCTGGAAGCCGAAACGTATTCAGCCTCACAAGTCGAGAGAGCGACTGTGGTTTGTTTCTTACACTGCCAAGTGATTAGCCGAGTTCCGAAGAACTGACAACCAGCAGTTGTGGACTTAGCGTTTAACTTACAGCACCCGAAGTCAGAGTCAGAATATCCAGTTAGAGAGAAGTAACCGGATCGGGGATACCACAAGCCGGTGCTTGGGCAACCTTTGAGATACCGTAAGATCCTCTTCACTATCATCATGTGTGATTTTCTGGGACTTGACTGGTACCGGGTGCAGAGGCATGTTGGATACATGATGTCCGGTCGTGATGCTGTAAGATACATTAGCGATCCTATGATTGACCGATAAAGCGTTTCATCCACTTTCTCACCACTTTCATCCGGACATATGCCATGATTTGTAGCCAGGGGGTTGAGATGGGAGATGATTCGGACATATTGAATTTGTCCAACACATCATTCACATACTTGGTCTGGTGTATGAAGATTCCATCGGGCATTTGTTCAACTTGAAGCCCGAGAAAGAACTTCATCTCCCCCATTGAACTCATTTCAAACTTCTTTTTCATGACCTTATCAAACTCTTTACACAACTCATCATTCGTTGATCCGAAAATTATATCATCAACATATATTTGCACGATCAAAAGATGTCCTGCAACCTCTTTAGTGAACAGGGTACTTTCGACAGTCCCTCTGGTGAACCCGTTGGTCAGCAGATGCTGGGAAAGCGTCTCGTACCAAGCTCTCGGGGCCTGGTGTAATCCGTATAACGCCTTGTCGAGTAGATACACCTTGTCTTTGTGTACAGGATCGGTAAAACCCGGTGGTTGACCGACATACACTTCTTCTTTAATTTTGCCGTAGAGGGGATGCAGATTTGACATCCAGTTGGTAGACCTTGAATCCCTTCCATGACGCGAATGCCAAGAAGATTCTGATTGCCTCAAGTCGAGCAACGGGCGCATATACTTCAGTAAAGTCAATCCCTTCTTGCTGACTAAATCCTTGGACTACCAAACGTGCTTTATTCCTTACTATAACCCCTCTATCATCTCTCTTACATTTGAAGACCCACTTGGTCTTGATCAACTTCTGATCTGCCGGGAGATCAACCAACCTCCACACTCCAAGCTTTTCAAACTGTAGTAGCTCTTCTTGCATTGCATTTACCTGCGAGATAAAACATGTTAATGAGAACTCTTCTTGTAAAGGTGCTACAGAGGAGTAAAAATATGTAAGCCCTTTGTTTATTTGTTCGCGGGTTTTCACGCCGCTTTGAAGGTCACCAATGATTTGCTCTGATGGATGGTAAGATAACGTTCTTGGCATGACTGTATCCGGTACGCTCACTTCCGATTGCAAATTTGTTATATTCTGATCACCCGTGTGATCAACAGCATTTGAAGTCGCAATATTTGGTTCCTCGTCATAAATCGGATCAGTTTCCGATTCTGAGTCGTCAGATTGGTCAAATACTGGAGCTGTTTCTTCTGGGGGTACATGTGCAGTTCCACTAGGACTAGCCTCATGATCATTTGAACCCACGGTGGGCGAGGAAACTACCAACGGTCTCGGCACTTGTTCTTGTGAAAGAGACTGCTATTGTTGGTATAAGAATGCCAGTGCCACCTCATTCGGCTCTGTCGGTAAATGGAATGACTCCCAAGATTATCGTAATCAAATAGCAACCTGTTTCCGGGAAGTTGAGTTGGAGCGGTAAACTGTTGACAGTCAACGTGCTGAACTTGTATGATCTTCCCCAAACTCGGAACAAAAACTCTCTTCAACGGACTAGCATATCCTACAAAGAAACCTTCATTAGTTTTTGCACCAAATTTACCGTCTGGATTAATAAATGTGCATGGTGAACCAAATGGTCCTAAGTACTTCAGATTCGGTTTGTAAAGATGTAGTAATTCAAAACACGTTTTCTTGTACTTCTTCACCATAAGAACTCGATTGAGCGTGTAACATGCCGTGGCAACCGCCTCACTCTGAAAATATACCGGTAATTTCGAATCTGCTAACATGGTACGAGCCGTTTCGATCAACGTACGATTTTTCCTTTCTGCGACACCGTTTTGTTGAGGAGTATACGGTGCGCTGAACTCATGAAGAATGCCCTTATCGTTGCAGAATTCGAGCATACGGTTGTTCTTGAATTCTGTGCCATTATCGCTTTGAATACGTCTAATCGGCAATTTGTATAAATTCTCCATCTTTTTGAATAGGTTCATCAAAATGCTTTTCACATTAACTGGTCCGTTAAGATCCATATGGAGTCTTTCGAGCGGTAATCTGATGGAGTTCAAGAGCTTTTTTGGGTGTGATTTCTCCGTGTGCTTCCCTTTCTTGCATTCAATACAGTCATCGTTTAGATGGAAGCTTTTCAAATTAACACCTTCTACAAGATCATTATGAACTAAAAAGTTCATCTTTCTCAAGTGAATATACCCCATTTTACGATGCCACATGATGGATTCTTTTTCAGTCGCCTTCGTCTTACTCACAAAGCATTGTGCCTTTTTATCTGTCGTTGTTGCAACGCTCATGTCTAGTACATAAAGATCGTTTTCACGAGGAGCGCGCATCAACACCATTTCTGCTGGTATTTTAAATCCTGGTTTAAGAATCAGACATTCATCTTTTGTAAAATGAACAGTGAATGACTTATCACAAATCTGAGAGATGCTCAACAGATTGGTTTCTAACTCAGCAATGTAATTCACTTTATCGAATATTACAACCCCGTTAGTAAGTATTCCTTCTCCAACAATTCTTCCACCTTGAGTTCCAGCAAACACGACATAACCTCCATTGATTGATTTGACGTCATATAGCAGTACTAACATCCCTGTCATGTGCCGTGAGGCGCCGCTATCCATTATCCATTTAGAAATGATAGACCTTGGAAGCCCTAATGTGTGTTAGTGTATATATGTTTTAGGTATATATTTTAAGCCCTTTTTACACTTTTAGCCAAGTTTTAAATTTATAAAACACGATATTTACTAACACTAAACACACATATGGGCAAGTGCACCCATCGTGGACATAGTATAGTGTTGGTAAGATACCGAGGTCGTCCAAGGACACAAGAGCTTTTAGTACCGGTTTATCCTCAACGTCTAATCAAATCAAAATGTTGGAAAAAAGATTTTAAACTAAGAAAATAAAACTAACTAAAATGCTGAAAAGTAAAATAAAAATAAAAACAGATAGACAAGATAAATCACTTGGATCCGACTCGTGTGTAGTGTAACCTTTGATTATTTTCGCACTTTTGCACTTGTTTAAGAGATTATCTTAGTTATTGTAGTAGGCCCCTCTTTTGAAGGTGACGTTACCCTCAACCCAGTAGTTTGAGTCAGCAAGGATACAATCCTAAAGGGTCGGATTATTGAAAGATAATTAATTAAGTTCTTAATGCATAATGTGGTAGGCCCCTCTTTTGAAGGCGACGTTACCCTCAGCTAAGTAGTCTGAGTCAGCAGGGATACAGTCCTAAGTAGCTGGGTTAAAGTTTGAATAGTAGTTTAACTTATGAGGGGATCAAAGAGTTTGGACCCCCGCCATCCAATACCTTTGGGTATTGAAGGAGGTCCTACTAAATTTGACCTAGGTCCTTTGCAGGATCTATACACTGAACAATGGCAAGACTCTTACCAAACCGTTCCCTTAACCCCCGACCAGGTAGCCAACATACCTCCATATAGACCGTGGAGATATGAATGGTGAAAATCTTTTATTTTATATGGACAGTAAAATAATGCCAAGACACCACGGACAAACGATAAGGAAGAATCACCTTCAACATAAGAAACTAGTAATTAAAGTCACTAATACAAAACCGATTAAAAAGTGCAAAAGATTAAAAATAAAAAGTATTACACTAAACACTTGTCTTCACCAAGTGATGTAAGAGACTTAGGCAAACATGGCCTTTGATTGTCAAGAACTCTTACCGTCAATCTTGGATCCCGAGACGACTCACACACTCTATGATGGACAATGGATGATGGTGGTGGATGATGGTGTTGTGATGGTGGTGGGTGGTGGGTGAAGTGTGAGAGAGGTGGTGTGCCAAGGGATGAGTTGCAAGAGCTCCAAACACTCCTATTTATAGGCTGAATAGAAGCTCGGGCACGGCCCCGTATCCATCTGACACTCTCTTTCTTCATTAATTGTAATTCGCAATTACAATAAATGCGCCTGCAGCAACTTGACCACGCCCCCGTGTCCGCTGGGCACGGCCCCGTGGTGGGCAATAGAAGCTTCTATAGGTTTGTCTTTTCTGCTGTTTCTTGGGCACGGCCCCGTGCTCGCTGAGCACGGGGCGTGTTCAGTCTTCTGTCTTCTTTGTTTTGCTTGGGGAGATGCTGTCGGGGGGTCAGGCATATCACTTTTGTTTCTTTTCTTGTATTTATGTTAGATTTTGCTGTCTTTTTGCTTCTTTTGTTATTTTGAGCTCATTTAATCCTGAAAGTACAAAAGGAAGACAAAAGCATACCTTTTCCAACATTAGTACTAAAAAAGGGTTAGTTTTAAGCCACAATTGATGTAATTTATATGTTGCATTTTGTGCACATCAGCCCCTACACGCATCAAAAGACATTTACTTAAACAATGATACCAAAGATTTTTCAACATTTGGTATACTACCAAAGACAATATCATGAGCTACTTTGTCAACTTTTGGAATGTTAAAAACAACATTTGGAACATCAGATTCTGGGTTTGACTTAAGAGCTCCTTCTTTGATAGGTGGGAATTCTTGAATCAAGTTATCTAACTCAAACTTAATTTTTTTCATTGGTGGTTGCACAGATTTTTGGTTCAGATTTTAAAACTTTTTCCATTTTCTTTTCCTCAAAAGAATGTTTAAGTTTCTTCACCCATGTTTGACTTTGGGAAGTCTTTGTTTTAAGATAAACCTTTGAAATCTTTTGTGATTTTGAAGATTCACCAATTTCAAAAGCTGATTTTGGTTTGTCCTCTGATTTCAATGATTCACCGCATTTAAGAATATGCAACGGGGATACCATAGGTGATTTTCCCTTAACATCATTTGAAATTTTTGGTTTTGGTTTATGGATAACTGGTCTTATTATCTTTTTGACACATTGTTTAGCCATGTGACCGATTTCACTGCATCGATAACAGATTCTTTTGTCATATTCAACAAAAGTGGATCTGTTGGTCTCATCTCTTATCTTTTTGGCTGCAATAAAGTCGTCAATTGCTTGCTTACTAAAGATATAATCCTTTTCGACTTTTGTATTATTACCAGCCACAAACACTTCACTCAATTTTTCTTTTGGCTTAACATCTTTCTTAGCCATTTTCATCTCAAAACCAACACCTTTCTTTTTGTAGTTTTTACCATTTTTACCCACCCATTCATTTTTCTTTCCCGGGTTGTTTGTCGGTTGTGGTTTAACAAAAGATTTTTTCGGTTTTGATAGAAACGAGTTGTTGTTAACTTCTGAGATATCAATTTCCACAAGTTTAAAAACTTTTTCAACCTTTTCCAAGTTCGCATTCTGAATCGGGTACTCAAAATCAGTATATAGTTTGTCAGTTCCGGTCATCGTGTAAACCATAATGATCGAGTCGTCATCCAAAACTTTATCTGATTTTGGAATAAACTTATCAAGAAAGTTTCCGTCATCTTCAGATTCTGAACTGGAATTCTCAAAATGAGTTTTAACCGTTTCAAAATCAGTGTTATCACTCTCTTCATCCAACACTTGGTCTACAACTGTTTTAACCAGTTGTGACTCGTTGTCGGTGTCAGACGGAGAGAATGTAACATCTATGTTTTCCGGTAACTCATTCTCTTCTGTTCTCAGTTTGAGATTCAATGCCTCCTCCACCCCGTCTGGATTTTTTTGAGAATAATGATTCCACATTGGGGGTGGAACATTTTTGAAATCAGTTTGTTGAGGAACGATCTGATCAATCACATATGAAGATGAAAGATAACTGATCAACTTTTTCTCAACTCTTTCTGTCTCAATGCGCATCAGTTCAAGTTCCTTCTTTAGAGATGCGATTGTGTCCAGATGGATGTTAATCGACATTTGCTTTTCCATGACCGTAGCTTTGAGCAGATTAGCAATTTTGTCATTTTCTTTACTCTCAGTGTGAATCATTTTAATTGACCGTGACAGAGTGTCATAAGCTTCTTTAACATCATTAAAATCAAATTTTAATTTGTCGTTAAAATTTTTCAACTCTTGAAACTGTTTGTCTTTTTCAAGACAATCCATGCATGGTTTCAAACAGTTTTCGCATGGCTTTTCAAGAATTGGTTCAACTTTTTCAAAAACATTTTCTTGTTTATCATTTTTACTTTCTGATTTACCAAACTTTCCGAACTCAGACTCAGATTTCTCTCTGGATTCGGACTTCAATTTTTCTGATTTGTCATCGGACTCCTTCTCGACTGACACTAACTCTTGAGTTGCATCTTTGGTCTCATTGTTATCAGAAGGTGTTTTAGTTTGTTCTACCTCTTGCAGCTTGACCATAAGAACTTTGTCTGCTATTTCTTTCAAAGTCTCTTCATTCATTTCCTTTGAGACATCAATGATCTCTTGAACCGGAGTTTGTTCAACTTCATACTGTGGGCAAAAACCCGTAGTCGGTTCACTAAAGAAACCTGCAAAAGAATTAAGCACATTAGTTGGCATTATAGATTTAAATACATTAGTAATAACCTCCTGTTCAGACTGATAATAGTAGACCGCTGCTGCTGCCTCTTCTAGATCAAAACTTTCTTCATTCACCACTTCACTGACTTCTTCAACTTCAGGAACACATTCCTCAATTCCGGTTCCGGCTCTTCAACAATTTCAGCCATCATTGCAAGATCACTTCCTGGAACATACTTATCCCAACTGAAACCTTCTGGAATCTTTTCGTCATCTTGATTCACCAAAAGAGCTTTTTCTATTTGTTTGGATTGACTGTTCTCGATTTGAGGTCATGGATTGAATGGTTGTTGACTGTTTTTATGATAGATGGCCTGTCGGTAACAGTCGTTGGTGAATGGATTCTGGTGGTTATTAACTTCTCTGTTCAGACATTCGTGTTTGAAGTGCCCCTTTTCTTTACATTTGAAGCAAGTCACCTTCGATTTGTTGAATCGAAGTTTAGGATCAGGACCTGCGAGACTACTTCTTCCCGTAATTTCCATGAACCTTTGAGCTCTTCTCACAATGCTCGCCATACCCCATTTTATGTCGATGAGTTCTAGTTCCTCGGGATCAATTTGATCGTAGTCTTCTTTAGTCATGTCTGGGTTACCAATTCGTTCGGCTACTAGACTCTCGTAAGACTCAAGTACAGAACCTAGAAGTGCTATATGCTGCTTTACGGCTGTCTCGGTAAAATCTTGACCATTTTTTATATTAACAGCGATATTGTACAGTATCCCATGACTATAACTCTGATTGTTCGAACCTGAAGAACTTTGAGAAGAAACTTGTTCTTGAGAACTCTTAACCTTAGGATTCGGTTCGTAATTTGAAAACGGTGAAACGTTGTTGTTAGGCATGCTTTGAGGTACTCCCGATGAAGAATCTGCACTGAATGTCGTTTGAATCTTTGGAATCGAAGCAGATGTGGCAGATGAGTTTCCTTTGTAATAAAGCTGAACATCTTGTTGTATGTTTGCAGATTTCATTTTCCTCATCTTCCGAAGTTCAAGCTCATGAGCTTCAATTCTCTCAATAAACGCACTCAAATTGAAACCCACGTATTCCAAATTGTTCTTCAGAACCAATAAGAACGTACCCCACTCTTCTTGTGGTAGTGCGTCAGCCAACTTATCAACCCACTCTTCGTCTGATTTATCCATATTCAAACGTTTCATCTCCACAACCAAGTGACAGTACCTCTCAATCAATTCTTTTGTTGATTCTCCACTGATAGCAGTAAATATGTCGAATTCTTTTTTTAGTAGCGCTTTTTTGCTTTTGATCATTGAAGCACTTCCAATAAATTTGAGTTTAAGAGCGTTCCAAATAGATTGCGCGTCACTCTGATGCTGTAACAGTACCAAAATGTCTTCCTTAATTACCTGTTGCAATAACTGACCATCTTCTTCTCGGCTTTAAAGTGTTCTTGTTCAGCCGGAGTTAACGAGTTAAGTGTTTTTGGAAGACCAACATCACCCGTAGGAACTACATATTTCGTTTCAACTTTCAGCTAGCATTCGAGGTGATTCGCCTGAACCCACGTGCGAAATCTATCCTGCCACCCTGAATAATCTTCAATGTTGAGCAGTTTCGGTGGTTTTTGCATGGTTCCTAGCTCGTTCTCCATATTCACATTCTAGGCTATACTTGCTGGAGTTTGAGCTGTCATACCTCCTCCGAAAAATGCATTATAAAACTCTTGATTGTCCATTTTTTACTTTGAAAATTGTTTCAAAAAATTTCTAAGTTTTGAAAAAAATTTAATTTCAAGCGACCTGACTTCCAAACGATCTGGACTTTCAGACGACCTGGACTTCTCAAGCGAACTGGACTATTTCAAACGACCTGTATGATTCAAACGACCTGGACAATCCAACTCGTGCGAAGTGACAAATATTAGTTAAAAATTTTCAGTTCGTGTGAACTGATCATTCAAGTTGTGCGAGATGGTCCATTCCGTGCGATCGGGTTATACAGTTTTGAAATTTTCAAACGGTTTGGTCCAATTCGTGTGAACTGGACAAGTTTTTCAAACGGTTTGAGCAAAATTCAAACGATCTGATCAATTTCACACGATTTGAGCATCATTTTCACACGATTTGGACAGTTTCACTTCGTTTGAAGACTTAGTTTCAAGTTTTTGACATTTTTGGATTAGTTTTAGTTTGATTAATGGTCTGTAACTTTGTACGATTGTTCAAAATGATGTTTTACACGTAATATCTAAAATTCAGTCCATTTTATCTGTGCATTCGTCTGAAAATCCAAGAAAGAGTAGAAGTATATGATTCTAAACCGTTCAAAACACTGATATCAACAGATTTGACTCATCCTGAGCTCTGATACCACTTGTAGGATCGAGGATTCGTCCAATACGAGTCAATCTGAGTCAAATCTGGTTTCTAGAAAGGCGGAATCAGACTAGAAACCGTCAGTCAGTGTTAGAACAGGAGTAGAAGAGTAGAAAGTCACTTTAAACATGTTCTTCATTGATTATAAACGTTTTGGTACAGAGAGAATCGGACAGCATTTCGTGGCAAAATTCTCTAGAAGGTTACAAATGAAGAACTCAACTAACCTATTTATAGGTTCTCCAGATCGCACGAGTTTACACATCCACATCGCACGAACTGGCAACTCCAGTTCGTGCGACCTGACCTATCACATGTCAGTTCGTGCGAACTGGCCTAATATACATAAACATTAACTTTTCAAACAATTACATATGACTGACATGATACAGATTGATGACGCAGGCGATAGACATTATGTATCAACATAAACAAAAACATTTTTGTGTCACATGATATTACAGTAAGTCGGTAACCCATTACTGTCACGTGACAGTCCTTAATAGAAAATCATCTTAACTATACCCTTTTCAAGAACTTGTTAATAGATAAATGTGTTTAAGAACTTGGTTAATAGATTAATGTGTTTAAGAACTTGATTAAAAGAGTTTGGAAATTCGTTAGGGCTTCTTAAAACTGGGTAACATAGATAATAAATCTAACAGTTTGTGAATTTGTGTAACTAAACAATAAAAGAAGCTCTAAACCTTAGGGGATTGTTAAACTACTTAATTATTTAAAACTAGATAATTAGGTGTGTCTATAGCTTTAGTGATGAAACAGTGGTTAACCGGGAGGGTTAACTCGCTAGTCTCATCAAGTAGGGTTAATCCCTTCTTTCCGAGATGAATGGCCGAGCCGTCCTCTAACCTGTCTCCCGCTCAAGGAAATACACCGTGACTCGTAACAAGGAGGATGGGGTGGGGGTGCTCCTTGTTACCACTAGAATCAGTATTTGCTTGAGAGTAAAGTGTGTGTTTGAGTGAGAGAGAGAGAGAGAGAGAGCATATTAGCGTTACCTCAAACCTGGTCCGGGATGGGTATTTATAGCCGAAGAGCGAAGGAGGGTAATTGAGTGGCTAGACCGACAACACGTAGCCTTTGGCAGGTGTGTCAGAAGCGCATGTCACAGAAGTGCTGCAGCTGTCAGTCGATCTGCTAACTTTTCATGCATATGGACTGGGCAGCTGACTGTCGTCAGTGTGTGTCCAGACAGACCACTTGCTGGCTTGGTCACTGAAGTCAAAAGTGGCAGTGCCACTTCTGGGACTACAGGATGCGGTTTTAGGCCGCATTGCTATATGCGGTAACCGCAGTGGTTACGACATCCCTTGTGGTGACGGAAACCCATTTTCATACACAAGGTAAGTCTTCTCATCACTTGTGACAACTATCAAGTTTGCATGTATCCGTATAATTATTAAACAGTAATTAGTGCTTAATGACTGTGCTGATTTAACATTTATGACATGAATACTTTCTGATTATTGTTATCATATATACATGTGCGTCATATATTGCAAATGTCATATCGCTATTACATGCAACTCTTTATTGATTCAAATGGTGCACAAAACAAAGAGAGCACAGTTATCAGACAAATCAGAAAAATACTGACGGAGTTCAGTACATAGACAGACATGGTATTGAGATACAGAATGGGCTAGAAACCAAGAGTTACACTAGTATAGTGTGTAGGAAAGTAAGGATCATAAAACTGCCTTCCTAGTGATAGTTTAAGTGCCGGAAAGTGCTTAAAACTCACACAAACTGCAGAATTCAGCAAAATCCAGCATTTAAACAAATTAATATCATGCAGAAATATGGTTATATGGCCCTGAATGCTTTCCTAAGTGTCGGGAATCAAAACTGTCACAAAAGGTAACATAAAGCACCCTAAACTGCATAAGTTAGCACCTTAACGAACCGGTAACCAACCGAACACTACCCGAAACACCAAATTTTCACTAGAAGCATTGTTTTAACATTTCCAAGCTAGTTATAGTCCCCGAACATCATAACACACTATATAACATATTAGTAACTAAACACCCTAACTAAACACTTGGATTTGAACGAGATAATTTAACTACCATTACAACCTAGCCTAGACCCCCCCCCCCCACCTATTCACGGCCAACATGTGGCCCCCACTATTGACTTTATTTGTTTATAAAAATAGATCATGTCTCCATTATTCTAACACTTTATCCATTAGAGAAACATTTGTTGATGTATTAAAAGTTTAACCACAAGTGCCATCATCTTCATTTCATTCACATTTCTCCAACACCATTTTCCTTCTCCTCTCCCCTCTACCTTCGACCGTGAACACCCACACCCACATCCATCTTCATCTTTCAGGTTTCATCCATTCTATTACTACTCAAAGGTGTAAGAAGGTGTATAAGGAAGCTAGGAACTCTTGGAAGTTAAAGGACCTCTCATACAAGCTTTTATCCACCTCTTCTTCATCTTGTGATCATCCCTAGCCTTGAGCTAGTAGTAAGATCATCTATACTCTATTTTACATCTTCTTAAGTTGGTTAAAAGATGGTATAAGTTGTTAATCTTGAAGAACACTATGAATCTTGAACATGAAACTTAAACATAAGACTAAAATCATAAGAAATCATGTTGTTTTAGTGTTGTTATGCTTGTTGATTGTTGATTGCTCCTGTTATTGATGTTAACCATCATGTGATCATGCTAGATGGTGATTAAAGACATAATCTAGCAAGATGAGAGGATGATTATGTGAGATCAATAGATTATCCTTGTATAAATCATGAACTTGAAGTGTAAATTGTTTTTCTTGTAAAATGATGATCCAAGTAAGTGTAAAGTCTTGTAAATCTATGATTTCAAGAATGATTTTTCAAGAAACCAAGTTAAAGAATACAAGATTTACATAAGCTTGGTTCTTAAAGAAATTAACCATATTTTAGGTGGTTAATCAAGTGTAGAAATACATATTTAACAAAAAAACTCAAGAAGAAATATTTTTAGAAAATTTATTTACAAGTTGTAAAGAACTAATTTTTTCAATAATGATGTTTTTAAATATACAACCACACTTTAAAGGGTAACTAAGCTTACTAAACACACTAGTAGGTTACTACAAATTTTTGTAAATTTTCAAGTTCATTAAGTAGTAATTTATGCATGATTTTGGCAAATTGGTAAGTGTTGATTGGTTTATTGTTGATTGTGTTGATTAATAAGAGAAAATGATATGCTTTGAAAGCATGGAAACCTCCATTTTTAAGGGGAAACTATGGCAAAAATTTTCTAAAAATTAAACACTTAGAAAAATATATTTAAACAAATATTTACAAGTATATTTTAAACCAAGGATTTTCATACAAAATTCGTCATAATTTTTGTTACAAAAATTCTAAATATTGGCGGTTGGTTTTTGTAAATAAAAGTGACTAAATATGTATTTAGGAAGATATATATTTAAATGTCACCATGTGTGTGATTATTTGTATATTATGTGTATTAGTTATATTATTTTAGGACTTGAAATAATATAACTCCCCAAAATACAAAGAAATTACAATCCAAAATATTACCAAAATTCCAAGAAATGAATATATAATTTATACCCAAAATATTGGACAACCGAACAAGGAATATAACTTACATAAATATTCCGAAAATAAATTTATAAGTATATTTTGGTAATTAGTATTCTGGACACCAAGAGAACAAAAATATGATTTTTACAATTATTACAAAATATATCATATTTTTGACAAGGAGAAAATATATTATTTTTGGAAAGTAAAAATATATATTTTCTTGGAATTATTTTATTTTTGGGAGAAAATATATATTTTCTTGAATAAACATGAAATACATTATTTTGGGTGAAAAATGAGTTTTTATATATTTTCCAAGTTAAACTTGAAAATATATTATTTTTGAGACTTATATGAAATTTATAAATATTTTTGTCAAGGGAAAAATTATAAGTAATTTTTCTATGTAATATTTCTTAAAATATATATTTTGGGAATATATATTGATGTATTTTTATTAGAAATATTATTCCGGAAAAGTTAATACAAAAATTAAGTATAAGATACTTAATAAACAAAAAAAAATACGTATTCTCATACGTATAAATATACACCGGAATACGCCATCGATATACATGGCAAAAATATACAAGTATTAGAATACAAGTATAAATAAACCCATCCTTGGGAAGTTATATATGTACAAATACATAAATTGTGTCAAGTTAGAATATATTATTTTAACTAATATTCCAAAAATTAAATAAATATAATTTAGGGTTAATTACATGGTTAGTCCTTGTGGTTTACATGAAATAACAATGTCAAGTACAAATAGTTTAAAGTTACACTCTAAGGTATCAACTTTCAATTTTATAACAATCTAGGGTATCAAGACTAACATATGTTAGTTTTTCTGTTAAGTTTTTATAAAATGATAAAAATACCCTTTGCTTATAAAAACAAAAGCACATGGACTAATTTATAACTTATCAAATCATATATATTAAAAGTATTAATTTAAATAAATACTAATTAAGAAGACAGGTGTGATTTGTGCTAATGTGATAACCTTTTCAATCCTTTTAACCTACAACACCGCCCAAATCAACTCCGGTTACTACCAACGTTCACCACCACTCTGCTACGAATCAGCATCACCTAATATCAGCGATCAGAACCATTCTGCCCCAAATCGAAGTCGGTGACATAACACGACAACCCCACAGGCCTAGCGATGGTTTTAGTCTGATTTGAGTGTTCATTAGGAAGAAACGTAGGAATTGATGTTGATTCTATGGTCTAAATGGTTGTTCAGATAGTGGATATTATGGAGGCGGCGCAAGCTACGGTCGTGACGGGTTTCCGTTTAACTCCGGCAAGAATTTCGGAGTTCGTTTACAGTTAGATCGGTTTTCGTTTTTTCTGTTTAGCCTTTTTTTGTTACAGAACTCCGGTAAAACTCTGAGAAGTTTTCCGGTTACTGATATGGAATAATTTGTTAAGAATTTTGAAATTGAAACTGCTGATATCGATTCAAAAGCTTAAATGATAATGATTTGTGTTAATCATGAAATTAAGCTTTGATTAAGCATGTAAGTGTGTTTAGATTTGAATATTAACCGTGTGTGTGTTTATGGAATAATTTGATGAGAATTTTGAAAGTGTAACTGTTGGTATCGGTTCAAGTTTAAATGATAATTATTTGTGTAAATCATGAAATTAAGCTTTAGTTAGAACAATGTTTGTTTTTAGGTTGTGATGATTACAGTTGCATACATAAGTAGTCTAGAACTGTGTATCTTTTATAGTGGAATATTCCGGTTAAGCATGCTTCTTGAACGGAAGGATGGTGCACTCATATTAAACCTTTTATATTTCTGTGATATATACAAATTTAATGTTTCGAGAAGACAAATGGCAGCAGTTCTGCATTTATAAGTAAAGGGTATTTTTGTCATTTTATAAAAATTTAACAGAAAAGCTAACATATGTTAGTCTTGATACCCCAGATTGTTATAAAATTGAAAGTTGATACCTTAAAGTGTGACTTTAAACTATTAGTACCTGACATTGTTACTTCATACAAACCATAGGGACTAATCATGTAATTAACTCTATAATTTAAGTTAAAATATTTATTATTTTAACAAATAATTATATAACTTGGAATAATATTAAGGACACAAATAAATGTAACTCAAAGACACTAATTAATACTAAGTCAAGGCACGACCCGCTCGTCTAATAAACCGTTGTACGTTTGTAGGAAGACGTGTGAACGAGTATCAGCTGTGAGTTACGTCGGATTGAATTGAAGAACGCAAAACTGTGAGTTCATGTCCCCCTTTTCTTTTTGTTTTTGTTTTATAACTTCGGGGGTGAAGTACATGTTACAAATTGATTACAAACGTTTATACATGGTATGGTTAGCTAAGGAATGTACTGCTTGATCATGTGAGTGGTGGGTATAACGCTTAAGACCATTAATCCTCGAAGTAGGACCGAGGGACATGAGTGATAGATCTATTTGGGTGTAGCGAGCCCCATCCATGTGGACCGGGGTTTGGCCCATGAGGTAACTATGTCTTACAGCCGAATGCCCGGTGCAAAATCTGCTAGGTTTGTGCCTTCCTGCATCACGTTACACATATTAATGGCCTTGCAAACCATTAATGATTCGTTTCCTTGTTTGCTTACATACCAGGGTTTACAAATACATACATACTTACTTATGATGATTACAAAGTTTATTCGAGCTCACACACTAAACACATGAACTCGCTCAACTTTTGTTGATGTTTTTAAACTACATGTATTTCAGGAAATTAAGTATGGATCTAGCGAGCGTTGAAGTTTTCAAGGGTTGTTTGGAATAATAGATGTCATCCGGTGTCTAAGGGTTTGGATTGCGTATCTTATCCTGGATGAGATACATAGTTCAAAGCCTAGCTTTTATTAAGTGTCTTTTGTGAAGTCCTTATGGAACTTAAAACCTGTTGGTGTTGTATTCTGAACGTAAAGTCTGTGTTTTGGGTTTTAAAACAACGTTGCTTGTAATGTTTTAAAACTATCAATGGATGATCATCTTGGATTTTGTCATATAGTTTGTTTGTTATGGTTGAATGCAATGATATTAAGCAAGTCATACATAATCACGCTTCCGCAAAAGTCAGGGTGTGACAGTTTGGTATCAGAGCTTCGATTGTAATGAATTAGGATTTTTTCTTCGATTGTAATCATTAGGGCTCTCACGAAAATATTTTTACAACATGTTTTCATTGCATACACGAAACGCCCAGATCCAGGGAACAAACGTTTTTACAAAAGGAAAGACAAGAAACACGGCTGCAAGGTTACATTTATGGTTTAGTCTGGGATAGACTGGGAAGGATAGAAAGTTTCATGAAGGATAATGTGAATACATATTTGAGTGGTAACTGACTTGATTCCATACTAAGTGCTAGTGGTTAGTATATGTGCACATGTTATGATTGTTATGTTACAGGCATTATGTCTTCTTCAGAGAGCGGATTATCAGACATTGATGATCCTATGGCTATCGTCTCAGATGATGAGATTGCACATGAGCCCGAGATACTTACGTCAGACACTGAGAGCGACCCTGACATGCTATCGGATGAAGAGGACGACTTCCAGCCGTTCGCGTTGCCCGACTTTGGCGATGATTTACCGCTTGTTGATGGTATTACAGAATAGGATCCTTTTCTCATTCCTGTTCCAGTCCATGATCATCTCATCATTGGACATCCTGATGGTGAGCACATCATGGCTCTGATCCTCGATCCTGTTCCTCTCATGGTCATTCCGCCCGAGGATTGGCCTTTCGACGATCTGTTTGATGATGATGTTGATTTGTTTGTTGATGGTCCTCCTGTTGATGCCCAGGGTGATGGAGAGATAGAAGAGGTTACTGTCCCACCTCCTGAGATTCCTGTCATTGAGTTATTCTCTGATTCTAGTTTGCACTCTGTCTCGGATTCCTTTGAGTTTGTGACATCCTCAGCTTTATAGGCGGTCGGATTATAGCGTTACGCTACTGATTCTGATGATGATACGGCTATTTCTGCTGCACCATCTCCTCCACACGACCCCGAGCTTGATCCTGAGCCAGATTTTGTTCCTCTTGATCAGCCTGATGTTGCACCTGCTGATCCTGAGCCGATACCTGACCCTGACCCTATTCCTTTTGGTTTACTAGACATTGCACCCCTTATACCTGACCCAGTTCCTGCACCAGTTGACCCTCCAGTTGTTGAGCCATTTGTTCCCCTACCTGCACCCGCTGATGTTGCTCCCCTCCCTCCTGTAGAGTCTGATATCCATCGCACCGACTTGCCTATCGTCTTCTTACAGGACATCCCTGCACCTCGTCCGGGGGAAGGTACTTCTGGTTAGCACCCGCGTGATGATCCTTTTGTTCCAGCAGCTTTTCCATAGATCCCTCAGTCTGCACCGTTTGCTCCTTTCAGTTCTTCACCACTTGATGAGCCATTCTGATGGTTCCCACCGTATTCTATGCCGATCTCAGACCCCTACCATCCCTCTCATTTTGTTGGCTATACACGGGATGAGTTACTTTATTCGTTCAGCTTCGATTTGATGTTATGAGTCGCAGAGTCTTGGAGCTTGAGCTGACTCCGCGTCCCCTACCGTGTCATTGTCAGTCTACTTTTGTTCCCCCACGTTCATCACCGTCTCCTTTTTCACATCCACCTGCTCCTCTTACTCCTTTTCCAGGGTTTGATGCTCGATTCCTTACCATTGAGTAGCAGATCATTTACTTGCTTCGTCATTTGTGCAAGCTCGAGGAGGAGCTCGCACATGTTCTCAGTTTGCTTTTCCTCCCTCCTCCACCTCCTCCATCAGTACAATAGGTTTTTGGTCTTATGTAGATGTATTACTTTTGGTGAGAGCACCACTATTGGGCCGAGATTGTGAAGACTTCTGAAGACCACTTTTTGACTATGTGATTTTTGTACATCGACAGACTTATTGGACAAGGGTAGTGTGACCCTATGTCCCTTTTGATGATACACTTTGTAAACAATGTAACGGTGATTGGTAATTAATGAAATCTCAATCGTCATGTTCTCACTAAACACATCGTTGGGTTACTTTCTCATGTTGTGATTGTGTAGTTGCATGATTGCTTGATATGATGATTGATTATGTGTATGTACATACGACCTCTAGACAACTATATACATTTATCTAACGAATAAGACCGGACCTATCTGATCTTCTTATTAGAAGGAAAATGCCTCCTCGAAGGAACACTCAGTTGCCCACGACCGAGGCAGAATTACAAGAGCGCATCTCACAGGCCACTGCACAACACGAGGCCCTTCGCTCCAAACACAGCGGAGGTACCTCAGGGAATAACCCACCTAACGGTAATGTTTAAGTCACCTAAGACACATTACAATATGTTTGGACATTTCCGAGTGTGCTTTGCTAATGCTTTCTGTGAATGATGCTGCTTGGGTTGCAGCCTGTTCCTACAAGCAGTTTTTGGACTGCAAGCCTCTGAACTTCGACGACACTGGAGGTGCCGTAGCTTTTGTGAGATGGGTCGAGAATACGGATTCTATTTTGCGAATGAGCGAATGTACTCCAAAGCAACAAGTCACATACATTTCTGTACTATTTCTAGATGGGGCTCTATCATGGTGGAACCTTCAGGTTCAGACGTTGAGCGAGGCTGCTGCGTATGCTTTGACATGGAATGAGCTGAAAGAATTAATGCGTAGGAAGTATTGTTCTCAGGCTGAAATCTAGAAGCTGGAAATTAAATTCTAGAACCTGAAGATGGAAGGTCCAAAGGTGGTGGAATATGTGCAGAGATTTCATGATTTGTCGCGAGTTGTTCCATATCTGGTGGAACCAGAGTTTAAGAGGATAGAACGATTCATCTGGGGATTGGCGCCTCAGATACTGAGCTTAATGACAGCATCAAATCCTCCAACATTTATCGATGCAATTGACTTAAGTGTGGCGCTCACTAAAGAAGCGATTAGATTGGGAAAATTTTCAACCTCTGAAGAGAAGAAGGAGACTCATGCGGAGTCATCTGGGAAGAACAAAAGGAAGCTCACTGTTTTCCAAAAGGGTACTCGGGCGAATAACAACAACAATGCCAAAAAGGGAAAAGGGTACATGGGTAACCTACCTAAGTGCGACAATTGTCGGCGTCATCATACCGGGCGATGTAGATATGGAAAATGTGATAACTGTGGCAAAGTGGGGCATGCCAAGGAGACGTGTTGGCGTGGTCCTGGACATGGAAATGAAGGTCGAGATGATAGCGGAAATCGCGGAGGAAACAACAACAACGTCCATCAGGGCGGAAACAGTAATGATCGAGAACAAGGTCAAGGTTGTTTAAACTGTGGTGGCATAGGGAATTTCAGGAAGGTTTACTTAGGGACAAAGCCGAGATGTGATGAGTGCAAGTTTCACCATGAAGGTCGATGTCTGAGGCCTTGGTGCACTAGGTGCGAAAGGAAGGACACGATAAGGATGCCTGTTGGGCGAAGTATCCCAAACAAGGAGGAAATGATGACGGCAACCAAGACGGAAACTATAATGGTAGAGTTCCAGGTTGTTTCAAATGTGGGGATGTGGGGCACTTTAGGAAAAATTTCCCTAAGAATAACTAAGCTCATGGAAGAGTGTTCAACATTGGAGCTAGGGAAGCTCGCCAGGATCCGAACGTAGTCACTGGTACGTTCCCTATTAATCAACACTTTGCATCTGTGCTATTTGATACCGGTACCAACTATAGCTTCGCATCTCTAGAGTTTAAGAATATACTTGGTTTAGTAGCAAGTAAGTTAGATATCTTGTACTCAATAGAACTAGCTAATGGGAAGCTAGTAGAAGCTAGTGAAGTGATTAGAGGCTGTGTGATAGAGCTAGGAGAGCGTGAGTTTTCGATAGATCTTCTACTAGTTGAATCGGGAAGCTTCGACGTCGTGGTTGGGATGGATTAGTTGTTGAGTAATCGAGCTAAGATTGTATACCATGAGAAGGACATCCGTATCCTGATAGCGAATGAAGAGACGATCGTGATTCATGGGGAGAAGCAGGATACGCCTCTACAGATTATCAGTTGTTTGAAGGCACAGAAGTTTTTGCGTAAAGGATGAGTTGCCTTCTTAGCTCATGTCGTGGACAAAGAAGCCGAAGAACCAACGCTCGAAGATATCCATGTGGTAAGGGAATATCCTAGAGTCTTTTCCGAAGACTTGCCAGGATTACCTCCTCAATGACAAGTCGAGTTCCGCATTGACTTGGTTCCAGGCACCGCGCCTGTAGCTAAGGCACCTTATCGACTTGCGCCTTCAGAGATGCAAGAGTTGTCAGCGCAGCTTCAGGAGTTGCTAGATAAGGGATTTATAAGGCCAAGCTTCTCGCCTTGGGGAGCTCCAGTTCTGTTCGTCAAGAAGAAGGACGGTAGTTTTCGAATATGCATCGACTACCGGGAGCTGAATAAGCTAACCATCAAGAATCGGTATCCCTTGCCGAGGATTAATGATTTATTCGACCAACTGCAAGGATCCAACTACTATTCCAAGATCGATCTTCGATCAGGTTATCGCCAGCTGCGGATTCAGGAAGAAAGTATACCGAAGAACAGTGAGTCAACGATTTGTTTTAAATATACGCTAATATTGTGTTTTCTACACGGTACACAAGACAGTTATACACAGAATACAAAACTTTGAGAACCTAGGAAACATGTACTTAGGACCTTTGGGAACTTATGTCAAAGCTCATTAAAGGCTATCACTTAGGAACCACGTCCATTAACTCGAGCAAACACCATTATTCTGTCGTATATGCTATTATAGTTAACCAAACAGGTGAAGTACTCGAAATTCTTATATTGAAATTTCCACTTTTGCATCTAGCAAGTAGATTTTTACATCTCTACTCCTCTTAATGGTAGTTGCATCACGACAATTTTCTTCATTAGAGCAAACACTCATTTGCTTCATTTCTTGATCATTTCATATGTTACACATGTATCGTTTGTTACGCATGTGGCTTCCCTTTTAATGATCGTTTTCATCAAAGTTACAAATATCATCTCGCTATATCCAGTTATTGCCTTGTGTCTCGAATAATCAGCATTATTGTAAGTATCGACTCCTTGATATTGAGTCAACAAAGCCTTCTTGAAATTTCTTTTCCTTCGATTTACATACATGGTTTATCTTTGTTCTGAGTCGTAGTAGACTTGTTCGGTCTACGGCTCCATTAAGTCGCTGTTGATTCCAACACCTTGTGGTGGTGTCTCACTAATTTGAAGCCTGCGCTAATCTCGTTTACGCATCTCATGCACGGATTTAATTATTTATTCATTGGCTTGCTCTAAATTCGCTCTGTTTTATCATGTTAAAGCAGTCTTAACACAATCGTGTACAAAGACAAGGGTACACAAATTCATTTTTATATTCCGGTGTACCTATCGACGTTTCTTTCATTATCTTTCGAATGCCTTGCGATAATTTTGTTCACCTTCGGTCGAAAACAATAGTTCTTTGATGTTCCATATTCAATTGAAAACCCTATGACGTCGTTTAAATCAAATCTTCATATTTATTTCAGTGCGCTTTCATTTGATTTCAAACATGGTGAACTTGTTCGGTCACCGCTATTATTGAATTATGTCGTTCACTACGACACCTTGTGGTGTCGGTATAAACTTGAAGCTTGTGCTAATCTTGGTCAACCGTTTCATACGAAACTACATATATTTTACGTTTGACTCGTATTAAGACAATGATACACCAGATTCAGTTGTATTTCATTTCGGTGTATTCTCGCAATTCAATAATGTCAACACACTAATTTTATTCATTTATTTGTTCGAAAGTTGACAGATCATTTTCGTGTCACTATTACATTTGAGCTTGCTGATTCTGAGTTCATCTAGCGGATGTTATTGTTACTAGAACTCATTTGCATATTGTAAGCGATTGTTTGGAATTCTATCGGTCAAAACTCCTCTTTTATTGAACCTCTGTGAACAAAGTCACACCAGATTATACATCTAGATGTCTCGTATCCTTTGACATCAAATTCTGAAACACATACCTTTTAACTGTTGGGTTCCCATTGTTGTAGTATGTCCTTGAATTCACCTGGTTCGAGTAAGTCTTGATTCGGTTTCGTGGTTAATCACTTTGGTATTATTCATACTCATCTATGCATAACGTAACCTTAAGGAGCTAATGTAGTTTAAATTTCGAGGACAAAATTTTCTTAACAGGGGGAGAATGTGACAACTGTCAAATTTGCATGTATCCGTACAATTATTAAACAGTAATTAGTGCTTAATGACTGTGCTGATTTAATATTTATGACATGAATACTTTCTGATTATTGTTATCATATATACATGTGCATCATATATTGCAAATGTCATATCGTTATTACATGCAACACTTTATTGATTCAAAAGGTGCACGAAACAAAGAGAGCACAGTTATCAGACAAATCAGAAAAATACTGACGGAGTTCAGTACATAGACAGACATGGTATTGAGATATAGAATGGGCCAGAAACCAAGAGTCACACTAGTAAAGTGTGTAGGAAAGTAAGGATCATAAAACTGCCTTCCTAGTGATAGCTTAAGTGCCGGAAAGTGCCTAAAACTCACACAAACTGCAGAATTCTGCAGAATTCAGCAAAATTCAGCATTTAAACAACTTAATATCATGCAGAAATATGGTTAAATGGCCCTGAATGCTTTCCTAAGTGCCGGGAATCAAAACTGTCACAAAAGGTAACATAAAGCACCCTAAACTGCATAAGTTAGCACCTTAACGAACCGGTAACCAACCGAACAACTGGACACACCCGAAACACCAAATTTTCATTAGAAGCATTGTTTTAACATTTCCAAGCTAGTTATGGTCCCCGAACATCATAACACACTATATAACATACTAGTAACTAAACACCCTAACTAAACACTTGGATTTGAACTAGATAATCTAACTACCATTACAACCTAGCCAAGACCCCCCCCACCTATTCACGGCCAACATGTGGCCCCCACTATTGATTTTATTTGTTGATAAAAATAGATCATGTCTCCATTATTCTAACACTTTATCCATTAGAGAAACATTTGTTGATGTATTAAAAGTTTAACCACAAGTGCCATCATCTTCATTTCATTCACATTTCACCAACACCATTTTCCTTCTCCTCTCCCCTCTACCTTCGGCCGTGAAGACCCACACCCATATCCATCTTCATCTTTTAAGATTCATCCATTCTATTACTACTCAAAGGTGTAAGAAGGTGTATAAGGAAGCTAGGAACTCTTGGAAGTTAAAGGACCTCTCATACAAGCTTTTATCCACCTCTTCTTCATCTTGTGATCATCCCTAGCCTTGAGCTAGTAGTAAGATCATCTACACTCTATTTTACATCTTCTTAAGTTGGTTAAAAGATGGTATATGTTGTTAATCTTAAAGAACACTATGAATCTTGAACATGAAACTTAAACATAAGACTAAAATAATAAGAAATCATGTTGTTTAGGTGTTGTTATGCTTGTTGATTGTTGATGTTATTGATGTTAATCATCATGTGATCTTGCTAGATGGTGATTAAAGACATAATCTAGTAAGATGAGAGGATGATTATGTTGTAGATCAATAGATCATCCTTGTATAAATCATGAACTTGAAGTGTAAATTGTTTTTCTTGTAAAACGATGACCCAAGTAAGTGTAAAGTCTTGTAAATCTATGATTTCAAGAATGATTTTTTCAAGAAACCAAGTTAAAAATACAAGATTTACATAAGCTTGGTTCTTAAAGAAATTAACCATATTTTAGGTGGTTAATCAAGTGTAGAAATACATATTTAACAAGAAAAACTCAAGAAGAAATATTTTTAGAAAACTTATTTACGAGTTGTTAAGAACTAATTTCTTCAATAATGACGTTTTTAAATAAACAACCACACTTTAAAGGGTAACTAAGCTTACTAAACACACTAGTAATTTATGATGTGTGTAAAATGAAACATATAAATTACATCAATTGAGGCATAAAACTAACCCTTTTTTAGTACTAATGTTGGAAAAAGTGTGCTTTTGTCTTCCTTTTGTATTTTCAGGATTAAATGAGCTCAAATGAATAAAAGAAGCAAAAATGCAGCTAAATCTAACAATGATACAAGAAAAGGAATAAACGTGGCATGCCTGACCCCTCGACAGCATCTCCCCAAGCAAAAACAAGATAACAGAAGGCTGAAGACGCCCCGTGCTCAATGAGCACCGGGGCGTGCCCAAGTGTCTTCAGAAAAGACAAAGTTGTAGAAGCTTCTATCACCCAACACGGGGGCATGTCCACCGGACACGGGCCATGGTCAACGCAAAGATTCGCAGAATCCAAGCAAATCTTGATAGTACAGATACGCTTCTGCACACGGGGGCGTGGTCAACTAATGCAGACAAACTGCATTTAATGAAGAAAGAGAAGATGGATGGACACGGGGCCGTGTCCGGGCTTCTGTGCAGGCGATAAATAGGGGTGCTTGGCTCACTTGCAAATCATCCCTTGGCAAACCACCTCTCTCCCACTACACCCACACTCCACCACCACCACCACCACAACACCATCATCCACCACCATCATCCATCATCCATCATAGAGTTTGTGTAGTAGTCTCGGGATCCAAGGTTGATAGTAAGAGTTCTTGACAATCAAAGGCCATGTTTGCCTAAGTCTCTTACATCACTTGGTGAAGACAAGCATTTAGTGTAATACTTTTTATTTTTAATGTTTTCACACTTTTTATTTGGTTAGGTATTAATGACTTTAATAACTAGTTTCTTATGTTGAAGGTGAAACTTCCTTATCATTTGTCTGTGGTGTCTTGGCGTTATTTTACTGTCTATATAAAATAAAAGATTTACACCATTCATATCTCCACGGTCTATATGGAGATATGTTGGCTACCTGGTCGGGGGTTAAGGGAATGGTTTGGTAAGCGACTTGCCTTGTTCAGTGTATAGATCCTGCAAGGACCTGGGTCAAGCTTAGTAGGACCTCCTTCAATACCCACTGGTATTGGATGGCGGGGGTTCGAATTTCTTGATCCCCTCATATGTAAACTACTATTAATATATTAACCCGGCTACTTAGGATTGTATCCCTGCTGACTCAAACTACTTAGCCGAGGGTAACGTCACCTTCAAAAGAGGGGCCTACCACATTACGCATTAATAACTTAATTAATTATCTTTCAATAATCCAACGGCCTAATCGTTTTTTCTTATTTTTCTATTTTTTTAGGATTTTTTTAATTTTTCACTTTCTGCAGAACTCAGCACGGGTCGTGCCTGGTCGGACACGGGCCGTGCCCATCATTGTTACTAGCAGTTTTTATTTTCCGAGTTACAGAGAGTTGAGCACGGGGTCGTGTCGGTGCAACACGGGGTCGTGTCGAGCTTTTCAGTAACGGGGATCCGGAAATCAATCACTGTAATTCCGACCACGGGGTCGTGTTCATCTGAGCACGGGGCCGTGGTGAAACTTCTGACCAACGTTCTTTTTTGTTTTTATTGCAGGACTTGGAACCCAGGCACCACACCTGAACTTTCTATATAGTGTATGAGCTTCAGTTCCAGCAGAGACATAAAAGAACCTCTAGACGAACCTGAACGCTTTCTAAGAAAAAGACTTAAAGCTAAAAGCCAAGAGAAAGTTTCGGGGGACCTACTTCCAATGGCAGACCAACGCACCCTCATGGATTACCTACGGCCCACCGTAGGTAATCTTGGCGCTGCTATCAATGCACCGAATGTTGATGCCAACAACTTCGAGCTTCGGCCGCATTTGATCCAAATGCTTCAAAACTCCGCAACCTTCCACAGGCTTGCGGATGAAGATCCCCATTTACATATTACCAACTTTTTAGAAATATGTAATACTTTTCGGATCAACGGAGCATCAAATGACGCCGTCCGCCTACGAATGTTTCCATTTTCACTAAAAGATCGAGCTAAGGCTTGGCTTAATACCCTCCCAGTTGGTTCGGTAAACACCTGGGATGAACTAGCCCAAAAGTTTCTACATAAGTATTTCCCTCCTGCTAAAACAGCTAAATTAATGACTTGAAATTAATACATACTCACAAGAGGATGGGGAATCCTTATATGAAACTTGGGAAAGGTTCAAGGAGCTACTAAGAAAGTGTCCTCATCATGGCCTTGTGGTATGGCAACAAGTATCCACTTTCTATAATGGGTTGTTGTCACACACAAGACAAACACTTGACTCTAGCTCCGGGGGACTTTTAGGTAATCGTCGCCCAAATGAAATTTATAATCAAATTGAGAAAATTGCTCAAAACAATTTTCAGTGGCACACTCCCCGAGGCAATAAATCTATTGCCCCGGGCGCCCATAGGGTTGACGAAAGCACTTCTTTACAAGCTCAAATCGAGGCCCTTTCTTCAAAAATCAAAAAGTTAGAAATGACAAAAACGGCCTCGGTTATGGCTTGTGAAGGGTGTGGTGGGCCACATGAAAATTGGAGTTGTATGAAAGAAATGGATAATCAAACGGAAACGGTAAACTACATTGATAATAGACCTAGGCCGTCGGGTCCTCCGACAGGTACCTACAACCAAGGATGGCGTAACTACCCTAACCTTAGTTGGAGAGAACCTGGCAATAGTAGTAACCAACAAAATCATAATCAAAGAACAAACTTTCAGCAACCACGCAATGAGTCACAAAATTTTTCTCAACAACAAGGGGGACGAGAAAGGCTTGAAGACACTGTCTCACGCCTCATCTCTGACTCCGATAAGAAAAACTCGGAATGATTTCAACAATTGGAATCGAATTTTAGAAACCAACAAGCTAGTATTCAAAACATTGAAAAACAATTAAACCAACTAGCTCAAAATTTCTCCGATAGACCACAAGGCGCGTTACCTAGCAATACCGAAACAAACCCAAAGGCACAAGTACATCTCATCACATTGAGAAATCGTACTGTCGGTCCCGAGGAAGCTCCGCTTCCCACAAATGAAAGGAGTCCACCAAGCCAAACCACGTCTTCATCAACACCACAAAAAGAGACGACTCCTACACCAAACCAAGAAACACCCAAGAATCCTCCGGTACCTTATTCCGGTCGGTTACTTCGCCAAAAGACCGATGAGCAATTCACAAAATTCATAAATTTACTAAAACAATTGCATGTCAATATTCCATTAGAAGTCCTAACCCAAATGCCTAAATATTCAAAATTCATGAGGGACTTTCTCACTCACAAAAGGAAAATTGAATCATTGCAATTAGTTAATTTAAGTGAAGAATGCTCTGCCTTACTACTCAACAAACTCCCACAAAAGAAGATCGATCCCGGAAGCTTCACCATTCCTTGTTCCATCGGGGACTCACCCATACGTAATGCACTAGCCGATCTTGGGGCTAGCATCAACCTCATGCCCGCATCAATGTTTGACCGACTCGAATTAGGAAAAACAAGCCCTACGAAAATGAGCATCCAACTCGCCGATAGGTCCATCAAATACCCACAAGGTGTCGCTGAAAATCTATTAGGTAAAGTCAGAGACTTTGTCTTCCCAGCCGACTTTGTCATACTAGATATGGAAGAAGATACCGAAGTACCACTCATCTTAGGGAGGGCATTCCTAGCTACAGCCCACGCAGTGGTATACATGAATGGGGGAACACTAACATTGAGGGTTGGGATAAGGAAATGAAGTTTGGAGTCGGGAAAAGAGTCGAAGATGATGACCCGGTCAATTACATGAAAGTCATAGACTCAAGTTTGGATGATGCTCTCCGACGGCGCAACATGGGATGCAACCCATCCCACTTGGGTAACATATGACTGGCTTTGGGTCTAGCCAAGGACCCTTATAAACGTGGCACACCACGGAGGCATTCCGCGGAACTATCCTTAGCTTTAGTTTAGATTAACCTTTATTGCTTTCTAGTTTAGTTTAAATTTTCAGGAATAAAACACACTCGGGATGGTGAAGGATACTAAGGGAAGCTTGAACCAACACCCCATGCACAAAAACAGAGCCACCCGACAATTTTTCTTCATTACAGCAAGTACAGCACGGGGTCGTGCCCAGCCAACACGCCCCGTGCTCAATGACCTGTAGAAAAATGCCCAGTTCAGGTAACTGGACACGGGACGTGCTCACTGAACACGCCCCCGTGCCCAGCCTTCTGTTACTTTCTGTTACTTTTTGTTACTAGCGATCTGAACACGGGGCCGTGCCCGGACACCACGGGGCCGTGTCCAGACGCCCAGTAACATAAATTTTTATTTTTAACACACCCTTTTACACATTCAATCAACCTAAAAACTTATTTTTGGGAAAAATTAAGGACAATGTGTAATTTAAGTGTGCGGGGGATGCTAAAACCTTGAATTTTGCAAGTCCTAATTGCAAGCCTTACACAAAACTCTATTGGAACCGCTAAACACCCCAAATTTTTTCAAAAACTTTTCGTTTTTTCACTTGTCTTGGTTTAAATTGGGAATAACAAGTTCTAAAAAGGTTTTATCTTTATAAATTTACAACCGATAGCGTCGTGATAAAAAGAACCAACATAAGAAAATTACGAAACGGCTTAACAAATCTAGTTAAAATTTGATTATATATACTAGATCACATTAAAAACCCATTCCCACAAAAAAGTGAGTTTTGAGCCTTTATTGAGCATACAAATATACATCTTTAAACTAAATGCTCATCTTTCGTTTCTTGTGTGAATAGCCGCTTGATTTCTTACAACTCTAGAACTTGCCATGACGATACATTCCCGGTCCTTACCAACTTAAACCCAAGTAAGTAAATGATGGAGGCATTAGGACTAACCCTTTTTCTTTCAACACCATTATTTTTCTTTTTTTTTTACCACCTACCCAAAATACTCATAGTTAACCCCTTTAAGCCTAAACATTTTCATTTCTAAACCCTCAAAACAAACACCCTTTACCCACCAAAACCCTTTTTATTTTAAACCTTTTATTTTAGTAACAAGCTCGGTTTTCTTGTGACATTCCTTATCAAAAAAATATATATATATATTTTGCTATGAAGCCTAGCAATAAACAAACAAGTTCATCAAAAAGAAACTTTTTTTGAAAATGCTTCATTTAAAAAAAAAAGTCACAAAAACAAAAAGTTTTACGAAAACCGATGCTTTTTACGCTTTTCGCCCTTTTCTACTAACCACTAACCCAAAAAAACCACCTACCTTTAACCCAAGCCTAACCTTTCCCAAAAGTCCTCTTGATATCTACAAAGGTTTATAGTTAAAGAGGAGGAGGATTGATCGCTTGGCAAGCATATGGTAGAAGTAAGTTCCATGCCGGTCTCGAGTGTTTCACAAATACATCTTCGGCCGAGTGTTGAGTGATCTCCCATGAGGTATGTGAACTTGTATATAAATGGAATTCTAAAGAGGCATGTTATGCCCAAATAAGTAATTTCTCTTATGTAAATGTTCTAAATAAATCATAACGAATAGGATTGTAAATAACATAAAAATAAAACCTAATAAAAATCTTGGATTCCCGACACTCAAGACAAGCCCAAAACCTTCTATTCTACCCATTCCATTTAGGAGTGTAAGCCATACTATAAAGGGTTTTGCTTGAGGACAAGCAAAGATTCAAGTGTGGAGGTATTTGATGTGTGTAAAATGCAACATATAAATTACATCAATTGAGGCATAAAACTACCCTTTTTTAGTACTAATGTTGGAAAACGTGTGCTTTTGTCTTCCTTTTGTATTTTCAGGATTAAATGAGCTCAAAGGAACAAAAGAAGCAAAAATGCTGCCAAATCTAACAATAATACAAGAAAACGAATAAACGTGGCATGCCCGACCCCTCGACAGCATCTCCCCAAGCAAAAACAAGAGAACAAAAGGCTGAACACGCCCCGTGCTCAATGAGCACGGGGGCGTGCCCAAGTGTCTGCAGAAAAGACAAAGTTGTAGAAGCTTCTATCACCCAACACGGGGGCGTGTCCACCGGACACGAGGCCGTGGTCAACGCAAAGATTCGCAGAATCTAAGCAAATCTTGATAGTACAGATACGCTTCTGCACACGGGGCCGTGCCTAGCGGACACGAGGGCGTGGTCAACTAATGCAGACAAACTGCATTTAATGAAGAAAGAGAAGATGGATGGACACGGGGCCGTGCCCAATGGACACGGGGCAGTGTCCGGGCTTCTGTGCAGGCTATAAATAGGGGTGCTTGGCTCACTTGCAAATCATCCCTTGGCAAACCACCTCTCTCCCACTTCACCCACACTCCACCACCACCACAACACCATCATCCACCACCATCATCCATCATCCATCATAGAGTGTGTGTAGTAGTCTCGGGATCCAAGATTGATAGTAAGAGTTCTTGACAGTCAAAGGCCATGTTTGCCTAAGTCTCTTACATCACTTGGTGAAGACAAACATTTAGTGTAATACTTTTTATTTTTAATCTTTTCGCACTTTTTATTTGGTTATGTATTAATGACTTTAATAACCAGTTTCTTATGTTGAAGGTGAAACTTCCTTATCATTTGTCCGTGGTGTCTTGGCATTATTTTACTGTCTATATAAAATAAAAGATTTACACCATTCATATCTCCACGGTCTATATGGAGATATGTTGGCTACCTGGTCGGGGGTTAAGAGAATGGTTTGGTAAACGACTTGCCTCGTTCAGTGTATAGATCCTGCAAGGACCTGGGTCAAGCATAGTAGGACCTCCTTCAATACCCACTGGTATTGGATGGCGGGGGTTCGAATTTCTTGATCCCCTCATATGTAAACTACTATTAATATATTAACCCGACTACTTAGGATTGTATCCCTGCTGACTCAAACTACTTAGCCGAGGGTAACGCCACCTTCAAAAGAGGGGCCTACCACATTACGCATTAATAACTTAATTAATTATCTTTCAATAATCCAACCCTTTAGGATTGTATCCTTGCTGACTCAAACTACTGGGTTGAGGGTAACGTCACCTTCAAAAGAGGGGCCTACTACAATAACTAAGATAATCTCTTAAAAAGTGCAAAAGTGCGGAAATAATCAAAGGTTACACTAAAGGCGAGTCGGATCCAAGTGATTCATCTTGTCTATCTGTTTTTATTTTATTTTTATTTTCAGCATTTTTAGTTTTTATTTTCATGTTTAAACCTTTTTTCTAAACTTTTGATTTGATTAGACGTTGAGGATAAACCGGTATTAAAAGCTCTTGTGTCCTTGGACGAACTCGGTATCTTACCAACGCTATACTACACTCACGATGGGTGCACTTGCCCATATGTGTGTTTAGTGTTAGTAGAATATCGTGTTTTATAAATTTAAAACTTGACTAAAGTGTTAAAAAGGGCTAAAAATATACATAAAAATATATTCACACTAACACGCATCAATTTACTACAAATTTTTATAAATTTTCAAGTTCATGAAGTAGTAATTTATGCATGATTTTGGTAAATTGGTAAGTGTTGATTGGTTTATTGTTGATTGTGTTGATTTATAAAAGAAAATGATATGCTTTGAAAGCATGGAAACCTCCATTTTTAAGGAGAAACTATGGCAAAATTTTTCTAAAAATTAAACACTTAGAAAAATATTTTTAAACAAATATTTACAAGTATATTTTAAACCAAGGATTTTCATATAAAATTTGCCATAATTTTTGTTACAAAAATTATAAATATTGGAGATTGGTTTTTGTAAATAAAAGTGACTAAATATGTATTTAGGAAGATATATATTTAGATGTCATCATGTGTGTGATTATTTTTATATTATGTGTATTAGTTATATTATTTTAGGACTTGAAATAATATAACTCACCAAAATACCAAGAAATTACAATCCAATAATATTACCAAAATTCAAAGAAATGAATATAAAATTTATACCCAAAATATTGGACAACCGAACAAGGAATATAACATACATAAATATTCCGGAAATAAATTCATAAGTATATTTTGGTAATTAGTAATCTGGACACCAAGAGAACAAAAATATGATTTTTACAATTATTACAAAATATATCATATTTTTTACAAGGAGAAAATATATTATTTTTGGGAGAAAATATATATTTTCTTGAATAAACATGAAATACATTATTTTGGGTGAAAAATGAGTTTATATATATTTTCCAAGTTAACTTGAAAATATATTATTTTTGAGACTTATATGAAATTTATAAATATTTTTGCCAAGGGAAAAATTATAAGTAATTTTCTGTGTAATATTTCTTAAAATATATATTTTGGGAATATATATTGATGTATTTTTATTAGAAATATTATTCCGGAAAAGTTAATACAAAAATTAAGTATAAGATACTTAATAAACACAAAAAATACGTATTCTCGTACGTATAAATATACACCGGAATACGCCATCGATACTTGGCAAAAATATACAAGTATTAGAATACAAGTATAAATACGCCCATCCTTGGGAAGTTATATATGTACAAATACATAAATTGTGTCAAGTTAGAATATATTATTTTAACTAATATTCCAAAAATTAAATAAATATAATTTAAGTTAAAATATTTATTATTTTAATAAATAATTATATAACTTGGAATAATATTAAGGACACAAAGAAATGTAACTCAAAGACACTAATTAATACTAAGTCAAGCCACGACCCGCTCGTCTAATAAACCGTAGTACGTTTGTAGGAAGACGTGTGAACGAGTATCAGCTGTAAGTTACGTCAGATTGAATTGAAGAACGCAAAACTGTGAGTTCATGTCCCCTTTTTCTTTAACTGTTTTTGTTTTATAACTTCGGGGGTGAAGTACATGTTACAAATTGATTACAAACGTTTATACATGGTATGGTTAGCTAAGGAATGTACTGCTTGATCATGTGAGTGGTGGGTATAACGCTTAAGACCATTAATCCTCGTAGTAGGATCAAAGGACATGAGTGATAGATCTATTTGGGTGTAGTGAGCCCCACCCATGTGGACCGGGGTTTGGCCCATGAGGTGACTATGTCTTTCAGCCGGAAGCCCGATGCAAAATTTGCTAGGTTTGAGCCTTCCTGCATCACGTCACACATATTAATGGCCTTGCAAACCATTATTGATCTGTTTCCTTATTTGCTTTCATACCAGGGTTTATAAATACATGCATACTTACTTATGATGATTACAGAGTTTATTCGAGCTCACACACTAAACACATGAACTCGCTCAACTTTTGTTGATGTTTTTAAACTACATGTATTTCAGGAAACTAAGTATGGATCTGGCGGGCGTTGAAGTTTTCAAGGGTTGTTTGGAATAATAGATGTCATCCGGTGTCTAAGGGTTTGGATTGCGTATCTTATCCTGGATGAGATACATAGCTCAAAGCCTATCTTTTATTATGTGTCTTTTGTGAAGTCCTTATGAAACTTAAAACCTGTTGGTGTTGTATTCTGAACGCGAAGTTTGTGTTTTGGGATTTAAAACAATGTTGCTTGTAATGTTTTAAAACTATCAATGGATGATCATCTTGGATTTTATCATATAGTTTGTTTGTTATGGTTGAATGCAATGATATTAAGCAAGTCACACATAATCACGCTTCCGCAAAAGTCAGGGTGTGACATCACTTATCCGATTGGGACAACAAACTAGGTCCGCGCGTGTCACAACCCCCGTCTCCTAATAAACCAGGAACGGGCGGTCGCGGCCAGTTTTAGTGGTATCGGTGTTTGTTAATTTGGCAATGGAAATTTCATCAGGGCCGTAGTTAGGAAATATGTTATCAGAGTTAAACACCAAAAATATTTAAAATAAAGAAATGGGATAAAACCCAAGTCTCTCTGATATTACATTTATAAGTAGGACAAAACTGATTTTTCATTTTGATACATTTATAGGGAATAACCCCAATTATTGAAAATAATTCTCCTTTTTAATTAGGTAATTTTTATTGCCACTTTTCTAAGCCTTCAGTACTCCAGCTGGATTTTGTTGGCTTCACACTAAGTTACCTGAAACACGTGTTTACAAAATTTTATCATCAGGAAATACTGGTGAGTGAATCCCAGTTTAATCAAAACAGGTTTTATCATTCGCAGTATTGAGGGCGTTCACGTAATTACATTTGTTTCCAGTTCATATCAATTACCACCCACGGTACTGTCGTCTCGACTTATGGTCATGTTACTCCTCGCAAGGTAGTAACAAATTTTGTATACAAAACCCCAAATATACCGACGATAATTGTATCATTACAAATACTCAATAACTATTTAGTATACTATTAATTAAGTGAGTTTTTGTAAAAACAGTTTGCAAAAAGGAGATTACTCACAAAAAGGTTTACAAAAGAGGATTACTCACATTGTTGTCTTAGGTTTTCCTTTAGAGTTTCCTGGCGATTATCTATTAAATACACAAATGCACATGTGTTAGTATAATAACCCAATATTTATATTAGTAATACCCTCCCCGAGACGGTATTCCAACGACCACGTCGGGCAGAAGCTCGACAGCCATTAAGGAGCCCCAGATCAATCGGGCAGCATATCCAATACGTAACTGGGGTTATAATACTTACAACGAGGCAGAACTTCGTTATTTAGGGGGTATAATACCCGAGAATTAGGCCTATACTATAGAATTTCGAGAGAGAAAGTTAATTGTGAACGAGTTTGAATGATCAACCCATGCCTTCTATATATAGGGTCTGATCTGAGGTTCGTCGCGCCCCGCGTAGATAGTAGCCAAAGGCTACGCGGCCTGCGAGAGATGGTTGGGCGGCGGCGGTGTTGCTGAGTCACCCGGGTTCTGACGCGTGTCCTGCCATGTGGCGGCTCCTGGGCTGCGCCACTTATCTTCTCGCTCGCGGCCCGCGTAAGATGAAGACCAAGTCTTCGCGGCCCGCGAGAGACTAAAAAACTTATTTTTATTTTATTTTTAATTATATAAGGTATTCGGGGTCCGGTTTTCGCATACGGTGTGTATTTTAAGAAGTATAGGGACATTTTAAAATATATTAGGGGTGTCGTAAGTATTTTAGGAGGGTTGTTATAGCGCGTTGCCCGCACGAACGTAGGTTTGTCCTTGTTAACCGGGGTGGCAAGGTAGGTGATGGTCTCTCGCGGCCAAGCCCGGTGCGAGATTTGGGACCATACCCCTTCATTTATTATACGGGGTTATGTGATCAACCTGGTAAGACAATGGTTTTTAACACTTCACACCTCATTAATAGTTTCTACTATAATGAACTTTTCATAAATCTATAATTAAAAGACTTTATAAAAGTAGTAGGAGAATTCTGATCCTAATTGGTTATTCTTTCTTATATTTGATTTCTAATTAAAAGAAGCTCTGAATCATAGGGGTTTGATAAACTACAGAGTTACTTAGAACTGAATAGTTAGGTGTGTCTGTAGCTTTAGTATTCAGGGTTATGTGATCAACCTGGTAGGACAATGGTTTTTTAACACTTCACACCTCATTAATAGTTTCTACTATAACGAGCTTTTCACAAGTCTATAACTAAAAGACTTTATAAAAGTATTAGAAGTATTCTGATCCTAATTGGTTATTCCTTCTTATATTTGATTTCTAATTAAAAGAAGCTCTAAATAATAGGGGACTGATAAACTACTTAGTTACTTAAAACTTGATAGTTAAGTGTGTCTATAGCTTTAGTATTCGGGGTAATGTGATCAACCTGGTAGGACAATGGTTTTTTAACACTTCACACCTCATTAATAGTTTCTACTATAATGAGCTTTTCATAAATCTATAACTAAGAGCATTCTCATCCAGTCCATCATATGTAGTGTGTGGGGTTTTTAAAATGTAAAGAGTATAAAAAGTGGTTGTGAGTGGAGGAGAGAGAAAATATTACTGTTCATCTGTATATTTGGGGGGACACTGTTCACCCACTATAATTTTGTAATATATATTGAAAGTGGTTGTGAGTGAAAGAGAGAGAAAAATGTAATATATATTGAAAAGGAGAGAGAAAAAGTATTTGTTTTTAGTGAAAATATATTGATATAGGAGTTGTTTTTTAGTGAAATGTATGTTTATTTTTAGTGGATTGGATGTGAATGCTCTAAAAAACTTTATAAAAGCATTAGGAGGATTCTCATATAGTTGGTTATTCTTTATTATATTTGATTTCTAATTAAAACTTATTTTTAGTATTTCGTTTTTCATATTATTTCATAATTTCAAAGTTACATAGGTTAGATATTATTCACATGATTAAAGTAATAATTTTTGTGTTCTAGGATTGGTACTCGGTAATTTACCTAAACTATACTATATTCTGATATGTACGCTTGCTTGTTACGTGTGTAGTTGGTAGTCTTTGTTTTTTTTTTTTTTTTTTTTTTTTTTTTTTTTTACCTTAAAGCTCGTCTATGTTTTGTTTCAATTTATTTGTTACTATTTAAGCAAGTCAGTTAACCTCTTAACGAGAACCGAATTTTAGAGAATATTAAGTTTATAAAACATTAAAAGTTTATTTGCTTTTTTAAGATAACTAAAACATAAAGGATTTGAAAATGTTAAAAATAAAACATCAAATGAATCAAATATTGTATATAAAGAAATATTTTTTTGTAATCTATTATCCATTGTTGTAACTTTTCATTTTGGATTATTGTATGTTTCAATATTTAATTTCAGTTATTAACTTTTCTTATTTTCATCGTGTTATACAACCTGAAATTATATCTAAAAACAATATTGGTACTCTTACTTTTCTGTTGGCTGTATGTTTCGCAATGAACATGAAGTAACGTTCTAACTCTTCCTTTTTACAAGTATTGTATCTATAATTATTAGTCTCGATGCATGCAAATTAACTTATCATTACTCTTTTTATTTCAATTTGGTGATATGAATGTATAAATATGTTTTTAATTTATTGAATTTCTTATCTACACAATTTTTAGATTCACTCGTATATTACACAGATACTAACCATAGTATTATGTTGTATAAATGATTTTACATCGCAAAACATTTAACATTGTCTTTAAAATACCAACCAACATACTTTTATAATTATACTAGGTTAGAACCCCGTGTATTACACGGGTTGAATAAATGTAATTTTATATATTAAATATTAAAAAAAATTATATCTTTATGAACCTCGTATATTGTACGGGTTAAATAAATGTAATTTATATATCAAATATAAAAAATAGTTATATCTTTAAAAACCATGTGTATTACACAGATTAAATAAATGTAATTTTATAAACTAAATACTAAAAACGTCGTATCTTTAAAAAACCCGTATATAATCGGGTTGAATAAATCTACCAAATAATAACAATATTACATCCTTAAAAACGCCGTATGTTACACGTGTTGAATAGATCTAAAAAAGAGTTATATCTTTAAAAACCATGTGTATTACACATATTAAATAAATGTATTTTTGTATATTAAATACTAAAAACGTCGTATCTTTAAAAAACCCGTGTATAGTCGGGTTGAAAAATCTACCAAATAATAAAAAAAAAATTGTATCCTTAAAAACCATGTATATTACACGTGTTGAATAAATCTAATTTTACATAGCAAATGATAAAAAATTATATCTTTAAAAACTTCGTGTATTACACGTATTATATAAATGTAACATTGTATAGTAAAAAATAAAAAAAAAATTATATTTTTAAAACCGCGTTTTACACGAGTTGAATAAATATAATTTTATATACCAATTAATAAAAAAGTTATATTTTTAATAAATTAGGATAACATTTAATAATAATTTATTATTTATATATTTAATATAAGATAAGTAGGAAAGAGAAGTATTTATTTTAAAAATATATTAAATTAACAATTTAGATTTGAGAATAATATTTTATTAAAGCATTATAAGATTTAATATTAATTTATTATTTATTTATTTAGTTAATATAAAATAAGTATATTTTAAGGATACCTTCTATGAATGACACATGTCCAAAATTTGGTGTCTTTTATTATAGTAGATAGATTTGAAATTAAAATTTTTACTTATTCCCTATTGAGCTTATGCAATAATACATATATATATTTTTTTATCCTGCATAAAATAACAACGCATTTTAGTGATTTTCTTTTAATAAAAAGTTACTAAATAAATTATCTTTTACCTGGTGTAAAATTTATACTCCCAAAAATAAGAATCGATTAAAAAAATCCTGCTTTAAAGATATATTTTATATTTTTTATACTTAAAACTAACAATATTTTAAATATGTATCGATTTTAGTGATGTATTTTTCAATGGAAATATGTCACATAAAATAAAATAATCTTCTTTTGTTTACTATTAAAACCATTCAAACTTTTTTAAACATAAAATCACTTAAGTATTAAGAAATTTTTATAATTATATGTCATTGACCAAACTGAATAAATATGAAATTTGATTACTATTTAATAATTATTTTTTCTAACCGAATAAATATGAAACTTGATTACTATTTAATAATTGTTTTTTTCAAGATTAACTAAAGGTAGTTAACCTTGAAATAAACATCACTAACCAATAAATAAGTTTTATAATTAATTTTATTTAAGATTTCCAATTCAAATATTTACGAAAAAGTTCACATTAAATACTCAAACCTAACTTATTATACTAGTCAAAGAAAAACTATTCTAAAATCTAACTTAACCATAACAAAAAAAAAATATGTTTTTATTATTTTATATAAAATTTGACTCTAAATTTAACCAATTGCCTTTGCCATAGATTAATCAAACTAATCTTAAAAATGACTCTAAATCTAATATTTATTCATGGGTCAAATAAATACTAATAAGTATTTATAATCAACTAATCTTGTTAAAATGGCAACTAGAGGGTTGGTGAAACTTTACAGAGAAAAAAACCTTTGTAAATCGCATATACTGATTTGAGTGATTGACTGTTAGTGGTGAGAGGGAATACAACACTTCAGATCACCTCTCTGTTTCCAGTCTCCACAAATCTCAGTAAGTTTCAACTATCTTTTAACCCTAACAATAATTAGATCTTCAATCAAACATGTTTCAAACCCATAAATTCAACCTTTTTCTTTTGTTTTATGCTGTTTTAAACATACCCTTTTCAGTTTGTTCATGTTTGACCAATATATTTTTCTGGGTTTTTGTTCTTTTGAATGATTAGTTTGGTGAACAAAAGTTAGGGCTTTTTGTAATCTTTTTCAATCTTTATTAGTCTTTATTAATCTTTATCAAATACCCGTTTCAAATTAGGTGTTGGTTGATGAGATTTTTGAATTTATAGATTGTATATGTTAGTTTGGTTGGTTGGTTATTGTTACAGGGTGTGTGTGTGTGTGTGTGTGAAGGGATGCTAATTGCCAGCTCAGAATGTGATGAGAAATGAGGGTTAGGGTTGTTAAAGTTTGGGATAGATGGGGTGTGTGTTTGGAAGAGAGAATTCGTCTTCTGGGCCACCGAGTTCCGAGATTGTAGCGGATAAGAAACAAGAGAGAAACAGGGATCCGAACGGTCAATCGGGGAGGGCGGAGAAAGAATCGACTGTGAATCCTGATGGCGGAGATAATGGTGAACAGGTGGCGCAAAATGGGGTGGTGCAGAAAAAGGAAAAAGATGGGAATGTGAGGCCGAGAGGTGAGAGAAGGCGGTCGAAACCGAACCCGAGACTGAGTAATCCGATGAAGAACTTGCATGGTGAACAGGTGGCTGCTGGGTGGCCTGCTTGGCTGTCGGCGGTTGCTGGTGAGGCGATCAACGGGTGGATTCCTCGCAGGGCTGATACGTTTGAGAAAATTGATAAGGTAAGTCAAAGGATCTATTTTTAATTATTTTTTACACTTATATTACTGTTAGAACAATTTTTTGAATCATAGTTTCGTGTAAGCATGATCTTATGGATGTGTGACTACAAAATTTGGGTGTGTATATGGATCTTTTTGTTTGGGAGTGCATACATGATGTACAATTGTTAGAATCATATAGTCAGTTGTGTACTTGTGTTAAAACATGCTGGAAGTATATGTACAGATGTTCTTTTGCAATATAAAGCAGTGTTGTAAGAGTTGCTAGGCGTTGGTCGGCCGTTGGGGTACGGACTAGCGATTAATCGGGAATAGGAATTAATCGGATTGGGAGTTTTATATGTAACCTTCAGATTTATATATATACGCAGACATTTTTGTGTAATTTTTTTAGCAAGACAATTTTTAACCCCTCATTGGCTCATTTTGTTAAGTAGACAAGATTAATCACTGATATTTACAAGGTTTGACCGGAACTTGGCCGGAATTTGTCCAGAACCGCCGATTTTTGGCTGATTAGGACTGCTTGGGGCCGTCGTGGACCGTCTAGCGATTAATTGGCCGATTAGAGGAAAATTACTCAGTGAACCTCTGACTAGCGATTAATCGGATGCTAGTCAGGATTTTTACAACCATGATTTAGAGTTTTAATAATCAAATAATATGTTTGGCACATTTTGATTATCTAAGCAAATCAATAGATAAAGTGACCAAAAAGGCCTTTATTTCACCTCTGAATAATCAGATAATTAGAATTTAGAAGCGGAATTTGTTTATGAAGACATAAACACTGATCATAACAACTTGAAATCAGATAATCAGTTCCAAAACATAAATACATGCATATTCAACTATTTTACTTCTTTTCTTTATAGTCGATCATGTCAGTTTTGTCAAAAAAAAAAAAAAACTAGATTTATTATATTTAGCATCTTACTCTTATAAATCGCAAAAGGCAATGTGTACTGATGATGCTATACGTATATTGTAATACTGTGATTAGATTGGGCAAGGCACATACAGTAATGTGTACAAAGCTAAAGACACTATGACGGGAAAAATAGTTGCATTGAAAAAGGTCCGGTTTGACAATTTGGAGCCCGAAAGTGTAAAATTCATGGCCAGAGAGATTTTGATATTACGTCGTTTAGACCATCCGAATGTTGTAAAATTGGAAGGATTAGTTACATCAAGAATGTCTTGTAGTTTGTATCTCGTTTTTGAATACATGGAGCATGATTTGGCCGGGCTCGCTGCTAGTCCTACGATCAAGTTCACAGAACCTCAGGTTAGGTTATAATAATTTTTTCCCTCAAGTTATATAAAAGAGTAAAATGCCATTTTCGTTCCTGAGGTTTGGCTAGTTTTGCGACTTTCGTCCAAAGGTTTGTTTTTCCGCATCTGGATCCAAAAAGTTTGAAATCTTGCCATTTTTGTCCGGCTCGTTAACTCCATTCACATTTCTTTTTTAAGTTGGGGTATTTTTATCTTTTTTGTTAACTTAAAGGGCAATTCGGTCTTTTTTAGAGGTATTCGGTTTTTTTTAAATAAAGTGAAAAAGACTGAATTGCTCTTTAAGTTAGCATAACAGATGGAAGTTCGTTAGACTTAACGGAGAAAAATGGACGGAGTTAACTAGCCGGATGAAAATGGCAAGATTTCAAACCTTTTGGATCCAGATGCGGAAAAGCAAACCTTTTGGATGAAAGTCGCAAAATTGACGTAACCTCCAGGACGCAAATGGCATTTTACTCTATATAAAATATTATTTCTTTTTTTTTTTAGGTCAAGTGTTACATGCATCAACTGTTATCCGGGCTTGAACATTGTCACAACCGTCACGTGTTACATCGCGATATAAAAGGGTCCAATCTTTTACTTGATAATGGAGGGGGTTTGAAGATCGCTGATTTCGGTTTGGCATCGTTTTTTGATCCTAATCATAAGCAGCCTATGACTAGCCGGGTTGTTACGTTATGGTATAGACCACCCGAGCTGCTTCTCGGGGCCACTGATTACGGTGTAGGTATAGACTTATGGAGTGCAGGGTGCATTTTAGCAGAGTTATTAGCTGGAAAGCCTATCATGCCTGGTCGTACAGAGGTAATTTATAATCTCTTTTATATCTAAAAAAGATTATTACCATAAAAACTAACTTACGAACATACGTGCTCATTCTACACGAAAAAGTCCCTCGATCCAGTTTTGCTACGTTAATATCACTAAATTTGTTTGGAATACACACACTTGTAATTTAAAAAAGAAAAACTTTTACCCCTTAAATGGGTCAAGATTTGATGAAGTGACGTTCAAAGTTGTAAAAGACGTTGACGTGGATAAAATTTTAAAAATCTTGACCCATTTAAGGGTAAACGGTTATTTTCCTAATTTTTTTTTCACGAGTACATTTTTTAAGAGTAAAGTGCATGGATGGTCTCTGTGGTTTACCAAAATTTTGGATTTGGTCCCTAGCCTTCCAAAAGTACACAGATGGTCCCTATGGTTTGCACTTTGTAATGCATTTAGTCCCTAGCCAACAAATCTAAAAGATTTAGCATGTCCAAGTTAGGGACTAAATGCGTTACAAAGTGCAAACCACAGGGAGCATCCATGTACTTTTGGAAAAATCTGGGGACTAAATGCGTTACAAAGTGTAAACCACAAGGACCATCTGTGTACTTTTGCAAACCTAATCCAAAATTTTGGTAAACCACAGGGACCATCCGTGCAATTTACTCTTTTTTTAAAGATGTCAAAAGATTTTAATATATCAAAATTAGGCTGAGGGGCTTTTTTGTAAAAAAGATCAAGTATTTTAATTTTCTATGATGTTAACCCTTCAAAAAATGGATTTGTGAGTTCTTTTTATTGATTATTTATACAATCAGGTAGAGCAGCTTCACAAGATTTTCAAGCTATGTGGTTCGCCTTCCGAAGAATATTGGAAAAAGTCAAAATTGCCACACGCAACCATATTTAAGCCCCAACAGTCATATAAACGTTGTATAGCAGAAACATTTAAAAATTTCCCGCCATCGTCATTACCACTGATCGATACCCTTCTTGCAATTGATCCTGCAGAACGTCAAACTGCAACAGCTGCTTTAAGAAGCGAAGTAAGCATTGCAAACTTATTCGATTATTATGGATTTAAATTTTTTAAATAAGATTAAAAAAATGTTGTTTATTGTTATGTAGTTTTTTACGACAAAACCTTATGCATGTGACCCGTCAAGCCTTCCAAAATATCCACCTACTAAGGAGATGGATGCCAAACTTCGCGATGAAGAAGCTAGAAGGTAATACAAAAACATTCACCAAGCCAAAATAAACAAACAAATAAATAATCAATTATTAAGTTTATTTAACTTGTTTATAAAATAAATGTGAATATATCTATTGGTAGATTAAGGGCAGCTGGTAAAAACAATGCTGATGGAGTGAAGAAGACTCGCACGCGTGAAAGACCTGCACGCGCTATGCCTGCTCCTGAAGCCAATGCCGAGCTACAAGTAAACATCGATGTATGCCAAACAACTACTCGTTTTTTTTTTTATAAAATTTTATTTCCTGTTACCATCTTTGCTTGTCGGCACCACTTTTCCACACTTACTCCCACCACCATAGTTGTTAATAGCGCTAGCGGGCGCTATAGTGAAGCGCTCATGTGTCGCTATTTGATTTTGGCGCCTCCATAGCGGGTAAATAGCGGGATTTTATGTTTTCTCTTTTTGTTTTAATCATAGTTATTAACAGCGAGCGCTTTTTGCGCCTAGGCGAGATTTTAGGGCGAAGCGCATTTAATGCGCTTCTGTTACCAAGGTATTAAAGCGATTAGCAAGGCAGTTGATATTAATTAGGGTTTTTGTTATTTAATGATAAATGCTTCGTATTTTTTTCTTTATGAGGCCTCAACATAAACAAACTTAATGATACTTTTTAATGCGCAATTAATACTAATTAAGGTCTTTTTTTAATGACAAATTCTTGCAGTTAATACTAATTAAGGTCTTTTTTTAATGACAAATTCTTCATATTCTCCTCTGAACAAAAATTTATTATATGCCATTAAGATTTAAATTAATATGTAGAAATCTTTTGTAGTTTTATAAAATAAAAAAATGTCTATTTAGTACTACTTTTCTACACTAATACGCTACTCTTTTAGAATTTTTGGTACTAATTAGATGATAATGAACATTTCGGTTTTAAGTATTTTGTTCTCTGTGACTTTTTAAGTGCTAGTATGAACATTATTGTTTTGGTTTTGAGTACTTTATTCCCTTCATGAACTTTTTAATTTTTTTATTTAAGTGCGCTTTTTTTTTCTCGAGCCCACGCTTTTTTGGCGCCTATCGCCTAGGCCCTAATCGGAGCCTATGCGCCTAGAGTGCGCTTCGCGCCTTTAATAACTATGGTTTTAATATAAATAGCGAGATTTTAGTGTTTTTTTTTGTTAAGACCACTCGTAGTGGGGCGTTATATTTTAAAAAAATTGAAAAAAAACGCCCCAAAACGCCCCCTCTCCCACTACACCCGGCGTTATAGGGCGTGTTTTTTGAAAAAAATTGATGTTAGCGTTTTAATTATAATGCTGAAAGTCCACTGCATGTGGCCACATGGTGGGGTCCAAGGTTTTGACTAGCCAATAAGAATCTAGGTTGCCTTTTTTTTTTATTTGTTTAATGCTTGGAAGGGGCATTATTTGGGCATTATTCCCACTACGCCACTTTTGCAATAACGCCCCATGCTGACTGGGATGACACGTGTCGGATAATGCCCCATGGTGGGGGCATTATTTTTATTCACCACTACACATGGTCTAACTATACATATAAAAAGCGTATTTGGATATAATATACATATAAATTTTTTCTAAAATTTTCTTCTAGTGTGTTGCTAAACATAAAATACCGTCCGTTATTTCATCGATATCACTACGTTGCATATAGGTAGTTCGTCGCTATCGTCCGATATTCGCTATTAACAACTATGCCCACCGCCACTAGTGAAATAGGGTTTCGGTCAAAATGGGCAACTTTTGGTGCAGGTTAAAATGGGCTGGGTTGAGTTGACCCGAAACCCTTTGTGTCCGTAGCATCTAAATTTCTTGTAAATGGTTGGTGCGTTAAATATGATTACACATATCATATAATTTCTATTACTATTTATTAAATGGATTTAGGAGGTTTTATGCATTGAGAATACTAGACTTTTAACCCGTTTAACCCGTTTATCTTTAACTAACTTCTTATCTACTATTATACGCACCTTTACATCTCATTTTCATACAAATCTGTTATGCTTTGCAGAGACGGCGGTTGATCACACACGCAAACGCAAAAAGCAAAAGCGAGAAATTTCCTCCACCTCACCAGGACGGGACACTGGGTTACCCATTGGGTTCCTCACATCACATGGATCCAACTTTTGACCCTCCCGATGTTCCGTTTAGTTCCAATTTTTCATACGCTAAACAACCAATCCAAACATGGTCTGGTCCATTGGCCGAGCCTGCACCTACCGGTCGTTCACGCAGAAAGAAACATAATGACTCGTCTTCAAAGAATCACTAGACTTGCGGTGTGGTAAAAAACCACTCGATACAAAATGCTGCAAATACTGCTCGACCAATGAGACGATGGGAGTAAGGTACGCGCTTTTTACACGTAGAATGCAGAGGTCGAGTATTTTGTTGTTTGTGTTTTTTGCGCAATTCTTATTCTACGCGATGGTGAGAACTGAGAAGCTCCTCTTTTGAGTAATGTAAATTGTTCATCTTTTTTTTTGTTTTTTTTTTTTTTTGCCTTTTTGTGTTGAAGTTGGTTAGGTCATAAACATATAACTATTGAACAACATTTTGACTATATTAATTCCAATGTATTTTTTCAATCTATTGTTGGCCTTTTGCATGTCAGCACCAGATGGTGTTGATGGTTTTTTTATTATTATTATTTTTTTTTTATGAATATGATTAGTTAAGATGACCAGAATTTGGTCAACACCATTTAACCTGTCAAGCAAACATGTGAGCATTTCTGGACTGTTTTACTGTTGTATTGAAGTATTTAAGGGTTGTTAAAGGTAGTTAGTTTTAATTTCATCATCATCAACTAACTTACCTACCAATTAAATAGCTCGTCGAAACGTCGACTAAGTTGCTTATCAAGCAACCAAATTTCATTTTTTGTTGTCGAAGAGAGCACGTCTTATGATGAAGAATTGAGATGTTAGACAAGTTTGTCGAGACGTCGACTAACTTGCTTACCCGGTACCAAATGCTCATCCCTATTAGCCCATGACTTATTGGTTTAGTGGTATGGTGTCACCCTTACAAATGTGAGGTTGTGTGTTCAAATCCTTGCAAGTGCAAGATAAAGATGAAATTAAGGTGTTAAAAATATATTGCAGACCTGAGATATTTGGGTATTAGCTCCTTCCGGTGTGGTTTCTAGTGAACTCCTAATTACGCATTAGAAGTCTTCTTAGTAACCCCCATACACGACCTTAGCAGAAGGAGTTCACATTGGGGATCCCTAAGGCAGGGCAAGAGTTTAATGAGGTCAATCGCCCCCGAGGCCCGTCGCCCTGCCAACTCCCCAATAAAGCTAGGATCACGGCTAACAACTCCACCAAGGAGCTTAACCCCCCTGTCTAGTCTACCAATCCCTCTCGGGATGTTATGAATGAGGTAGGGATCAACCAAACTTTAACAAACAAGGAAATATAAAACGTGCAGGAAATATAAAACGTGCAATTCTTCCTTCCGAGCCAACAAAACAAATCCAAATCGTCGCCAAATTTTTTCCGCAAAACTGATTTAAGTGCCGCCGATTTTTTCACAAAACCGATTACTCCGAGACCTGCTGTGAAAAACCAATCCAGGCAGGGCCCGCTTGGTTCCGCTTTCCCTGAACAACCCTTTGTAACACGCTAATTGAAAACGAGTTGTTTTCGACTTGCCGTCGTACGAACAACCTACTCGCTGTCCGCCATCGTAACAGTACACGCACGCCATATCTCCGACGAACCAGTACCGCCGACCTCGACCTGACCTTACTGATTGCTGACCCATTAGACTTCTTAGTCGCCAATTAAGAACCCGAGTACCCGTTTGATATCGACTATTGAACTTGGCTCTGAAACCAATTGTTGGAAATCAGGCCTTTAAATAAACATGCAAACACGATACTTGAACCCTTTTCATTATTTATCAATGAGAGCACGCTAAGACTATAACCTTAACCCTCTATTTATACGAAACTTGTTCTAGTCCTAACTCGACTCAAACTCTATTTTAAATAATAAAATACTAGCTTAGAACCCCGTGTTATACACGAGTTGCTTAAATTTAATTTTATATAATAAGCAATATAGTTATATTTTTAAAATACCCCGTATATTGCATGAGTTAAATAAATATAACATAATCTATTAACACGCATGATCGTCAAGATATGTATTTAAATGATAAATTCGATGTACTATTTACTTATTAAATATTTAATTTGTTTTTTATTTATTATTATGTTAGAAACATGTGTATTACATGTGATAGAACCAATGAAATATTAAATGATTATTAATAAACAGAAAAAAATACAATAAATAGTAAATAAATAAGAGAGATTCATGAAGTTTGTGATATAATATAATTTTCTTATTTATGTATCCTATTAAATATTATATAATAATAGTATTAAAAAAATAATTTAACTAAATCTAATTTAAATGAGAATGAAAATTTGATAAAAAGTTATTATCCTTATCTGAATTATATTTAGTTAAATATTGTTTAATAGGAAAAAAATTGAAAAGTAAGATAAGGAGATTACTAATTCAAAGTTTGATAAAAATGTTATTATCCTTATCTAAATTATATTTAGTTAAACTATCGTTTAATAGGAAAAAGAAATTGAAAACTAAAATATCGAGGCACCATAGATTGACACGTGTCAAAAAAGATTTTTATTTATAAGTATAGAAAGATTAACTAGCTAAACCTATTATTTTGAAGTCCTAATCTAACTCAAACTCTATTTTAAATAATAAAATATTAACTAGAAAAACCTATTATTTTGGACATAATTATCACCTATAATTAAATCTATCGATAATCAAATGAATATGAAATTATGGCTAACTCTCACAATATTATTAGATCAAAAAATTACACAAAAACTTGATTCTTACAAATCCCTACCCATTACACGGTATATATAGCTAACTTAGCACATTAGACTATAACTAGGATTCCTATTAATTAATGGAATATTGGATTTTAATAATCCAAACTATTCGTCGTTGGCCGCCAACATTCCTAACTACAAAAATAACCACTGCCCAACCATTGGTGGCCAATATGTCAATAGTTGGGACTATCAGTGGTTATTTTTGAAGTTGAGACTATTGACGGCCAACGAGGAATAGTTGGGATTATTAAAAGACTAAATTACAGAAATCAACCTTTATGTTATACTCAAACTACACTTTGTACCTTTCACTATGAAATTGACAAAAATCAACCTTTATGTTCATATTTTGCTACAAAGTATAACCTTTAACACAAACGATGTTAGTTTTCTTGGTTAACTGCCCTCACATGCATTGCATGTGAGGGTATTACTGTGGTTTCCCATTTCCCTTGTGTATTTTATATTAATTATTAATGTTTATATAACTCACCTTACCTACCCCCAGCCCAACCCACCACACTCTCATCTCTCTCTAAACTCTGCAACCAAGCACAAACAAAAATCACTCAAACAAAAATCACTGATTAAAATTCAATTACAAATTAAGCACAAACAAAAAATTCAATCGACTTGAAAGCTAAAATAACTTCAAAAATCACTTATTACATTACAAAAGTGCTCAAAATCACATGAATTATGTATCAGTATATAAACATTAATATTCAGTTACAAATTAAGCACAAACAAAACCTAAAATTACTTCAAAAATAACAAGCAAAAATCACTGATTACACCACAAAATTGTCACACCCCGCCGAAGGCGGAAACGCAAGGTGCGACCATGAAAGGATTTCAAGCATACGATAAGCAAACAACTAATATGATTAAGCATCAACGATACCGAAGTTTAAAGTTTACAAACCATAGCAATATATTTAGTTTACACAACTTCCAGTTTCAAAAACACATACGACCAAAAGTTATATTGTTTATAAAGTTCCTAGGATTTGTCAAGTATATTTCCGATACGATGAAATATACAAGGCAAAACCCCCAAAAGGTATCGTCCATGATGCATGCAACTTCTTAAAGCCACGAACCAAATTTCACTTACCTGAAAATCATGCTTAAAAATGTCAACATAATGCTGGTGAGTTCACAGGTTTAAATGACACAAATGAAACTTAAACTCATTTGATAAAAATTTAGTATGCGTAGTTAATGAAATCACGAAAGTCGAATCATGGTCTTGCAAAAACCGTGATACATGTGCCGACATAAGCCCGTAACCAAACCATAACGATGATGCCTCGCCACATCGTGCACCATGACGATGTCTAAGAATATTTGGACACAATTGCACTCCCACAGGGTCACGACCGACCAGGAGCGGGGCTCGTTAAACCCAATAGATCTATTCGACTGTTCCGCGGTCATTACCACGACTAATGGTTACTAAAGAAACAATAACACGAGGACTTCCGAACTCTAAAACCAACCAACTTATGCGCACAAAATAGACAAAATGGATTTCATTCCCACTACCATACCCCGTAACCAAGCATGACTTTCCCCCGATTAAATAAACATTTAAATAAGTAAAAGGGCCCGTGAAGACTCACAAATTGCGTTCCGTGCGTATGCTAGCAAGACCAAATGTCCAAAATAATTCCCGACCTACACGTGTCCTAATTCAATAAGACACTAGGTCTAAATATGTGTCTACTCGACAAGTCGTTCACCAAACTTGTTTAGACAAAATGAGATGTTAACCTTTTATTTAAAATGTTTAATTCTTACGACGCGTTGGTGGGTGGTTATCCGAGAATTCCCAAGTATTTATATATATTACAAGAAATATATATATTTCACACATTGTCACACAATGTCGAGACCTAGTCCCGAGCTACAAATTCAAACCAGTAAATATATATTTTACAACTAAATATCATATTTATTCACATGGTTTGACGACCACAAAATCCGTATGTCGAACTCGACCAAAAATGTGCATATATATTTATTATTAAAATAAATATACGCTCCGATTACGATAAATAGTCAGAAAATAATGTCTTTAGTATTAATTATATATTTATCGAAAACTCGTTCGTTGACACGAACATTTTGCTCACATACTGTATACACTTATTCACATACATGCGTACACTTATATACGACAAGCACTTAACCATGTAAACACGTTTCATCATTAACATGATAACCCGTAACTATAAAAAAAAATAATCCATCAAAAGTCACAAAGTTTCACGGATCGCACTTATACGACTTGTTGACCCTTTGCGGAGAATATGTTCCAAATTATTTTACGATTCAAAAATATATATTTTGTATTTTTAAATGCTTGTAGGCAAGAATGTATATAGTTTTGGCAACAACATCAAGATTTGGCCGTTTATACTTTCAAACTCGATTTTTGTAGGAATGATATACTTTGTACTAAAATACTTGTATATTTTGAAAAGGCCAAATTAATATAAAGCGACAATTTTTACTAAAAATCTCCAAAGTCTCGATTTTAAATATCATAAGACCCTTGACATACCGAATCATTATTTTACATATAACAATCCATATGATATTAAATATGTAACATCAACTGTTAACATATACTTTGCCCTTTTTAAACCATATTATGTCAAATTCTACCATTAACATAATATACACTTTAATAAACCAAATTCACCACTTTCCTCTTATTAAGTTATTTTTAACTCCTAAAAGAATACTTAATCAGGTTATATCATACAATAACTCATTTTTAATATCTTCCAAATCTTAACATATGAGATTCACCATTAAATATGTTAAACTATATTTTAACACACTAAGATTGATTTTAACACTTATATATACAAGTACCACTTTTAAGATCATCATACATCCCGCAAACTCTCTACATATATTTTACTTACATTTTAGACATAATCTCATATAACAACATCTTACACACCCATGACTTATAACTAACATCATGTTACATGCAAATATCTAAAAATCATTTTTTTATAACTAGTAAGAACATAAACACAAACACCATATATTTATACACTTGGAAAGCCTTCATTTCTTTTATCATCAACTTTACTTGTTTAACAAAATACTTTTTAACATCTCATTCGGTGACAACTTGCACAAATAGATATTAAATGGGTATATAAACAAGGTATAAATAAGATCCTTACCACTAGTCTAAAACTAGGAAAGATTACTTCTTGAAAGTAAATGTAGAAGCTTAGGTGTTGACAATAAACTCCAAGGTATTGCTCCAATCTTCCCAATCTCAACACTTGGTAGAATTCTAGTGTAGTTATGTGTGTAGTGGTAGTTAAAAAAAAATTGAGAGGAATGTGGGTGTCCAGCCGAAAGTTTAAGGGTGAAAATGAGTGAGCTTATTTTCTTAGTTTGAGTGTTATGAAGAGTTATACCTAACACATGTTACACCATACTTCTTTTGACAAAAATTTTACTAACATCAAATCATTAGGTAATAGGGAAATGGGGGAGATGGGTTGGACGTATGGCATGTGGGTGTAAATTGATTTGTTTTTTTTTTTTTTACTTGGTTGTACACTTGCAAGAATGGTATTTCTAGATATTTAGGTGCTTAGTCTAATTAGAATGTTTAGAGTTAGTTAAAACTCTAATCTAGTTTAATTATCATCAGACAATAATGATTAAACAATAGATTTTTTTTTTGTTTGGTGGAATGTATAGATGTTAGAACACGATTAAAATAACATTGACGCGATACATCAAATAACTATTCTATGATACTTTCTTATCCGAAACAAGTTTTATATATTACTTGTGCCAAACACATAATAATGCCATAAATTTTACAGTTCTAGGCATATTGGAACCGTGTCAGCATCTTTTATAATGTACCGGATAATCCACCAACGCTCGTTCTATTTTTTTTATTTACATACTCTTATCGCTACATGAAGCGATAAGATGATACCAAACGACATCAAATGCAAACCCATGCATTTACCCGGACATTGCTAGACTTTATGGACTCAATTAATAATATAATTAAGTCTAAATGCATAAAATTTAATTAATAAATAGTGATTAGATCGTACGGATTAACCTGAAATTTTGCCGGTTGTCACATTCTCCCCCCGTTAAAAGAATTTCGTCCCGAAATTCAAGCCGAGTCATCCTGAACAGGAGTCTTCTCAAACAGATGGGGGTACTTCATCTTCATTTGATCCTCGCGTTCCCAAGTAAATTCATGTCCCCGCTTGGAGTTCCAACGAACTTTAACCAATTTAATACGACTCCTCCTCAACTTTTGGACTTTCCAATCCGTAACCTCGACCGGTTCTTCAATAAAGTGGAGTTTGTCGTCGATGCAGATTTCATCTGCAGGAATGATAAGTGTCTCGTCGGCTAGACACTTCTTCAAGTTTGACACATGGAATGTGTCATGAACGCCACTAAGCTCATCGGGCAACTTTAGTCTGTACGCGACGGTACCAACCTTGTCTAAAACCTCAAACGGCCTGATATACCTCGGATTAAGCTTACCACGCTTACCGAACCTTGCAACACCCTTCCAAGGTGAGACTTTTAGCAAGACTTTATCTCCGACCTCGAAGGTTAAGGGTTTACGCCCAACGTCCGCGTAACTTTTCTGACGATCACGAGCCGCCTTGATACGGTCTCTGATCTGAAAAATCTTGTCCGTGGTTTCTTGAACCAATTCTGGACCAATCAACTGTTTCTCACCGACCTCCGCCCAACACAACAGGGACCGACACTTCCTTCCATACAAAGCCTCAAATGGAGCAGCTTTGATGCTCGTGTGATAACTATTATTATACGAGAACTCTACTAATGGTAAATGAGTATCCCAATTTCCACCGAAATCCATCACACATGCACGGAGCATGTCCTCCAGTGTTTGGATGGTCCTTTCACTTTGGCCATCCGTTTGAGGATGATAGGCCGTACTTAGATCTACGCGAGATCCGAATGCCTTTTGGAAGGAACGCCAAAACCTTGAAATAAAACGGCCATCTCTGTCAGAGATTATAGAAACAGGTACCCCATGACGTGCCACTACTTCCTTGATATACAATTCCGCTAACGTTTTCATACTGTCCTTCTCGCGGATAGGTAGAAAGTGTGCGGACTTTGTCAAACGATCCACGATTACCCAAATCATGTCATTACCCTTAGATGTTCTAGGTAACTTTGAAATGAAATCCATAGAAATTTGTTCCCATTTCCATATCGGGATTTCAGGTTGTTGTAACAAGCCAGATGGCTTCTGATATTCGGCCTTAACTTTAGAACAAGTCAAACACTTTCCCACGTAGGTCGCAATATCGCCTTTAAGATTGGGCCACCAATAAAATTCCTTCAAATCATGATACATCTTATCAGCACCTGGATGAATCGAATACTTCGACTTATGAGCTTCATCTAAAACTATATTACGTAACCCGCCAAACAATGGAACCCAAACACGACCCATGAAGTACAACATTTCATCTTCCTTAGGTTCCAATTGTTGTTCCATGCCGCGCAAAGATTCTTCCTTAATAAACTCCGGTTTAAGAGCTTCACGTTGTGCGTCACGAATTTGAGTGGTGAGGCTCGTTTGGATTGTTAATCCTAACGCACGAACACGTAAAGTCTTAACCCTTTCTTTCCGACTCAAGGCGTCCGCAACAACGTTGGCCTTGCCCGGGTGATACTTTATCTCACAATCATAGTCGTTCAACAACTCCACCCAGCGACGTTGGCGCATATTTAATTCTTTTTTATCAAATATATGTTGAAGACTTTTATGATCCGTGAAAATGGTACACCGTGTACCGTAGAGATAATGTCGCCAAATCTTCAAAGCGAACACCACCGCACCCAATTCCAAATCATGGGTGGTGTAGTTCTTCTCATGGACCTTTAACTGACGCGATGCATAAGCGATGACTTTGTCTCGTTGCATCAACACACAACCTAGACCTTGATGCGAGGCATCACAATAAACCACAAAATGATCTGTACCATCGGGTAGAGACAAAATTGGAGCACCGCAAAGTTTCTCTTTAAGTAACTGGAACGCTGATTCTTGTTTATCTCCCCAGTCAAACTTTTTATCCTTTTGGGTCAAGGCGGTTAAAGGCTGTGCTATCTTTGAAAAATTCTCAATGAATCGTCGATAGTACCCCGCCAATCCTAGAAACTGGCGTATTTCAGTTGGAGACTTTGGTGCTTCCCAGTTCTTTATAGCCTCTATCTTGGACGGATCGACATGAATCCCTTTCTCGTTTACTACATGACCGAGAAACTGTACCTCGCGAATCCAAAATTCGCATTTCGAAAACTTTGCGTATAGTTTCTCGTTCTTCAGCAATTCGAGAATAAGCCTTAAATGTTGCTCATGCTCTTCCTTTGACCGCGAATATATTAATATATCATCAATAAAAACAATCACAAATTTGTCCAAGTAAGGTTTGCACACGCGATTCATTAAATCCATAAATACGGCCGGTGCGTTAGTCAAGCCGAAAGGCATGACAAGAAACTCATAATGACCGTAACGGGTTCTAAACGCCGTCTTGGGAATACTCTCCTCTTGAACTCGCAACTGATGATAGCCTGAACGCAAATCAATCTTCGAATAGAAACTAGAACCTTGAAGTTGATCAAACAAGTCATCGATCCTTGGTAAAGGGTACCTATTCTTGATAGTGAGCTTGTTCAACTCCCGGTAATCTATACACATACGGAAGGTTCCGTCTTTCTTTTTCACGAACAAGACCGGAGCTCCCCAAGGCGAGAAACTCGGTCGGATGAAACCTTTGTCTAGCAATTCTTGAAGTTGGTTAGATAATTCCTGCAACTCTGACGGAGCTAAACGGTAAGGCGATTTAGCTACAGGGGCAGCTCCTGGGACCAAGTCGATGCGAAACTCGACTTGCCTTTGTGGGGGCAATCCTGGCAAGTCTTCAGGAAAGACTTCAGGGAATTCCCTCACAACAGGAATATCCTCAAGTTTAGGCTCCTCTGTCTTCTTATCAACTACGTGCGCCAAGAATGCGAAGCAACCCTTCCGTAGACATTTTTGGGCCTTCATGCAAGTAATAATTCGCAATGGGGTTCCACGTCTTTCTCCATGGACAGAAAGCGTCTCACCATCGGATAGAGGAATACGAATTATCTTTTCATGACAAATCACTTCGGCATGGTTTTTCGACAACCAATCCATGCCGACTACGACATCGAAGCTACCCAGTTGGACCGGTAGAAGATCTATACTAAATTCTTGATTGCACAAGACCAACGTGCAACCCTTAACAACCTCACATGACTTAACCAACTTTCCATTGGCCAATTCAATAGAGTAGGGTATATCTAGCTTGCTTGACTCTAAATTCAACATACGTTTAAAGTCGGTAGATACGAAGCTAAGGTCGGCACCAGTATCAAAAAGAATTGAAGCATAATGATTATTGAGAAGAAACGTACCCGTAACTACGTTCGGGTCCTGACGAGCATCCTTAGCTCCAATCACGAAGGCTCGACCCTTAGCTGGGTTCAACTTAGGACATTGCCGCTTGAAATGATCCTCGGCACCGCACTCGTAGCATCCTTTGTCCTTCTTTGGTAACACCACCCTACAAGTTTCTATTTTGTGTCCCACCTTTCCACACCTTTTACATTTGGCACTTTCACAAGTGCCCACATGATGGTAGTTACATTTGTTGCACTTGGGTAGAGGACCCGTATACTTTCTTGGACCAGAGCTTGTTGCATTCGCAGTAGCAGAGAAAGCTTTCACATCTTGAGTTTTTGCAGTTTGGTTTGTAGCGTTGTTACCCTTCTTGAAGTTAGACCATTTCCGCTTACCCGAACTCTTTGATTCATCGACTGAATCCTTCTTGTCACTTCCCTTCCTAGTTAGGGTCTCCATGCGCACCGCATCTTCAGTTAAACTAACAGCTAGGCTCACTGCACTTCGAATTGTAGCAGGGTGAGACGAGGTAACCATGCTACGGATTTCAGGTGCCAAACCCCATATATATCGTTCGATTCTCTTGAACTCCGGTGTCACAAGGTAGGGAACTACCCTGGACAAATCATGGAACCGTTGCGTATACCCCGCAACATCAGCGCCGATCATAGTTAGATTCCAAAATTCTGTCTCTAGTCTTTGGATTTCAGCTCTCGAGCAGTACTCTTCTCGCATCAATTCCCGAAGTCCTTCCCATGTCATCCCATAAGCGGCCTCATCACCTAATGTTTGAACCTGAAGGTTCCACCAAGTCAACGCCTCATCCAGAAAGAGGCAAGTAACATACATCACCGTTTGTTCCGGGGTACATTTGCTGATACGGATCACCGATTCCGTCTTCTCCACCCAACGTACAAACCCAACGGCTCCCTCGGTACCATTGAAGTTTAGAGGCTTGCAGTCGAGGAATGCCTTATAAGTGCACCCTGGAATGGTAGTACCTCCTGAATTATCAAGATATAATTATTATAAGAATAACATAATCAAGAAAATCCATAGTTGCCATGCAAAACCAACTATTACCAATCACAATGTTCCCACCCGTTCCTGATCCTCCAGGTCCAGAACCTCCGGAGCCTCCAGTACCGCCGCTGGAATCGACACGGTTTGCTTCATACTGTGCAATGGCGGTAGCAATGCGCTGTTCCAACAAAGCTTCCAACTCTGCCTCCGTGGTGGGAAGTTGGTAATTCGGTTGTTTACGAGTATTTCTTCGTTTCGGAGCCATGGTATTCTGATGTAAAATATCAAAAGAATTTTAGACATATATTTCAACAAATATTGCCAACCATGTACGAATATAAGAATACAACCGTTCTTAATAACCATATGATGACATTGACAAGTATCACTAACAATCATGAGTGCACGAGTAATAAAAATTATATGATTAATCACCATCATAACAATTGCAGTGTCATACAAGTACCACACCATAACAACCACAACATCATAATAATCATGAAAAGAACAAAATACAACGCATCAAAATAAAATACCATAATTTACATATCATTCAAACTTGTTACATTGTTTCGTGAAGGATCCAAAAGAGCTCAAGGCTACATCACCTTGGCTTACAAGTTTAGACAATATACAAAAAGGTAAAGTTTCTTCCACGAGCAATCTTCGTAACCAAAAGTAAGATCATCACATCACAACTACTGGGGTGGGGGCTGGGGTGGTCGTGTCTCGAGTGCCGCCCTGACTCTAGCTAAGTCCTCCTCGATAACTCTCATCCCATGAGCGAGTGTAGTCACCCTAGCCTGAACCTCTGAAATCTTAGAATCTGTCATACCAAAAGTCACATCGTGGCGTGCTGAAGCTGAAGTGAGGATAATCACCTGTTCGGCATCGTTGATTCTTCGCTGTCGTATAACATCCAACTCCCTATCAATCCTATGCATAAACACATGTAGGAGCATCTCAATAGAATCTATCCTCTTCTCGAGGGTGGGTGGAAACATGGGAGAACGGTAGCAAGGATCAGAAGGAGACATGGTGGTTGGGGGTCGAGAAGGTCCGCCCGTCTCGAGCTTTGGGGGCACAAGAAAGCCAGCAGCTCGGAATCTCTCAATGAAAGGGCTGGCTGTAGCGGGACATGAAGGTCCTCCAATCTCAAAAACAGAAGGAATCTCCCTCCTGGGCTCGCTAACTCTCTCATCATCGACTTGAGCAAGAATAGCGCGAGACGGTCCACCCATCTCGAGAGTAGTGGGAGCTATAAGCTCTACAGCAGTGCCACAGTCCGTAGCGTGAGCACTAGGACCTACGGCTCTAAGAGCAGAAGAAGATACACTATCAGTAGTGTCGGAAGATGAAATGTCCATGACGGACACAACTGGGGAAGAGACCTCTAGAATCGCAATATCAAACGCCTCGCCCACTCCTATGTCATCGTCGACATGATCAACATGAAACACTGGAACCTTGTCCCCACCAGCAGGGACATCAACACGAGGGACCTCAATCGCAAGGGGAGGGATGTCAATAATAAGGTGTCCATCGGGGTGACCTACGACAACTACACCAGGGACTAGAACATCCCCCAGATCGAGAATATCATCCATCAGCACAGGGCCACCTAAGGCTATTATCTCCCCCTCACCACTAACGCCACTCAGCACATCGACAGACACGTAGTCCGGATCCTCCTCCGGCTCAGTATCCGTCTCCGGCACTACTTCCATAGCGGGCTCATCATCCGACTCCAACTCGATCACCTCCTCATCGGACACGAGGTCAATGATCCCCTCGTCTGAATCTGAAATGTCGATAGGATCTGAAGCTGACGACATTGTGACCTGGCAAGATAATCCGTACAAACACATGTATATATAAATTATATATATGTATATAAATCACAAAACCCTCCACATGAACCAAATAACTTGCCTATACAATATAGACCAAACCATGTATACCCAAAACTCCTTTCTACACTAAGTAGACTAAACCATGAATCCCGCCTACGACTCGTAGACCCAACCATGAACGTGATGCAATGCAATGAAACTTTTCAGGCAAGTGAAAACGTTTAATGCGTGGCACCTAGATATGAGATTATAGTCTAGACTCGAGACCGAATCCTAGTTCGCTATAATCGAGGCTCTGATACCAATCTGTCCCACCCCGCCGAAGGCGGAAACGCAAGGTGCGACCATGAAAGGATTTCAAGCATACGATAAGCAAACAACTAATATGATTAAGCATCAACGATACCGAAGTTTAAAGTTTACAAACCATAGCAATATATTTAGTTTACACAACTTCCAGTTTCAAAAACACATACGACCAAAAGTTATATTGTTTATAAAGTTCCTAGGATTTGTCAAGTATATTTCCGATACGATGAAATATACAAGGCAAAACCCCCAAAAGGTATCGTCCATGATGCATGCAACTTCTTAAAGCCACGAACCAAATTTCACTTACCTGAAAATCATGCTTAAAAATGTCAACATAATGCTGGTGAGTTCACAGGTTTAAATGACACAAATGAAACTTAAACTCATTTGATAAAAATTTAGTATGCGTAGTTAATGAAATCACGAAAGTCGAATCATGGTCTTGCAAAAACCGTGATACATGTGCCGACATAAGCCCGTAACCAAACCATAACGATGATGCCTCGCCACATCGTGCACCATGACGATGTCTAAGAATATTTGGACACAATTGCACTCCCACAGGGTCACGACCGACCAGGAGCGGGGCTCGTTAAACCCAATAGATCTATTCGACTGTTCCGCGGTCATTACCACGACTAATGGTTACTAAAGAAACAATAACACGAGGACTTCCGAGCTCTAAAACCAACCAACTTATGCGCACAAAATAGACAAAAATGGATTTCATTCCCACTACCATACCCCGTAACCAAGCATGACTTTCCCCCGATTAAATCAACATTTAAATAAGTAAAAGGGGCCGTGAAGACTCACAAATTGCGTTCCGTGCGTATGCTAGCAAGACCAAATGTCCAAAATAATTCCCGACCTACACGTGTCCTAATTCAATAAGACACTAGGTCTAAATATGTGTCTACTCGACAAGTCGTTCACCAAACTTGTTTAGACAAAATGAGATGTTAACCTTTTATTTAAAATGTTTAATTCTTACGACGCGTTGATGGGTGGTTATCCGAGAATTCCCAAGTATTTATATATATTACAGGAAATATATATATTTCACACATTGTCACACAATGTCGAGACCTAGTCCCGAGCTACAAATTCAAACCAGTAAATATATATTTTACAACTAAATATCATATTTATTCACATGGTTTGACGACCACAAAATCCGTATGTCGAACTCGACCAAAAATGTGCATATATATTTATTATTAAAATAAATATACGCTCCGATTACGATAAATAGTCAGAAAATAATGTCTTTAGTATTAATTATATATTTATCGAAAACTCGTTCGTTGACACGAACATTTTGCTCACATACTGTATACACTTATTCACATACATGCGTACACTTATATATGACAAGCACTTAACCATGTAAACACGTTTCATCATTAACATGATAACCCGTAACTATAAAAAAAATAATCCATCAAAAGTCACAAAGTTTCACGGATCGCACTTATACGACTTGTTGACCCTTTGCGGAGAATATGTTCCAAATTATTTTACGATTCAAAAATATATATTTTGTATTTTTAAATGCTTGTAGGCAAGAATGTATATAGTTTTGGCAACGACATCAAGATTTGGCCGTTTATACTTTCAAACTCGATTTTTGTAGGAATGATATACTTTGTACTAAAATACTTGTATATTTTGAAAAGGCCAAATTAATATAAAGCGACAATTTTTACTAAAAATCTCCAAAGTCTCGATTTTAAATATCATAAGACCCTTGACATACCGAATCATTATTTTACATATAACAATCCATATGATATTAAATATGTAACATCAACTCTTAACATATACTTTGCCCTTTTTAAACCATATTATGTCAAATTCTACCATTAACATAATATACACTTTAATAAACCAAATTCACCACTTTCCTCTTATTAAGTTATTTTTAACTCCTAAAAGAATACTTAATCAGGTTATATCATACAATAACTCATTTTTAATATCTTCCAAATCTTAACATATGAGATTCACCATTAAATATGTTAAACTATATTTTAACACACTAAGATTGATTTTAACACTTATATATACAAGTACCACTTTTAAGATCATCATACATCCCGCAAACTCTCTACATATATTTTACTTACATTTTAGACATAATCTCATATAACAACATCTTACACACCCATGACTTATAACTAACATCATGTTACATGCAAATATCTAAAAATCATTTTTTTATAACTAGTAAGAACATAAACACAAACACCATATATTTATACACTTGGAAAGCCTTCATTTCTTTTATCATCAACTTTACTTGTTTAACAAAATACTTTTTAACATCTCATTCGGTGACAACTTGCACAAATAGATATTAAATGGGTATATAAACAAGGTATAAATAAGATCCTTACCACTAGTCTAAAACTAGGAAAGATTACTTCTTGAAAGTAAATGTAGAAGCTTAGGTGTTGACAATAAACTCCAAGGTATTGCTCCAATCTTCCCAATCTCAACACTTGGTAGAATTCTAGTGTAGTTATGTGTGTAGTGGTAGTTAAAAAAAAATTGAGAGGAATGTGGGTGTCCAGCCGAAAGTTTAAGGGTGAAAATGAGTGAGCTTATTTTCTTAGTTTGAGTGTTATGAAGAGTTATACCTAACACATGTTACACCATACTTCTTTTGACAAAAATTTTACTAACATCAAATCATTAGGTAATAGGGAAATGGGGGAGATGGGTTGGACGTATGGCATGTGGGTGTAAATTGATTTGTTTTTTTTTTTTTTACTTGGTTGTACACTTGCAAGAATGGTATTTCTAGATATTTAGGTGCTTAGTCTAATTAGAATGTTTAGAGTTAGTTAAAACTCTAATCTAGTTTAATTATCATCAGACAATAATGATTAAACAATAGATTTTTTTTTTTGTTTGGTGGAATGTATAGATGTTAGAACACGATTAAAATAACATTGACGCGATACATCAAATAACTATTCTATGATACTTTCTTATCCGAAACAAGTTTTATATATTACTTGTGCCAAACACATAATAATGCCATAAATTTTACAGTTCTAGGCATATTGGAACCGTGTCAGCATCTTTTATAATGTACCGGATAATCCACCAACGCTCGTTCTATTTTTTTTATTTACATACTCTTATCGCTACATGAAGCGATAAGATGATACCAAACGACATCAAATGCAAACCCATGCATTTACCCGGACATTGCTAGACTTTATGGACTCAATTAATAATATAATTAAGTCTAAATGCACAAAATTTAATTAATAAATAGTGATTAGATCGTACGGATTAACCTGAAATTTTGCCGGTTGTCACAAAAATCGCTCAAAAATCACACAAATGCATTTAAACATGAAACTAAACCTGGATCACAAGTTACGTAGAATTCTTCAACATCCGCAACAACAAACAATAAAAAATCAGCAACTAAACAAAGTCAAAAGCTACAAAAAACGCAAAAAAAAAAAAAAAAAAAAAACCAATACCGTAAGTGAGAGCTCGAACGATTCCGACACAATGAGCGTTGTAATCCTTGAAGATCTCTTCAACGGTACAAGGCCTGGAAGAAATTGCAACCATTTCCGTAAACAGTGAATCAAAAGGATTTAGATCTGAGAAAGTAGCGACGAATTGAGTTAGGAGAAGGAATCAGATGTTGATTTTCTGTTATGTCATGGATGAATGGATGAATTTGAAGGTTTTCTTAGAGAGAGAGAGAGAGAGAGAGAGAGAGAGAGAGAGAGAGAGAGAGAGAGAGAGAGAGAGGTGGGGGTAGGTAAGCTGAGTTATATAAATATTAATAATTAATATAAAATACATATGGGAAATGGGAAATGCCAGTAATACCCTCACATGCAATGCATGTGAGGGCAGTTAACCAAGAAAACTAACATCGTTTGTGTTAAAGGTTATACTTTGTAGCAAAACATGAACATAAAGGTTGATTTTTGTCAATTTCATAGTGAAAGGTACAAAGTGTAGTTTGAGTATAACATAAATGTTGATTTCTGTAATTTAGTCTTATTAAAATCCAATATTCCTTAATTAATTACATGATAATTGTCTAAACACACATCCTAACGTGACACAAATAGGATACTTAGATAATAATCCACTAATTAATTAGTAATGTTTATCTTACAACTCCTTAACTCGAGTTGATCATTATCTACTAGCCGCCTCCATGCATGATGCCATGAGATTGACTTCGAATTCCCAACATTGTTTGCTCGTTCATCTATCGATTACACAATGCTTGATTTCGAAAATGTAATTGAGATGGCGTGTTGATGCATGATGGACCAATTAATTAGTATTACTAATAACTAACTAATAAATTGAGTTAGACAAACATAAGCAAATGAAAATAAACCGAAGAAAATAAGCAAAGGTTTACAAACAAGTCATGCTCATTTTCGAACGTTTAATCAAATGTAAATAAATGAGCATAAGACCATGTATGGTGGGAGAGGAAGAAAATGTCTATACTCTTAGGTGTTTTGCGCCATATCACAGTCTAGTCAGCATGTGGGCATTATCTTAAAACGGGTGTAGTGGTATAATGCCCCATAACCCCCCATAACCCACATTCAATCATTACCCATATTTATGCAATATTTATACATCCAACCGTGGAATGGTCTGATTGGCCCAAGATTTCTTCACCCGACGTTTAATTTGGAACGCCCCAACCCAAATTCGCAACAAAAACGCCCCTGGGGAGGGGGGGGGGGGGAGGGAATGGAAGGGCGTGGTGGGGGTTTTTTTTTTTTTGGAAAAACGTAAAAAAACTCCACTATGCCTGGTCTAAACATACTCCCAAAACAATTCACAAACAGTTACCGAAGGAGCCGGCTGGTTAGACTATCCACAACGCAAGTGTCCGCCCTTTATCTCCCGCCCGGGCCACCTCAGCTGCCCTCCCATTATCTCCATCTTCTGCAACGGGCGTCAATACAGTGGTCCCCGTCTCCTCTCTCACAACAACAGCCATTCTTCCCCTCCTCTGCAACAGGCATCGCCCTTAGCTTTAGAGTTTTTTCACTCTCTCTCATCCATGTCATTTAGCCACATCATCAAGGGCAGGGACGGATCTTTCTTTTTCTCCAGCGTTGGAGATAGACTTAGTAAAAGAAGAAAGCCAATAAATAAGCTTTACCCAAAAAAAAAAGCCAATAAATAAGCCATCCGCCAACCACATTTAAACAATCTAACTTACGTTCAAATGATCAATTGTGCCTTCACCTAAGCAACCCCTAATCTCGTAATCCCTTGTTGACCAAAAAAAAAAAAAAATCTGTTTTCACACCAATTCAGGGGGAAACCCAATAAATATGGGAAAAAACCTCTTTTTTGTGGGAGTGGAATCCAAGACTTAACCCTCAAGATGCCACTAGACTATAAAACCCAAGTGATCAATAGTGTATTCACCTAAGCAACCCCTATTTACAAATCTGGTAATCCCTTGTTGACCAAGAAAACAAAAATCTGTTTTCACACGCTAAAACTTAAAATTCACATACGTGTGTGAAAATACTACCAATATGTTGCCAATTTAGTTGACCTAATCTTGTATAATTATGCTCTTCCAACCACACTTAAAAAAACAACCAACTTTACTCAGTTATTATAATCTAGCTATATACATTCTCGCAACAATGGCATCCAGTGACACCACAACTCCTCAACATGCCACTGTAAGCATGGAGGTACCACTAAAAACGTCAGCTGCACCACCGACGGAGTATAGTTTAGGTCATCGTAGCTTGAAGAAACATGCGGTGGTTGATCTGCTCTTGAGGGTCTTGCTGTTTGCGACCGCGGTAACCAGTATCGTTGTCATGGTCACTTCTAAACAAACCAAACAAATTCTAGTCGCCCCGGGCGTCGTAATATCAAGGGATGCGAAATTTAGTCACTCCCCAGCTTTTGTGTAAGTTTTTTTTTTCTTTTTCTTTTTTTTTTAAGCTGCTAACATCATCAACATCATACTCGGTAAATCTCACAAATAGCAAAACTAAGGTAGGGTATGAGGAGAGTAAGATGTACACAGTCTCTACATAACACTCAACAATTGGGACAAAAGCCAATTAGTGCATGTACTCCCTTGTCTTTCGGCTATCAACCATAAAATTAGCAAAATTACGTTAAAATTAGTATACTTTCACCTTTGCCACACCCCTCCCCCCAACTTCTTTATTCCTATAGGGTGTAGAGGTGAAGTTGTCTACATCTTACACTCCTCAGACCCTACCTTAGCTTTGCTATTGGTGGGATTTACTGAGTATGTTGATTGAAAGCTGCTAACAACAATGATATGAAACTGATTTAGGGACGGAACTAAAGCCGTCTTGTTGTAGTCTTTAACATTAACTGTTTTTGTTGTAAACAATATTTTAGCAACAGATTTTTCTGGTTTAGCAACAAATTTAGGGGACAGAAATTCCGACAAGCATATTCTGTCATCATTCAGCGACATGCCCATTACTAATTTTGCGACAAATTTTGCAACAGAATCTACCGTCGCTAAATTTCTACCTGTCGCTAATTTTCACCGGGTTCGTGACAGAACTGTTCGGTTACAAAACTGCTACGAACTTCAGTCCCAAACATCCCCTGTCGTAAATTCATAGCATACACTATATCCATTGCAATACCATCGGAATTCCGTCGGGAAAGGCTGTATGAAAAGTGTCGCAGAGGTAGCGACAACATAAATTGTAAACTTTTCACGCAAGTACCATCACAGGTGTTTAGCGACAAAAAGACAAAACAAATTTCATCGCGACTTCATCGCAAAGTGTACTTGCGACAGAGTTGCGACTGTTCGGTCGGTCGCAAATTTCTGTCGAAATGTTATATCATTGTTTTCAGCAGCTTTCCTTTTAATTCACCAACCTTTACTATTTTTGTTATCTTGCAGATACTTTGTAGCAGCACTCTCGGTAGCTGCTTTGTACAGCATCATTACTGGTGTAATCTCGGTTTTGGCCTTATTGAAGCCAGGAGAAACCTCCGCAAAGCTAAAATTCCATTTCGTTATACTCGATTCGGTATTATTTCGAACCATACTCTTCTCAGCATCATCGATGCATAACAAATTAAAAAAAAAACCCAACTTATATATAAATCTATATGTTGCAGCTGCTACTGGGCATTGTGGCTGCAGCAACAGGTGCATCAGGAGGAGTTGGATACGTTGGACTGAAAGGGAACTCTCATAGCAGATGGAACAAGATCTGTGATAAATATGATTCATACTGTATTCACTTTGGAACCTCTATTCTTCTGTCACTAATATCCTCCATTACGCTTCTACTGTTCGTTTGGCTATCGGTTTACGTGCTCTCGAAGAAGATTGCAAGGCCATAGATCGAAAAAATATGTACCTCTGATCATGTATAAATTCATGTTACTTTTACTTGTAAGATAACTGTTGGTAAAATTGATATAAATACTTTTAAATAAGTTACAATATGGAAGGAAATGGAATTAATTTACAGTACTGGTAACAACTGGGATAAAAGAAAAACAAAAATTCAGAAGGCGGTTTTTTCCTGTGGATTCGTGCTGAATACGGCTCCCTTAAAACAGATTGCGAGTATCCACTTAGAGAACGCGTTTTCCCCTCAAGAACTTGCTGACCATTAATGGCAACGGACTCCACGACTACTTCTACTAAGCTTCATCAGCAGCTTAGTAGGAACCCTAGCAGTAGCAACTGCTAACTGCTATGTCAAATGTGTTGGTATTAGAGATACAATAAAGAAGAACAAAAGGTTAACAAGTATTGAAGACAAGAGCAATAGGGCTTTTTATTATCTCAGAAAAGTTGCATACAATCACAATGAACAAAGAACCTTTTAAATACTAAAATTATCCAACGGAAATAAACTGAAAGACAGAAAAATCAGCAAGAGTCATAGACTCAGCCATAGGCTTTATTCAACAGATAATTCAAACTTTAAACAGTAAAAGTAAAGATAAGATGTCACGTGATTGCATGCATGAGAATAGGAATTTAGTTCTGACTTGGCCCACCATTACTTGCTCCATGATCCATATCTGAATCATGATCCATATCTGAATCTGACCCATATTCCAACCAGTCACCAGAGTTTGGATTAATTTTATTACCCCCCGATAATTCAAACTCCTTGACTCCAAGCATCTTTCTGAAGAACACAAATTTTTCCCTGGATAATGCTTTAGTAAGGATGTCAGCTACTTGACTTCTTGGGTTACAAAACTCTAGCATAACTTCCTCCTGCAGTCCTGCTTGACCATCTCACGAATGAAGTGATGTTTCAACTCAATGTGTTTTGATCTATTATGCATCACTGGATTCCTTGAAAGGCTGATAGTAGATTGATTGTCACAAAAAGTGATTGTAGCACCTACTTGTTTGAAGTGAAGATCTTCTAGAATACGTCTTAACCAAATTGCTTGGCAAGTGGCTACGGTCGCAGCTATGTACTCTGCTCCAGTGATTGATAACGCAACCGTTCCTTGCTTCTTGGTACTCCATGTAATTGCAGCACTGCCAAGAGAAAACACATTGGCAGAAATGCTTTTTCGATCATCAATACAACCTCCCCAGTCACTATCTGAATGACTAACTAGCTTCACCTCTTGATTAAGTTCACCTTTAGCAAATAACAATCCAAACTTTATTGAGCCAGCTACATACCTCAAAATTCTTTTTACTGCACCAAGATGAAGACATGATGGACTTTGCATAAAACGTGACACCAGGCTAACCGCATGAGCTATATCTGGCCGAGAGTGAGTGAGATAAATAAGACTGCCAACCATACTTCTGCAGAACTCGGCATCAACCTTTTCTGAATGATCTTCCATTTGGAGTTTTTCATTAGAATTCATGGGAGTTATTTCAGGTTTGCATTGCAGCATACCTGCCTTTGAAAACAGATCAGCAACATACTTTTCTTGTGAAAGAAAAATTCCATGACTTGATTGACATATCTCCAGACCCAAAAAAATAAGTTAGCAAACCCAAATCAGTCATTTCAAAAGAAGCCATCATACCTTCCCTAAATTCATTCAGAAGAGCTGGATTCGGACTTGTATAAACAATGTCATCCACGTACAAACATACATAAATGACATCATGTATGCTAGTCTTCTTTACGTACAACGTTGGTTCGTTTTCACTTCTAACATAACCATGCATAGTGAAGTAGGAGTCTATCTTTGAATACCACGCCCTTGGTGACTGTTTAAGTCCATAAAGCTCTTTGCTTTCTTGATCAGGTACACTTTACCTTTATGAACCTCAAAACCTTCCGGTTGTTCCACATAAATTTCTTCGTCCAAATTGCCATTAAGAAATGCCGTCTTCACATCCAGTTGGTAAAGCTTCCAACCTTTAAGGGCTGCAATAGACAAGACTATATGAATAGTTTCAAATCGAATAACAGGAGCAAAGGTCTCCTGATAATCGATACCTTTTTTCTGAGAATACCCCTTGGCTACGAGTCGTGCCTTATGCCTCAACACACTTCGATCAGGTCCAATCTTGGTTTTAACTAACCATTTTACACCAACTAAGTTCTTACCAGGAGGAAGATCCACGAGCTCCCAGGTCTTGTTCTTTTCTATTGCCTCCAACTCACATTCCATTACCTTTCTCCATTCTTGTTTAGTGACAGCCTCATCAAAGGTTTGAGGATCCGAAACATTTAGTGCAAATTGGCATGTGTAGAAGTCAGGAGCCATGTTTATGGGAGTGGTTGCATCATACACATCATTCAAGGACTTAGTCCTCAATATAGGTGAGGTAGCTGTACTAGCAGATGTTGACTTATCACTAGTACTAGAGGTTACATGCAAAGTTGATGAGACTTGAGGACTAGTACCTTGTACAGGAGATTGTAAGACTAGTGGGAATGGGGAGGCTCTTCCTCATGAGGATGGGCCGCCACGTAGGCGCCACATCACCGTCTCATGGAGGATGGGCCTCCTCCCAATTTGAGGGGGGTGGATGATGGGGCTACCCCACATAATTTTTTAATGTTTAATTTTTATTGTTTAACTTTTTTATTTGTTTTACTTTTTTATTTGTTTAACTTTATAAAGACAATTCAATATTTAAAAATAAGACATAAAATCCATTACATAACATAAATAAAAATTACATGACCTAAAAAAATTACACCACATAAATTTATAAAAAAAGACAACATTTAAAAATTTAAAAAAAACTACACTACTCGTCTTCGTCTTCGTCACCGTCCGCGTCGTTTGCATTGTTCCATATATGTTCTACCAAATCCTGTTGAAGGTTTGCATGCGCATAGTCGTTGATTAGCGCGAACGAGTTTAAATCCTGTTGCGTCGGCTCTACCGGGACAGTATTCCCGTAAGATGCATTCTCATCATACTCACAAATCGCCCGACCTTCGTCTTCAATAATCATGTTATGGAGCAAAAGGCAAGCGTACATACAAAGGCGCAACCTCTTCGGTGTGAACGCGCATGCCGGTTGTTGAATGATGGCCCATTTTTTTAAAACACCAAAACAACGTTCGATGTCTTTTCTTGCAGCTTCTTGACGCTTGGCGAATTTTTTCCTTTTTTCGTCCTCGGGAAATGGAATAGTCTTGACAATTGTAGACCAAGACGGATATATTCCGTCAGCAAGATAATACCCGCGTCTATACTCAACCCCAGAAACTGTAAAACGGATGTCCGGACCGGTTCCATTAACGACATCGCTAAAGATCGCCGATTGGTATAGCACGTTGAGGTCGTTGAGTGAACCTGGGAGACCAAAGAAAGAATGCCAGATCCACAAATCTTGTGACGCCATGGCCTCAAGTATTAAGGTTGGATGGCTGTGATCACCTCGCGTGTATTGGCCGCGCCATGCATTCAGGCAGTTATGCCACGCCCAATGCATACAATCAATGCTACCAAGAATTCCCGGAAACCCGTGCCGTGCTTCATGAGCTTGATACAACTGTTGAACATCATACACGTTTGGTTTCCGCAAATATATTTTGCTATACAGTTTCACCACATTATGGCAAAACCGATACAAACATTCCCGTGTAGTTCTTGCCGACATCTGTAAGTACTCGTCCAAAGCGTCGGCCACTGTCCCGTATGCCAGTTGGCGAATGACCGCAGTACACTTTTGTAACGTGGTGAACCCTTCATAATTCCGAGCATCGGGTCGTTGCGTGAAAAACGGGTCTACCCCGGCCAAATCATCAGCAATCCGTGTGAATAACCGGCGACTCATTCGGAACCTTCATTTGAAAATGTCGGCGTTGTAAAGGGGTGCATCCGAAAAATAATCGTTCACCAATTTCTCGTGCGCTCCAGTCGTAAAAAAATATATAAATACGAGTAAATAAGGAATAAGGATAATAAAATTTATTAATGACAAACCTTCGCGGTCTCTGTTAACCCGTATTCGTCTGGTAATAACGGTTTCAGACGAGTCGTCTTCCTCTTCCTCTTCCTCCTCCGTAAGAATCTGCGCCGCCTTTACTACAGTGTTTGCGAAAATCATCTCCTCTTCGTCCGAAGAACCCGAGGACCACCAAGAATTAGATGCCATTGTGGATGAAAATATATTTTTTTTTATAAAATAGTGGTATAAAAATGAGAGTGTTTTGGGTTGAAAGTGGGGAGAAAGTGATGAAAAATGGTATAAAATGGAATGGTTTTATAGAAAAAAGGAATTTTTTTTATTAAATACATATAGCCGTTCAACGGCTATATATTCAAAATCATGGCCCGTCTTCCCCATCTTCAGCATGCCGGTTTTAACATCACAAGCCAAGGGGGGCGGTGTGGGGGACCGGCGCCGGCCTAAGACGGGCCTAAGCCGGCCCCCATACCCCTTGGTCTAAAGCCTCATGAGTTGAATTACTTGAAAAGGTTGCATCACTTGTGTCCCCATGTGCAGATACACTAGCATTACTAGCCTCCATAGGGAATGGATCTACATAATAAGCAGCATAAGTTTGACTTTCTACTTTATTACTAGACCAATCCCACTTTACTTCTTCCAAGCACTCAACGTGTTTTTGAGTTTGAAATACCTTAGTGACTGGATTATATAACCTGTATCCAGTACCTTGATTTGCATAGCCAATAAAAATACATTTTCACCTCTGATATCTAACTTTCTCCTTCCTTGGGATTTTGTAAGAGTGTATGCCACACACCCAAATACACGTAATTTCTCAACATTTGGTTTTTCTCCACACCAAGCTTCTAATGGAGTCAGACCATCAACCACAACAGTTGGTGATCGATTCATTAAATACACAACCGTTGCCACTGCTTCCGCCCACAGAAAATTTGGAAGCTCCTTATCTTTCAACATTCTAGCAAATCCCATAATGGTTCTGTTTTTTCGTTCTACAACTCCATTATGTTCGGGAGTGTATGGTATTGTTAGCTCACGTCTAATTCCCATCTCTTCACAATAAGCATTAAACTGGTTGGAGGTGAACTCACCACCTCTATTGGTTCTAAGCACTTTGATTGACCTTTCACTTTGCTTTTCTACTAACTTTTGAAATACGTTAAACTTCTCAAATGCCTTTGATTTCTTAGCCAAGAAATATACCTAGCACATCCTGGTGAAATCATCTACAAACAAGTAGTAATGACTTTGGCCAAGACTCGGCACTTGCATAGGGCCATATAAATCTGCATGGATTAGTTCTAACCTTTTAGTGGCTCTCCAAGACTTAGACTGAAAGGGTAATTTAGTTTGCTTTCCCATAAGACACCCCTCACAGTGAGGTGTAGTCTTAATAGTAGGCAAACCAATTACCATGTGTTTATCATGTAAAGTCTTGAGACTGGCATAATTCAAGTGTCCATACCTTAGGTGCCACAGTTGAGAAGTGATCATCTTAGCATCATCTTTACTGCATACTTCAGCCTTGGTGGCATCTAACAAGAACATGTTATTACTGGAAACATGAATTTTCATGAGAGTCACACCTCTTTGAGAGATAACATATCTTCCATTTTCAAAATGGAGGGCATAACCTTTCTTCATAAGTTGACCCACACTAAGTAAGTTATACTCAAGTTTGGGTGCATAATAAACATCACTTAATAACTTATGTCCTCCTCTTCCTGTATCGATCTTCACTGTTCCTTTACCTTCAATGGCCAGCTTCTTTTTATCACCCAACTGCACATCCAACTTAAATGTTTCATCTAGATTCGTGAAGATTGACTTGGTTCCCATCATGTGGTTCGAGCAACCAAAGTCAACGAACCATAGACTGTTGAAGTTGTCGTGAGTTTGGGTGTTTGTCATCAACATTAATGGCTTTTCCATTATCATGAACAAGTGTTGCTCTTCTTGTGGGTCTTCTTCCTTCTTTTCAGTAGGATTTGTGGCTAGGTTCACTTGGGCATCTTCGGTATTATACCAACAATCCCTTTTAACGTGACCAAACTTATTGCACACATGACATTGTGGAACTTTGCTTCTATCAAAACCACGACCACCTCGGCCTCTCCCACGTGGAGAGCTCTGCCTCGACCTTTATAAGTATTAAACCTAGAAGCCGGATTGTTATCTTGAAAAACTTGAAGAGCATGTTCATCATTTTCTTCAACTATGTCCTGAGACCGTCTATTAATTCTTTCTTCCTGTGATTGGAGTGATCCCATTAATTTTACAGGCGATAATTTGGATAAGTCAAAGGATACCTCAATAGATGGCACCACGTGATCAAACTTGGGGGACATACTACGCAAGATCTTCTCCACAATGATTTGATCAGCAACTTTCTCACCAAAAACTCTCTTCTGACTCACGATCGACATCACCCGAGAGAAATAATCTCCTACCTGTTCTCCATCTCTCATGGACAGGTTTTCAAATTCCCTTCGTAGCCCCTATAATTTTACAGCTTTTACCTGGTTATCGTCTTGGAACTCCATACGTAAGATTTCCCAACTCTCTTTAGCAGAGTCAGCAGCAACAATTCTTGAGAACAACATGTCATGAACTCCCTGTTGGATGATTACCATGGCATGAGCATCTTTCTTTTTCATAGCCTTCAGTCTTCCGGCATCAATTTCACTTTGATTCACACCAGATTCGACCATGTCCCACAGATCACGAGACATCAAGATAGTTTCCATTCTTATACTCCAGTATTCATATCCTTCACCCTTGAACATGGGAATCGGGGTTGGAGCAGTGGGTAACGTTCCGGTTTGTTCAGCCATGGAGTGGGTTTGTGAAAGATAAAAGAAACAAGAGCTTGATTGTGCTCTGATACCACTGTTGGTATTAGAGATACAATAAAGAAGAACAAAAGGTTAACAAGTATTGAAGACAAGAGCAATAGGGCTTTTTATTATCTCAGAAAAGTTGCATACAATCACAATGAACAAAGGACCCTTTAAATACTAAAATTATCCAACGGAAATAAACTGAAAGACAGAAAAATCAGCAAGACTCATAGACTCAACCATAGGCTTTATTCAACAGATAATTCAAACTTTAAACAGTAAAAGTAAAGATAAGATGTCACGTGATTGCATGCATGAGAATAGGAATTTAGTTCTGACTTGGCCCACCATTACTTGCTCCATGATCCATATCTGAATCTGACCCATATTCCAACCAGTCACCAGAGTTTGGATTACTTTTATTAAAATGAGCCTTCAAAAGTACAAATGTAAAGTAAACCACCATTGCGCCCATCGTTAACGTTGTGTGCAGAGGTGTTCAAAAATATGTGCCTCCCACTTAAATACCAATTCAAGGTTCTACCATCCTCCTATGCGAGACAAGTTCTCACCAATTTCTCATACTATTTCCGTTTCAAACACCCAATTTTCAATATCGATATCTCATTAATTTTATCTTTTTTTGAACATACTTTGCTTTGCTACGAACCTCTGGTAAAAAAAACACAAATCCAATAAATAATAAATATAATAGTTTTAGTAATAAATAATTGAATACATTTAATTATTTCACTAAAAACCATATTTTCCAATAAATAATATATTAGTAATAAATAATTGAATAAACTTAAGCGATCGGAAAGCCCATTTTCACTATCCCCATTGTTTCATAAGTACTTTGTCTTTGCCTAGAAGCAACGTTATTTCATGCAAACCTCAACGATAACACAATTCATTAAATGAAACAAATTCAGTTCCTTGACACGTGTCGTGTCGCTTTCACATGCGACTATTTTTTTTTTTTTTTTAAAGGTGAATTTCTCAACAGACGGATCATTCACGCCAGAAATCCTGGCCCCGTCTCATTCTGTCCCGAGGACTATGTTGTCTTAACCGGATCCACGCCTCAGTAGAATGGGACATTTGGCTTTCCCCGAGAAAATTTCAGGCCCCCTGTCACTTGACAGAAGTTGCACCCTCCACACGAGCCGCCGCCTGTCGAGACTGACCGACTCGCTGGAGTAAATGCACCCTAGTAGAAAACTCGGGTTCCCTCAGGCTCGAACCGGAGTCCAAACCATCATTGGGTTGGGGAAAACCCCAATGCCTCACCTTTGATGGAAGTGGGGATCGAACCGGCGCCACTCTCATGGCACAAGGTTCTTTCCACCACTCCACCAAAGGATCATTGGCTCACATGCGACTATTCATGTTGTTACATTGTGTCTCGATTTTTATTTTCTGTAACCTTATATTTTTTTAGTTACACGTCTTTCTATTATTGTATGGTATATGATTATCTTCCATATTTAAGTTGTAGTATTATTTCATTAAGTTTGCACGTTTCCGGTTTCTTGTATTATACACTACTAGAAACTAAGATATTTGCAACTGACCTGTAACCGTGATCATATTGGTTGCAAAGTTAGCTACCGTTATTAGCTTGGTCGCAAAACAATCACAAAATTTGAGATGCTAAAATTCAGTCACAAATATGTGGAATTTATATAAAATTAAATAAATTAAAAATAAACTCTGTTGCATTTTCTTTAAATAAACTAATTAAAAATAAAAATAAATTGCGGTCACAAAACTTGCAACCATTTAAATTCCGTCGCAAATCTGTAGAGAAAATCAGTCTCGTAGCGATTCACCATTACAATCACAGTCTCGTAGCGATTCACCATTGCAAATCATTTATTGTGATTCACATTTAGGGATCATTTCCCACCACTTTTCAGAGCATTCACATCCAAACCACTATATTTTCACCCTAAATTACACTAAAAAACACTACATTTTCTCTCTCCTTTTCAATTAAATAATATTTTTTATACTTTTATCATTATCTTTTCTCTCTCCTCCACTCACAACCACTTTCAAAATATATTAAAAAATTATAGGAGGTGAACAGTGTCCCCCCAAATATACAGATGAACAGTAACATTTTCTCTCTCCTCCACTCACAACCATTTTTTATACTTTTTATATTTTAAAAACATCTCACTCAGAATATGATGCCTTGGATGTGAATGCTCTCATTCTGGTTAGTACTGTATTTCATCACATTCAATGATGATTTTAGCATATTCACCTAAATGTATCCATCATCTCATCATTCTGGAGTCGTAGATTCTTGTCGCCATTTAAACCTTTTGTTCCTCTTTTCCTCAACTCTTGATCATTACGTTTTGTTGACTGTTCATGATTTTTTTGCCTGTCTTCAGGGCTGTCTATAGTTTTTAGGGTGCAAAACGTATAATAAAATTTGGGCTCTATTCATTAAAAAAAATTGTTTTTCTAATCATAATTCCTATATCATCTATGTGTCTACACAATTTATAGACCATAAACCCCATCGCCAACAATCCCAAAGCCAGATCACCTATTTATAGTAGAAGCCTAAAAGTCTAATGTTTTTATAAGACACGAAAAGTCTAATCTTTTATAAAACACAAAACTTTTAGTTTGGAGTACCTCTATAGACCGAGAGAGGGTAAACATTGTAGTACTCTTACGCAACTTTAAATCTAGTTCAACAACATAATTACTACACAAACGACAATTGTGATTGAATAAAAATGGTCGCAAATTTTACAATCAGTTTGCAACCGGATTAGGATTTAAGCGGTAGTAATATTAGTGAACGACGTCTCGATATACGATGAATGGGGTGATTGCGATGATGGTTCTTATAAATGTCACGTAAACATAGTTATTACCGTATTTGAGTTGAGAGTTGAACACGGAAATAAAAGTATAGAACCAATAAACATTGATTAATATTTTTGTTTACCCTTTATAAACATTCTTGAAATAGGTTCTATCTTTAACTACTTTAGTTTAATAAAATAAATAAATCATTTACATTATATTAATTTATATCGAAGGGATAAGTCCAAACATTATGTGATGTGTTAACCATATGAAAACGCACGTTTTGACGTATCCGATTGAACTCAATATATCCTATAGTTGCATTGCGATTGGATAAAACGTAACGTAAATCGAATTTATATCGTACAATCATAACGTATTATACGCGACCCGACTAACTCGAATTTATATCGTCAAGGCAAAAACTCTTGAGGGGGTCAAAGTGGCATCTACCAAGTTCATAAAAAGTTAAGTGGTTAAAAATTGTATTTCCTGAACTTAAAGGCTAAGAGCATTCACATCCGTTCCACCATTTTTTTCACCCTAAAATACACTAAAATACACTATATTTTCTCTCTCCTTTTCAATTAAATAATATATTTTTATACCTTTATCATTATTTTTTCTCTCTCCTTCACTCACAACCACTTTCAAAATATATTAAAAAATTATAGGGTGTGAACAGTGACTTTTCAAATATACAGATGAACAGTAACATTTTCTCTCTCCTCTACTCACAACCACTTTTTATACTCTTCATATTATAAAAACCCCACTCACACAATTTAGTGGAATGGATGTGAATGCTCTAAGAAAGGGTAAAGATAAAATTTGATAAAATTTTGGGGTAAGAAGAAAACTATAACAAAGTTATAAATATTATAAAATATTATATTATCTCTTATACAAATTGTTTAAATTTATATTAAATTTAATTTTATAATTATTTTTTAATTGATATTAATTATCTATAAAAATAGATGGCTTCAATGAATGACACGTGTCCAAAACTTTGTTTATTTTATTATATAGTACTAGCGGTAAGACCCGTGTGCAAACACGGGACGTTTCTTAGAAAACAATGCATAGCCCATATTGACAGAGTGTAAAAAATAATTAATACAGACTTATAAAATTGGTATACACTAATAGTCAATAGGTTTATTCAACAGCAATTCAATTATGTTGATAGCAAATTACTGTTTTCTATTAACTGTTAAAAACTTCTGTTGCTTTCCAACAGACTTTCCTAAAAAATGTTATCCATTATCTCCAACAGAGGTTGCTAGATGGATAGATAGTAAACAGATATGCATGTTAGTCAACCTATGTTAAAAAGGTCAGTCAACAGAAATTACAAAGGTTAGTAAACATATGTTTACAGAATAATGTTATTAACAAACAATTTAGTACTCTCATTAAAAATGAGAGCTGCAAACACAAGTCGTTTTTAGACAAACATGAATAACACATATTAATAGAATATATAGATATATGCATAGATATTGTACCAAAACGTGTTATCTATTATAGCTAATATATCCATTACATACAATTTAGGGCATGTTTGGCTAAGCTTTTCCAACCAACTTATTGGCTTATTGACTTATCAAAAAGCCAATAAGCAGTTTTTAGTGTTTGGCAAATGGAAAAGTGCTTTTTAAAATGGTTTTTTGATATGAAGGAAAAGGAGTTTTTGAAAAGTTAAGAGATTGTGACTTCTTGATTAGCTTATAGCTTTTCAAACAACAAATTACCAATATACCCCTTATTTTTTAACATCCCTTATGAAAGAATGCCCCTTTTAGTCATTTTACATCAATAAGCTAAGCCAAACACTTTTTAAAAAACAACTTATTGACTTATTGGCTTTTTCCACCCCATAAGCTAATCCAAACACTTTTTTTAAAAAATACTTTTCAGAAAGTCCTTTTCCCAAAAGTCCTTTTCTCAAAAGTCCTTTTTGACTTAAATAAGCTTAGCCAAACATGCCCTTAACTGTTTACCCAAAAAGACAATATAAACTGTTTATAGACATACGTACTTCATAGAATTTGAATACAACTTAAAGTTCAACAAACATTAACTACAAAAACACAATCACCTGCCTCAACAACTTTCAGCAAAACTAAATTAAGTAATGCAGCGGAATTAAAATGGAAATAAACTTTGCACAAAATCAAACAGGAGAAATGGTTTCAACACACATTTTAAAATAGAACAGAATGATTGAATTTATTTCAAGATTCAAGTGTTTCTTCAATCATCCGTTTAACCCCTACTTTCACAAGGTAATCCTCTGCTTCTTTATCTACTGCTGTTATTTTATCCATATGCTTTTGATTCCTTCTTTAGTTAAGGATGGCAGCAGGTGGAGCAGTGGATCTCCTGAAATGTTGCTTTTGTGGCTCAGCTGAAACCACTGCTTCAAGATAATCAGGCTTTTGTGGAATATTAGGATTTTTCTTCCTTAGTTCTTCCAGCCTTTTGTAAAATGCAAACACTTTATCCTCTTTCCATCTTGACACTTGATTCTTTGACCCAAAAGCAGCTGAAATCAGCTCTTCTTTCATCCTCTTCAGCTACATAGTCCTTTCTGGTATTTCTTAAACTTTGCCCAGATAGGAGGAGTCTGCTTCACCTTGTTTTTTATCATATCTTGAATTCTGGCTGCTTCACTTTCAAGCTCACTAATGGTCCATTCTTTGTATATGTACCTTTCTCCTTTATACGTTTTGTAAGCAATGATGTTATCAAGATAATCTTTTCTCAAGGTTTCATCTGCTCTTTCTGATAGTTGCTGACAAAGATTTTTTGCAAACTGCTCCAATGTTCCGACTTGAGTTAGCAGGTATTGATAGTTGTGTTGTATTTCCTTATCAGATTTACCATGTGAATTCCTTTTAGAGATATCCTCTGCTTGTTGAGCTTTTAACCTCATATATTCTTCAATGTTGTTTGGCCTAGGATATCCTTCAAGAGATGGCAAACTCCTTTTAGCAGGGTCATCTTCAGTGTAGAAGGATTTAATCTCCTCTCTAACTGCTATAAGCTCTAAAGGGTACTGAGCACTTGCAGGAGTGATGGCAGTGTTTGGTTTTTGAACTTGAGCTGAAGAAAGAGGAACAGGGTTTGGAATAGGTACAACTGGCAGTAATTGTGTGGATGTTTGTGGTGGTGAAGTGTCATCATCTAGGACAACATTGGTTACCCTTCTCCTTTTGGGTTCAGGAGAGGTTGGTGTTGTTTTGATGGATTGAGTGGTAGTGATTTGAGTGGAAGGTTGCTGACTAACAATTGTTGGAACAACTGATGTTTCAACCACTGTTGTCATTACAACAGATGATGTGTCATCTGAAGTCTTCTGCTTTTTAGCAGGAGATGATGATGGTGATGAAGTTGTTTTTGGGGGTGAGGTGATTTTTGGTGGTGATGATGTTTTTGGTGAGGCAGTGGTTAAAGTGGGAGCAGTAGTTGTTGGAACAACTGGTGTCTCAACCACTGTTGTCATTACAACAGATGATGTGTCATCTGAAGTCTTCTGCTTTTTATCAGGAGAAGATGGTGGTGATGAAGTTGTTTTTGATGGTGAAGTGATTTTTGGTGGTGATGATGTTTTTGGTGAGGCAGTGGTTGAATTGGGAGCAGTAGTTGTGGTGTGTGTTGAAGTGGTGGCAGTTGTTTGGGTAACAGCTGTTGAAACCACTGAAGTACCAACATTTGTTGATATAACAAGAGTTTTAACATCTGTTGGTTTAGGAGATTGATGTCTAGTGGGCTGCTTTCTTTTGACCTTAGGATTTTCTTCATCCTTTGGTTCTGAAATACCCTGCTCATTCATTTCCATAAAAACTCTCTTCTCCTGTTCAAACCTTGATTTGTCCTTTGCCTACATATTCCTTTTTACCCTTGCTTTTGCCTTAGCAATGGCATTTGTGGTTACATCAATCTTTTTTGGAACCATCTAGCAAAGGGATGTCTGCAAGCATACTTGAATTATCTGATGCAATGTACAATCCATCTTCATATCCCTTCTTTGTCAACTGCTTCATTTTCTCTCCCTTTTTGGCATCAGCTGGTGGTGGGTTGTCCACAAAGATGATAGAGGGAGGAGCAGTGCCAGTGATGTTTAGTAAATGGGCCTTGATTGCCTTGATATCTGCCTGGGTGTCTTTAAACCTTGCTTCCATGAGATTTCTGACCTTTTGAACTTGTATCTCATGTTGCCGATCAGCTAATTCTCTTTGGTGGTGTAGCAGAGGTTGAAACAAACTCCACAGCTCATTTGGAGTGGGAGCAGATGAAGGAGCAGCTGCTGAAGTTGGTGCAGCAGTGAGTGGTACCTTTTGTGTTTTCAACAACTGTTGCAGCATGTCTTTGATTTCTGCAACAGATGTATCAAGCTTGTCAACTCTATTCGTCAATTCTCGGTACATTAAACCATCATCCAACTTAATGGGATCATCTGATTTCCTACTAACAGTGGTTGTATCAGTGGTTACCTTTGGAAAATTTTCACAAAAGTTATCCAATGATGCCCCTTGTTCTCGGTACTAAGGACTTCTTTCCTCAGCAATTGATAACCTTTTAAATGTACCAGTAGTTGGAACAAACACACCAGTGGTTATCAGAGTTGTTGCAGAGGAAATTGCCTTCAAGGAAGTCTGATTTATGAAACAACTGGCCAGGTGTAGATCAGTGGATCCAACTCTTGTAGTTGCAGCTTCGCTTGAACTACTGATAGGAAGTACTTGTACTTCCTGCAGTGTAACCTACTTCGCTATTGTTGGTGGGTTAGCAATGATAGGGAATTCAGACTCAGTCACTTGTGGTGGCATGCACTCAGTGATAGGTGGTTGAGAGGAACTGATTTCTGTCCGAACTATATCAACTGCATCCAACCAAAGTTTTGTTTGTGCAGCAATTTGAGAGGTGAGTATGAGTGTGGAAAGAGAATTTGCCCCGGGAAGTGGGCTGTGAATGATAGTATCAAGTGATTCTAGAGCATCATAATTTGGTGTCCCGGTTCTTACAACCTGTTCTTTTTTAGAAGAAGCAGGAGGAGTTTGAGGCTCGGGTTGAGATGTTTCTACCATCTGCTGTGAGGAAGTAGCAGCAGTGGTTTCTGGTGACTTTTGTGTTGTCACTGGCAGTTGCTCTAGGATCTCATCTTCCAGAGTTGCCTTTGTTTTAGGTTTGGGGGGCTTTTGTATTTTCTTTTGTCTTAGTCTTTTGGTGCATTTAGGTGTGGGTTTCACAGCAGTTGTTTTTCTGTTGTGATCACCTTGAGCAGTGGACTCAGCAGCATGTGCCTGAGGAGCAGTGGTAGCTGCTAAAGTCTGCTCAAGAGCCTCTGCTTGTGTTTTGGACACTTTTGATAGCCTTGTAAATGTTACAGGTGTAAGGTCATTTATTTGAAAAGGTTTACCCTGCATGAGTACATGAGCATCATCCTTTCCAAATTTCTTTTGAAAATAAAAGCTTAGGAACCTTAGAAATAGCAAAAATGATTTTCTAGTAACATTTTTGACCAAGTCATCAAAGATCTCCTGGGAATAGTTAAAGTTTTCCTCATGCAAGATAGCATAACCCATGTATTGGATCTTTAATGGAATTTCATTGAAAGCAGTGGTCTTGTTAGAAACACACATTAAGAGAGTATGAAACAAAAACCTTGTGGCAGGAGGAAAACTGCCTTTTTTGCAAAGTGTCTTTTTTCATTTCCTCTGCATAACCTCTTTCTAAAAAATCTGTTTGATACTCTACTTTTGGAAAAGAAGTTTTACCTAGAAGATCATTGAGTTCAAATACTTCAGAGATTGTTTGTGGTGTGATTTTAACTTTAACACCCTTTATCGAGGAATTGATGGCAATTGGTATTTCATCTTGAGATTCAAGTTTTGCATTTTTTCAAAATTCCCTCTGGGTTGACAAGTAAATCGGAGCATCAGAAGTGAACAAAGTTTTGTACTCTGAAGACGAAAGAGCATCTATGACGGAGTTGAAGGTTTCAGTGTTACTTGGTTTTGTCAACAGACCCAAGTAGTTATGGGGAGCTTTGTATGGAATTTCTATGGCCTTTTGAGTGGATTTCTCAGATGATGAAGACGGTGATTTTACCATTTGAGGAAGAAGGACAATAAAGAATTTTGAGAAAAATGGAAGATAACTGCTTTGAGAAAAGGAATTTTGAAATCGATTCAAAAGTAAAACCCTGTTTGGGGGTTTTGATCAGGGTTTTATAGGGGAAAAAGTGAATGCTGACGTGGCAGTGGTTACAAAAGATCTGACCGCTATGTACTGTCCACGACCCAACCCCTAATGAGTAATGGAAGACAGTTGTTTTATGAAACCAGTGATGAAATAATATCAGTGGTTGTAATGCTTACAATGAAAACAGTGTGAGACTTTAAGCCATCAGTGGATAGCCTATCAGTCCTGATGGTGCAATGTTGAGATTATTAAAATAAACTATTAGAATGGATTTTTGATTTCCTGAAAAGATTTTGATACTTTTATCATTCATTCAAAATTTTCATTTTAACTATTTTTAAGATGCATGTTGAGATTATTAAAATAAAGTATTACACGCTAGAGTTACGACTTGTTAGGATTTCGTTGGTAAAATTGTAACAATTAGGTAAAATTGTAATTTCATTGTACTTCAATTTTTTAACTATTAGTGGATAGCATACATTGATTGAAACATAAATGTTTGGTCACTCAGTGGTCAACATGAAAATTGAAGAAACATAGGTTGTCTTTCAACAGTGATAACATTTAACATTCAACATGAAAAATGAAGAAACAGAGGTTGTCTTAGACAGACATATGTACACAGTCCTGCTTCTTTGAACATTTGTCGGTCTTCAAACATCTGCGAATCTACGAAGCATTATCTCATTGGAATGTAACGATTAGGAAAACCAATGATTGTCAATATCAGTGGATGTCAACAATAAAAATGTGAGCCGTGAATATTTCTTAACTATCAGTGGATAGGTAACAATTATTGAAACACAGATGTTTGGTCAATCAGTGGTCACATGAAGAATGAAGAAACAGACGTTGAACATCAAACCAATCCTTCACAATATTAAACATCTGTTAACTTACCAAACAGATGTTCAGACAAAATTCAACATCAACATAATCTAAATCTTACTCAAACACTAAATTATAAGTAAAAATAAAACACAACTTAGATTCATAAAATTAAATTTATTCATTTATTCATGATCTTTAAACTAAAAGTCCAATAATTACATCACACACTGAACAATATTAAAGTTCAAATCTAAGAATAACAGTAAGAATTAAGAAAGTTTAGTTTCAACTCCATCGATTGCTGAACCTCTCGATGTATGTCCTTCAGCATCGCCATGAACTGCACGTCTCTATCACCGCACTCTATATTACTGACATCACAAATAAGAAACAAACCTAAAATGAAAATGTCTCTTCTCAACTGTTGTAGCACATCTGAGTTTCCACAATATTGGACGAATCTATCTATCTATACTTTCTATAAAAGGAGAAAATCTTCCAGACACAAGAAAACCTAACTTTCGATTTAACAAAAATACATATCGTTCGTTGAAGCTGCAACTTTTCACGATAGAAGATACATATCATCTGTTAAAGCTGCAACTCTCACATCAAAGAAGGTAGCACATGCAACTTCTCACGATGTTGCAACAATGATACTGCAACATCGATATTGAAACATTGACGTGGGATGTGAATTTTCATTGAAACGACGATGTTGGAACAATGATACTCGAACGATAACATGTAAACATAAACAACAAACATTCGAACAAAGAAGTGTAATCGGAGATTAGCGGCTGAATCACGAGAAAGATACATTTGAGAGAGAGAGATATGCTCACATATATGAGCGAGCGAGATTTGAATGTGACACCAGATAATTATATCTTATTTATAGGATTAGAATTTTGAATTTTGAATTTTGAATTTCAAAATTACTGATATTATCAGTAATTACTGAGCTGATTTGAAAGCAATTGTCATGATGTTTATTGGGAACTGATGTTTATTGGGAACTGAAAGGTAAGTAGTGTATATCCTTATTTCCAGCTTTATTAAGCTAAAAAATATTAGAAACATCTGCAAAGTAGGAAACAAAAGAGATAGAACATCAATTTTAAATTACCATTTTGCATATTTTGAATTTCAAAATTACTGATATTATCAGTAATTACTGATCTGATTTGAAAGCAATTGTCATGATGACTTTTCTAATTTTTTTATTTTAACTTTAGTTAAGAGATAATAACCCTCAGTTTGAAATTCACATTTTCAATATTTTAAATGTCCAAAGCTCAAGAAATTGACATTAATTACTGATTTCATTTGCAACAAATAGTCATCAAGAATTTTTTTTTTATTTTTTAATTTAACTTTAAATTTTATCACGAAAACAATTTGGAGAAACTCTTATCTCATTTGAATGTAACGATTAGGTAAAATGGTAATTTTTGTTCAATCTATCACTAATCAACACCATCAGTAATAAAAATGTAAGCAGTGGTTGTTTTTTAGGAAAACCGCTGATGGTCAATATAAATGGATGTCAACAATAAAAAAGTGAGCAGTGGCTATTCTTTCCTATCAGTGGATACCCATCAGTTTTTTAAACAAAGATGTTTGGTCAATCAATGGTCAACACGAAGATTGAAGAAACAGAGGTTGTTTATCAGCAGTGGATAACTTTTAACAATCAAATGTTTCAACCAACACAGTGGTTGTAACAGGCTTTTAAATAGAACTTGGCCCTTAAACAAATGTCTCGCCTTATATATCAGTTGTCTTTGGGACTTAAACAGAAGTTTGACCATAAACAGATGTCTCGCCTTATATAAAAAAGTGAGCAGTGGCTATTCTTTCCTATCAGTGGATACCCATAAGTTTTTTAAACAAAGATGTTTGGTCAGTCAGTGGTCAACACGAAGATTGAAGAAACAGAGGTTGTTTATCAGCAGCGGATAACTTTTAACAATCAAATGTTTCAACCAACACCATGGTTGTAACAGGCTTTTAAACAGAAGTTGGCCCTTAAACAGATGTCTCGCCTTATATATCAGTTGTCTTTGGGACTTAAACAGAAGTTTGACCATAAACAGATGTTTGGCCTTAAATAAATGTTCGAGCTTAAACAAATGTTTGCCCATAAACATCTGTTTTCAAAAAAGACCAATTTCAAGAATACTATACCCAAACAATCAAAATGAGGAGCTTAATAAACACAAAGACTGTTATAACAAATAAACTCTGCTGATAAAACAACCTCTACTGCCCATATGAATACAAAAGCATCATAAAGCTAACATCTGCTGTTGAAACAAAGGTCTACAAAGCATAACATCTGCTGATCATTCCACAGTATAAATTGCTAACATCTTCTGTGACTTAACAGTGATAAAGTTCAACAGAGGATTTCAAAATATATGTTTACACAAGCCTCATGATGAACATCTGCTGATAAACACCAAGACGGTTCAAGCAAAGGTCTGCCAAAGAGAACCTATGCTATGACAGATGATGCAGCTGAACACAACATGTTTAACAACAGTGCTTGAACAGACCACGTTCAACAGATGATAATATAATAACAATAATATTGAAACTGTAGCAATTACATTTTCTTAAATCTAACAATCATCCTCGAAGCTGTAACAAAATCTAAACACCGATACAATAAACACTGTTACATAAGCAAAACTGATACATAAATACTGATGTTGAATCCGCTGTAGACACTTAACCACTGCTGTTACTTGAGCAGTGGTTTTCCTTTGGTTGATCAGGACTTAGGTACATAAGTGCCTGTCTTTAACAGCCTTGTCCTCAACAGTGCCCGTCTATCCCTGTTGAAAAATAGAATCAATATTTTTAGGGAAAATGGGATTGAAAGATGATAATCCAACAGTGGAGGATCTCATTCGACTGTTCCGATAAATTCAATTGTATTCTCAAACAATGCTTGCTAGATTTTTGAAGACCGACAAAGACCAACAAATGTCCACATTGATGCTTCTTTAGACATTTGTCAGTCTTCAAAAATCTAGGAAACATTTGTTTGAGAATACAGATGAATTTATCGGAGATGTAGAATGAGATCATCAACTGTTGGGTTATCATCTTTCAACCTCATTTTCCCTAAATATATCAATTCTGCTTTTCAGACCTCCCAAAGCCATCTATCAGCCTCCAAAGAGTTCAAGACAGCTTGAAGCATATGGACTTGCTGTCATTCCATCAGTTGAGTATTTAATCCAATATATACCACATTCAAATCAATCTACTCGTAATCACATCTTTGTTCAAAAACAAAATCAAACCGACAAACATATCAATCAAATTCCATAGAATGATGATTTATTTTAAACACAAAAAGACATTACCTCTTCATCAATAAAATACTGGCTTCATTTTATAACCTTAATCACAGTCGGAAGCTCGGCCAACGAACTCAAGACTTCAACACCAAATAAGAAATCCAGCAAGATCTACCTGAAGAAAATTTAGCATACGAACCTTCAGTTTGTAATAAAAAGAAAAAACAAAAAATATCTATTTTTAAACTACCATTCAAATCGATGTTAAATGCAACGCCTCTTTCGTCTTCATCTGCTTCTCTATCTCTACAGTTTTAGAGAGAGAGAGTTGAGAGAGAGTAGACAGAGATACTGAAAGGCTGATCTGTGATGGGAACCTGCATTGAAACGACGATGTTTGAACAATGATACTGGAACGATAACATGTAAACATAATCACGAGAAAGATGGATTTGAGAGGGAGAGATACGATCACAGATGTGAGCGGGAGAGATTTGAATGTGGAGCCAGATTATTAACCCTTATTCATAGGATTAGAATATATGGTTTGAATTTTGAATTTTGAATGTGGAGCCAGAATTTTGAATCTCAGCAGATGTTTATTGAGAACTAATGTTTGATTATAAAATGTTGATGGCAGATGTTTAAACAAAAGTTATTGATATGGGCAGACGTTTCCCCTCAGCAGACCTTTGCATCCTAAATGTGGGCCACCTTTGAATTTTAAAGTCTTTAATATTAGGCTTTATGATGTAATAATGAGATAAGAAAAGCCTTGTTGGACACCCTCTCAAGCTGACACATCAGCTTTTCTTATGTCACTTGGATTTCTTCTTTTATAGAAAGTATGGATAGATATAGATGTATATATAATTTGTGAAGCTCCATCTAATTCAAACTTTTTAAGTATTTGTTTTAATTTTTTAATAACATTGTACTTATCATTTAATTTGATTTTATTTTAATAACTTGCATTCATCTACTTTTTTTTTAAATTAACTTTGCAACTATTTTTTTTCAACATTGCGATATAACTACGTTTTTTCCACACTGCGATTTAGATTTTATTGAAAACAGGTACGTGCCACTATCGTACTTAACCAAAATTAAACCATTCTTTCGGATTGTTTCAACTGTTCAGCAACTGCATTTAAATGGTCTCAAATACCAATGTTGTTTGGTCGGTTAAGTTTAATGAAGTGAAAATTTATTATAAACTCCGTTTAAGTTTAATAAGTCCGTTTATTTATATTTCTGTTTATTTTAGCAACTTGCAGAACTTAAAAAACAAACAGTCTTCTTCTTGCAGACTGCAGAAGTTTGTTCCACCTCTTTTGTTACAAATATCTGCGGACATTTTAGATCTGAAAAACAAACAGCACCTGAATAATTAAGGTATTTTAACTTCATTTTAAAATGTAACATGTAAGGTGTTCGAAAGTTAACACCAATCAAAGCAAGCCAGGATCCGGTTGTATACAACTCGACTTGACAACGTGGCTTCTTTGGCACAGCCTCTAAATTATATTCTTTCAACGGTCGTGTGAAGATTTTCTCAAATTTAATTATAGCAACGTACATATCTTTCAAGAAAGATATATTATGTTGTACAATAAAAAATTACATGAAGAGTATACCTGTAACGTGTTACCTATTCAACCGCAAACTTCTTATATCATGGAAGTTGGAACTACTTACATAAAAAAAAATAATAATTTGAACTTAGTTGTTATCCTATGTAATAAACTATAAAACTCTTATAATAAAGGTTTTGTATTTATAATTTAATGAAAAGCCAGAGTTATAAGTTTGCGTGATGCTGCAAGCAGCAACTTTCCGCACGATGCGACGGTTTCTCATGGTTCCTTTACCATACCGAGCATCCAAAAATTAGTACCATATTGCGAATACAACTTCATTTTCAAGAAACATTTTGCTTCCATGTTAAGAAAACATAAAAACAAATACCGAACCCTACCAATGTTCAAAGGGTATCGATTTCGTTCCTCACGAAGAAGAAAAAAGTTATTCTACCGGGTAAAAATAATACTATATTGCGAACACCACTTAATTTTCATTGAACTTTTTTCCTCCATGTTAAGAAAACATAAAAACGAATACGATACCACTACTGATGTTCAAAGCGTATCAGTTTTGTTCCTCCCGATAAAGAAAAAAATTCAAATATATTTAACATGTTCGAATAAAATTACGAAAAAAACAAAATAATTATAGTAATAAAATACTATATTAACAAAATGACAAATAAAATATTCTATAACAATCATTCTATACTAATAAACAAAAATTCTTTTCGGACAAGTGTCATTCTCTGGTAATTTCTCACTCTTATTTTTTTTATTTATCTCTTTTATTAAATAATAATATTAATATTAAACATCAATTTAACTAAATATACATATCTCTTTTATTTTATAATCTGAAATTGATTTCTTTTTTAATTCTAAAGTTTTAATCTTTGGCAATTTAAGTCTAATGTTTCAATCTTTGGTATTTTAACCCCTTTGATTAATTTGATTTTTCACTTCTAATTTAAAAGTTTTCATCTTTTGCAATTTAACTCTTTTATTTTTTTTTACTTTCAACCCAAAACTTTTCACCTTCGCAATTTAATCTCAACATTTTTTTTACTTTCAACTTTAGACTCTTATATACTTTTCATCTTTCATAAGTTCTCCGTTTAACGTGCCGTTCTAAAATTCCGAGTTAACACGCCGCAACGTGCGTGTGGGGTTCAACGTTTTTTCATCTATTTTTTTTCTTGTTTGACATGTCCGTCGCAACGCGTCTATTTTTCCCGTTTGATAGGTCTGTCGCAACGTGCGGTTAATTATTTTTTTCTCGGTTTTACACATAGGCTCGTGGTCATGTGAGAAACATTTGCCTTTCATCTAACATGATATATAACTAATGAATCCCCCGCCGCATTGCGGCGGATGGTAATTCTAGTTATATTATAAAGAGAAATCAAATGTAACAAAAAAAAGGAAAATAAAGATAAGATATTTATAAAATTAAAAGTAAAAGAAAGTAAAATAAAACATTTTGCTGAACTTATTTGATTTGAAATACATTAAAAGTAAAAAGAGAAAATAATAATAAATTATACTTTGCTCTTTAAATTTATATAGAGATAATATCATATTAACAGGTCACAGTTAATTTTTTAATCTTTCAAATATTTGTTGCTATTAAAACAACGTCGATCGTAAGTCATGACATCATTAGATTTTGCGGGATCATATTTTACTATTTTTAAATTTAAGTGGAGGGTATGATGAATCACTCTAGGGTGATTGAGTGAAATCCTACCCAATAATATTATGTCATGTCAACTCCACATTTCACTCCTCATTTTGCACTCAATCACCCTAGGGTGTTTGAGTTAAATATTTTTTATGTTCTAGAAATTATTCATAAATAAACAAAACATATTTTAATGTAAATAAAGGCACTTTTAATTAAAAAAACACATTACATAAAATTAAAATAAATAACATGACATTAAAATATAAAAATAAATTAAAAAAAAACCTAATTTAACTATTCGTCGTCGGAATCCGCTAAAAGGTGGGGTAAATCTTGTTCTCCAAGATGCTCCACAAGTTCATATTTTAGTCTATAATGCGTATCTTCATCAATGAGCTCGTTATAAGCAGTGTCTTTGAAAACGGGCTCGACTAAAGGATCCCGAATATGTACCGGTGCAATCGCGTTTCCGTCGTCTTTTAGAATCATATTATGCATAATAATGCACGCATATACGACCATCCTAATTTTTTAACACTCGTAGCACGCATCAGGTGATGAAGTATATGTTATTTTGCCTTTAAAACACCAAAAGCCCGCTCCACGTCTTTTCTTGCCGCCTCGTGTTGCCTCTTAAACTTCTTTTCTTTCACAATGTGAGGATACGGAAATGATTTCACAAACATGGACCAAGTAGGGTAGATTCCGTCGGTAAGATAGTATCCACGCTTGTATAAGTGGTTGTTCACGTAAAATGGGCATTCTGGTGCAGTCGCATTTCGCTTAGTAAGAAATAACGGAGATTGTTGGAGCACGTTGATGTCGTTTTGTGAACCTGTTGGACCACAAAAAGCATGCCAAATCCATAAATCCTGAGAGGCCACCGCCTCGAGCATAACTGTCGGGTGACTGTGATCCCCCCCCTTATATATTGACCCCGCAACTCCGTTGGACACATTCTCCAAACAAAATGTGTAAAATCAAGACTACCCAACATCCCAGGAAGATGATGTTTCTCCTCATGAGCTTGGTACAAGAGCGCAACGTCGTGGCTAGTAGGTCTACGTAAAAACTCGGAAGCGTATAAATAACATACTGTTTCGCAAAAATATTCTAGACTTTCTCGGGAAGTCCTTGTGTACATATTTAAATACTCGTCGAACTCGTCTGGAGCATTACCGGTTGCTAGTTGCTTAATCGCCGAAGTAACTTTTTGCATCGATGTAAAACTCTTCCTACCACTAGCATCCGCGACGTCTTGAAACCACAAGTTATTCGCTTGCACGTCACTCAAAATTATTAAAAACAACCTTTTGGACATACGAAACCTTTGACGAAAAACCTCTTCGTTGAATACGGGCTCCTCGACAAAATAATCTCTCATAAGGTTTTCGTGACTCGATCTCGACGGACAGATTTCCTTTTTCTAGAAGTGCCCGTGTTTTCCAGTTGAGCGGCTTCGTTAATAAGATTTTGGAAAAAAAATAAACTACTATCGCTCGAGGAAGAATCATCGTCTTCACTAATATCAATTGGAAGGAATAGCGGTGGTATATCATCCATTCATTGAAAAAATAGAAGAAGTGAATTTTTTTTTTTAAAATAGAGTTGGATGGAGAACAGTTGTGTGTTTTAAATTGATTCAAAATATGGGTTTTATATAAAAAAAGGAAACGGTCAAAAAAATAACGTTCAAAACTAAAAAGCTAACAGTTAAAAAAAGGGGAAACGGTCAAAAAAATCAAATCAATCACTCTCAATCATTTCGGTAAACTCTCACCGATTTTCATACTCTCTTTCCAACTCACCGATCAACTTCATCAACTCGGTATAGTCATCGATTGGTGACTATAACTCCCCGCAATACTCATCGCATATTATACCCTCCACCCTAAGGTAATAGTATCGTTATAGTAAGTTACATTTTTTTCAGATGGCTTGGGTAAAATCCGGATTTATCCGTTTAGTCATGATTTTTACGAACTCGGTCTCTTTGGACACTTTTGTTTTTGTAAGTGGATCATTGGCTTAACGATGGTCATTTTAATTGTTAGGTCATGTGTAGTCATAAAGTATCTTCGGGACGTTATGCGATACGTGTCACGTCACGTCATAGAGGGAGTTTATAGAGTGTTATATCATTAGAGCCCGTAGTCATAAACCCTCCATCTCATCATTACTCAATTAATTAATTTTCAATTTTTTTAATTAATTTCTAACTTTATAAAATTTAAAACCATTTCATTAAATAAAAAAAAACATTACAATAAAATAAAAGAAACCTTAAAATAAAATAAAAAAAAACATTACACTAAAAAAACAATACATCTGTTATTCGTCTTCATCGTCGTTCTCTCCTTCTTCCTCTTCGTTTTCTCCAGCATCCAAACCTATGTTTTCAAAGTTCCCGGCTTCGAATTCCTGAACTTCTTCTTCCTCGGAATCTTTTTCGACCTTACCATCGTGTCAAACTGGGCGAATCGCCCAAGCATGCTTGACTAAATCCACCTTTCACGCGTTATGTATATCCTTAGATCGCAATAGTTGAGCATTTACGAGTCTCTCTTCCATTGTTGCTTGGGTTCCTTCAACTATATCTTCCGGAAAATAGTTTTGTGATATCGCATTTCCATCATCTTCTATGATCATATTATGCATAATGATGCAAGCATACATGTCCATTCGTATTCTATTCTTATGCCACATACGACAAGGATTTCTGATAAAATGCCATCGTTGTTGAAGAACCCCAAAACACCTCTCGATGTCCTTTCGCGAAGACTCTCATAGCTTTTTTTAAAATACTGTCTTATCGCATTGAACGTTTCAGAAAACGTTTTAATAGTATTCGAATACTCCGGGTACATACCATTGCCCAGATAGTAGCCATGCTCATAATCGTTCCCGTTTGCATGAAAAACGGCCTTTGGCATCGTTCCAGAAATGTACCTCTCTAACAGTGGTGAACACTCGAAGTTATTAATGTCGTTCATACACCCGGGCTACACCAAAGAAAGCTGACCAAACCCAAAGGTCGTATGATGCAACCGCCTGTATAACCAAAGTTGGCCCTTTTTGGTCACCTCGTGTATGTTGACCTCGCCATGTGGTTGGACAATTATACCAACGCCATTGACTACAATCAAAGTTACCAATCATGCCAGGTATTCCATGCTTTTCTAGGTGCACCTCGTATATTTGTTGAAGGTCGTTCCAAGTGGGATATCTCAAATAACGTTTTCCATATAACTGGCATATACTTAAAATATAATTAAATATATAAAAGTTTCACTAGTGATGTATTTAAAAATAAAAATAAATATATAAAAGTGAGTAAAAAAATACCATAGCAAAACTGTTCCACGCTATCTCGTGTTGTTTTCTCTCCCATCTTCAAGTACTCTTCGTTGATGTCGTACGTGTTTCTGTAGGCTAGTATGCGTAAAGCGGAAGTTACCTTTTGAATTGAGGTGAACCCTAAATATCCTCTCGCGTCCATTCTTTGCTTAATGAAGTCATACTTAGCTTCCAAATCATTATTAATGCACAAAAATAACATTTGGCTCATCCGAAACCGCCGTCTAAAAACACTGGGTCCGTGAACCGGTGTGGGATCAAAATAGTCTTTCATCAATCGCTCGTTCGCGGCTTTACGATCTCGTAAGATAAAGGTGTGCCTCAAAATGGGGCGTGGAGGAGAACGCCTAACGTCTTCCATTGCTTGTATCACGAGAGTACATGCACTCGTAACCGCTTCTTCATACTCCGCGATTTCTTCGAGTGAAAAAAATCTTCGGTAAATATCGGTGAAAGAATCTTCCGATGGGGAACCCATTATTTTTTTAGAAGAAAGTGGGAGTAATTTCTAGATGTTTATAAAAAAAGGTAGAGAAGAGGGAATGAGAGTGTGATGAATTAAAAAAAAAATAGGAAATATGGGGAGTATTTATAGATATTAAAAATGAATTAACTTTTTTTTAATTTTTTGACCGTTGCAACGGTCCTTTTTTGAATTCTTCTTCCTCACACGCCGCGATACACATAGCGGCCTCATAAAAAAACACCCCCATAGCACCCCTGTTTCGGTGTTGGGCGGCGCAATAGGGCGCCATGGCCCTCTTCGCCGTTATAAAACGTTCCATTACATGTGATCTTAAGTCCATATGAATTTACCTTTTACCATTCATCCTTAAAAAACACACACACAAATACCCACTTGTTATATTAAAGATACTAGATTATAGTCCCGTGTATTACACGGGTTGAATAATAAAGCTATCGTTTGCTAAGCACAAGCCAACTTTTAAAAAAACAAGTCAGTTAATATATTTTCTCGCATTCTAATATGATAGTTTGTTTTAATAATGATATACATTTGCTAAAATATGTACATAAATATATAACGTAAACCTATGATACTGTAAGAAAATATTCTTTTCTAAATCTTATACATAAATGTACATAGAATAATATCAAAAATATCTTATAACAATACCACTTCGTTTTATCCTAAAAATCGTAGCGAGAACTATGGATTTTAAGCAAATCAATTTAATGGTTAGAGTTGACTCTTTGGTAATCCGTTGAAAGTTACTTATGACAGAGGGGGTAACAGATGGAATTTGTCATTATGGAAGATGGAGAGCATTCTGATATCTGAATTAGATTCTAAATTTACTGTTTGTGAAAAAAAGGGGTGGGTTGTATAATCTCACTCCTCCCCCATAAGGTTTGGATTAGCATGTTTCACATTTTGGTGTCATTTGGGTTTATTATCGGTTGTTTATAACTACGGGTAATTATCTGAATTTTTAATTTCATAGAAATCTATTTTTAGTAAGGTTTAATTCATAAATATCATTATCATTACAATACAAATATATATTTAAAGGGTGTAAAACTCCAAACCATTTAGGGCTAACATGTCACTTATACAATAATCATATCACAAAACATCATAACACATTAGGTAGCCACATTTAGTAGTTCATATGGTAGGTTAGTCACCTTTGGTAGTTTACATAATCACATTCGGTAATTCACATTCGACAGGTTAGTCACATTCGGTTTTTCAGTGCGTCACCTTTTAGTCCCCTGGACTCAATCATATTCAATGTTTGCTAAAAAATAATATAACTATACATATATAATACCACATAATATTTAAGATCACAAAGAATACAATAACAAATTTGAATTCTGGCCTCCATGTATACAATAACGCCATCGCAAAGAGTCGTACTAATCGGAATCGAGAGGAAAAAATTTAGGGAAAACTGTGTTTCAATTGGTTGGGATCAGTTAAAAAATATATCAAAATTCGTTTGTCATCCTTTATATGTAAGCAAAACAATTATAAAAATAATAGAGTAAACTTCCATTTTGCTCCATGTGGTTTGGTCATTTTAACGGTTTTGCCCAAATCCTTTAAAAATAATCATTTTACTCCCTAACCTATGAAGCTTATCATGATTTCACTCCCTGCCCCAAATGGAATCCATTTTAAACGTTAAAAACTGTCAGGTTTCAGTCTAGGTATTGGTCTAATTATGGTCATAATTGTCCATCATGTGTTATGCATGTGACATTTTTTAACGTTTAAAATGGATATTGTTTGGGTCGGGGAGTGAAAACGTGATAGGTTTCATAGATCAGAGAGTAAAATGTCTATTTTTAAAAGATTGGAGCAAAACCATTAAAACAACCAAACTACATAGAGCAAAATAGAAGTTTACTCGAAATAATAAGATTCTAATAAATTGTTTGAGATTTAAAATATAACGAAACAGTAGGATAATCTAATATCTAAATGCATCCTATATGTTCGTATTTTTAGGATGGATTTATTTATTTTTATTATTTTATAATCAATTAAAGGTTTATTATATCATTGTAAAACTTTATAGATATCATTTTAGAAAGTGACATGTGTCCTTTATGTTTCTTTTATTATATAGTAGACTAGCCTAAGACCCCGCGAGCTTTGCGGGTGGCTAAACACCAACTAAACACATAAAATAATTTAAACGTAGAAGCGTTAAAGTGTGATTTGTTAAGCCTAATATTTTGAGACAGTTGAGCACGTCCCAATAGTACATCTACATAATGTTCGTTACAATTTTAAGTTTTTGTCAATTAAACCTTCATGATGTTTTCATGATGTCTTCTTTAACTCCACTATCACATTCATCCTCTGACATTATCAATTCCAATCAGGACGACTTAGAATTTAAACCTCTATTGCTAGATTATTAAAAATATACATGAAATTAATTTGAAAAAAATAGATTCTTACTTAAGTGTAAGAACAACTCAAACGGGTTCTTAGAGATATCAACTGGTTGGCTACCCTCCAACACTTGATTTGCTACAAATCTCTTTTACTGTTATAGAAAAAAATAAAGTAAATAAATTAAAATACCCAAGATACCAATAACCAAAAAAACTACTATCCTACATCATCTTGAATTGCAAAACTTTATAGATTACATGTAGGTCTTCTCCTCAAATGCATAGCATGAATTAGATGATAGAGAGCTGCACAATTCATTATAATTTGAAAAATTTATGAAGAAATAGGTTATCTTCCGTGAATACTCACGGGTCGTGAATCTTTTTATTTAAAAACAGGTGTACATATCTATATAGTCAATTATTAAAATATCCATATGTGTATATTGTAAAAAATATATATCCTTAACTTAAGAAGTGTAGGAAATCATGTCAAACGAACTCCGATTGAGCTCATTCCAGCAGCATTGGAATCGGCTCGTCGAACACTAACCAAAAACTCTAAACCGTAAACACTAAAGCTAACCCCTAAATTTAAACCCTAAGGCTAAACCCTATTAATATTTTATTTTTTATGTAATGGTTATTAATATCTTGTCTCTTCTAGTGCAATTGGACAATAACGCAACATGATTGTTATTTAACTTATTAGATGTTGTTGCCAATAAAGCTTCTAATGGGCATGCAAATATGCAATGGTTTTTGCTTCCATTTGTTTCCAATAATGGCTTTCATCCCATTAAATTATCACCCGGGTAAAAACCCGGGTTGGAAAATTTTAGTTTTCAATAATAAAAGGTAAACAAACAACATTCGTGATCACGAACAACGGGTATAATAACCGGGTATGTATGTCAAAGCCCAAAATTCAAACCCGTCACATGATTCCAAACCACAACCATTCTAAACCCACTTTTCTCTCTAACATTAAATCATTCCAAACCTCTACATGATACCTCACTTTTACATTAAAAAATAAAAAAAAAACACTTTTACATTAAAAAATAAAAAAAGAAAGAAATGCATGTGTGTATGTGTTCCCACTTAAACAAATCGGACTGGTTTGCGAAACCAAACCGGACCACCATAGTCAACCTCCTACAACGTAGGGTGATCCGGAATTGGTTGGTTTGTGTTGTTGCATAACAACATTTATTCTCCAAAAAAAAAATTACATGCCAGTTTTAGTATTATTCTTATTGGGTAAGTTAAGAATTAAATTCATAATTTTCAACCCTTTTATTATTATTAAATAGTTTATCATGACATGAGGCTGTTATTGTGCAGTTTTAACCAATAATTATATAAACATTACGCTACGTTGTTACTTAATATTAAGAAACCAAATATGAGATTACATTTGTATTTAATTAATTATATGCATTTTGATCTGGACTTACTGGTTAACTAACTAAAATTTGAATATATTTCAAAAAGAGTAAACTGCCGATTTGGTCCCTGTGGTTTGGTCACTTTTGCCACTTTAGTCCAAAACTCAAACTTTTTGCATCTGGTCCCTGTGGTTTCAGTTTTATTGCCATTTTGGTCCAAAAATGAAATCAGATCATATTTGTCTTATAAAATCCTGCAATTTTGTCATTTTCCTCAGGGGTAAATCATGTCATATTTGTCTTATAAAATATGGTATTTATTTATAAAAGCGAAATGATCATTTTGCCCCTGCGGAAAAGGACAAAATAGCAGGATTTTATAAGGCAAATATGACCTGATTTCATTTTTAGACCAAAATGGCAATAAAACTGAAACCACAGGGACCTAGATGCAAAAAGTTTGAGTTTTGGATTAAAGTGGCAAAAGTGACCAAACCACAGGGACCAAAATGGCAGTTTTCTCTTTCAAAAAAGTAACTATTTAAACTAACGTAATGAAAGTGGGTATTTTTATATTTTTTTTAACAACATAGACTTCTATTACCACCACAAACAACTTATCAAGAAGCTAAGCAAACAAAACATATTTAGAGCAAACACTGAAAGAACAAATACAAAAAAAGCCACATCCAAACAACCAGCTGCCACCAACCTAAGCCAATACACCATGCCTCTAACCAAAGTCAATATCCTGAAAGCTAAGTCACCGAACTGAACGAAGCTGGAACCGGGATTTTGAGCCAAACACAGACTTGGCCCCCACACACTTTTAGCAATTATACAGCTGACTAATAGATGGTTTGTCGACTCCACATGAATCCCACAAGCCGCGCACCTCCCTCCCCAGTCAAAAAGCACAGACTTGTCACCATATATACTTTTGTATGTCAAAATTCTTGTGGTTGAAGGTGTAGTTGGTGGTCAAGTATGTTGCTTCTCATCAACTCACGAACAACTTCTTTATTTATAACAACCTTTATTAGTCGATAGTGAGAGATTTTCAACCAAAACAAACTAAAACATATCTGTATAAAATTGGCTACAAAAACTTGGTCCTTATCACATCTGCAAATTAGTCCTAAACATATCAAGTACACAAAAGCTGGCTGAAAATATAAAAAATCAAACATAGAAAACTTGGAATTTGACCTACCTACACACATACACACATACACCAATACTCAGACACACATGCATATAAATAGTACATTGGCACTCCAGCATTTATAGATAAAAATGCAAAGGTTAACCTGATTTGACTTGATATTTAATGCATTAGGAGTAAAAAAGGATGACCTCTTTGATTTCGCAATGTCACACCCCGATCTCCACGTGTCACCGGTGGGCCCGGTGTGGGGTACAGTGACGTAGTTGGCATCATCATAGACAAACAACACAATAAAATAATGCACAGCGGAAGCAGAAATAGATTCATTTCAACTTTAATTAAAATGTAATAATAAATATCACAAGTAGATGAAACGGATCCACAGGCGGATCAAATAAAATAAGATATATTGTTCAACAGTTTATTGTCGTCCGAGCTTGCGAGACTATTGTGGACGCTCTTTAGGAAACAGCCAGCTTAGTACGTATAGTACCTGCACTTAACCTTTTGGGAAAAATACGTCAGTTTACACTGGTAAATACAAGTTAACCGACTCATTTTGAAAATGATTGAAAATTTATGTAAATGCACATGGCATAAATATTTTTATTAACTTGGGATAATTATGCAATATAAACTTGTGAACGAATTACATGCTACTCGTACGTTTGGTAGCCCGGGATCTTGTCCGGGTTAAAGATTAAATGACACACCACATTAAAGAGTTATACACGACGGGTGTACGCCTACACCCCGTGCTCTGGTCGTGGCCATCTCGTAATATAATGCCAAGGATATCCGGGACACGGTCAATAACCCCCCAAATGCTTAAAGTAAAACAAGACTGTTTAAACGAGCCGGACAAACTATTCCAATTGCATACCCAAGGGTGCAAGATTTGAACGCTCGATCAAGCGGTATTCTATATACCGTACCCCAAGCCCGTATAGGGAAAATAAGTCAAAATGTATTTACCTGAGTAAGTATGAATCACAATTGGTAAGTGTAGATAGCTTTTACTGGGCCTCCTATTCTGGAACAAAGGTTTATAATAACCTATTAGATTCCTAACGGGTCTTTATTTAAGCCTAAGCTTAGACCGGTTAGTTTTAAGGACGATACGGTACAAGCGCACGATTAAGCGAAAGACCGGATAGAATGTGATTTAGACCCGACAAGTTTGAATACTTGTATAATATGGGTATACTAAATACATTCTGGATTTTGAGACGAAAATGATAACGTTTGACCCGTTTCGGTTAATTTATGCAAACTAGTTACATAAACCGAACCGAACGCTAAAAGGGCGTTACGGGTAGGCAAAAGAGTCATATGCAAGTTCCCTGAGATAATATGCTTTAAATATGATATAATATCAGCAATTTATGTCCTATATTGCCCCGAATGAATTTAAACTCAATTTATGCCTTATAAGGGCATTTTGGTCATTTAAAAGATTATAAAAGAGTTAAATTGGAAATCTGAGTCACGGGTCTGATTTATACAGTAAGTATACTTAGTTTGACATATTATAACAGTAGGGTATGACCCGTATACCAAACTTATCATTTAAAATCAAACTATGCACCGTAGGGGTATTTTAGTAATTTCACAAGGGCTAAAAATGTCAAAACTGGAAATCTGAGTTCAAAATCTTATACTTACTGTTATTATATGAAAATATGCTAAATACATCAGTAGGTATGAGTCTTATATGTTTAATATGAATATAACGCTTACTATGCGCTAGAAACGCTTAAAAATGCGATTTAGAGCCGTTTCCGGGTTTTCAAAAGAAAGCTGAGATTTTTATATTTCCAGAATGCTCAAAATAATTTATTTAACAAATAAAATTAGTAGAAAAAGGTTTGGGGTCAAAAGGATGTATAAAACTCATTTTATGGCTTAAACGGTCAAAACCGGCATTAACCGAATCGACTTAGCGATCTATGATACGATCAGCCAAAAATCAAATAAAAATCATCAAAAATCCCAAAATATTATATAACATCAGTGGGTAAAAAGTTTTATATCAAAAAGTGGCCTCAATTAGGTTATACGCTAAATGCGCCGTTTATTAAACATAAAGATATAGTTTTACGCTATCGGCCATAACTCAAAATCTGGACCACCAACTGATCTGAAATTTTCGGTGCAAGTTTATAAATTAATAATAAAGATTTCTACTCTTTCACTTTTCCAAAAATCACGTTTTATATCAAAAAGGGCAAAATAGTCAACTTTTAAGCATAATCGGAAACATGCATATAAATCGGTTAAGCATAGACTCAAGTTGTAAAAATTCCAGAGAGTTATACATAAATAAAAATGGTCAAAAATAAACTCTAATACAGATCTCAAACATGCATGCACGGATCCGAATCGAGAGTCAACGAAAAAGTCGTTTTATAAGACTTTCGGTTCCGATCTAAGTTTATACTAAAGATTGTCGAGTTGATTATGATAAAACACATTCTTATATTCATTATAAGTTATTTATGATGATCAAACTGATTGCATGTCATCTACATTACCATTTATGCTATATTTCGCAAAAACGATTTCTGTTGACTTTTTAAGAACATCTTTGACTCGACAAATAACATGCTTAGAGTGGGAATCAGAGAATACCCTTTTGAGGGTTTGTTTCCCACATAAATACCAACTTATAAGTGGTTTCAATTTGAGAAATGACAGAGCCAAACTCGTTTAATCGAAAAGTCAAACTATATGAACAATGGATTGACTTTTTGCTAATAATTAAAGCTAGAACGAATTAGAGGATGATATGAATGCTTACAAAGGTCCTAATGAAGCTTAGATAACACTAGGAGGCTGCCTTGATGACCAGAAAGCTCCTGGAATTGCCTTGAGAGGTTTGCAAGTTGTGGGTGTTCTTGTTACTATCACAAGTGCCTCAAAATGTGAAGTTTTCATCAGATTTATGGAGAATTCAGGAGTTGTAAGAGTGCACCAGGTGTCCTAGACATGCATGGCCATCTATTGGTGAGAATTGGAGGTGATCCCAGCTGTTTCCCACAAAAAAAATGGACTAAACAGCCCCTGGTCGCGATCTGCTGCACCTGGGTTTATTGGCAGCTGCCAAACTTTGTTAATTATTGGCAGTTTTGGTCCCTGTCCTTGCATGCGAGGTTTTGGCTATGAATCTTGACTCGTAAACCCTCAAATCTGGTTTTTAAGAACCTTGGGACATTTACCAACATGGTAATGTCCCCGGATAACTTTGCGCTCACCCGAAAAGCCATGAAATTCGACGTTGACGCTTTTAACCCCTCAAGTACGGTTTTGGCCATAACTTTCTCATACGATAACGAAACTTCATGAAATTTTTACCACATATTCTAGTGAGTATATTTTAGCATTACAAAGCTTCGGGTCTGCCAAAAGTTCACTCAGAGGTATAAATTCAACATGTTGACACTTTTAGCCCCTATAGTTTGTAATTCCTCACTTTTGTGCAATTTCCGCTTCGTATGATCCATGATCCATCCGTTTAAGGTTATAAACATTATGTAGGGTTATTAGAGAGTCTATTTATCCGTTGTTGACACTTTGGACCCTTACGTTCCATAGTTTTCACCGTTTGTCAACTTTAGTCCCTCTAAAGTTTATTTTCACATACCGGAAGTCTATGACACGTGTCAATGCATTATTGGACGTAAATTTTCGAGGTGTTACATCCTCACCCCCTTAAAAGAAATCTCGACCTCGAGATTTACTGAAACAAATGAGGGTATTTCTCTTTCATCGTGGATTCCACTTCCCATGTGTATTCGGGACCTCTACGGGCATCCCATTTGACCTTTACAATAGGTATATACTTCCTTCGAAGCTTCTTCACCTGTCGATCCTCGATCGACAATGGTTTTTCCACGAACTTCAAACTCTCATCTATGTGTATATCTGTATGCGGTATAACCAGTGATTCGTCAGCGAAACACTTCTTCAAATTACAGATGTGGAACACATTATGTATAGCGCTAAGTTCTTCAGGCAAGTTTAACTTATAAGCAACTGACCCGACACGTTCGACAATCTCGAAAGGTCCTATGTATCTCGGGCTTAGCTTGCCTTTCTTACCAAATCGCATCACCCCTTTCCAGGGCGATACTTTAAGCAACACTTTATCACCTACGTCAAAGTGAAAATCTTTGCGCTTAGGATCCGCATAACTTTTCTGCCTATCCCTGGCAGCTTTCAAACGATCGCGAATCTGCACGATTTTGTCCGTCGTCTCAAAAACGATTTCTGGTCCTGATAGCTGGACATCTCCAACTTCTGCCCAACAGATGGGCGATCTACACTTTCTACCGTATAGGGCCTCAAAAGGCGCAGCTTTTATGCTGGAATGGTAGCTATTGTTGTAGGAGAATTCAATCAGTGGTAGGTTCTTATCCCAACTACCACCCAAGTCGATCGCACATGCACGCAACATGTCTTCCAAAGTTTGAATAGTACGCTCACTCTGACCATCGGTCTGAGGATGATAGGCCGTACTAAAATTCAAACGAGTGCCCAACGATTGTTGGAAACTCTTCCAAAAATGCGACGTATATCTAGTATCTCTATCGGAGATAATTGATACAGGTATACCATGCAATGCTACAATCTTATCAACGTATAATTGAGCTAACATATCGGAGCTATACGTCTCCTTGATGGGTAGAAAATGAGCTGACTTCGTCAGTCTATCTACTATGACCCATATGGTATCATTTCCTTTTCTCGTCTTTGGTAACTTGGTGATGAAATCCATTGTCACCATTTCCCATTTCCACTTGGGAATTTCAGGTTGTTGAAGCAAACCTGACGGCTTCTGATGCTCAGCCTTGACTTGCGCACAAGTCAAGCATTTAGCTACATGCTCAGCTACTGACTTTTTCAAACCAATCCACCAGTAGTTTGCTTTCAGATCCTGATACATCTTATCAGCTCCAGGATGAACGGAATATTTAGAGTTGTGGGCTTCCTGGAGGATAACATCCCGAAGTCCTCCATAAACTGGAACCCATATTCGTCCGTTTAGTCGTAGCATTCCATCTTTGTCGTATGATAACTGCTCCTCAGTTACTCCTAACTTCTCCTCAGGATAGTTAGCTTCCAACACAGCTTCCTTCTGTGCAGCTAACACCCTTTCGTTCAAATTATTCCTTATTTCAATGTGCTTGGCATTGATTCTGATCGGTTTCACTCTTTCTTTTCTGCTTAAGGCGTCGGCAACTACATTTGCCTTGCCTGGATGGTATCTTATCTCACAGTCGTAATCATTGAGAGTTTCCATCCAACGCCTTTGTCGCATGTTCAATTCCTTCTGATTGAACAAGTGTTGAAGACTCTTGTGATCCGAATAAATTATGCACTTGGTTCCATACAAGTAATGTCTCCATAGCTTTAATGCAAATACAACTGCACCCAATTCCAAATCGTGGGTGGTGTAGTTCTTCTCGTGTACCTTTAATTGTCGAGAAGCGTCGGCAATGACTTTACCTCTCTGCATGAGTACACAACCCATACCAGTGTGTGATGCATCGCAATACACCACAAATTCTTCTATGCCATCAGGCAATGTCAACACTGGCGCATTGCTCAATTTCTTCTTCAGAATGTCAAAGGATTCCTGCTGCTTAGGGCCCCAATCGAACTTAATCTTCTTACGAGTCAACGAAGTTAGGGGCGCAGCAATCCTTGAAAAGTTTTCAATGAATCGCCTATAGTATCCTGCCAATCCTAGGAAACTGCGAATCTTGGTAGGCGTCTTCGGTTCTTGCCAATTCATGACTGCTTCTACTTTAGCGGGATCTACCTTGATACCTCGCTCGCTTACGACATGTCCAAGGAACTGGACTTCCCGAAGCCAAAATTCACACTTCGAAAATTTGGCATAAAGTTTCTCCTGATGCAGAAGTTTGAGAATACAACGAAGGTGTTTCTCATGGTCAGCTTGGTTCTTCGAGTAGATAAGGATGTCGTCAATAAAGACGATGACGAATTTATCTAGATAAGGCTTGCAGACACGATTCATGAGATCCATGAATGCGGCTGGTGCGTTAGTGAGCCCAAAAGGCATCACTAGGAACTCGTAATGTCCATAACGAGTCCTAAACGCTGTCTTGTGTACGTCTTCCTCCTTGACCTTTAGCTGGTGATAGCCTGACCTCAAATCGATCTTTGAGAAGTAGCTTGCTCCTTGCAACTGATCGAACAGATCGTCGATCCTGGGTAACGGATACCTATTCTTGACAGTGACCTTATTAAGCTCACGGTAATCGATGCACAGACGCATCGATCCATCCTTCTTTTTAACGAACAAGATTGGCGCTCCCCAAGGAGACGAGCTAGGTCTAATAAAACATTTAGCTAACAGATCATCCAATTGCGTTCTCAACTCCTTCATCTCCGTTGGTGCCAACCTATATGGTGCTCTTGCTACTGGCGCTGCACCTGGAATGATGTCTATTCGAAACTCCACTTGCCTATCCGGTGGCAAACCAGGGAGTTCTTCAGGAAATACTTCAGGGTATTCTGAGATAACCGGGATATCTTCGATCTTCGGCTTTGGCTCATCAATAGTAACTTGTGCCATATAGATGACACATCCCTTCTGCAGGCATCTGGATGCCTTGAGCATGGACACTTGCTCCGGCAATCCGTGCTGAGTATCTCCCTGAATAGTGAGTGACTCACCAGACGGAGTCTTAACTACCACTTGCTTTCTGTTGCACACAATCTGGGCTTGGTTACGCGATAACCAATCCATGCCTATCACTATATCGAATCCAGCTAGCTTAAAGGGAAGCAAGGATAACGGGAAAGAATGATTCCTAATGGATATAACACATCCATCTAGAACAGTCGAGGCGGTTTCTATGGTTCCATCGGCTAATTCCACCTCATACTTCACACTTAAGGTTTTAACAGGTAGGTTTAACAATTTACAGAACTTATCATCTACAAATGACTTATCTGCTCCTGAATCAAATAGAACTCTAGCAAAAACATCATTTACAAGAAAAGTACCTGTAATGACGTTGTCGTCCTGAACTGCTTCCTTCGCGTCCATTTTGAAGACTCTTACATTGGTCTTCTTTCCCTCATCGGCTTTCTTAACATTCTTTGGGCAATTAGGTCGGATGTGCCCTTTCTCATTGCAACCATAACAAGTTGCATCCTTTAGCTTCTTGCAATCTAATGCCTTATGATCCGGGGATTTACAAATCCCACATAATTTCTGCTGAGATTGGGATCTAGACTCCTGTCTGCATCTCCCAAAATGATGCTTCCTACAAACCTTGCACCTGGGTTTCTCACCCGACTGATGATCTCCTTTCTTGAATCCCGACCCTTTCCTGTGGTCGTTGTTCCCTCGGTGTCGTTTCTCCGATCTTCGTGAGGTGTCATCCTCACGTTTCCTCTTGTTTTCCTCTGAGCTCTTAAGGGCTCTCAGCCTGACTACATCCTGAGTGAGTGAGAGAGATAGATCAGCTACTGATCTGAACGTCGTAGGCCTTGATGCCTTAACGCTCGCTTTGATCTCTGGTGCCAAACCCCCAATAAAACGGGCGATCCTTCGCGGTTCTGGGGTCACCAAATATGGCACTAATCGAGATAAAGTGTTGAATGTGGTGAGATATGCCTGACAGTCGAGGTTCTTCATTACCAGGGATACGAAATCCGACTCAATCCTTTCGACCTCATGTTGCGGGCATAAATTTTCTTTGATCAGAGCTACAAACTGATCCCATGTCATACCGTACAGTGTGTCCTTACCGGCAGCTTGTAGGAGAGATTTCCACCATGCTAGTGCGTCTCCTTTAAATGACTGGGACACGTACTTCACTACGTCCCTATCAGCACACCCGCTGATATCAACAACCGTATCCATCTCATCTAACCACGTCATGCAGTCGACTGCTCCTTTCTCCCCAGTAAAATCTCTGGGTTTGCATGAAACGAAATATTTGTACGTACAGGACTTACTGTGCGTATCATGCTTCTGCTTGATTTCTTGTTTCGGTACACTGCTGTGGTTGGAGGAGTGATTATCCTCATCATCCTTCTTCGGCTCATTTTTCTTAGAAGGCGGCTTGCTATGAGCCTCCGAATGAGTCTTGGGCTTGACGTGCGATACGGTTCGGGTCCTACTCCGAGTCCCGCTCGATTCCCTGAATTGCCTATCCATGGCCTTGGCAACAGCATTTTCTACTAGTGCTTGCAGTTCCGCACCGGTTACGTGAATCTTTGCGTTATCTGGGTGTTCCCCAGAACGACTGTTGGTTTCTTCCGATTTTGCCATGTAGCTTTAAGCTACATAAAAGTAAGGACAAGGTCTATTTAGAAACCTAACAGTATTATCGTTCTTGACGATTTATTAACCATGGTATTAATAACCATAATAGTTAATTTATTCAATTTCATTCAGCACTTTTATTAGCAACTATATTATAGAATGAAATATATATATTGGCACAATAGGCCTAGTCACTTCGGACAACTTCTAAATTTTAAATTTAGATTTTTATAGGATTAGAATTGTATAATTAAACAAATAATCCTTTGCTTGGCAGGGAGTTATAAACCACAGCTGCCTTTCTGTTTTATATGACATAGTCATAACCCGTAGGTATCAAGTCATAATCAGACCTGTATACAGATATAATCTGTAGATAATTTATTAAAAGGGTGGCTTGTGTGATTTTACAGATCACGCTTAGCCAAGAATGTTAACATGTTCACAGATGTTAACAGAGATTTGAATCTTTTTAACCAGGTTTTACCATATTGGCCAGGCCTTTTAATAAGACATTCAAGCTAGGTTTTACCTTTTTAAGATTCTTGTTTAATGGTAAATCAAAATAACAATTGATATTTTTCATTTATTTGAATATTATATTCATGCACATAGATAAAATGAAAAACTTAAATTAACCATTTTAAATAAAGTAAACTAGTACAACTTTGCCCTAAACGGGACTTTTTTTTTCTCAAATAGCATGCCCACGCAGGGGCTAAACCAAATAACAAACAACAAACAAATAAAACAAAACAAACCCACGCAGGGGTTAAACAGAAATAACATACCTACGCAGGGGTAGAACAAGAGAAATATACCCACGCAGGGGTAGAATACAGGAATAAATGTCCTCGCAGGGACATGAGTAAATGAGTTAACAAACAAAGGATTTAATAATCCTTCTTACCCTTACCCTTGATCAAGTCAACCATCTTCTTAAACATTCCGCGGTTGTGGCGGTGATCTTCCCGCATCTCATGTCGCAACTCACGTCGCACGTCGTTTATCCCTTGCAGGATTTCTTGGACTTGCGGTGGCGACATCATCGGCGCCGGCGGCGGTGGCTGATACTGCGGTGGTTGAGGAGGCTGCGGCTGCTGGTATCCATGCGGTGGGTATCCAAAAGCTGATTGTCCCGTAGCCCAGGGACCTCCAAAAGCACTCTCCTGGTTGAGAGGGTTGTAGCCTGAAGCTAACCAGTAGGGATCTCCCGTATAATCATATCCTGGGGGAAAAGTCGGCTCGAAAGGGTTGAACTGTGCTACGCTAACATACGCAGGGATTGGCTCTCCAAGGTTCTGCGGTGGCAGTGGCGCAATAGGCGCAGAAGTCACCTCTGAGACGGGATGCTGAGATTCTCCCATCTCTGACTCCTCGTGAAGCGGCGAGTAGCGGCTGCTACCTGAATGTCGAGGGGTGCCAATGCGTATCCCTCCTCGCGTAGACATACGGGCGTTCCTCCTTTGCCTCTGAGGCGGAGGAGGCAAAACCGGCGGTGGTGGCGGCGGCGGAGTGACCACGTCGCGCCAGAATCCCTCAGAAGGATCCTGCTGCTGAGGCTGCTGCTGAAGCTGCTGCTGGGAGTGATGCTGAGAGTGCACGTGAGAGCTATGGTAGGACTGGTGCATGGGAGAGTTATGGTAGCTAGGGGTGTAAACCCAGTCGTGCTGCTTAAATCTCTCCTCGAAACTATCGGGGCCATTGTAAGGTGATCCCCTGAATGGTGACCCATCGGATATCTCAATGGGGTGGTTCAGTGTGCCGGACGGTGGCATGGAAGGATCGGTATCCTCATCGACCTCCATCTCATTGCCACCAGAGAAGTGGTCTTCAGGTCCGAGTGGGTTATGACCCACTGGTTCTTCCAAATAGGCATCAGGGTTGTACAGGCCCTGATAAACGGGTGCTGGGTAGTCATAAGGCGACTGTGGTAGAGGAATGAAGGATCCATGGGAGTTGTGGGGCCCATTTTCAGAGTGAGGCCCAAAAGAGTGTGGTAGGGAAGGTGAGGTACTCAGTGAGTGCCTGGCGGGTTCAGCGAACGATCTCCAAAGATCGCGGGCATCAGTGTTATGGGATGCTGATGGGGCTCGCCTATGCGAAGGACCTGCCTCATGGTCATGAGGTGGCGAATGCTCCTCGTCCCCTTCCTCGTACACGTGGCGGCATCTTGAACCTGTCAAAAATCAAACAAGTGGCACAACATAATATATAAGACAAAGTTAGAAAATAAAAGAAATTTGAACATTTCCTAAGTTCTTTGTCTAGACTCGAAAATCGAGGAATGTGCAATTGTGTAACTGAGATTAAACACAAAAGACTGGTGTTTAATTCACTCAGCGTTGGCTCTGATACCAACCTGTCACACCCCGATCTCCACGTGTCACCGGTGGGCCCGGTGTGGGGTACAGTGACGTAGTTGGCATCATAATAATAAATATCACAAGTAGTTGAAACGGATCCACAGGCGGATCAAATAAAATAAGATATATTGTTCAACAGTTTATTGTCGTCCGAGCTTGCGAGACTATTGTGGACGCTCTTTAGGAAACAGCCAGCCTAGTACGTATAGTACCTGCACTTAACCTTTTGGGAAAAATACGTCAGTTTACACTGGTAAATACAAGTTAACCGACTGATTTTGAAAATGATTGAAAATTTATTTAAATGCACATGGCATAAATATTTTTATTAACTTGGGATAATTATGCAATATAAACTTGTGAACGAATTACATGCTACTCGTACGTTTGGTAGCCCGGGATCTTGTCCGGGTTAAAGATTAAATGACACACCACATTAAAGAGTTATACACGACGGGTGTACGCCTACACCCCGTGCTCTGGTCGTGGCCATCTCGTAAGATAATGCCAAGGATATCCGGGACACGGTCAATAACCCCCCAAATGCTTAAAGTAAAACAAGACTGTTTAAACGAGCCGGACAAACTATTCCAATTGCATACCCAAGGGTGCAAGATTTGAACGCTCGATCAAGCGGTATTCTATATACCGTACCCCAAGCCCGTATAGGGAAAATAAGTCAAAATGTATTTACCTGAGTAAGTATGAATCACAACTGGTAAGTGTAGATAGCTTTTACTGGGCCTCCTATTCTGGAACAAAGGTTTATAATAACCTATTAGATTCCTAACGGGTCTTTATTTAAGCCTAAGCTTAGACCGGTTAGTTTTAAGGACGATACGGTACAAGCGCACGATTAAGCGAAAGACCGGATAGAATGTGATTTAGACCCGACAAGTTTGAATACTTGTATAATATGGGTATACTAAATACATTCTGGATTTTGAGACGAAAATGATAACGTTTGACCCGTTTCGGTCAATTTATGCAAACTAGTTACATAAACCGAACCGAACGCTAAAAGGGCGTTACGGGTAGGCAAAAGAGTCATATGCAAGTTCCCTGAGATAATATGCTTTAAATATGATATAATATCAGCAAGTTATGTCCTATATTGCCCCGAATGAATTTAAACTCAATTTATGCCTTATAAGGGCATTTTGGTCATTTAAAAGATTATAAAGGAGTTAAATTGGAAATCTGAGTCACGGGTCTGATTTATACAGTAAGTATACTTAGTTTGACATATTATAACAGTAGGGTATGACCCGTATACCAAACTTATCATTTAAAATCAAACTATGCACCGTAGGGTATTTTAGTAATTTCACAAGGGCTAAAAATGTCAAAACTGGAAATCTGAGTTCAAAATCTTATACTTACTGTTATTATATGAAAATATGCTAAATACATCAGTAGGTATGAGTCTTATATGTTTAATATGAATATAACGCTTACTATGCGCTAGAAACGCTTAAAAATGCGATTTAGAGCCGTTTCCGGGTTTTCAAAAGAAAGCTGAGATTTTTATCTTTCCAGAATGCTCAAAATAATTTATTTAACAAATAAAATTAGTAGAAAAAGGTTTGGGGTCAAAAGGATGTATAAAACTCATTTTATGGCTTAAACGGTCAAAACCGGCATTAACCGAATCGACTTAGCGATCTATGATACGATCAGCCAAAAATCAAATAAAAATCATCAAAAATCCCAAAATATTATATAACATCAGTGGGTAAAAAGTTTTATATCAAAAAGTGGCCTCAATTAGGTTATACGCTAAATGCGCCGTTTATGAAACATAAAGATATAGTTTTACGCTATCGGCCATAACTCAAAATCTGGACCACCAACTGATCTGAAATTTTCGGTGCAAGTTTATAAATTAATAATAAAGATTTCTATTCTTTCACTTTTCCAAAAATCACGTTTTATATCAAAAAGGGCAAAATAGTCAACTTTTAAGCATAATCGGAAACATGCATATAAATCGGTTAAGCATAGACTCAAGTTGTAAAAATTCCAGAGAGTTATACATAAATAAAAATGGTCAAAAATAAACTCTAATACAGATCTCAAACATGCATGCACGGATCCGAATCGAGAGTCAACGAAAAAGTCGTTTTATAAGACTTTCGGTTCCGATCCGAGTTTATACTAAAGATTGTCGAGTTGATTATGATAAAACACATTCTTATATTCATTATAAGTTATTTATGATGATCAAACTGATTGCATGTCATCTACATTACCATTTATGCTATATTTCGCAAAAACGATTTCTGTTGACTTTTTAAGAACATCTTTGACTCGACAAATAGCATGCTTAGAGTGGGAATCAGAGAATACCCTTTTGAGGGTTTCTTTCCCACATAAATACCAACTTATAAGTGGTTTCAATTTGAGAAATGACAGAGCCAAACTCGTTTAATCGAAAAGTCAAACTATATGAACAATGGATTGACTTTTTGCTAATAATTAAAGCTAGAACGAATTAGAGGATGATATGAATGCTTACAAAGGTCCTAATGAAGCTTAGATAACACTAGGAGGCTGCCTTGATGACCAGAAAGCTCCTGGAATTGCCTTGAGAGGTTTGCAAGTTGTGGGTGTTCTTGTTACTATCACAAGTGCCTCAAAATGTGAAGTTTTGATCAGATTTATGGAGAATTCAGGAGTTGTAAGAGTGCACCAGGTGTCCTAGACATGCATGGCCATCTATTGGTGAGAATTGGAGGTGATCCCAGCTGTTTCCCACAAAAAAAAATGGACTAAACAGCCCCTGGTCGCGATCTGCTGCACCTGGGTTTATTGGCAGCTGCCAAACTTTGTTAATTATTGGCAGTTTTGGTCCCTGTCCTTGCACGCGAGGTTTTGGCTATGAATCTTGACTCGTAAACCCTCAAATCTGGTTTTTAAGAACCTTGGGACATTTACCAACATGGTAATGTCCTCGGATAACTTTGCGCTCACCCGAAAAGCCATGAAATTCGACGTTGACGCTTTTAACCCCTCAAGTACGGTTTTGGCCATAACTTTCTCATACGATAACGAAACTTCATGAAATTTTTACCACATATTCTAGTGAGTATATTTTAGCATTACAAAGCTTCGGGTCTGCCAAAAGTTCACTCAGAGGTATAAATTCAACATGTTGACACTTTTAGCCCCTATAGTTTGTAATTCCTCACTTTTGTGCAATTTCCGCTTCGTATGATCCATGATCCATCCGTTTAAGGTTATAAACATTATGTAGGGTTATTATAGAGTCTATTTATCCATTGTTGACACTTTGGACCCTTACGTTCCATAGTTTTCACCGTTTGTCAACTTTAGTCCCTCTAAAGTTTATTTTCACATACCGGAAGTCTATGACACGTGTCAATGCATTATTGGACGTAAATTTTCGAGGTGTTACACGCAAATATCGTATGTATCTTTGTATCACATAGTTTATAACTCTTGAAACAGTTTAAATATGTAATTTCCAAAAATGCCACTATATATAACTATAAATGTAGCTTTCTCTAGTGTTGAACAAAATAAGGCAACCCAAAATAGTAATAACACAAAATGAACAACTTGATACAATCACAAATGTTAAATGGGCCCAAGTGAATAAAAAAACTAACCTTTACGGCTTTACCAGTCACATAGAAAGGAAATGCCAACAAAACTCTTGTAAGAATCAACCAAATAAGTATGAAAGCCAGCCTAATTGTTCGTCAATCTGATCAATTTCAACAATGTCACATTGCTGAACCAAAAAATAAAGAAACTTTGGGAAAGATAAAGAAACAAATTAGAAGAAAACCTACGCAAACATTTTTGGTAGAAACATATCTTGCCATTTTCACCCTCGTTATAACCAACATATCAAACATATAAAGGAATTTTCACCTTTCATTTTCTCATGAAAATCCAGTGAATATATTTCTAAATTGCTATAAACTTATATAGGAACTTTGAGTAAAAAACTTATTCATAAAAATCCGTTTTATTTTTAACATTTAAAGCAAGTTCCATTGAATTACACCAAACTACATGATTCTTAGGTACGTTAGAGTTGATGATGACTACGAACAAAACAGGTAGTACACTTAAATGCAAGTATAAAGGATGCCGATCCACATACAAAATCGAGTAAACAAACAGGTAAAAAGAGATTGAGTAACTGAAAAGCTGAATAATATCAAAGATACCTGATCACTTTGAAGATATTGTTTTAGTCATTGGAGTAAAGTCTTTTTATGGTTTTGATATAATTTAAAGAGGTTCACTTATACTACCGTCACAACAGTCGATCACCACTACCCCTGTCATTATCCAAGGACAATCTATTGCCATACACATTATCTACACGGCCTGTCACAAAAAACCAACCAAAACCCGTTTTTAATAACGCCAAAATACAAAAACAAAATGAACTTTTTTTCTCAAAAAGATAACAGAGTGAGGAACAGATGTGGCTGGCCAGAACTTAGCGGCACGAAGCCATGAAGCAGGGTAGGCTGCATATTCCCGAGAGTACGGCTTCGTCCACTTATCAGCCATGAGCACTTGAAGATGATGATGAGTTTTTTGTAAATGCCATTTCATGTACAAAAGGTTAAAATCGTAATATTTTGTCATATAAACAGTTATTAAACAGTCATTTGTCATTATATGCAGAACATCTTGACAAAATCATCACAAAAAGAGAATAAAACTTGACAACAAATCGTTTTTTTTGGGCTCATATCTTCATGTTCGGAAATATTATATTCAGAAAACATAATTTTACCTCGAAACCGGAAGTAGCGCCACAGTAAAGAGCTGCCAGTTGGCGATGATTTGTGGACCCAACATCTTTCAACTCGTTAAATACAGTTACATCGCCTACTTCAAATATCTGGAGTTCGAATGAAAAAGTAAGTAAAAATAACATTGGAGCTAAATTTTAAGCAAATCAATGACAAAGCCCAATTTACATTGATAGGTTTCGGATGATCTTTATTGTGGGCGGCTGTTTTCAGTATTCCAGCCATGAGACTGCTTCTTACAACCTATAAGACTCAAAATAATTAAACTATTGGTATATAATTTTTTTAAACACAAGAAATGTGGAAGTGGAAGCAAACCTCAAAATCTGCGGAGCGGGGTTTCCAATGACAACTGCAGTAGATTTGTCATCTTTACGCTTCAGCATGGCGAAATTCTCTTTGTAAGAACATAAGATCCATGTTAACACTTCCATGTAACCACACACTGCGATCTAAAGAGAAAAACAAAATATTTTTATAAGTACCTTTGTTGCCAAAGATAATTACATATTATCTCAATAGTAATCTATCTGTTGAATATAATGATAATCCATTAAGAAGTAAAACGGTCAAATTGATAAACTGAGATGATCCTTATAGGGGAACAATAGAAGTTTCGCATGTTAACGCAAAATATGTACCTCTCTTCTAATAAGGTCACTGAACTGATTCAGCGGCAAGGGCTTCAAAGATGCAGGCATCCGCTTTGGAATTTTATTGAAACCATAAGCAATCGGCACGTCTTTTGGAGTTTGTTACAATAAAACAAATTTTACGTTAGTTATATTAAAAAAGAGGCATTGTTATTGGTGGATGAATATCATACAAAGATTTAAACAACACGACAACATTATTAGTAATAATAAATGTACTTCCATTCGAGACCTCTGCTACATCACATACATGAAAGTGGTTCCAAACCATCATCTGCAAAATTTATTCATCTTACATAGATGCAGTAATTGAGAAAACGAAAAAAGAGAGATGAGATCCTACCTCCTTGAATAAATTACTTCTTTTATTGTTGCATAAAAGGTGGGTCAGCAAGGACAACCTGTTTGTAACTTTGCTAACGCCTGTAAATAACATTATACCACTGAACCAAGATCCGCACCAAAGGTTGTTCTCCAATTCCCCAGCTGCCCTTCACCTTATTTCCACATTTTGATCTGACCTTGCAATACCTGTCAAAGGTTTAAGCTTTCAAAGGAGAAAGCTTAAACCTACAAATCGAAAAACTGACTTTGGTCATTACGCATGGTTCTCATTTTAGGGTTACTGTGAGAAGGGGAAAGATGAGATAAACCCAAACACATGAATTTCATGTTATGATAACCAGAATAACTGTTAACAACCATATAAATAAAGAAAAAGCTTATGTTCCTAATATTAACCAAAAAATACCTAGGCATTAACACCGTCAGAAACGATACGGTTTTCAGATTTCCATTGGATATAGTCGGTACGGCTAAACTTGGTGAATCCCCTGAAATATCCACGGGAAAATTAAATTCAACTTCGGCAAAAAAAATTGTCTGATGAGAATGAAAATCAATCCACGCACATATATGACACGAAAAGTAAGAATCAAATTCAGTCAGATAAAAGGGACTCAAAATAACACCATATCGATAAGAAAAGGAACTTGAAAAATGCAATAATGGAGTTCAAGCTGCTGTCAAGAAGATTAAGATGAGTAAAACACAAATCGAAACAAACCAAAAATAAGAAATCACAATATTGATTCAAACCAACTAAAATCTAGAGCTCAATAACTTAAGCAAAGACCTCAATTAAATTCAGTAATAAAAAAAATAAAAACCACTTTTGAGAACCCCCCACTAATCCTACTCCATGAATTCTATTGAAACATATTTAAGCAAATCAATTGCAGTGACATTTAAAATAAAGAACAAAAAAAGATTCTAAAGGACACCAAAATCAGTTGCCATCCTCTTAATTGTTATAGTTATTGTAATGACTTTTTCATTAACTTTTTCCTGTTGGGCAAGTATGATTTTATTGCATACTTTTAGAATATGATATTACCTGTTTTAGCTCGCCAGAGGCAACATAATACAAATCAAACCATCAACCTTCATCATCACGAAATACATAAACAAATCTGGAACAATGAACATCAGAATACAAATTGAATCATCAAACATAGGTTATCTATAATACCAGAAAACATAAAACTTTGTAGCATCAAAAACCGAATCAGAGACTATTCATTATTCTGAAACAAACGTAACAAAATTAAAAAAAAAAAACTTAAAAACCTAAAATGAATTAGGGTTCCTATAAGCCCATTTAACGGTGTTTGGGGTTAATCTAGCCTGTTTTGTTTTGAGTTTCAACTTGTACCATGTTAACATATTTGGCAGTGTTTTGGGTGAATCTAACTCTACTTTGTTTTAAGTTTCAACTTGTACCAATTTGATTGTTTTTCAAGTCAATCTGACCCGATTTGTTTCAAGTTTCAACTCTTACCAAAATTATCAGTTATCCGATTTGAGACTGTTTTGGGTCAATCTAGCCCACTTTGTTTCGCGTTACAACCCGTACCAAAATTACCTTTTAGCTCGTTCGACCCATCAATTCTACCACCCCTAAAGAAGTCATGTTTTACATTAATAAACCTTAGCTACAGCACTTATAGAGATCACTGGGTTGACCATTGATGGTAAACGCATCAGAAACATTTGGGCCTGATTTGGTCCTTGTGGCCTCTCTTATAACATCAATCGGGTTTGCATACCACCATTCACCTGATTATCATCAACATCATAATATGTCAAGTAGCTCAAAAGTTTAAATTTTCCAACATGTACAGTAATCATTAATAAATTGTATACCAAGTGACCGATTGACGGTGCGGCTTAGGGAACGGGTACGGATATCCTTCTTGTGGGTGAATAACAATAGCACCATAAACAGTGGCTCAAAGCCACGAGCTATGTGCATGCCACCATAAAGTTCCTTCTTGTCCTGAAATTATGAACCGATATGTGTAACACCCTCCTGGTCTAATTGGACATTGTGTAATAAACTCGGGTCCATCAGCCCATGCTGTCTTCATCTATCTAACACCATGCCGGAAAAGTCACAAAAATAAATTTAAAAAAATACCAGAACCTTTGCACTTCCAAAGTGACAGAATATGAGCTGGCAAATCACGTTTAGTCATATTTTTTCAAGAGAATTAAGATTAGAGAATAGACCTTCAATATAAGATAGGAGTCCCATGTAAAAAACTTGCCATAAGAAGCCTGTGTAACGGGCACTGGCTTAAAATTCTCAATGCGCCACACTTCAATTTCTCTGTAAATAGTTTAAGGGAAAAATAGGCGAATAATGCGCCACACTTCAATTTCTCTGTAAATAGTTTAAGGGAAAAATAGGCGAATGTCCAGCGAATGTCCATGATAATTAAAAAAATTAATAGAAAATTAGACATTTAATCTACTCATTAGTTAAATAATAAAACATAGTATCAAATATGCTATTGAATTAAATCAACTTCATGATATATGAAAGAACAAAGGATACACTTTTTGTCCAGCTCCTTGGAAGGCTGGATCCAAATCTCTCATAGAAACAGACATACTGTTGTTTTTACTTCACTGTGTGGCTTTTTAAAGCTACAACCTAAATACCACGATGGAGTCCAAAAAATCCCTGAAATGTGTATTAAAAGTGTATTGTTACTTTCTTTTAAACATTTTACATCTCTATAATTTAATTTTTTTAAAAGAAAAAGCTTTCAATGTCAGTCTGACATCTCTACAAACCGCGAGAAAGCTGTAAGTCGTAATTTAATTTTTTTTTTGTTCATGGGGTTTCAAGAAACTCTATTTCAAGATTCTTTAAATCAAGAAAGATCATACCTTTGTTCATGCTTTCCTGACACTCAATTCAACTTCTGCAATCTGGTAACCAATGACGGATTTGAAGAGAGTTTCTAAATCATGTTCTTTAGCATATGAGTAACGCAAGAGCTGGAAAACCAATGGCCTCATTATATATCAACTGCAAATTAGATTAAACATATCAGCGATTAGGGTGCCCAAATAAAAAGTAACATCATGAAACAGAAACACATAATACAGAAAAGTGAATACCTGGTAAACAAACCACCGGATTCGAGTAAACAAAAAAGCCTTTATACCCTGCACCAATAAATAGCCAAAAAAAAATATTCATCAAGTTTTATTGTCAAACTTTACTTATAAATGGTTAAGTTATCCTCAACAAACTTAGATGGTTATACAAACAGGTGATCCAATTCACTACTTTCTTATTATTTTGGCATCAAATAATGTGGTCGTCACAATTAATATTTGGTAATGCATTGAAAATATGCAAGCATAAATATAAAAATGCATAGTGATATCTTATCATCCTCATAAGGAGCACTACTTTTAAAATTCTTAACAATGAAAATTGGTTAAATCGTGTTAATTAATTTATAGTAATACAAATGGGCAAACATAGAGCCTAAACTTGATTTGTGGATTTTATCTTGCAGTGAAGCTCTTCCATCTACTCTATCAAGATTTGTGTCTGCATAACATTGCAAAATTAATACATTTTTAAAAGCTGATTATATAAGGGTTCTTATGAGTGTCTGCATAACATTGCAAAATTAGTACATTTTTAAAAGCTGATTATATAAGGGTTCTTATGAAAGAAGCTTAATTATGACAAAACTAAAACTCAAAACCCAGCTTACATAAACTGCACCAGTCCCCTTGTCCATAAGATTAATCTTCGTCAAAACACCAAACGTCCTCTCCCCTGCCGACACCACCATGACAAACCCTAGCCGCCATCTCTGTTATAAACAACACGGAATCAAACATTACAGAAAACAAATTAAACCTGCAGTTTACTTTCGGATGCATTCAATACAGTTATTAGGGTTCATAATGTACAAAATCAATTCAAAGAAAACGGATTTTCCATAACAATCGGACAATAGGGTTTTATAATAACATCAATAATCTATTACATAATGATGTGTGCTAAACAGACTATAAAAATTAACTAAATTAGACTCTCTAAGCTAGACACTAAAAAGCTTTAATTCTAGACTCGACCTAAAACCACACAATCGGCAAGTGTACCGATCAATGTAGTATAACCTAGGAAGTCCGGATATCGAACCACAGGACTCTATGTATCACGCAAATTAGACTCTAACAGACGCTGACAGACACGACTTAACTTGTTTATTTGTTTGGGGGGGGGGTTACGGAAACTTAGGAAATCTATATTAAACTACTAAATTAAACTAGAACTAGACTAAAGACGAATAAAGACTGAGGACTTTTCTTATATGAAAACGAGACCACCTAGACAAGAATCCTGGATCATTTTTAAGAGATTACCGATTAAGCTAAATGCATGAGTTATGGAACCGGGATCTTAAAGTACTAAACCTATTAAGAACCATCGAGGCCCCTCGACCCTTCTCAAGGAGAAACCTGTGGAGCTACCTAGGCCGTTAATCCTACCGGTTATTAGACGCCTTCCCAGTTGTCTAATTATTGTGTAAGTACCCTAATGTTGACCTATTCTTTTCCAATCCTAGGTCTAGGGTAGTTTGAAGTAATTAATTTGACTTGATAGACTAATAAGACCGACAGGTAAACCAAGACATAACCTTTCCCAAGGCCTATCTAAAGCAATTCGCCGGGTAAGACCTACCAATAGCCCCTCACTTCCCAGGTATTAGGACTAGTAGAACACTAAGACTTAGCAAATTATTACCAGTTACTTCTAGGGTTTATTGGCCAATTCTCCCTAAAGAGTTAAGGTTTTCTTATGTGATATAGACACTCACCGAAATCCTAAACCCTAATATGACTCTATGTTGTGATATAGACTGTCACTAAGAATCATATGAAGCAAATAATAACAATAAACCAATTCAAAGCATGCATATACATCAAATCATTAAATCAAACCGCTTACAAAACACAATTAATCCATAACACTTATGCAAATAACATAAACGGTAAAAACTTCATATCAATCCATTCATCAAGTCTAGGCGGTTAATAAGTTTAGCCAAGCATGTTAAAACGTGAAAACAATCCAAAGAAATCTAAACCGGAATTCATCATAACAAGTTTCGTAAGAAAAGTTAAGAATAAAGAACTAGAAAACCCGATTAGATCTTCAAGCCTTCTTCCCCGAACTCGTGCCGATGATTCCTAGGCTTCAAGATCTCCAAAAAAACTCCAAGAATGCTCAACGATTGCGCAAGAACTCCCCTCAGTCGAAAATTAGGGTTTTTTCCTAAGTTTAGGATGTTTATATATGACTTTCCATAAAAACCCTTTACTAAATTCGTAATAATTACCAATCAGAACGTTCTGGCTGGCCGCCAGAAAATCAGGGACTTGGTGGTGGGGTGCCACCTTGCTTTTCAGCTCATGTACTAACTTCAGACTCTCGCCAGGTGCAAGAAACTTGCTCAGTGGGTGATGGGGTGCCAGAAAGTGATTTTTCAGCTTTTAAACTCTATTTCAACTCTTCAACCTTTCCAACATGCTTCAAGACTTGACACTTCAATATTTTAACTCGTTTTACTCGGTTTCTCGCATATTTGAGCATCAAGACCTGCAAAACACGATTTGATCAATAGTATACATATTCTAACGAAAATCAAAACTAAATATAATGAAAATTATACAAACTTTACACGAATAAATGATGTATTTTGCAATACATCAAACATCCCCACACTTACTCTTTTTTCGTCCTCGAAAAAGAATTATGCAACGGAATCATAGACAAATAATCACTCGGGTCAAAAGCATAGGTATATTTAATTAAAACCAAGGCTTGCGTTAGCTGCGATTGCGAATATACTTGTCCCCTTAAACCCGAATCCAATCCTAAGCCCTTATCATGTGAATTTAATTTTAGTGCGGTCAATCTACCTAGGGTCTCACGCTAGAATTTACAGTCCACCTACTCCGCCTCAAGCTTATAGGACTAAAGGAACGATCACTGGACCAATTCCTAACCGTCTTATATCAAAACCAATAGAGTTTACAATCATATTTTTCCTTTTTTTTTATTTTCTCGTGAGTCTAGACGATGCTTTCCCTAACCAAGAGGTATTCCGGCTGTAGAGTCGTTATCCCCAACCACAGATTACTTAGGTTTCGGTACTTTTAATCGGCAATTCGATTTCACACATCCCAGAGGCATTCCGGCTGTAGAGTCGCTATCCCCAACTCGGATTACATAGACCTGTGTTACTTTCATTTAGTTTCTAGCTCACTTTTATTCTTTTTTTTTTATGACCACAAACTCTGACAGTTTTAACTTATAACGGTGCCCCTTATACTCTTATTGGCAGTTTTAGTTTCCCATATTTCCCAGGCGAAAACCCACTAGTAAACCGACAATTAAGATATATTAGATCAAAGGGACTTAAAACCAAACCCGGGCCTATCCACATATCCCAAACTAGACGCAAGCTCGATTTATTATCATCTCATATTATTATTATTTCAACCCGAATAAAAAATTCATCTTTTCTATCATTTTCCGTTTTAATTTTGCAAACTTCTCATTTCAAATGACATTTTCTAATTTTTCAATTTTTTTGGATTTTTCAATTTTTTTGGATTTTTCAATTTTTTTAATTTTTTTGTGTTTTTAATTTTTTAGACTCGATTATTTACATGTATCTCATCCCCACACTTAAAGATTGCATTGTCCCTAATGCGAGAATGAAAATACGACTCAACAACTACCTAAAAAAAACTACAACGAAATAAATAAAAATATACAACAACAACAAAAAGGGAAACGACTTAGCTAAGTATGTGAGACTGTCAAAGTGCCAGTCGTTTCCACATAAGCCCTCCAATTCGATACGCGCTCAGCAAACAACTCCTAACCTCGGACACGCGAACGAAAGCGGCTACAAATACCAACCTAATCACGCAAACACCAAACACTAGCAAAAGATAATATAATATATCACGTTCAACAACCATCCACAATTATATCAACCAACCCCAAAATCCCAACCAACTTGTTTAATGTATTTAAGTACAAACCAATAGACGAGGATTAAAAACAGCATAAAGATAAAAATAAACAAAAGATATAAGCTGTCATCCTCGCTGCATCCTCGCACTCTACTCCGCATTATCCAACACCTCACCACCCGCCTGTATCCCACTCTTGGGCGAGTATCTGGGTCTCGTTTCCTGTTGGGCCGACTGCATGATCCTGCACCTGACATTCTGCAAAAACAATTCACTAATGGCAATACGAAGCAAACAGAATATTAGTCACAAACTATTTTTTTTATTTTTGATTTTTTTTGACATAAACAAATATATACAAAAACAACGACCGTATAGCATTTCGTTCGCGGCCGTAGTTTATAAACAAAGTGACATTAAAGCGATTTTTGCAAATCTCTTTTTAAGCATAACCGAACCTCGCCCGAATGGAGATTGAGTACGGGCGAGTGGTATCAATAATAAAGTACGCAAAACAAAGCATAATGACACTTAGACGACACTAACACGACTCAAAAATGACACGCATGACCTAACGGACACTAAACTAAACAACGACTAGACTCGATCTAACTTAGACGCAAAGTACACCAATTACAAACTATACCTTCTCCCGGCACTTTACTTGCCCTCAAGTAAACCCAAGTGCCGACAATGACAAAAGTGTGGATGCAACGAATAACGGGTCGCAACTTTAGTGAAAAAAGAATATGTTTTTACGTCAAAAAGTGCACGACCCGCTTCCCCACACTTAAGCGTTACTATGCCTGTATCAATGCATCACACAAGCAACCAACCCACTAGCCCTTGTCCGAAACAATTTCAAAGTCAGAAATAACCAAACCAACCCTTGTGCCACCCGAACATCCCAGTAAAACAACCTGTCATCCTATACGAAAAGTGCAACCCCATATCAAACAAAACAGATTAATGCATGGAACAGACTCCGATATCGACACCGACAATCAAACCTACTACCTTCTGAAACTTGGTGACTCGGCAATAAAGCAATAATCATTCAAACTCAACTAAACGCGACCATTGTAACCCAAAACAGATAACCAGGTAAACCTTCTGTCGCAATCCACAAACAACTTACACAAAACCACGACTTGACACTCGATGATTCTAAATGCAGACCTGCACTACACTCTCATACAAACTGACCCGACGCCTAAGACACAAACTTGAACCGACTGGACTCGACAGACTCATATACAGCCAAACAGACTCACTAAAAGAAAAAAAACTAACCCAAAATACAAGAGGACTTTGGCAGGGAAACATACCTGAACTTTATGAGAAACAAGAGAGAATAAGAAAATTTTGGTTGAATGTTGAATCCCCAACTGTAATTCCGATTGTAAGTGTCGGTTGTGTACGGCGGCGGATTAGGGAGGAGGGTAAGGTGAGAAGATATGGGGTTTATCGGTGAAGGAGAGGGGAGATGTATGGTGAGCGGCGGTTGAGGGGAAAGGTTACCGGCGGTGAAGGGTTAGCGGTGGTGGTTGAGGTATGGGGTGTTCGGCGGTGGATGGTGGGTGGCGATGTTTACGGTGATGTATCAGTGGGTGAAAAGGTGAATAAGGGGGTATTCGCTAGAGATATGGTGGGAGGTGTTGAAGGGGTTTACGGCAGTGAAGGTGGTGAGGGAGTATGGGGTGGTCGGCGGTGGATATGTGATGAAGAAGAGTGGTGGAGGTGTAGGTGAACAGGAGTGGTGGCGGTGGGGTAAGGAGATAAGGGTGTAGGCGAGGTGGGGGAGGAGGTATGGGGTTCTGCGTAAAGGGGAATTGGGAGGTGGGTGGGGTTTAAAATTTTGGCTTTCAAATAAATTTTGGGCTGCAGGTATGTTCCCTGGCGGGCTGTGAGAAAGTGAAAAGGTGGGTGGCGGCCCGCCACCACGTTACAACTTTCCGAAAAAAACAAGTTTGGTGTTTTTATGTCGTTGGCTACAGATAAGGTGTCTGGCGGTCCGTGATAAACATCTGAGGTAGGTGGCGGCCCGCCACCACGTTACAAATTCCGAAAAATTTGAGTCTTCCCTTTTTTTTTTTCAACCCATCAAAAATCAACCAAAATTTTTCTAACACTTAAAACTTACCTGGAACCTTAATTTCTCTCGTAAATTCCTGCAAATCCTCGGTAATGCACTCCTGCGAATGACTCAAGACACAAACTAGGACCCGAAAAACTACGAAAACAACCGCTAGCTGCCAAAAACACGAAAAATAAACGAAGATACAAATGGTACAAAATCTACACTTGAGATTTCAACTTTTCACATACTTATGGAGGATCATAGAGATGCAGCTCACCTCCAAACACACACTCACGGGCTGTAGCACCATTATACCTATCATTGCTCAACTCAACCCAAACACTCTTATCTTTCTCACAACCTCTCAACTCCTCAACTGGCGGTTTGGATCTATACTCTTCATATCGAACTCCATCCCCACACTGAACCTTGCTCAATGTCTCTATCTTAGATTCTAAACGCACGATTCTCTCCTCTAATTCCTCTACTCTCCTATCCGGTAGATCCCCACACTCGAGTCCTACCACCTTCTCTTCATCTCTCTCATTCTTCTCGCACTCCCATACTAATGATACCGCCTCCACTTTATCACTTGACCCTCTCGAATTCATAACCTTAAAAACCACCGATTCCTCGCCCGCTCTAAGTGTGATGGTGCCTAAAAAGACATCTATGAGAGCTTTAGCGGTGTTCAAGAACGGGCGTCCTAAGATTAATGGTACGTTTTCATCGGCTTCCATGCCGAGAATGACGAAGTCAGCCGGAAAAACGAACTTGTCCACCTTAACAAGCAAATTCTCGACTATGCCCCTAGGGTGTTTCACGGATCTATCAGCTAAGGATAATGTCATTCGGGTGGGTGAAAGCTCGCCTAAGTCTAGCTTTTCGTAGAGAGAAAATGGCATCAAATTGATGCTAGCACCTAGGTCGGCTAAAGCTCTAGTATTAGTGTTACTACCGAATAGACAAGGAATTGTGAAAACACCGGGATCGGTAAGCTTTTCAGGAAGCTGATTTGAGACAACGGCCGAACATCCTCCATGCAATGGGACATTCGACAACTCCCCTAACTTCTCCTTATTCCTAAGAAGGTCCTTTAAAAATTTCGCGTATTTAGGCATGGACTGAAGTGCCTCTATAAATGGAAGATTAATCTTCAATTGCTTGAAGATGTCTAAGAATTGCCCATATTCCCTCGAGTATTTTTGATTCTTAAGACGTGAAGGGAACGGAACATACGCATGGTTCACTAAAGGCGAAGGCCTAACATGCACGGGAGGTTTCTCTACTCTCTTCTCACCTTGAGACTCACCGGGCTGTGCGGTACTTGCTAGGCTTAGCCTATTTTGCACTTTGCCGGGAGCCTCCATTTCGATCTCCTCATCTATCACATCTCCCTCCTCATCAACTACTCTCTCCTCGACTCTAGGGTTTCCTACGGTCTTGCCACTACGGGTGGTAATGGCCTTTACATGAGCATTCGGGTTCGATTGGGTGTTACCCGCAAACTGACCGGGTAATCTCTCCTCTAACTTCCTAGACATATCACCTACAACCCTTTGAAGGTCTTGGAAAGCAACTTGATGATTCTTAAGCATAAGGTCATGTTCGCTAAGTTTCTTTTGGGTGGTTTGATCTCTAACAACTAGCTGGCTCATCATAGACTCCATCCTTTCTAGACTACCCCCAAGATCATAGCTTGAACCTTGACCTGTTTGAACCTGACTACTTGACCCCCCATCCTTGACCTGCCCATTTGAACCCCCACCAAAGAATGAACCTAGACCCCTATTTGGATTTTGAGCTATTTGAAACCCAGGGGGTCCGTTTGAGCGAAAATTGTTGTTAGAAGCAAAATTATTATTATTACGCCAACCCGAACCAAAGTTATTAGTACCAAACCCACTAGGTTGACCTCTACCTTGACCCCCTCCTACAAAATCGACTTGCTCCTCACCTACTAGCAGTGGACACACACTCGTGTCGTGACCCCCTCGACAATACTCACATTTGTCTATCTTAGCCTTAATTTCCTTAAGTTCCCTAGACATGTTTTCCAATACAACGGCTAAACTAGGATCCATGGTGACATGGTTCACCCCTCGGGCGGGTGCACTAGTAGTGGTATTAGAATTACCACTTTGATACCGCTGATCGGCTCGCGATTGAGATTGAGACTGAGCAAATGCCTCAAAACGCTCTAGACACTCAGCAACTGTAAGAATACCCATCATATGCCCCCCCGCATTAGTGTCGAACCTATCACGAGTCTCTTGGGTGAGACCGTTATAAAATTTCTCACACAAAGCCCAATCAGAAAGACCATGCTGGGAGCAACGAGCACAAAGGTTTTGGAAACGCTCCCAAGCAAGGTAGTAAGGCTCGTCAGGCTCCATGTGGAAGGAGTGGATTTGGTCCCTAAGACGTGAGGCTTTAGCGGGCGGGAAATATTTATTCAAAAAGGCTTGACGAAGCCCCGCCCAAGTGGTAAAGGTACCGGTTGGTTGAGAGTCCAACCAAGTAGCCGCACGCCCTGCTAGTGAAAATGGGAAAAGCTGAAGGTAAGTAGCATCATTAGGTGCTCCTTGAAGGCTAAAACTAGCAAGGATACGGGAGAACCCGTTTATGTGGGCCGGTGCGTCCTCGTCCTCGCGGCCATGGAATTGGATGCTATTAGTAATGGCCTGCATGGCATAAGATGGAATCTGCCATGAGTTCTCGCTAACTATGGGTGGAACGGTGATGGGTGAAGCAAGGCCGGTGAAATTCTGGGTGGCTTGTTGGTGAACGGTTTGCCTAGGGTTGGCCATCTCTTCTAGGTTTTCTGGGATGGTAGAGGTGCTAAAAGTAGGGCTATCGGGTGGGGAAATCTTAGGTGATGTTTTGGGTGATTGAGGTGGGGTGGGTAATGGAGTGGAATCAAAATTGGGAAACTGAGACGTGGATGAGATACTAACCTGTGGGCCTTGGCCCAAACGAGACGATGATGATGACTCGGTGACCGGTGGCTTCGGTGGTGGTCCGTGCGAACGCAGATGTGGCATCCACTATCCGCAAAAACCTGAATGTGAGAAAAGCAACAGTAGTCACTACGACTCAAACGAAAATAAAAGACTCAAACAACTAAACACGTAGCACGTATATGTCAAATAAGGTCTATCAAAGCTAATGAACGCGATTGCCAAGAGTCCCCGGCAACGGCGCCAAAAACTTGATGTGTGCTAAACAGACTATAAAAATTAACTAAATTAGACTCTCTAAGCTAGACACTAAAAAGCTTTAATTCTAGACTCGACCTAAAACCACACAATCGGCAAGTGTACCGATCAATGTAGTATAACCTAGGAAGTCCGGATATCGAACCACAGGACTCTATGTATCACGCAAATTAGACTCTAACAGACGCTGACAGACACGACTTAACTTGTTTATTTGTTTGGGGGGGGGGGGGTTACGGAAACTTAGGAAATCTATATTAAACTACTAAATTAAACTAGAACTAGACTAAAGACGAATAAAGACTGAGGACTTTTCTTATATGAAAACGAGACCACCTAGACAAGAATCCTGGATCATTTTTAAGAGATTACCGATTAAGCTAAATGCATGAGTTATGGAACCGGGATCTTAAAGTACTAAACCTATTAAGAACCATCGAGGCCCCTCGACCCTTCTCAAGGAGAAACCTGTGGAGCTACCTAGGCCGTTAATCCTACCGGTTATTAGACGCCTTCCAAGTTGTCTAATTATTGTGTAAGTACCCTAATGTTGACCTATTCTTTTCCAATCCTAGGTCTAGGGTAGTTTGAAGTAATTAATTTGACTTGATAGACTAATAAGACCGACAGGTAAACCAAGACATAACCTTTCCCAAGGCCTATCTAAAGCAATTCGCCGGGTAAGACCTACCAATAGCCCCTCACTTCCCAGGTATTAGGACCAGTAGAACACTAAGACTTAGCAAATTATTACCAGTTACTTCTAGGGTTTATTGGCCAATTCTCCCTAAAGAGTTAAGGTTTTCTTATGTGATATAGACACTCACCGAAATCCTAAACCCTAATATGACTCTATGTTGTGATATAGACCGTCACTAAGAATCATATGAAGCAAATAATAACAATAAACCAATTCAAAGCATGCATATACATCAAATCATTAAATCAAACCGCTTACAAAACACAATTAATCCATAACACTTATGCAAATAACATAAACGGTAAAAACTTCATATCAATCCATTCATCAAGTCTAGGCGGTTAATAAGTTTAGCCAAGCATGTTAAAACGTGAAAACAATCCAAAGAAATCTAAACCGGAATTCATCATAACAAGTTTCGTAAGAAAAGTTAAGAATAAAGAACTAGAAAACCCGATTAGATCTTCAAGCCTTCTTCCCCGAACTCGTGCCGATGATTCCTAGGCTTCAAGATCTCCAAAAAAACTCCAAGAATGCTCAACGATTGCGCAAGAACTCCCCTCAGTCGAAAATTAGGGTTTTTTCCTAAGTTTAGGATGTTTATATATGACTTTCCATAAAAACCCTTTACTAAATTCGTAATAGTTACCAATCAGAACGTTCTGGCTGGCCGCCAGAAAATCAGGGACTTGGTGGTGGGGTGCCACCTTGCTTTTCATCTCATGTACTAACTTTAGACTCTCGCCAGGTGCCAGAAACTTGCTCAGTGGGTGATGGGGTGCCAGAAAGTGATTTTTCAGCTTTTAAACTCTATTTCAACTCTTCAACCTTTCCAACATGCTTCAAGACTTGACACTTCAATATTTTAACTTGTTTTACTCGGTTTCTCGCATATTTGAGCATCAAGACCTGCAAAACACGATTTGATCAATAGTATACATATTCTAACGAAAATCAAAACTAAATATAATGAAAATTATACAAACTTTACACGAATAAATGATGTATTTTGCAATACATCACATAAACATAGATTTACTAAACAAAATCAACGGACGAACACATAATGGATGAATTAACAACGAAATTAAGAAACATACCTTAAAGATATGATTGAGTGATCGATTAACAACCGATTGATGAAGAAACAGAGTAATGTACGTAATTCATTTGTAGATCTAGGTTTTTTGATAACAATAATTCTTACATATGGAAACTGATTCATATTTGGAAGATGATAATTCTTACATATGGAAACTGATTCATATTTGGAAGATGATTTGAGAGAAGATGAAAGGACGGTTGTGTGGGATTTGGGATTCTTCTGGCGTAAGTTATGAATAGTAGAATAGGAAGAGTGTATTGAGATTTGCCGCTCAAAGGAAAAATTGAGGAAACAATCAATTGCCACGTGTCAGACACATGGGTAAGAGGATGACAAGTGGCTAAAAATTATTTTGTTTTATTAGAAGTAGTAGATTAAATAGTCGTTATGGGATTGCTTTAGCTTCAACTTCTTTTATATACAATACAATCTTTGAATCTCTCACATTCTAAAGAAATGAAAAACTAATTAGAACTTCACATGTACAAACTTGATTTATAATCATTTTCTTGCCCTTATTTATATTGTTTACAAGGTATAAGAGCCGCAAATCTTTTCTATGTAGCTCAATACGAATCATATTAGATCAGAAATTAAAACTACACTTGCTGATCTTGTTGCCCGCTCGAAGACATTGAATTCCACGGATATTTCAATAATTGAAACACTGTTAACTTTGGGAATTGAATTGATTTTGCTTGAATTTCAAATGAACCGGTACAATCGATAAATAAGAGGATGAACCACAAATCTCTCCTTCTAAAGTGGAACCTCTCCTTGACCAAAGACTTAACACAATAAACATGCAAACTAAATAATAAATAACAATAATAATATAATCTCTAATAGTCCCCCTCAGCTTGATCATGGATACGTAGCAACGTTCAAGCTGGACCTGAAAGTCTCGAAACGGTATCACGGTAAGCCCTTTGTGAATATATCAGCATATTGTTCGGGAGCGGGGACATGAAGAACACGAATGTGGCTAAGTTGAACCTTCTCGCGAACGAAGTATGTCAATTTCCACGTGTTTTGTACGTTGGTGTTGCATGGGATTCCCGGACAGGTAAACGGCAGAGATGTTGTCGCAAAACACAACAGTGGCTTTTGGAGGTGGAGTTTTCAATTCAAGGAGAAGGTTGTGAATCCATGTGGCTTCGGGTACCGCATTAGCAACAGCCTGATATTTCGCTTCCGCGCTTGATCTAGAGATTGTTGGTTGACGTTTGGATGACCAAGAGATTAAATTGTCACCAAGAAATATACAGTAGCCCGAGGTTGAGTGACGAGTATCCGGGCAACCCCCCCAGTCGGCGTCCGAGTAGGCCACGAGGGAGAGATTTGGAGAAGCGGACAGTCGTAGACCGAGATCGATGGTGCCGTGTATGTAGCGTAAGACCCGTTTCATGAATGCAAAATGAGTGTCTGTTGGAGCATGCATGAAAAGACAAAGTTGTTGCACCGCATACGACAAGTGGGGACGGGTAATAGTTAGATACTGGAGAGCACCGGCGAGGCTTCTATATAACGTTCCGTCCGGAAGAGGGTTCCCATTGGTGGCACTAAGTTTGGCGGAGGTATCAATCGGTGTATGACACGGTTTACAATCGGTCATGTTTGCACGATGAAGTATATCACGTGCATATTGCGACTGAGCTAGAAACAACGATTGATGATCACGAGTAACGGTGATGCCGAGGAAGTGATGAAGTGATCCTAAGTCAGTCATCGAGAATTCAGCCGATAATTTTTCAATGAACTTGTTGAGAAGATCGGTGTTGCTAGCCGTGATGACAATGTCATCGACATACAGAAGGAGGTAAGCTAGATTCTGCCCATGTTGGTAAATGAACAATGAGGTGTCGCACATGCTGTGACAAAACCCCAAAGATGTGATGAAAAACAAAAATCTAGTATACCAAGCCCTCGGTGCTTGTTTCAATCCATATAACGACTTCTTGAGACGACAAACATGATTCGGATAAGCAGGGTTGACAAACCCAGCTGGCTCAAACATATAAACAGTCTCCTGTAAGTGGCCATTAAGAAAAGCATTTTTGACGTCTAGTTGGTGAATTGGCCATGAACGAGAAACCGCTAATGATAAAATAGTCTGAATCGTCGCCGGTTTGACAACCGGGCTGAATGTTTCCGTGCAGTCAATGCCAACTGTTTGAGACTTTCCGTTGCATACAAGACGAGCTTTGTACCGCTCCAATGTGCCATTAGAATTAAACTTGTGACGAAATAACCACATCGAACGTATTACCGGGCAGTTAACCAGTCGAGGAACTAACTCCCAAGTATTATTAGCCTGCAAAGCATTATATTCATCATTCATGGCGCGTAGCCAGTTAGGGTCCGATAAGGCTTTATATGAGAGTTTGAAATAGGAGAAATGTTAGAGGTGGCAGCAAGATTATATTTGGGGTTTGGTTTGAATATGCCATCCTTGGAACGTGTGTGCATGGGATGTTCATTTAATGTGGTTCAACGTGTGTTGTGTCAGTGGGGGGCAGTAGGTGGATTTGGTATAGATGAGGTAGGTGGTTGGATGTTAGGTTGGCATGTTTGGTTAGATACAGGAGTGAAGGAGTTTGGGAAAAATTGAGGAGTAATAGGGGTGGGGTCATCTAAAAATTGGTAGGAGTTTGTAGAGGTTAGTTCTTTGAGAGGGTAAGTGTTTTCATTAAAGGCTACGTGACGTGAAAGATGAACACGTCCGGTTATGGGGTCGTAACAACGGTAACCTCTAAAATCAGATGGGTAGCCTAGAAAAACACATCGAGTGGACCGGGGAGAGAGTTTGTGAAGTTGCGTAGCGGACATGTTTGGGTAGCATGCACACCAAAAAATATGGATGTGATCATACGTGGGTTGACGAAAGTATAGGGCGTTGGCTGGTATGTTTAGATGAAGGCAAGTTGTGGGTAAAATATTGTGCAAGTATGCAGCGGTGTGGAGAGCCTCAACCCAAAATTGTGGTGAAAGGTGAGCATGAACCAAAAGTTCACGAATGACGTCGTTGAGACGACGAATCATCCGTTCGGAACGACCTTTTTGTTGAGACGTTTGAGGACACAAAAAACGAAAAACAAGACCATTTTGATTGGCAAATGTATTGAAGTTGTTGTTATCAAATTCCCCGCCCAAATCACATTGAAATGTTTTAATAGGTAATAAATATTGAGTATGAACAAGTTTGTGAAATTTGGCAAAAGTGGTAAATGTGTCTGATTTAAATTTGAGGGGATAAACCCACACATAATTTGTAAAGTTTTCAACAAGAACCATATAGTATTTATAACCGGAGTTGCTAACAATAGGTGACGTCCACAAATCGCAGTGAATGATATCAAACGGTTTAAACGTACGAGAAACAGAATCAAAAAAGGTAAACATTTACTGTTTGACACTTGACATGAATGACACATAGACAAGTCAACAAAAATTTATTATAATGCACCGCCTAACCTACGCCGCCAAAAGAAATCCTATAAAATAATAACTCTTAGCAAATTCCATTTAATCAAACCAAAAAAACAAACGCCAAATACTACTAAATACTACTCACTGTAAAACGCCAAAAAATTAAAAAAATCAAAGATGGCTAATATGCTTTCTTGGATATTCAGTATTGTTCTTAGTGAAGTTTCACTGAATGGATTGTTAGTTGAGAGGAGTAACTTAGTAAGATTTTGCTGCATGAGATGGACAAATCTTCAAGAAAAAGATACTGATGACAATCGAATGTCATTTTGTGTTCTTTGTTCTTGAATAAGGCTTGGATGAGGAGAAGAGATCAATGACACTAAAGAGTGAGATGATTATAAAGATGAAGATCAAGATGAAGAAAAAGCGAAAAACCCACCCACTCGTCATAGATCTATGTTCCCAAACATCCACAAAAAAGCCACTTCAACAGACGTGCAGGCAAAATAATCAAACCGATGGGTTTGTTAAGTTTTACATAAAACGCCATATATTTGGTGATAGTTCTTGTACTATTAAAGAAGAGAGAGACTGATGACAATGAAAATTGTGAAGAGAGATCCGATTAGGATTTTTAATTTATTTTTCCGCTTCTATTTTTTTCCCTGTGATTGTAATATAATTTTACAATTGTAAAACGCCAAGATACCACAAACGTCAAAATGTATATAAAAAATAATAGAACAATGGGGCATCTTGTTGAAAATGCCTTGAAAAACGCCATTTAGATAGATTTCCTAACCCCCTAGGGTTCCAATGGCATACGATTTGAAAAACGCCATAAACGTCAAAATGTTAATACAATGAAACCATTAAACGCCATTAATTATTGAATTTGGTTAACGCCAAAAATCTTAAACCCCAAAAATAAAACAATATTGTGAAAAGTGGAACTGGAAAAGCAGAAGATAAAATGACAAAAAAGCCCCTCCGCCTTCTTTATGCCGCATGACATGTGTTGGCCAGGATGCGTTCTCACCGTTCTCACACTTTTGAGCGTTTTCTCCTTATCCCGTTTCTATATATATATATATAGGACAATGCTCTATGAAAAACCCCATTTTTTTAAGAAACTTAGCAAACTCAACATGTGGCTCTCATATGTCCACGTATCCCATATCCATTTCATATACCTTTTTGAATAGAAGGGTAAATCAGTAATTGTCCCAACCCAAGATACTTTCCCAACTTGATTTGACTTTAATAATTAATGCCCATCAACTCCATTGTACAAATTACCCATCCCCATATTTTTTTTCATTATTTCTTTTTACACATCTCCATTAACATCTTCTCAACAAGTTCATGCTTTCTCCATTAATTTCCATGGAGACAAATCCACCAACATTGGAGTTAATGTCGCCGATCCATAGTTTCCCCAACAGGTTCCTTAGCAGTGACTTCCATAATGATGAGGAATTAAATGTTCAATGTTTGTCTCTTTATCTAACATATATCTCTCCAATATATGTTTTTTTGTTTGTATATGAAATTTTTCTAATGGAATAATACAAAATATACTGCATGGCAAGCTTCTAGATATACTTACATGGAAGTTGATGGTTCTCCATCATCTGTAGTGCCTTTGAGATCACCGGATTATCTGATCTCCAACAACTTCATGAACAGCGGTTTCCATACTGACGAGGTTATGGATAATGATCAAGGTTAGTTTTTCTATACACTCTTTTTATTTTTTTTCTTCCCCAAATATGGCATAAATCAAACATATTGCATAATGTTGACATGTAGCATCCCAAGATTCTGGCTACGCTAACATGCCGGGTGCTGGTTCTGGATCACCTCAGGGCCCTTCTGTGTTTGCTGAATCATCTCGCACCCCTTTAGATGGTATTTTTTTTCCATGGCAGCACACTTTATACTCATATAACAGTGTTCTAACCTTTTGTCCTGACATATACCAGATTCATAACCTTTTCGTTTTTTGATGCAGGGCGAGCGCATCCACACTTCGTTTTTGATACGCCTCAGGGAACCCGTTACTGGATTCCTAACGTCGCTGATAAGTTCATACCAGTGTGTGGGAAATCTTATCCAACATTTGATGCTGTTGTTTCCATGTATGAACTTTATGCGTTTGAAGCTGGTTTTTCTGTTAAAAAAGGCCAAACTAAAGTCTGGAATGGAATTCCCACACACAAGTATCTTCGCTGCTCAAAATACGGGAAACCACAATCCAAGAGGACTTTTGACACACTAGATGAATCTTCTGTAGGGCCTAGGAGAACCAACTTTACATGGTGTGACTGTAAGGAAAGCATTCTAGTCTCAATCTTTAATGATACATACACAGTTCTGAGTTTCAATGATATACATAATCATGAACTTCTTGAGAATTACAACCGTGATCTTAGCAAGATATCACGGAAGCTGTCATTCTCCACCAAACAATTCATTCACAATATGAGTCTAAACCGTATCGGACCCATGAGAGCTTATAGATGTCTTGTAGCTTTAAAAGGGGGGCATCACAATTTCAACGGGACTCCGGTGGATTTTAAAAATTTTAGCCACCAGTTGCGAATTTTTATTGGTGAACGCGACGCACAAGTTTTCCTTGAACGCTTGCGTGAGCGCTTTGACAACCTACCCAACTTCTATTTTGATTACACGGTATCGACTGGAAAGTTGTCTTCTGTATTCTGGGCTGATGAGATTTCAAAGCTAAACTACAAAGATTTTGGCGATGTCCTCGCCTTCGACGCGACTTACAGCACTAACAGGTTAGTCCCCCTTAACATGTGTTAGGCATGATATCCAAGTATACAAACCTAAACCAAAAAAGTGTTACATTTTGTTAACATCAAATCCATTTTTATTAATAGGTACAAGATGGTTTTTGTGCCATTCACGGGTGTGGATCATCATTTCCAATGTGTTACATTTGGTGCGGGTTTGATATCAACCGAGTCCATTGAATCTTATGTGTGGTTGCTTAAGGCTTTTTTGAAGGCACACGGTACTCAACCAACTCTCGTGTTGAGTGATAAAGACCCATCCATGCTTCAAGCTGTTCCTATGGTCTTTACCGAATCACGCCACCGTCTATGCATGTGGCATATAATGAAAAAACTACCCTCCAAGGTTAGGTTAAATTGTTAGCCTTTAACATGTGTTATTCAACATCACAGACTTCTTGAGTGTTTTTCAACTGTTTAATATAACATGTGTTAATATCTCCTAAATTTTACTAGATCTCCGCGGACCTTCTTGACAACACTAATGTTCGGTCCTGCATTCACCGGTTGGTTTGGAATGTTTATATCAAACCAGAAACGTTTGAGTCCCGCTGGAATGACCTCCTAGAAACATTTGGCCTACAAGACCACACTTGGTTGAACGACATGTACAACATCAAACATCTTTGGGTACCAGCCTACTTCAGGGAACTGCCAATGTGTTGCTTGATGAAGACCACTTCACGCTGTGAAAGCTCTAACGCTGCCTTCAAGGTTAACTCAACAAGCGCAAACACCCTTGTACAATTTATGATGTGCTTTGAAAATAGGGTAGACAGCCAACGCTATCGTCAACGTGTATCGGAGTACAAAACCTCATCCATGGTGTTCAAGGGCAATACTGATTTAGCGATAGAACAGCACGCGTTCGCCATTTACACAAACGCTGTTTTTGCACAAGTTCAAAAGGAGATAATTAAAGGGAAGTTTTTATGCTACATCACAAACCAAACCGAGTCCAGCAATACCACTCTTTTGATAGACGTCACTCATTTGGACAAAAGGAACAACATCACAAACGTCTATCAGGTAACACATGTTAGGCATGTTCATTATTACCTCTCCACTAACATACGTTAGATCTAAAGGCCCTTTTTTTTGCTGCTTCTGCTCCTAACAGGTTACATATAACACTGTAGACCACTCCTCCAGTTGCTCATGCAGGAATTTCACACGTATCGGATATCTCTGTCGCCATGTCTTTTGCGTCTATCGATTGAAAAATGTTGCAAAGATACCACCACAATACATAAACGATAGGTGGCGCTGAGATGCTCTCCCAAAAGAGGTTTTTTCACTTTCCAGCCGATACGGAGTCAACCCACACGCACCTTCCGTTATGCGGAATGAAATCATCGACCTCGTTACTGAATGCGTTGATGTGGCCAGAACCGACGAGGATTCGTTGTCAAAATTGGTTGCACAACTCCGGGATTTCAAGATCAATGTGCTTTCCAAGCAACCATTGAGTACAATTCAAAATGAAACAACAGAGTGTGAAATGGAAGAAATAGTTGGACAACCAATCAACATTCTAGTCGAAGTTGCTAATCCAGATGTTGTACGCAATAAGGGATGTGGTACACATACTCGCATTTCTGGACCCGGTGAGAAGGCAAAGGCAAAACCAGCAAAACGTCCAAAGCAACTTCATTTATGCAAGAATTGTGGTCTGTATGTCGACGACCACGACTCACGCAACTGCGTTAAGGTGGCCGCAATGAAAGCAGCAAAGGCAGCTGCTGAACAACAAAGGCAGACCGCCCCTGGTCCCTCCACCTCTGATTAAAATCTTTATTTTTCGTTTTACTACTTCTATGTAATGGGAGACTCTCTTCATTTTGGCCTTCTTACACACATGTAACAGTCATTTAACATCCTCCTACTCTTTTTCTGTTACGTGTGTAAGAAGGTGGAACTATTTTGATCCCATTTATCATTTCTAGTCTTGTAAAAACTTTATGGCCTTTCGGCACTTTTGGGTTTGTAGCCCAACTTTTGTGGACCTCTGTTTGCTATTAACGGGCTTATCTTATTATTATATCCATGGATAATTGTGTTTTTGGTTTATGTTTTACAACAGCATAAAAAACAGATGCTTAACACATGTTAGCCCCCGTACTAGGGGGTTTCATAACTGTAAAAGGATCAACACAGAAGGTGTTAACCCCATACCAATAGCTTATATATAAAGACACATCATGTTATATAACTAAACTCCACAACTAGCCCACTTAACCACACATTCTACTAATAGGTTACAACCGCAACTAAAACAATGGGTCGCCTACCGACCCGTCACATCAACCCATTCCCAAAAAAAACCATAATAAAAGAACAAGAAAAACGACGTTAGTATGTCGTCTACAAACATAGGGTCAACAGGTTAACATAACTATAACCACTTACCACATCCTAACTACCCCTTCTTATCCTCCATCTCTATGAAGCTTTTCATCATGGTGTGGCAACATCCTCATCATGAAAGTACAGAGGAGAGGGGCTACACTCACTCTCCCATGGGTCATGGTAGCACCAGGACCTGATTGTTTCGGGTGAGTATGGACACAACGGGCAACCACATAATTCATGGTCTGGATCCGTCAGCAACCTAACCAACTCATCTGGTAGCCCTTTTAACCTGTCAGCTTCTGGTAAAACGTGTTGCGTACGGCGCGTAGCTTCTTGTGAAACACCAGCTACATCAGCTACATTGTTTGTTCCGCTTTCCGAAGCATCGTCACCACCCGGGCCTCCAGTTTTCACGTCTTGGCGCTTCTTGTGAAACACTTTTCTTTCGTAGCACACCCCGTACCGACCCTCACACGCTTCCTTCCCCTTTTGCTTCAGCTTCTCCATGCCTGGTGGTGTAGCCGTGACCTTATTTTTATAAGGGTCCATCACATTAGCACACTTTGGAACCACTAAAAGTTTTTGGCTTACTGAAGTAGTGAAGAATTTCATAATATGACTTGGTTCTTCATTACACTACTTATAGAGGTATATCATAGATACATTTAATATAGTTGTTGTGACTTGACTTTCATGTGACCATAAGGGGCAAAAAAGCAATGGTTCCTTTTCCAATAAAGTTGTTTTCTAGCCACCAACCCCTATGTTAGTAGACTCCTGCCACCTACTTTACCCAACTTCCAATAATCCTACTACATTTTTAGAACAGTGCCCCCCTTGAAAACAGGAAGCAGCATTTTTTTGTTTTTGCTTAAATGTTACACCTACCAATATATAATCTAAAACAGCCTCATTTAAAACATTAACTACATCAATAAGGAAATGACACATCCAATAATACATCAATATTCTTTAGAGTATAAAATTACCAACTTAATAAACATCAGCTTTCACATAGATAGTCTATCCCCAAAAGACCTGGTACATGCCACACCCACAAAACAGCTATCCCACAATAAGTTTAAAGCAACATCCCCAAAACAAAGAACATGTCACACCCAAAACAAAGCTGTCACAGTTAACGTTACACTTATCCTAAAGTAAATACCATTCACCCCCTAACACACGTTACTCTAATCGGCAATCCTGCTTGATTTTAGGCAGCAGCACATTCACCTCCGAACATAAGATGTGCGCGGCATACCTCTTTCTCAACTTCCGCACCTCCGCCATCTTCTTCTCCCCACTCATGCTGAACCCACAATTAAAACTTTTGTTTTTCCCCATGTAGCACTCCATGTGTCGCATCAAGAAGACCCCACAATCAGTTTTGTTTGCTGTGGTCGCCCACCTAACCGGCATACGCTGGATGTTGCAGTAGTCTATGTCATCGGCTCGCGGATTCCCAACCTCCCGAAGGTATTGCACAAACATATCTTTCTGCATATACATATACAAGACATGCTCAATAAAAAAACAAATCACGGAATTTTATCACACTTTCGGTTCAACATGGTTCATTTTAATAACTTACAAACTTATACGGTGTGTCCTTGTGGAGGTAGTACACACTATCTTCTATCACTTGACCTTGTCTGGCTTTGTCATTATCAACAACATAAATCCCCGGGTCCCGTAACTTAAACACTAGCAAGTAAAAATGTTTGTGCTCCAAGATCGGGAAGAAAACAATGTCGTGATTTCTAAAGTCAGGAACTTTTTCAGCGCTGTTAACCGCACCTTTTATCCCAACCCGAAACTTGTGCATCCGCGCCTCGACTCCACCATCCTCAGTTGTTAACATCCACGGAAACTTTGAGCACAAAAGAGAAATTAATAAGGACAAGCACTCGCCACACCGTAATGTCTATTACAAAACACTCACCACAACTTTAGTACCAAAGAATTGCCTACTGTAAGCGTCCCTTGATTTCCGTTTCTCTTGGAAGTTTAGCACCTCCGCCCAACAGTCGATAATACCATCCGACACCTCATTGCCAACGTTTAAACTCTTGAACATAGCCCGAGACGCTTGTACATGTGCAATGCTTCGAAACAGCAACTCCGTGGTTTCATATGTACAGATTAAAAATTAAACTGCATATCTTAACACATGTTACTGTTATTTAACTCATTTTTTAACACATGTTACTTACACAGCCATGTGTATCGGGCTATCTACATCATCAACTGACGACGTACCCTGTTCATTCCTGTGGCAAAAATCAAATATTAACCAATTAACTCGATCCAATTGGTTCATGGTTTACACCCCTATTATACAACAATAAACCCCGTTGTAGTTCTACTTACAAGTTTGCCTCCATTGCCCGCTTCCTACGAGAATGCCCATATAGCAAGTGCATTGGGGATTCATCAGCGTATATGTAATCCCACAGATTTGCCTCCTTCTTAGTGATTTGCTGAACCATGTCAACAGACCTTATATAGTAAGGTGATCTATTTGGTTCCGCTGCCACTTTCTCTCTAAAAGGGAGCTTCCTTTTTTGGGCCCCCAATTCAGCTAACATACGTACACGGTGTGCAAGCGGCATATTGTCCTCCACCTCCTTCGCATCACCACCAAATAATTCCAGCCCAGCTTGCCCCTTGTGTATTGCAATTGCGGGGTCGTATGAGCTAACTGGTTCTACCATTATAACCATACTCATGTTTGTGGTATTCTCCATATCGCCTAAACACGTATAAAATAATTAATTCACGTTACTATGTAACGAATATAACACTTTCACAGTAAATAAATATAGTAAAGCTTACCGGAACGCTCGGGCGCTGTTTCTGTCCCAGCCATCTCATCCACCTTCGCATTTGTGCAACTTGCACGTTCGTTGCAAATAAGTATATTTTAAATGACTCCCACTAACCCAGCAATGCTATTTATTTTAATGCTCTTACGTACCGGTTTTCCGTGACTTTTCAAATTCACCACCAATTTGTGTCATTCCAAGACTCCAATTAGGCCCATCGAAACTACGTTCATCAATAAATGTATCGCCTCCGCCCACTGTTCATATGATTAACACATGTTAACTCACTAAATGTTCCTAATAGGGAAGTACTTAACACATGTTATAGCATGAAAATCTTTACCGTTATTATGCGGCTGCCACTCCTCTTCCGCCGCTTTCCCTTTACCATCGACGTCCTCAGCTTTATCGAAAGCATCTCCTTCCACAGAGCCAACCACCACGCCAACACACTCTTCCTTATTTACCACCGTTGAATCTAGTACTTCATGCTCAATCTTACTATTTTCAGCTGCATAAAACATTCTTATCACATCTCATGCACAAGTTAGTATCAGAAGCAGAATAAATAATTACCGTTACAAGCACTGTCACACTTCTCAACAGCCCCCTTGCCTTTGCCATCCAAAACCACCCGTTCATCCTTGTCAATAACATCACCTTCCGCTGAGGCATACACGACGCCACCACATTCTTCTTTACTTGCATCAGTTGCAAAGGCATCTTCATTAACAGTCTTACTTTTCGAAGCTGCATAAACATTCTTTAATAAATTAGACATGGCTAAACATGGTGCCTCTAGAGTTTTTACGACCCTACAAATAAAATGGTTTCTGAAGATTACCTTCATTGTCATTCCCTTCAACCTGTTCACTAGCCTTACCTTCCATCTCAGCAATTTTGGCTACCTCTTCATCACAGATAAACCGTGCTTCGTAAATCTTATCATTTTTTTCGTCTTTCGCTTCTAAATCGGTGATCTGTTGATCATCGTCTTTCGTATCCACATTATTGTCAGGGGGAGGTACATCTCCTGCTGCCTCCACTCTATATGCATCTTTACTAACAAATTGCATGTCTGACCCACCGTCAATTGTCAAAGCAACATGACACATGTTAAAACAGAATAAACTAATAAAGCACACTATAAAAAACAGACAATCTGAAATGGTACGGGGAACTACCACGTACACCCTCCACCGCTGCTGCTTTAATACGCAGTATCGCACGCATTAAACCCAACGGCTTATGGACCTCTTCAACATCACTTTTATCCCCGCTTCCTTGTCCTTCAATATGTTCGGCCCCACCCATACTACAGTCACCTCCACTTGAATTACCAGCATCATGAACAATCTTATCACCTTTGACGCCTTCATTTGCTTCGTCCCCAACTTCACTACACCCCAGTTTACTTTCTTCGTGTTGCTTTTCAGTCTTGTTGAACCCTACAACATAACATTAATATTAAATGGGTTCAGACACGTACGCATATTAGAGGGTCATAAACTTTATCGAGCAACAAACTACGCGTCACCATCAATGTGTACTTCTGTTTTTCTTCATAGGTTGCATTATATACACTGAACTGTAAATGTAAAATGAAACTGGTAACACATGTAACAGTTTACCTGTTTCGTTACCAACATCCGTTTTTGGCCCATCAAGCTTTATATTTGTCTTCCGGCTTTTTGGGGTCACACAACCTACTTCTTTTTCAGGAACATCCTTTAAGTTCTTCAGTCGAGGAGATCTCCTCACCTGCATCGACATACCACCATCTTGCAGGGTTCCGGCACACTCTTTTCCATCATCAGGTATGCTTGATCCCCTCCCAACATGAACTGCAACCACAATAGATGTAAAACTATACGTTTGTTATCACATTAACATGTGTTACACTAAACATTTTCAGTCCCGTACCTATATTACAGGGACATAAACTTTTCTCGAGCAATAAATGTACACTTAAAATGTTAATACATGTAACAATTTACCTGTTTCTTTACCACCATCCGTGTTTGGTTCACCAAACTTTATATTTGTCTTACGCCTTTTTGGTGTCACATTGCCTTCTTCTTTCTCAGGAACATCCTTTAACTTCCCCAGTCGAGCAGATCTCCTCACCTGTACCGACTTTCCACCATCTTCCATCGTTTCAGCATACTCTTTTCCACCATCATCTACGCTTGATTGGCCCGCAACATCAGCTGCAACCACAACAGATGTCAATCAATACAGTTGGCAACACATTAACATGTGTTACAGTGTACATTTCAGAAAGATAAACAATACAACAGGTATCACATTAACATGTGTTAGAGTGTACATTTCAGAAATATAATCAACGCACCTTCCCGGGCATCAAAGTCTATGGCTGAAGATCCTACTTCTTTCAATCTACTTTTACTGATCCTTTTGTTATGCCGGTTAAGTGACTTCATATACAAGCTAGCTATTGGCGAACCATCCAAAAAATCGTCATCCACGCCATTCCCTACGAAGTCGTTGCACATCAGTAAATGTGTGCCACATTTACTAAACTCAATAATACAAAGAATAACAGTGACTAACCAGCGTTCTCTCCCTCGTTAATGTGAATACTTTCATCTTTCTTCAAATCTTCCAACACCTCATTGATACGGTGTGACGATAAATCTACCGCTTTATCGTGATATGTACTTTCATAGCCTTTCTGTTCAAACATACTTTCATGCATTGCGTTCAACGATTGTACTTCCTCGTCGTCAGGGCTCTCCACACACAGAGATTCTAACATACCCTCTATTTTGATTTTGTTCTTGCTTGTCACATTAATTAGCTGTCGTACAATCAACAACCTCTCCTATTGCACAATTTTTTTCAACAGTTTCATACCAAGATTATATACTAATTGTAAAAAACACATGTTAGTGCATACAACTATACCTCCTTACTTGCCCAGTGTTCCACGTTATAGTTACTTGGAAGTGTTAATCCTTTAAACCGTCCCAGACCAAACCCACCAGAAAGTATTTCAAGCCTTTCTCTCTCTCTCTCGCAATCTCTTCAAGTTCCAGAAAGCCAAAGGACACACCGCCTTGTCTACCTTCATCCCTGTGCACTCAATGCTATCAACGTACAAGAGCTACAACAAACAGCCATCCGTTCAGTCAGAAAACAAGCCAGTATATTAACACATGTTAATTCTCCCAAACAAATAAATCTCACTTACTATCAGAATCGTGAGAGGCCCAACGAAGATGCTTTGTGGGTCAAGCCGATCCCAGGTATCTTTGCAAGTTTTCAACTTATCTACCACCAGGTCACACCAGTCTAACTTTGCAAAATCCATTTCGTCATCTAGATACTCTAAGATTTCTTCCCGTAAACAACTTTGTTTATGACAGTCAACCAGCACTGCCATAAAACACATTACAAAATCCATACGGAAATCAAAACTGTCTTCGCCATCGGACTCATCTATCATTTTCACCATCTTTGTTGGAGGCACCATTACACCCGGGTATCTTGCCCTCCAATCCGCAATGGCATCAACCAGGATGGGCAGCCTATCACTCGAACTAATCTTTTGTCCACCAGTCGGAATCCCTAATAACTGATGTATCACTTTCCTGTTTACCTTGATATTACCAGCAGGCGTACATATCACCATCTTATCGGGATTAAAATTGTCGACAACAAAATAAACTAACTTAGTTGGTAACCCATCAACGCTGAAAGTAAGAAAACGACCAAAGCCTATTTCCCTGACCGCCTCACGTTGTTGGTCTGTCAATGCCCGTACACAGTTATAAAACTGTAGTGGTGCGGATCTTGTCCTTATTCCCGGAAATTCATCCTTCTTTGCTCGCTTACGGGCTTTCGGAACTGTTTCCTGTTTCTTACCAACTTTCTTTTGCTTCCGTGCTTCACCTATCACAGTGTCCTCTGAATCCTTCTTCTTCCTTGTCCTTAACGTTCCCCCGCTTGATTGTAGCTGTCACATCTGCCCTAAGTACTGAAATAATGTTTTATACGCAACCACAACAACCCAATAAATTAGTCTAACTTACAACCATTTATGACAAATCTTCTAAGACAAACGGTAACATTTCAGTCATACGATCAAACATTTAACAATTATTGATTTTTAACATCAAACAATTTAAAGGGCCTCAAAATTAACTAACCACGGTTTCTTTGCATTCCATTTCCAGAATTATCATCCGCGCTGTTTTTTCCCCCTGCCAATTAACACATGTTAGGCAAACTTCAAAGTCAGCCCAATTAACACATGTTAATCAAAGCCAATAATATTTAACTAACCACGTTTTCTTTTATTTCCACAGCTAGAACTTTCCCCGGCAATGCTTTTCTTCCCTACCGTTTAACACATGTTACTCAGGTTAAACTAGATACGCAAATACCAACTATTGTAATCAAAGGCACTTACCCTTGTGATTTTTGGTATGTGCCACTTTGCTTTCCACATAACCTTCATTACGCCCGGATAAATTAGTAACGAAAACGATTACTCCAACAAGAAATGATACAGATTATACATAATATTACTGGTTACCCTTTACCGGTTTTCCGTCGTTTCCCAGGGCTTGGTGACCGACTATCAGGATCATCATACACTACAACGCAGCCAACAAAAGTGTGTTATGAACAGTTACTAATCCAACACACTATACATATATACATCACCTTCAACTATGTTCAATATTCATACACACATCAATTCTTACCTAACTCCCTTTGCGTCGGACCAAATACAGATTGTTGATTGGAAGGTCCTGCCTTGGAATCGTCAGAGATAATCACAACACTACGGCTTTAAGACCTTTTCTGCCCTAATTTAGGTCTGCAAGTCCTATATATATAAAACAAAACAAAATCAGTTGCCATTTTTGGGGGAAATCGATTGAAGAAAACCTCCTTTTCCATGACCGATTACAAGAACTAACCTTTTGATTGAACTCTTAATCTTCCTTAATCGTTTCAGCTTAACTGACGACGACAAGATTATGAACGATTTCCTCATTCTCCAATATCGACACTATCGGCTCGTGTGTTAGGGTTAGAGAAGTACGTATGGATGTTATCTGATGAGAGAGAAAGATGAACAGGGAGTAATGAATATCTTGTGGGGAAGATAAAGAAGAAAAAAATTTGAATTGCTTTGAAGTTCTTGATTAGATGGCTACTGCATGGCAGGGATTTTTATTTTCCAATGTTCATTTTCCAGTACCGAAAATGCCCTTCAGTTGTACTAATGGCATTTAATTGATTTCTTTTTAATATAATATATGGCAAAATTATCATAGCCATTGATCAACTTTGATGAAAGGTAATCAATGGTTGACAATGGGTTTGCATAGTTTCTTAAAAAAGATAGAGTTTCTTATATAGCCAAGCCCTATATATATATATATATATATATATATAGGGGAAGGTTCAAATGAAAACCACTAGTTATTGTGAAAACTCGAAAACTAATTAAAAAAAGGCAAAAAAACATACAAAAAAATTTTTTTTTTTAATTTTTTTTTTTGCAATCAAAATTTCGCAGGTTTTTTAATATAAAAAAAATTTCAAAAAAAAAAAAAAAATTTGTGTAGTGCACATGTGTAATACTGCACATATGTATGTGTAATACACATGTGTATTATTACACATGTGCACTACACAAAATTTTTTTTTTTTGAAAGTTTTTTTTTATATATAAAAACTAGCGATTTTTATAAAAAAAAATTGAAAAAAAAAAAAATTTTGTGTGTTTTTTAGGCTTTTTTTAGTTAGTTTTCGAGTTTTCATAATAAAAGTGGTTTTCATTTGAACCATCCCCTATATATATATACCCTAAACCCTATATATATATATATATATATATAGGGAGAGGATCATGAGAAAACTAGATATAAATGAGAAAACTAGAAAACTAACTAAAATCCACAAAAAAGAGGGGGAGGGAGACTTTAAATGAAGGAGGGTGGACTTTTAATGAAGAAGGGGTAAAATTGGAAAAAAAATATATAACTTTTCAAACATTTCCCATTTCTACATACGTTATCATTTTAAAACAAAAATGGCACCATAAGATCACAAATTTTCTTATCTTTCATTCAAGTATATTCGAGCATATTTTTTATAACATAAAAAAAGATTTATGGTGTCGTCTTGTTTTCAACAATATTATTATAGTAGTGCACATGTGCAATATAACATGTACTACAATTGCATTACATGCTTAAAATTAGCTTTTTGAGTCTAGTTTAGCTTTTAGGGTTAGTTTTTTTTGGAGGTTTAGGATTAGGATTAGGTTTTTGGGTGTGAGGGGAGGGGGATTTAGGTTTTTGGGGGGATAGGTGGGGGGTTTAGGTTTTTTTCGCGTTTATGTTTAGGGTTTAGTTTTAGGTTTTCGGGAGGGTGGGGGTGGGGGGTTTAGGTTTTTTTTTTTTTTTTTCTTTGGGGGGGGGGGGTGTTAGGCTTTTGGTGGGAGGGTGAATTTAGGTTTTTGAGGGGTGGGGGTGGGGGGTTTAGGTTTTTGGGGGGTGTCGGTGGGGGGTGGGTTAAGTGGTTTAGGCTTTCCATATTAGTGCACATGTGCAGTACAACAAAAACAAGTTATTTTTTTGAAAATTTTTTTCCATACATAAAAAGTAGCGATTTTTCTTTAAAAAAATTGTAAAAAAAAAATTTGGTATTTTTTTAGGTTTTTTTAGTTAGTTTTTTGGTTTTCTCATTTAAACTAGTTTTCTCATGATCCATCCCCTATATATATATATATATATATATATATGTATATATATATATAGGGGATGGTTCAAATGAAAACCACTTTTAACGCGAAAACTCGAAAACTAACTAAAAAAAGCCTAAAAAACACACAAAAAAATTTTTTTTTTTTTTTCAATTTTTTTAATAAAAATCGCTAGTTTTTATATATAAAAAAAACTTTTTTTCAAAAAAAAAAAAAAAAAAAAAAAATTTGTGTAGTGCACATGTGTAATAATACACATGTGTAGTACACAGACACATGTGCAGTATTACACATGTGCACTACACAAAAATTTTTTTTTTTTTTTTTTTTTTTTGAAATTTTTTTTTTTAATAAAAAAACCTGCGAAAATTTGATTGAAAAAAAAAAATTTTTAAAAAAAAATTTTTTTGCATGTTTTTTTGGCTTTTTTTAATTAGTTTTCGAGTTTTCGCGTTAACTAGTGGTTTTCATTTGAACCTTCCCCTATATATATATATATATATATATATATATATATATATATATATATATATGGGAAGGTTCAAATGAAAACCACTAATTATTGTGAAAACTCGAAAACTAATTAAAAAAAGCCAAAAAAACATACAAAAATTTTTTTTTTTTTAATTTTTTTTTTGCAATCAAAATTTCGCAGGTTTTTTAATATAAAAAAATTTCAAAAAAAAAAAAATTTTGTGTAGTGCACATGTGTAATACTGCACATATGTATGTGTACTACACATGTGTATTATTACACATGTGCACTACACAAAATTTTTTTTTTTTTTTGAAAAAAAGTTATTTTTATATATGAAAACACTAAGAGGAGAAAATATGCTTGATTAGTAAGCTGAATAGTAGAAATTTGATATTTAATAGCATGAATCAATTAAGATTGGAGGGTATATAAAGTAGCCGAAATGATTGAGGGATATGTGGACTGCCAACTCTGAATTCACCTACGCTAATTTTATTTCAATTAAACAAATACAAACCGCAAGTCTTGAAATTTTTAACGTCTGAAAAATATAAATAAAGGCAATCGCAAAAACAAACCGATGACCGGTTTGGGTTGTTTCAAAGTGAAATATGAACACCTCTAATCATATGCAAATAAAAGTACAACTTTCATACAGTTTTGAATTTTTGTAACAATCATCTTTATTCAATTTTTGTAAACACTTTGTGTCTATGTGTGTGTATGTATTTATAAATAAATAAAGAAATATATATATATATATATATATATATATATAGGGGAAGGTTCAAATGAAAACCACTAGTTAACGCGAAAACTCGAAAACTAATTAAAAAAAGCCAAAAAAACATGCAAAAAAATTTTTTTTTAAAAAATTTTTTTTTTCAATCAAATTTTCGCAGGTTTTTTTATTAAAAAAAAAATTTCAAAAAAAAAAAAAAAAAAAAATTTTTTGTGTAGTGCACATGTGTAATACTGCACATGTGTCTGTGTACTACACATGTGTATTATTACACATGTGCACTACACAAATTTTTTTTTTTTTTTTTTTTTTTGAAAAAAAGTTTTTTTTATATATAAAAACTAGCGATTTTTATTAAAAAAATTGAAAAAAAAAAAAAAAAAATTTTGTGTGTTTTTTAGGCTTTTTTTAGTTAGTTTTCGAGTTTTCGCGTTAAAAGTGGTTTTCATTTGAACCATCCCCTATATATATATATATATATATATATATATATATATATATATATATAAAATCTATTTTTCCTACAAAGTGTAAAAAGTCATAAAATACCATAATGTCAACCATAAAACACACCCAAAACCCACGAATAACAAAGTGAAGATTACTAAAACGCTATATTTGTGGGTTTTGTGTTGTGTTTTGGATGATAATTGGCTTTGATTATCGAATGACTAACATTAGTGTGTTTTATGTTGATTGTCATGTTGTGTTTTATATTCATACTTCTACGATGGTGTGTTTGAAGTTTGTATGGAATGTTAGGATTTAGATATTGTGTTTTAGTGATTTTCACTCTATTATTTGTGGGTTTTGAGTGTGTTTTATGGCTGAAATTGTGGTGTTTATGACTTTGTACACTTTGTAGGAATGATGGAATTTGTAGCCGAACCCCAACATATATATATATATATATATATATATATATATATATATATATATATATATATATATATATATATATATATATATATATATATATATAGGGAGCCGCTAAAATAAAAACCACCTCCAGTTGTAAGAACCATGAGAACCAGTCTCCACCAATCAGGTATTGCCAACAAAAAGGGTATATTGGTCATTTACCCCCAAATGTCATATCCTATCTCTCTCCTCTGTCTTTCATTTAATGTTCCTGTCTCCTCTCTCTTTCTTTTATATGTTGCAGACTAATCTCTCTCTCATTTTTAAATTGCATCTCTCATTCATCATCTCTCTCTCTCTTGAATTCCAACCCCCAAACCCATCTTCATTGTCTATCTGCCGGCGACTAAACATGTTTTAACCGAAGACGATGTTGACGACGACTGAACCCACCCCTACCGGCGACTAAACCTGTTAAACCAAGCTCCGATTTTGGGGGTAGTGAACTCTGATTTGATGTTGTGGTGGGTGGTGGCGGTTCGACGGCTGGGTGGTGGGCCGGCGGCAGCGCCGCCATGAGCGGTGGAGGTCCCGGTCTCCTCCCGAAGATGGTGGTGGTGTGTCGACGGCGGTGGTGGCGGTGTGTGATGGGGTGAAGGGGGTGGGGTGAATCTAGTGCGTTTTGTTTCTGTTGATTCAGTTGAATCTAGGTTTTGAATCTTTGTGGTTTGGACTTTCTTGATGGTTTTGTTGGTAAGTGTTTTTTCTTGGGTTTGAATCTGTTTGAATATGTTGATGGGTTTGAATCTGGGTTTTTGTTGGGTTTGAATCTTGTGGTTTGAATCTGGTGCTTTTTTAATATGTTGAATCTTTGAATCTGTGTTGAATATGTTTAAATGATGTTCATGGTGGTTTTGGATGTTTAAATCGGTTGTATCTGCTGACTTTTTAATGTTTTGAATATGGTGCTTTTTGGTAGATTTCAAACAGTGAACTATGTGGGTTTTGATCCGTTTGGATTGGGGCGGTGATGATACAAAAAACGTATATTTTGATGACGATGGCGCGGCAAGGATGGTGGAGGGTAGGTTTTTGAACCTGCAACCCCACTTTTGCAGCCTCTGATTATCGGAAAATCTGAGCCAAAACATTGTTTTTTTTTCAGGAATCCACTCGTTCTTTTGATTTTTGTTTGTTGGGTTTTTATTTTTTTAAGGCGTCGATGATGATAGCAATCTATCTATCTGAGACACCTACTGAGTAACATTTTTCTCTGGGTGCGTTCGTTTTGTGTAAAAAACTTTAAACGTAAACCATAAAATTTTTAACGTAAAACGTAAAAAGTTTTACGTAAAACGTAAAGCGTAAAATGGTAAAAGTTTTGCGTAAAACATAAAACGTAGAATTTTTAACGTAAAACGTAAAACGTAAAAATTTTAACGTAAAACGTAAAAAGTTTTACGTAAAACGTAAAAAGTAAAATGTAAAAAGTTTTACGTAAAACGTAAAAAGTTTAACGTAAAAAGTTTAAAAAGTTTAACGTAAAACGTAAAAAAAAAATTATGTAACCTGTAAAACGTTCAACGTAAAACGTGAACTTTAAATGTAAAACGTAAAACGGCGCGTAAAAACGGGACGTAAAAAAAGCCGCGGTATAAAATGGCGCGTTAAACCGGGCATAAAAAACAGCGCGTAAAAACACGGTCGCAAAAACAGCGTGAAAAAACGGCGCGTAAAAAACGGGTCGTAAAAAAACGCACGTAAAATTTTTTTATTAAAAAAATCTGATTTCAAATATGTTGTTTAATAAATAAAATCTGATTTAGAAAAAAAAACAATTAATGCAAATAGGACAAAAATATATTAAAAAACAATAAAATTAATAAGACAAAAAAAAAGAAAATTACTTAAATACCCTTTTAGATTAAATATTAAAGACATAATAAGACAAAAAGAATTTAATATTACTTTTAACTACTTTTAATCTCATCCATACATTTTGAAGATCTAACGGCCAGAAAGTGGTTCCCACGGTTCTTACAACTGGAGGTGGTTTTCATTTTAGCGGCCCACTGTATATATATATATATATATATATATATATATATATATATATATATAGGGTAAGGATAGTTTAAAAAGGGCCTAAAGTGTGAGAAGTGTATTATAACACTATATATAATACTATATAACACCATATAAACACTGTATAACAATATGTAACACCATATAATACCATATAACACTATGTAACAATATATAACATTATATAACAAATATAACACTATACATCTATCATAGACATGCTATCAGACAACCTATAGTGTTATATTTGTTATATAATGATATATAGTGTTACATAGTGTTATATGGTATTATATGGTGTTACATATTGTTATACGGTGTTTATATGGTGTTATATAGTATTATATATAGTGTTATAATACACTTCTCACACTTTGAGCACTTTTTACAGGATCCTCTACCTATATATATATATATATATATATATATATATATATATATATGTGTGTGTGTGTGTATATAGGGAGAGGATCATGAGAAAACTACATATAAATGAGAAAACTAGAAAACTAACTAAAAAAAACTAAAAAAATCGCTAGTTTTTATACATAAAAAAAATTTGTGGCATTGCACATGTGCAATATATGTGATTATATGTGTACTATACATGTACTACACATGTGCACTATATCCGTAATAGTGTACATGTGCAATACAACCAAAAGCTTTTTTTTAATTTTGTTTTTTTTTTTCATTTTTTCCATGCATAAAAACCTACGATTTTTTTATAAAAATTAAAAAAAAAAATTGGCATGTTTTTTTTGGCTTTTTTAGTTAGTTTTTTGGTTTTCTCATTTAAACTAGTTTTCTCATGAATCATCCCCTATATATATATATATATATATATATATATATATATATATATATATATATATATATATATATATATATATATATATATATATATATAATGTAAGTATCTATAGAAAACCTACTTCAATTTAGAAAACCCGGGAAACTCAAAGCTCCCGATGTTTTTTTTTCTTGAAAAAATTTACACATGTTATATACATGTTTTTAAGGGTTTTGGGCAAAAGAAATCAAAAAAGCGCCGAGTAGATATTTTTTAAAAAAATAAACAAGTTTTGGTGTAACACATGTTACAAATATGTCAGATGAATGTAACATGTGTTACACCAAAACTTGTTTATTTTTTTTTAAAATATCTACTCGGCGCTTTTTTGATTTTTTTTTTTGCTCAAAATCCTTAAAAACGTGTATATGACATGTGTAAATTTTTTCAAGAAAAAAAACATCGGGAGCTTTGAGTTCCCGGGTTTTCTAAATTAAAGTGGGTTTTCTATACATCCTTCCCCTATATATATATATATATATATATATATATATATATATATAGGATAATGCTAGATAAAAAACCCTAAAATTCTTAGAAAACTCTGGAAACCCAAATGGGAAGCCATTTTTACCCAACCTCCCGACATTTTTTTTTTTTTGAAAAAAAATACACATGTAATATACATGTTTTAGAGTGTTTTGGGCCAAAAAAAACAAAAAAGCGCCGAAGGGATTTTTTAAAAAAAATAAACAAATTTCAGCTCCTAACACGTGTTAAGCAAAAAAGACATAATTTCGCTGAAAATTGCTGAAACTTGTTTTTTTTTTTTTAAAATATCCCTTCGGCGCTTTTTTGATTTTTTTGGCCCAAAAGTCTTAAAAACATGTATATTACATGTGTTATTTTTTTCAAAAAAAAAAAATGTCGGGAGCTTGGGTTTTCTCGGGTTTTTTATATATATAGGGTTTTCTATCTAGCCCTACCCTATATATATATATATATATATATATATATATATATATATATATATATATATATAGGTCCAAGGTCATTTCAGAACCATAAATATTTACAGAACTCGCAGAACTCCTAATAAACAATCTTTTTATTTATATATTTTTATGTTTAGGATAATTTTATCATTTATTATGTGTGTTTTTATGATTACATACATGTTAAGAGTAATTTTATCATTTTTTATATGTAATTTTATAATTACACATGTGTAAACTAGTTTTTTTTACATATATGTAATTAGTTATGACACATATGTATAATTTTGGCAATTGAACATATGTAAACTACTTTTAACATGTATGTGATCAAAGAAATACATATAATAGATGATAAAAAGATCCTAAATACAAAAACTTATATATAAAATGATTGTTTATTAGGAGTTCTGAAAGTTCTGTAGTTATTTAGAGTTCTGAAATGAACTCAACCATATATATATATATATATATATATATATATATATATATATATATATATAGAGGAGGGTTTAAATGAGAACGCTAAATATCGCGAGAACCGTGAGAACAAATGAAAAAACCACAAGAACTTGGTCAAAAACAATTCAAATTCAAAATTTCTTTTTACATTTATCATTATTGTTCGAATACAATGTTAGAAATTAAATTTACACGTTTAAATTTTCGTGAATTCGTAAATAAAGAAAATTTACACATGTGTAAGTTTGCCATTTACACATGTGTAAATTTGTTATATTTACACATGTGTAAAAAATCTAGTAAGAGTGATTTTGAGAGGAGAAATGAATTATTTGATGTTGTAAATTTTTTTTTTGATGTTGTATTTTAATTACAATGAGGTTTGTATTAAAAAAATTGGTTTTGATTGGTTTTTTTATTCGTTCTCACAGTTCTCGCAATATTTAGCGTTCTCAAGATAACCCTCCCCTATATATATATATATATATAAAACCTATATATATATATAAAGGATTAGGATCATGAGTGAACAACTTTTTGAGAGTGAATTAAGTGAACTAATCTTGACCCTTGATCATTTTTTAGATAAGATTAACATTAGCCAAATACTTTTAATTAGAATCCCTTAATTTTCTCCTCTCTTAACTCTCTCTCTCTCTCTCATTTTTAATTATTTCTATATTATTTTAATTATTAATTATAAGTGATTGAATGGCTAATTTTTTTTATATAAATTGTTATGTTCCTTTTAAAATTAAATATTAAACCTAGTTAAATTGATTTTTAACATATGTGTATACAGGTCAGTATATACAAGACTTATACACTTGTGTATTATTACATCTTGTTTCCATGGGTCGCTATAAACCAGATTTATACACTTGTGTATTATTCAAGTACATATGTGTATACGGGTTGGTATATACCAGACGTATACACCTGTGTATTATTCAAGTACATAGTGTATACATGTCGAAATATACCAGACTTATATACTTGTGTATTACTACATATTGTTTCCACTATACATCTTTTCATCAAACATTGATCTAATACATATATGTATAGAGAATGTAATTAAATATTTTTACTTGTGTTTTACGTGGAACAATATTTGATAATGTTTGTTTTTTTTTAATTATTTAGGTAATATGTGAGAGAAAAGAAATATATAAAGAATGTAATTAAATATTCTTTTAATTGGAAAGAGAAATCAGGAGAGAGAAACAATTAATTAATTAAATGAAGATAGAAATATACAATTATACCCTTGTGTCTATTAAAATACATGTAAGTTACAAAAGTTAATTACTATCTTGCCACTCAAGAAAAATCTAGATCTACAAAATCAATGATCAGGATAAGTTCATTTTGTTCACAAATAAATCTTTGTTCACTCATGAACCCTACCCTATATATATATATATATATATATATATATATATATATATATATATATATATATATATATATATATATATATATATATATATATATATATATATATATATATATATATATATATATATATATATATATATACTTACGGGTAAGAGTATAGAGTAAATTTCTTTGGATTTAACTAGAAAAACTAAGCACAGTTAATCCGATAGATCATCTAGAAAAACAAGTAATGTCAAAAGAAACTAAATTAACAAAAAAATATTGACGCACGGACTAAACCTGCAATTGAATCCAAACCATAGGAACCAAAAAATGTACTTTACACTTTAAGTAAATAATTAACATTAACTTTCGTTTGGAAAAATTATTGAAGTCACCTCTAGGCTCTAGAAGCATACACCTTTTGGAATTGAAGGGAGTAGATGGACTTTTTGAAGGATAATTGAATGTCGTAATAATCTCAAACTCTAAAATCTTAATTTCATACTCTGTATATAGGTCGTATAATGTTATACGGTCTGTATATAATAATTTGACATAACAAATATTGGGTCATATCATTTTATACGACTCGTATAATGTTAAACGACTCATATATATAGAGAAAATATTAGGCCGTATAACATTACATATGGGTCGTATAACATTATAAGGGTCGTATAACATTATATGGATTGTATAATATTATACGACAACTTATACATAGACAAAAAAACATTCTCTGACATTTTTTTGTACAACAATAAGTTATATGGCCCGTATAGCTCTATACGGGGCCGTATACATGTAGGGGTGTGAAAATAAGATTTTAGGGATGTGAGAATAGTAGGAGTCTAATTGAAAACTAGCACGATGGCGGTGTTTTAGAGTGTTAATCATGGATATCTGTTATATATATATATATATATATATATATATATATATATATATATATATATAGGGGACGGTTTAAATGAAAACCACTAATTATTGTGAAAACTCGAAAACTAATTAAAAAAACCAAAAAAACATACAAATTTTTTTTTATTTTTTTCTTGCAAACCAAATTTCGCAGGTTTTTTTATATAAAAAAAATTAAATTTTTTTTTTTGTGTAGTGTACATGTGTAATAATACACATGTGTAGTACACTACACACGTGTACTACAAAAATATATTTTTTTTTGAAAAAAAGTTTTTTTTATATATAAAAACAAGCGATTTTAATAAAAAAAAATTGAAAAAAGTAATTTGTGTGTTTTTTAGGCTTTTTTTAGTTAGTTTTTGAGTTTTCACAATAAAAGTGGTTTTCATTTGAACCATCCCCTATATATATACACACACACACACACACACATATAGGGGATGGTTCAAATGAAAACCACTTTTATTGTGAAAACTCAAAAACTAACTAAAAAAAGCCTAAAAAACAAACAAAAAATTTTTTTTTCAATTTTTTTATAAAAATCACTGGTTTTTATATATAAAAAGAAACTTTTTTTCAAAAAAAAAAAATTTTGTAGTACACATGTGTTATTACACATGTGTAGTACACATACACATGTGTAGTATTACACATGTGCACTACACAAATTTTTTTTTTATTTTTTTTTGAATTTTTTTTATATAAAAAAACCTGCGAAATTTGGTTTGCAAAAAAAAAATAAAAAAAAAATTGTATGTTTTTTGGCTTTTTTAATTAGTTTTCGAGTTTTCACAATAACTAGTGGTTTTCATTTGAACCTTCCCCTATACACATACATATATATATATAGGTAAAGAGTACTGTACAATATTGCTTATCGTATATTACGTACGCTTCAATCTCAGCCGTCAGATCATCTTCCCGCATTTTAGAATCGCATGTTGTTTTTTTTATAACAATTTCGCATGTGATAATTTTTGATGAATTCGCATGTTGTTTTTTTGTACCAATTTCGCATGTGATAATTTTGATGAAATAGCATGTTGTTTTTTTTTATAACAATTTCGCATGTGATAATTTTTGATGAATTCGCATGTTGTTTTTTGTACCAATTTCGCATGTGATAATTTTGATGAAATAGCATGTTGTTTTTTTGTAACAATTTCGCATGTGGTAATTTTGATGAAATCGCATGTTAAAAAACCAACATTCGAAATTGTTACAAAAAAACAACATACAAATTCAATGCGGGAAGATGATCGGACGGCTGAGATTGTAGCGTACGTAATGTATGATAAGGGTATTTGTACGTTAACCTAACCCTATATATATATATATATATATATATATATATATATATATATATACATACAGTGAAGATCATTATAGAACCCTAAATATTTACAGAACTCGCAGAACTAAGAAGTTCCCCCCCCCCCTTTTTATTTGTATATTTTTATATTTAGGATAATTTTATCTATACTATATTATAATGCACGAGGCAATGTTATTTTAAGATACCCAAAAAATAAGAAGTTCCCCCCCCCCTTTATTTATAGAAAGACCCCTAAAATGAGGGTAGTTTGGTCTTTTAAACATTATTTATTTTTTAGCCCCTAAACTTATTACACTTAAATCCCTGAGGTTTTAATAAAACTATATATAATTAGTTACAATTCACCCCTCCACTATAATTCTTTTATGTATTCTTGTGATATCTTTTAAACTATGACGTTATAAAAACATTCGAAGGTACCGTGATGACCTGCTCATTTTTGTCAACGTTTCGATGGTTGTCTTGGTCAATATTGACGTGCTGATTAAAATGTACAAGTAGATGATACATTAGTGTACAAGTGACTAAAACACAAACATTTTTAAAAGTAAAGCTATTGTTGAATAATCGATTAAACTTTTATTTACACTTTAGTCAAATATCAACAGAACATCCTACTTTAAAGGTAACACAATTTTAACTAGGAAAAAACTTTTTTAAAAGAGTAAACTGCCATTTTGGTCCCTGAGGTTTGTCCAGTTTTGCCACTTTAGTCCAAATCTCAAATCTTTTACATCTAGGTCCCTGTGGTTTCAGTTTTATTGCCATTTTGTAACACCTCGAAATTTTGTGTCCAATAATATGTTGACACGTGTCATGAGTTTACACGTAGTATTAAACATTAAATAAAGGACTAAAGTTGACAAACCTTGAAAGTATGTAAATTCGAGGGTTAAAAATGTCAACGAGGGGTAAATATAATGTATAGTAACCCTAAATGATGCTCGTACCTTCATACGAATAAATCATGGATCGTACGGAGCGAAACGCGGAAGAAAGTGAGAGATTACAAGCTACAGGGGTTAATTGTGTCAACATGTTTAATTTATACCTCTGAGTGACCCTTTGACGAACCCGAGTCTTTGTAACAGTAAAATACGCTCACTAGAATATACGATATAAATTTCGCGAAGTTCCGTTTTAAAACGAGAAAGTTATGATCAAATTCGTATGCGAGGGGTTAAAAGCGTCAACAATAAAAGTTAAGGCTTTTTGGATAGTAATTAAACTAATCGGGGACTTAACAATGCGGGTAAAAGTCACGAGGCTCTTAATTGTAAATAATCGAGGGCCAAATCGCAAAGTTACCCCTTCGAAACCGAAAGGTCAGGTTAATGATTACAAAAGATTTGAAAATCTTGGAAATCAACCCTCAGGCGGGCCGCGTTGTCACATCCCAACCGATGGCGGAAACATCGGGATGAGACGAACAAATTGCTCAAAACAACATAACACTATTTGTGACAATATTGATTAAGTCAAATTTCATAAATGGCTCAAATGTCATACATTGTTCAACATGATCAAAACATAAATCAAATTTCAAACATAGTTTATTTTCTAGGTGAGTTTCTAGTCCACCCTAACTTGATTTCTTCATCACTTCGTCTATCAACCTGCAACATGTATTAAAATAACATCAACAAAAAATGTTGGCGAGTATACAAGTTTGATACGTAGCATAGTAGAATAAAATAGTTTAAGTACTCATATCCAACATGAACAACATAATACAAGTTACTAATATGCTGAAACAGTGTCACTATATGTCAAACCCAAGTTTCCAACGCAAACACCCCAAGACTCACTCAAGGGCGGTGCATACTCCTATAGCATAGGAGTTTAATAAGTATAAGAAGTCTAACAAGTCTCACAAGTTTAACAAGTTTAACAAGTCTAACAAGTTTAATAAGTTTAACAAGGTTAATGAGCATATAGACACGAAAAGTTTACCTAGCATACGAGATTAACAAGCATCAAATTGTGTCATGTTTAAAATGGATAGAGTGTGCATATAACAAGTTTCAAGTGTTGTGTAATTTGAATATGGAATACATGTTGCACCCAAAGTGTTTAAAACGAAAATGGGATCGAGTATACTCACATTGGTTGCGTTGCGTTTTCTTGGAAAGTAAGGAGAGATTGAGTTGGGTCCAAAAGGGTGGCAACAAGCACAAGAGATTTACCCTATTTGTGATTTAGGAATTCGTTAAATAATGTTGGTAAAATGCTTAAAATGATAATGGGAATTTAGTGGAATATACTCAATATAATATAATATAAATGATAATAACATATGATGATATTAATAATAAAGTAAAATAATAACCTCCATCTTAATAAATATGATAATGATAATGATAATAATAATATTAATAAAAATTCTGCTTTTATATATGTTTTAATTAGTATTACTAATTATAAATAACAATAATAATCTTGATTATGTATAATAATAATATAATAAGATAATAAATTCTGAAAATAATGATGTTTCTAAAAATAAAAAAACGAGTAAAATTTTTGATATATCTCCAAGATTTCTAAAATTATAAATCTGATTATAATATTAAATCTGATTAAAAGGATATTTCTGATTAATAATAATAAATCTGATATATATATCCATAATAACCCGATATATATATTAATAAATCTAATATATATATCAGTAATAATGATTAATCTACTATATGTATATTAATAACAAATCTGATATTAATACTAATAATATCGGTTATTAATAATAATAACAATACTGATTTCATAATATAAATATTAACAATGTTTGAACTGGATTTTTATAAACAATATGTTAAAAGTTCAGTTATTAATAACAATAACTGATATAATTCGACCAAATATAACAATAACAGTGATCGCACAGAAAGCCAAAAAAAAAGAAAAGTCGGACAGGGTTACCGGAAGTGTATCTTCTCCGGCGGTTCTCCGGCGGGTGTGATTACGAGTTCCGGCGACTTCTCTGAGATAAAACAGGTGGTGTGTGGTGGTTCGGAGGAAGAATGAGGTGCGGTTTCAATGGGAGAGACGTTCGGTATTTATAAGCTCGTAGGTGGTTGCGGGATTTTGGAAGGTTCGAGGTGATTGGCGATATAAATTTGGAGATATGGTGATTGATTTTCAATCACCATTTTATTTTCGGTAACACGCAACATTACGAAGAAGAAGGAAAGGAAAGTTGACCTGCAATGGCTGTCACGTTTGGCGGTTAAAAGGTTCAGGTTTAAACTGATTTAGTGTATAAATATAACAAGTTTCCTAATCTAAACGGATGTGGCATGCCCGTCCGAGTGGTTAGTGTGTTGCTTGTTGAATGAGAGGTCGCGAGTTCGAACCCCCTTGGGGCCGGTTCTCACCCAGGAGACCCCCCTTTTTGCTCTATTTTTGATTTAACCAAGCTAACTGAGTTTTCTAACTCAGTTAGTGGTTTCCTTTGGAAATTACCAACCTGGTTAGACTTAACCAGGTTAAGTCTAATGTTTCAAAGAATTTGTTAACCTAGTTAGTTAAAATTAACTAAAATTCAATAAAATCCTTTTTATTTATTTATAATACTAATTTATTTATTTAATTAGTTTATTTATTTGTTATAAATACTATATTTATTTATTTTGACGGATAATAAATATTATAATTATTTGATTTAGCCTAAAATTCTGGAAATTTACCGAATTAACGTATGAATTCCCGATTTTTGTCTGGTTTAGGGTAATCTCTTGATAATACTTGTTTCGAGAGCCAAGATTAGGATATCATTCCACTGTTTTTACGTGTTTGACATAGTTTAACGTGTTTTAACGTGTAATAACATAACATAGTATTAAAACAAGCATATGATCAAAACGATGCACTTTTTCATTATGATCCAAGTCTCGAAATACAAAGTAGGGTAAAATGAGAGTACAACCGATAAAGCTATAAATAGTAAATTCAAAAATACGGAACGTTACACGCGTGAAGGAAACAAGCAAGCCAATGCGGGCCGCACGCCACCTGAAGATTCGTTTACTGACATGAGGATTCAGGCGGCCCGCGTCCAAGTGACCTGATCCTCAATGCGGGCCGCGCGCCACCTGAAGATCCGTTTACTGACATGAGGATTCAGGCGGCCCGTGTCCAAGTGACCTGATCCTCAATGCGGGCCGCGTACGAGTCCCAGATGCAGAAAGTTTGGACAGATTCAATGTTTGAGCTTGTGAACGATCTTGTGTGCATTAATTGAAGCATGGGCGCCCTCTACATGTCCCCTAGCACTATAGGACACCTGCTGATCATCCATGAACCATTGTAGAGTGAGTTGTAATGATCTTGTGCACCATAATTCACTATAAAAGGCAAGGCCTTGCACACAATTGAAACACACCTCAAACCTGCATTCTAGTTCATCTCTGGAGCTCTAAGGCATTCTTCTATCATCCCTAGTCATGCACCAAGCTTCTGTAAGTATGCCTACCCTTTTGTGGCTTAGTTTATGCATAGTTTAGCTTAAAAGTCAATCCGTCGTAATTAACGATTGACTTTGCGATAAATCACAAATGGTCCAGTGGTTTGTCGAATCAAAAGTAGTTATATGTTGGTAATCATGTGGGCTTTAAACCCCTAAAAGGGCACCCTCTGATTCCCACTCTAACTAGTCCGAATGTCGAGTCAAACGTGCTTAGAAAAAGTCAACAGAAATGCTATTTTACGATTTCTTGCATAATCAGTAATGTAGATAGTGTGTAACCTGTTTAAACACTCATAAAACATGATAATAAGTATATTAACTAGTCTAAGCTTGTTTGATCCGACCATTTACTGTTTTGACCCGGTTCGGAGCCGAAAGTCGCAAAACTTTGACTTTTGCTTTGACTTCAGTTCTGACCCGTTAAAGTATGATTTAGATATGTCTTAGGACTCTCTTAGGACCAGGTTACATGATGGTATAACCCTTTGTGACCGGTTCGTTGTTTGTCCGAGTCTTTTACACATTTCCGTTAAATGCTTAAAAGTTGACCGTAACGCCCTTTTTAATTTAAAACGAGAATTTCGGACATGTGAAAGGACCATAACCTTAGTTACTGATTTCTAAGCATGTCCCTAAAATTTGACGTCAATCCGAGGTCCAGAATAGGAGTTATGCTAAATAGCGCAAATTACGGAAACTTTTGTAATTAAATAGCGCAATTAGCATAACGCCTATCTAAACCCAGATTTCGACACCAAACCTTTTACACACTGATGTAAAATAATATTTTGGGATTTTTAAAGATTTTTAATTATTTTTAACCTGCTCATAACCTGCTGTTATGGCATCGGTTCGGTAATTACCGAATATACCATTTTCGGCCATAACTTGAGTTCTACAAGGTCTTTTGACCCGATTCCAGTTGCTACTGATTTTAAAAAATAAATAAAGTATTTTAGACTTTATAAACTATTCGGAAAACTCAGATTTCCTGTAGAACTCAGAAACCTCTTTTATAATCTTTAAAAAGACCGAAATACCCCTACGGGGCATAATATTAGCTTAAACTCGTTACAGGCATTATGGAAGGTATCCTACTGATACCACAACCTCTTTAAAGCATATTGACTTAGGAAACCAGTGTAGGACTCTTACGGTTACCCGTTGCGCCTTTTGCGCGCACGGTTCGGCTTATGTAACTAGTTTACATAAACTAGCCGAAACGGGTCAAACCATATTGTTTTGACCCCAAAATCCAGAGTGTGGCTATTATACCCATATAAAACAAGTCTTCAAACTTGTTGGGTCAAAATCACATTCCATTCCCGGTTTTCGCCTTTCAAGCGATTAAACCGTAACTATCCGTTGAAACTGACCGGTCTAAGCTACGGCTAAATTAAAGACCTGTTAGGATTCTAATAGGTTATTTTAAACCTTCGTTCCAGAATAGGAGACCAGTAAAAGCTATTTGCAATTTATTCAATTAAGGACTTATACTTGCAAAGGTAAATACTTTTAACTTATTTTCCGTTATACGGGCTTGGGTTACGGTATATAGCATACCGCTTGATCGGGCATCAAATTCTCCACCGTTGAGTGGGTAATTGAATAAATTTGATCGGCTCGTTTAAACAGTCTTGTTACTTAAAAGCCTTTGGGGGGTTAATGACCATGTCCCGGATATCCCTGGCAGCATTTTACGAAATGGCCACGACCTAAGCGCGGAGTGTAGGCGTACACTCGTCAGTGCATAAATAGTTGATGTGGTGTGTCTATTGATCTTTAACCCGGACAAGATCCGGGCTACTGAACGCATAAGGAACATGTAATCCGTTCACAAGATTATAAATTTAAATAATTCTCCTAAGTTATAAAAGAGTTTGTGCCTTGTGCATTCAAATCAATTTCAATAAACATTTTACAAAAGTGTCGGTTGAATGTATTTACCAGTGTAAACTGACGTATTTTCCCAAAAAGACTAAATGCAGGTACTATGTGTAATTGGCTGGATATTTCTCCTTAGCATCATAAAGAGTCTCGCAAGCTTAAGATGCCTACGTCTGTTGAACATTACTTATATTTTCATTTGATCCCCTGTGGATACTTTTCGACTATTCGTATTACATTTGATATTACAAACAATGGTTGAAATATAATTATCTTTATGCTTCCGCTGTGCATTCATATATTGTGTGGTTTGACTATATTGTTGCGAACTACGTGGAAATCTGGGTGTGACAGGTTGGTATCAGAGCCAACACTGAGTGAATTAAACACTAGCCTTTGTGTTTAATCTCAGTTACACAATTGCACATACTTGAGTCTAGACAAGAACATAGGACAAATTCGAATTGTTATTCCAGTTTGTCTTTTTATTGTTTATTGTTATTTAAAGTTTTGAAAGCAGGAAATATGCCACCAGCAATTAGACGAGGAAGAGGAGGAAGAGGCAAAGGGCCGATCATTACTCACAATGATCACGAGGCTGGACCTTCGAACATGCGAGCTCCTTCCAGTACAAGAAGCGAGGAACCACAGAGACGAAGAAGGAACCTCTTCGAACCTGCAAGACATTCTACCTCGCATAGTTCAACACCTTCATACCGTCATTCTTTTGGACCAAACTCAGAAAATGACCCCAAGAACCCTCAACCATCATTTATACCTCTCCAGCGATCTGCTTCGCACCGTTCTTATGGCGATCCTTCTCCTTTCTTCGTAGGACAGTTTAACCCGGCTGATTATGCCCAAGAACCAATAGGGTATAACCCTTTAGGACCAGAGGATCACTTTTCTGAAGATAATGCGGTAGATATGGATGAAGATACAGATCCCGTTGAGCCTGCACGGGGTACTCCCAATCATCCGATCGAGATCTCTGATGGGTCATCCTTTCATGGAACACCCTATCAAGGTCCCGACAGTTATCAGGCGAGGTTTGACCAATGTAATTGGTACTTCACACCTTCACATCACTTCTCGCCTCATGACCAACAGCAGCAACAGGATCCTTCTGAGGATTCGCGGTTCGTGGCAGTTACGCCACCGCCACCGCCACCAGTTCAATCAGTAATTCCAGATCCGCCAAGGCATAGAAGATCAGGCGCGCGAATGTCCACCCGAGGAGGGGAATTCCATTTCAGCACCCCTCGCCACTCGAGTGCGAGTCACTTTCCGTCAGTGCCTGAAGAAGAACCACAATTAGGTGAACCTTCGGGTCACCCTGCAGAGGTGAATTCTGCACCAGTTGCACCACCTTCGCCACCTTTTGGATATGACAATCTGATACCAGCGTACGGCGGTTCCACCGCGTACAATCCGTTTGAGCAGCCGACTCACACGCACTACAACTATAACTATGATGCCGATCCATATGTGGTAGCGGCTAATTACAATGCCCTCCATGGAACCTCTTGGAGACCAGATTACTCAGCTCATGGGTATCCAATACCTCCTAGACCTCCGGTTCAGCAACCGTCGCAGCAGCCACGTTTTTCTCCACCGGAGCAAGAAGAAATCCTACACCGTTTAAACCGTGTGGAACGAGACTTCGAACAAGAACGTAAGAGTAATCGTGGATTTCTCAAAGGCCTAGCAAACCTACTAAAAGGGAGGAAGAAACGAGATCATTAGTCTCCTTATGTACTGTTGTATTTGCAATTTAGTCCCTACGTGGACATTTATCGTATTTCAGTCCCTACGAGGACTTATCTTTTAGTCCCTGCGCGGACATCTATCTTGTATTTGGTCCCTGCGTGGACTTGTTTTTCTATAAACCTCTGTATATGTATTTACTTATTTGAAAAGTCCCGTTTAGGGCAGCGTGTAATCATTACTATAAGTAATGGAATGTTATGTTATGAATTTCATTTTGTTATTATATATGAAATAAATCAAAAATCATTCCTTTTAATTTAATCTGCCTAAACAAAGAATCTTAAGAGTGAAACCTAGCCAGGTGTCATTATAAGACCCGGCCAAGATGGTAAGACCTGATTAAAAGATTCAAATTCCCTGTTAACCTCTGTAAACATGTTAACGTTCTTGGCAGATGTGATTCGTTAAAATCGCACGCGTCATTCTTATATAAGAATCCTTCTAAGGATTTCAAAGCCCAAATTAATGATTTGTAAATCATGGGTTAAATCGTCAATAAAGATGATCATTTATTAAACATCCATTAGCGATGTAGTGCCTACGGGCCAAACTTATTAAACATCCATTAGTGATGTAATGCCTACGGGCCAAACTTATTAAACATCCATTAGTGATGTAGTGCCTACGGGCCAAACTTATTAAACATCCATTATTGATGTAGTGCCTACGGGCCATAATTATTGTCATATAAGACAAAAGGCAGTGGTAGTCTATGACTCCCTGTCAGAAAAGGTAAAAGGACTACTGTTCAAACCTTCATGCCTTGATTCTCTGTAATCCCGGCTAATGTTATAAAACGTCCTCGTGACTAGGCTTTTATGCCACTAACAATATTGTTTGTAATTAGGATAAGTTATATTCAAATCCTAAATAAAAAGTGAGTAACAAATTAACCAGATATGGTCTCTGTTTACCATGGTTGATGAATTGCCATAAAAGACAATTCCATAATAAACTCCTAAATAAAACTTTTTCGTTATCTTCTGTAGCAGATTCAAGTTACAATGGCTGATCCAAATGAGGAGAATAGTCATTCGAAGGAAGATGAATACGATAACGCCCTGGTTCATTTGACGGGCGCAGAATTGAAAGCTCTTGTCGACGGTGCTGTTAAGGCAGCCCTGGATCGACAGTACGAAGAGTACACTGAGTCCCGGAGCAGAACCATATCTAAACCACACTCAAAGCCAAAAACCCACTCAAAATCTCATAGCAAACCCCCGTCTAAGCCTAAAAAGGACGATGATAATCACTCATCCAATGAAAACAGTGTTCGTCCTAAGGAAAAAGTGTTTACTGATGCATCTCGCGCCAGGGGTTGCACCTACAAGTATTTCGTATCTTGCAAACCCCGAGATTTCACTGGGGAGAAGGGCGCGGTAGATTGTATGACGTGGTTAGATGAGATGGACACCGTGGTGGACATCAGTGGTTGCGCAGAGAAAGATGTGGTAAAGTTTGTTTCACAATCATTCAAGGGCGAGGCCCTGGCTTGGTGGAGGTCTCTGGTTCAGGCCTCGGGGAAGGCTGTTTTGTACATCATAACATGGGAGGAATTCATTTCTCTCATCAAGGAAAATTACTGCCCTCAACATGAGGTTGAAAAGATCGAGTCCGACTTCCTATCGTTGGTTATGACGAACCTTGACTGTCAAGCTTACCTCACGAGCTTCAACACAATGTCCCGGTTGGTTCCGTATCTGGTAACCCCGGAGCCAAAGAGAATAGCTCGTTTTATCGGTGGGTTAGCCCCCGAGATAAAGGCAAGCGTAAAGGCCTCTCGGCCAGCGACCTTTAGATCTGTAGCCGACATATCTTTGTCCCTCACTCTGGATGCGGTCCGACAAAGATCGCTGAGGAACAAAGAGGCTGAGAAGAGAAAGCGTGAAGATGATACTTCACGAAGGTCGGGCAAGAAGCACCGTGGAAACGGTGACAACAAGAGAGGGTCTGAGTCAAGGAAGGATGGGCAACAGTCTGGTGAGAAGCCTAAGTGCAAGAATTGCAAGAGACACCATTATGGAAAGTGCAGACTCGAATCAAACTCGCAGACTCAGTCGAAGTCATTTGCTTGCGGGATATGCAAGTCCAAGGACCACAAGACCTTGGATTGCAAAAAGATAAAGGATGCAACTTGCTATAGTTGTAATGAGAAAGGGCACATTAGAACCAACTGTCCTAAAAACGCCAAGAAGCCTGAAGAGGCCAAGAAGACTAATGCAAGAGTCTTCAGGATGGATGCGAAAGAAGCAGTGCTAGACGATAACGTGATCACAGGTACTTTCCTCGTAAATGATGTCTTTGCAAGAGTACTTTTTGATTCGGGCGCTGATAAGTCTTTCGTAGATCATAAATTTTGCAAATTACTGAATATGCCTGTCAAAACCTTAAATGTGAATTATGAGGTAGAGCTAGCAGATGGCACCATAGAAACCGTCTCCACTGTGTTAGATAGATGTGTGATATCCATTAAGAACCACTCTTTTCCTCTATCTCTACTTCCCTTTAAATTGGCCGGTTTTGACATAGTATTGGGTATGGACTGGTTATCTCACAACCAGGCCCAAATCGTCTGCAACAGAAAGCAAGTGGTGATAAAGACTCCGTCTGGTGAATCGCTTACCATTCGGGGAGATACCCAGTATGGATTGCCTGAGCAAGTGACTATGCTCAAGGCTTCAAAATGTTTAAAGAAGGGTTGTGTCATCTACATGGCACAAGTGATTATTGAAGAGCCAAAACCGAAGATAGAAGACATCCCCGTCATTTCCGAATACCCAGAGGTTTTCCCTGAAGATCTACCTGGTTTGCCACCAGATAGGCAAGTGGAATTCAGAATTGACATCATCCCTGGAGCAGCACCTGTTGCTACAGCACCTTACAGGTTAGCACCAACCGAAATGAAGGAGTTGAGGACCCAACTGGATGAACTGCTAGCTAAAGGTTTCATCAAACCTAGTTCGTCTCCCTGGGGAGCACCTGTCCTGTTTGTCAAGAAGAAGGACGGATCGATGCGTCTGTGCATCGATTATCGCGAACTTAATAAAGTCACGATAAAGAACAGGTATCCTTTGCCGAGGATCAACGATTTGTTCGATCAGTTACAAGGGGCAAGTTATTTCTCAAAGATTGACTTGAGGTCAGGCTACCATCAACTGAAAGTCAGAGATGAAGACGTACATAAAACCGCATTTAGGACTCGTTATGGTCACTATGAGTTCCTAGTGATGCCTTTTGGGCTCAGTAATGCACCGGCTGCGTTCATGGATCTCATGAATCGCGTCTGCAAGCCATACTTAGACAAATTCGTCATTGTTTTCATCGACGACATTCTTATCTACTCTAAGAACCGAACTGACCATGAGAAACACCTTCGCTGTATTCTCAAACTCCTGCATCTTGAGAAACTCTATGCCAAATTCTCTAAGTGCGAATTCTGGCTTCGAGAAGTCCAATTCCTAGGACATGTTGTCAGCGAGCATGGTATCCAAGTGGATCCCGCTAAAGTAGAAGCTGTCATGAATTGGCAAGAGCCAAAGACGCCTACAGAGATTCGTAGTTTCCTGGGGTTAGCAGGATATTACAGGCGTTTCATTGAAAATTTTTCAAGGATTTCTGCGCCCTTAACTTCCCCGACCAAGAAGAAGGTAAAGTTTGTTTGGGGCCCTAAGCAGCAAGAGTCCTTTGATATTCTGAAGCAAAAGTTGAGCAACGCTCCTGTGCTGACATTTCCTGAAGGTACCGAAGAATTCGTAGTTTACTGCGATGCATCACACACTGGCATGGGGTGTGTGCTTATGCAGAAAGGCAAGGTTATTGCCTATGCTTCAAGACAGTTAAAGGTGCATGAAAAGAATTACACCACCCATGACTTGGAGTTGGGTGCCGTTGTGTTCGCACTAAAACTGTGGAGGCATTATCTGTATGGTATCAAGTTTGTGATCTATTCGGATCACAAGAGCCTTCAACATCTGTTTAATCAGAAGGAATTAAACATGAGGCAACGCCGTTGGATGGAGACTTTAAATGATTATGATTGTGAAATCAAATATCATCCCGGCAAGGCGAATGTAGTCGCTGATGCCTTAAGTCGAAAGGAAAGGGTGAAACCCATCCGAATCAATGCCAAGAGCATTGAAGTGAAGAATAATTTGATTGAAAGGTTGTTAGCTGCACAGAGAGAAGCTGTGTTGGAAGCTAACTATCCTAAAGAAAAGCTAGGAGTAACTGAGGAGCAGTTAACTCTTAGTAAGGACGGAATTTTACGATTAAATGGACGAATATGGGTTCCAACTTACGGAGGACTACGAGATGTTATCCTCAAGGAAGCCCATAGTTCCAAATATTCTGTTCATCCTGGAGCTGATAAGATGTATCAGGATCTAAAGGCAAATTATTGGTGGATAGGCTTGAAAAAGTCTGTAGCCGCTTATGTAGCCAAATGCTTGACTTGTGCGCAAGTCAAAGCTGAGCATCAAAAGCCGTTAGGCTTGCTACAACAGCCTGAACTTCCAGAATGGAAGTGGGAATGTGTAACTATGGATTTTATTACCAAGTTACCCAAGACGAGGAAAGGAAAATGATACAATATGGGTTATAGTTGATAGACTGACTAAGTCAGCACATTTCTTACCCATTAAGGAGACTTATAGCTCTGACATATTAGCCCAGTTATACGTTGATAAGATTGTAGCCTTACATGGCATACCTGTGTCTATTATCTCCGACAGAGATACTAGATACACGTCGCATTTCTGGAAAAGCTTCCAGCAATCTTTGGGCACACGTTTGAATTTTAGTACGGCTTACCATCCTCAGACAGACGGTCAGAGTGAGCGTACTATTCAGACGTTGGAAGACATGCTACGTGCATGTGCAATCGATTTGGGTGGTAGTTGGGATAAGAACCTACCATTAATCGAATTCTCCTACAACAATAGCTACCATACCAGCATTAAGGTTGCGCCCTTCGAGGCATTATACGGTGGAAAGTGTAGATTGCCTGTTTGTTGGGCAGAAGTTGGAGATGTCCAATTATCAGGACCAGAGATAGTCTTCGAAACGACGGACAAGATTGTCCAGATTCGAGATCGTCTCAAGGCTGCCCGAGATAGGCAGAAAAGTTACGCAGATCCAAAGCGTAAAGATCTTCACTTCGAAGTAGGTGAAAAAGTGTTGCTTAAGGTATCACCCTGGAAAGGGGTGATGCGTTTCGGTAAGAAAGGCAAACTAAGCCCGAGATACATAGGACCTTTCGAGGTTATCGAATGTGTCGGGTCAGTTGCCTATAAGCTAAACTTACCGGAGGAGCTCAATGGAATTCACAATGTGTTCCACATCTGCAATCTAAAGAAGTGCTTCGCTGATGAATCACTGGTAATACCACATACAAATGTGCATATAGATGAGAGCTTAAAATTTGTGGAAAAACCTTTGTCGATTGAAGATCGACAGGTAAAGAAGCTTCGAAGGAAGCACGTACCTATTGTTAAGGTCAAATGGGATGCCCGTAGAGGTCCCGAATTCACGTGGGAGGTTGAAGCCACGATGAAAGAAAAATACCCTTAATTGTTTCAGTAAATCTCGGGTCAAGATTTATTTTAAGGGGGTGAGGATGTAACACCTCAAAATTTTGTGTCCAATAATATGTTGACACGTGTCATGAGTTTACACGTAGTATTAAACATTAAATAAAGGACTAAAGTTGACAAACCTTGAAAGTATGTAAATTCGAGGGTTAAAAATGTCAACGAGGGGTAAATATAATGTATAGTAACCCTAAATGATGCTCGTACCTTCAAACGAATAAATCATGGATCGTACGGAGCGAAACGCGGAAGAAAGTGAGAGATTACAAGCTACAGGGGTTAATTGTGTCAACATGTTTAATTTATACCTCTGAGTGACCCTTTGACGAACCCGAGTCTTTGTAACAGTAAAATACGCTCACTAGAATATACGATATAAATTTCGCGAAGTTCCGTTTTGAAACGAGAAAGTTATGATCAAATTCGTATGCGAGGGGTTAAAAGCGTCAACAATAAAAGTTAAGGCTTTTCGGATAGTAATTAAACTAACCGAGGACTTAACAATGCGGGTAAAAGTCATGAGGCCCTTAATTGTAAATAATCGAGGGCCAAATCGCAAAGTTACCCCTTCGAAACCGAAAGGTCAGGTTAATGATTACAAAAGATTTGAAAATCTAGGAAATCAACCCTCAGGCGGGCCGCGTGAAGGAAACAAGCAAGCCAATGCGGGCGTGCGCCACCTGAAGATCCGTTTACTGACATGAGGATTCAGGCGGCCCGCGTCCAAGTGACCTGATCCTCAATGCGGGCCGCGTACGAGTCCCAGATGCAGAAAGTTTGGACAGATTCAATGTTTGAGCTTGTGAACGATCTTGTTTGCATTAATTGAAGCATGGGTGCCCTCTACATGTCCCCTAGCACTATAGGACACCTGCTGATCATCCATGAACCATTGTAGAGTGAGTTGTAATGATCTTGTGCACCATAATTCACTATAAAAGGCAAGGCCTTGCGCACAATTGAAACACACCTCAAACCTGCATTCTAGTTCATCTCTGGAGCTCTAAGGCATTCTTCTATCATCCCTAGTCATGCACAAGCTTCTGTAAGTATGCCTACCCTTTTGTGGCTTAGTTTATGCATAGTTTAGCTTAAAAGTCAATCCGTCGTAATTAACGATTGACTTTGCGATAAATCACAAATGGTCCAGTGGTTTGTCGAATCAAAAGTAGTTATATGTTGGTAATCATGTGGGCTTTAAACCCCTAAAAGGGCACCCTCTGATTCCCACTCTAACTAGTCCGAATGTCGAGTCAAACGTGCTTAGAAAAAGTCAACAGAAATGCTATTTTACGATTTCTTGCATAATCAGTAATGTAGATAGTGTGTAACCTGTTTAAACACTCATAAAACATGATAATAAGTATATTAACTAGTCTAAGCTTGTTTGATCCGACCATTTACTGTTTTGACCCGGTTCGGAGCCGAAAGTCGCAAAACTTTGACTTTTGCTTTGACTTCAGTTCTGACCCGTTAAAGTATGATTTAGATATGTCTTAGGACTCTCTTAGGACCAGGTTACATGATGGTATAACCCTCTATGACCGGTTCGTTGTTTGTCCGAGTCTTTTACACATTTCCGTTAAATGCTTAAAAGTTGACCGTAACGCCCTTTTTAATTTAAAACGAGAATTTCGGACATGTGAAAGGACCATAACCTTAGTTACTGATTTCTAAGCATGTCCCTAAAATTTCACGTCAATCCGAGGTCCAGAATAGGAGTTATGCTAAATAGCGCAAATTACGGAAACTTTTGTAATTAAATAGCGCAATTAGCATAACGCCTATCTAAACCCAGATTTGGACACCAAACCTTTTACACACTAATGTAAAATAATATTCTAGGATTTTTAAAGATTTTTAATTATTTTTAACCTGCTCATAACCTGCGGTTACGGCATCGGTTCGGTAATTACCGAATATACCCTTTCCGGCCATAACTTGAGTTCTACAAGGTCTTTTGACCGGATTCCAGTTGCTACTAATTTTAAATAATAAATAAAGTATTTTAGACTTTATAAACTGTTCGGGAAACTCAGATTTCCTGTAGAACTCAGAAACCTCTTTTATAATCTTTAAAAAGACCGAAATACCCCTACGGGGCATAATATGAGCTTAAACTCGTTACGGGCATTATGGAAGGTATCCTACTGATACCACAACCTCTTTAAAGCATATTGACTTAGGAAACCAGTGTAGGACTCTTACGGTTACCCGTTGCGCCTTTTGCGCGCACGGTTCGGCTTATGTAACTAGTTTACATAAACTAGCCGAAACGGGTCAAACCATATTGTTTTGACCCCAAAATCCAGAGTGTGGTTATTATACCCATATAAAACAAGTCTTCAAACTTGTTGGGTCAAAATCACATTCCATTCCCGGTTTTCGCCTTTCACGCGATTAAACCGTAACTATCCGTTGAAACTGACCGGTCTAAGCTACGGCTAAATTAAAGACCCGTTAGGATTCTAATAGGTTATTTTAAACCTTCGTTCCAGAATAGGAGACCAGTAAAAGCTATTTGCAATTTATTCAATTAAGGACTTATACTTGCAAAGGTAAATACTTTTAACTTATTTTCCGTTATACGGGCTTGGGTTACGGTATATAGCATACCGCTTGATCGGGCATCAAATTCTCCACCGTTGAGTGGATAATTGAATAAATTTGATCGGCTCGTTTAAACAGTCTTGTTACTTAAAAGCCTTTGGGGGGTTAATGACCACGTCCCGGATATCCCTGGCAGCATTTTACGAAATGGCCACGACCTAAGCGCGGAGTGTAGGCGTACACTCGTCAGTGCATAAATAGTTGATGTGGTGTGTCTATTGATCTTTAACCCGGACAAGATCCGGGCTACTGAACGCATAAGGAACATGTAATCCATTCACAAGATTATAAATTTAAATAATTCTCCCAAGTTATAAAAGAGTTTGTGCCTTGTGCATTCAAATCAATTTTAATAAACATTTTACAAAAGTGTCGATTGAATGTATTTACCAGTGTAAACTGACGTATTTTCCTAAAAAGACTAAATGCAGGTACTATGCGTAATTGGCTGGATATTTCTCCTTAGCATCATAAAGAGTCTCGCAAGCTTAAGATTCCTACGTCTGTTGAACATTACTTATATTTTCATTTGATCCCCTGTGGATACTTTTCGACTATTCGTAATACATTTGATATTACAAACAATGGTTGAAATATAATTATCTTTATGCTTCCGCTGTGCATTCATATATTGTGTGGTTTGACTATATTGTTGCCAACTACGTCACGGTAATCCCCCACCGGTGAGACACGTGGAAATCGGGGTGTGAAACATTTTGGTCCAAATCTCAAATCACATCAGTTTTCTAAAAAAAAAACCTGGTTTTTGTCCTTTTCCCCATGGGCATTTTGGTCATTATACTTTTATTATAGCTAATTATTAATTATTAATTAAAAATAATATATATATATATATATGTATGTATGCATACCCTCTTCCATGCACACACACACTCTCTCAGCTCACCCTCTTCCCCCCCCCCACACACACTCTCTCTCTCTCTCTCTCTACATCCTGAAAATCAACTGCCGAGAAGGAGGTGATCGGAGAACATGAATAGAGGGTGCGCCCGTCTTTTCTGGTGGTGGTGATCAGAGATCTGGTTGAAGACATTGGAGATTAGAGGGGTTGGAGATTAATATGGGTGGTGTGGGTGTACGGTGGTGGAGGGGAGACGGTGGTGTGAGTGTACGGTGGTGGTGGGTGTATGGTGGTGGAGATCCCATGGCTCCGGCGATCGACCTCTGTTTCTCTCTCTAACTGTTCACCGGAGCCTCCGGTAATGTCAACGACGGTGCCGCCGCACCACCGCTAACACCGTCGTTGCTGCTGCCGAAGCCTCTAACCGTTTCTCTCTCTAACTGTTCACCGGAGCCTCTGTTTCTCTCTTTCAGTTGATTGCATATCAAATAAAGTTGAAGGTAAAAATATTACTAATTATTTGATCCTTTTATTGCTGGCGCAGTTTTAAATGCATATATCCATTCATACACCTACACTATAAGCATGTAAAAGCTTGATTCTATCAATTAGAGTTTTAGAACAGTGGAGAGAAATTTGTGAATTTTTGTGGTTGGATTTGGGGATTTTTTTTTGATGCTGAGAATGGGTTTTCTTTTTGTGGGTGAACTGGATTGGTGAGATTAAGTTTGGGTTTATATTTTGTTTAATTAATAACCTGTTATAATAAACAAAAACGACAAAATTACCCCTGAGGAAAAGGACAAAATAGGGGGGTTTAATTTGGGGAATCTGGTCAGATTTCACTTTTGGACCAAAATGGCAATAAAACTGAAACCACAGGGACCCAGATATAAAAGGTTTGAGATTTGGACTAAAATGGCAAAACTGGCCAAACCTCAAGGACCAAAATGGTAGTTTATTCTTTTTAAAATTTAAACTATATCCATTTATGAGATCCTAGATGCACTCTCCATCACAGCATATATACATCAGGTGGATAACCTAATGCCATTTCAAAATTTAAACGCTGCTTTCCTTCTCTCTCTCCCTCTCTCTCTCTCTCTCTCTCTCTCTCAAAATCCCTACTCCCATTTCAAAATTCAGAAAATATGTAACCACATATTTGTGAAGATGGCGGCCTCTGTTCAGGTAAGACGAAAAATTCAGAAAATATGTAACCACATATTTGTGAAGATGGCGGCCTCTATGCAGGTAAGACGACGGCAATAGAGATGAAGTCTAGGGTTTGCAGCGGTGCTACAGGCGGTAACGCATATTTCTCATCATCTTCAGGGAGATGTAGTGCTCTTAAATGCTATGAAGAGGACTCACTTTGAAAATCGAAGATACGGTCCGTTCGTTTTTATTTCATTTTTATTTTGTTAATGAATCTACTTATGTACATGATTGATTGAAATTTAGGGATTTGTACAAGAAGCTCAAAATCTAACATCTGGATGCTACAAGAAGCATGGAATCGATGAGGACTAAAAGATTTAAGCGCTCGATTGATTATCAGAATCTCAATCTATATGTTTCGTTTCTTATTGTGTTCTGTTAGGGTTTTGTTATTCCTCTGGAGACGACGAGAACCTATCTGCCAAAGATCTGATTTTTTTTCTGTAAATGACGGCATGGGTTTTCCAGAATGTAAAAGGGCTGAAGCATCGGTTTCGTTTACACTGGCCTGGTTCGTGGAGTTTTTCAAGTGCATAATGTGTTCCTTTACTATTATACAGGTACCCTAACACGATAGCAGTTATGTTTGCTATGTTTGTTGAGCATTGTTCTTTTTGTCGGGATAATTGCTACCGTAAACTGTATTGAAATGATAAAGATTGATGTTGATGTGGTGATTACACTCTTACCAATAGGAAATCAGATTACTAGGTTTCTATGGATAAGGTGATTTGAGTTACAATATGTTCAAGTTCAAGCAAATCCATATCCGACTTGTTTGAAGTTAACTGTAAGCTACTCACTTTTGGATTAACTATTAGATGCAACATGATCAAGTGTTTTATAGATTTAGAATGAACTTTGAGGTTGTTTTTTTTAAATAAATTTTTTTTTTGTAATCCTTTCAGCAAATTAGGGACAAAAAGGTCAGCGAAGAACAAAGATTTTTGACTGGTTTGATAAGGTAAACCTCAAGAATTAATTGGAAATATTTGTCTTCAAGATTATGGGTAAAAGGGTGGGAAAGTGACGTGTTTGTGCTGCAAACAGCCTCACAAGATTTTAAACATGTTTGTGATTCATTTAAGTGTTTGATATTTTAAGGATTATATATTTTATCATTATACTATGGGCAAAAAACTTAAGTATTAGTTGTGTTTTTAATAAACACCTTGGCCCTTGGGATTTTGGGGACCTGTTTTGTTATGTAGTTACAAAAGCCTATTATTATGAGATGTAATATTCATCCATAATTTATTGGATTTTCTTTGTATATGATGAATTTGACTTGATCTGGTTGGATATTGTGGATAAAGATTTGTTCCGAGCAAAGATGAAATTTGTTGTCAATACTAGCAATAAATGATTCATTTTATAAAGAATTATTGTATTTTGTTTTTACATTATGTACGTTTCATTTTGATTTCTATAGTTTGTGACTTAAAACATTTTTATCATTCATAGTTTAAATGTCATACGACACTATATGGCTGACTTAACGTATTACCAATACTGGGGTTTAAGATAAAAAAATAGAGTTAAATGTCATTTTAGTCCCTTTGGTTTGGGTAATTTTGGCAGTTTAGTCCAAAAGTTTTATTTTTCACATGTGGGTTCAAAAAGGTTTTGCTGTTGCCATTTTAGTCCAATGGGTTAACTTCATCTATTATTTTCGTTAACGAGAAGGGTAATTCGGTCATTTTAAATGTCTTAGGAATAATACAAGTTTATATGAGAAGTGTCACAAGCTTTTGATTTTAAAGTAGCGGGTTCGTTTAAGATCTTTATTTTATTTTCTCTATTTTATGGTGATTATTAACATTGTCACGTATATATTTTGGAAATATACAATCTGAGGTGATTTGTTGTGTTCGTTCAGGGCAACAAGTTCGAGATGGGAAATTTACACCAAATATGAGAGACCTTTGCTAAATGATAGAGGCGATATATGATATGAAGAAATGGTCAACCGTTTCTTCAAGATCCTCAAAAAGCGAGCACAGCTCAGGGAATAGTTACCTTTTCTCGACTGAAAGTTGCGTGGTTTGTGTTTGCCAATTTAGAAATGGAATTGTTTTATTTAAAAAAAAGTTCATGTGCGAATTGTGAAAACTTCTCTACATACCCTAGGACATATATGACTATTTCATGCTAAAGGTCTTTTCAGCTTGTACAAAGACACGTAAGTGTCTCGCATGTGTGGTTATGAAGAGTTTCTTTTAGAGATGGATGTGATTTTAAGATCCGAAGGTACATAAAATAACAATAATACCCTGTAAAATATATTTACATAACAAGCCACCTAATAGAATGTGTGTCAAAATAGCCGTATGAAAGGACTTATCATCTCTAGATAATTAGATATTTCATGCAATTTATAATAAATTACTAACATAACTCCTAATACAATCAAAGAAAAATGATTATATAGAACGATAGCATACTGTATATTAAAATTCATAATTTTTTTTAAACTAAGCTTTTCAAAATAGATTAGTATTAAGGCTTGATGTCTGTCCATAAAGCACCATCGAAAAAGAGGGGCACCTTGCACCAAACAAATTCACATAGACATGAGCTTGGGAAAGAGGGCCGGTCGAAGAATCAGAAATTACTCACCAACTTAGCCAATCCTCTATGAGAGAGTGGGAAACGAAGCAAGAAAAAAAGAGTATGATAACATCACCCCTTCCTTGCGGGAATTGTAGATTTCTTTTCCCGTTCCGACCACCCTAAAAATATGTATGATAAAGATGAAAAATCCTAAGAAACTATTAGACCATCTCCACATTCTTAGTTTTCACTTTTTCCTAACAATTTTTTTGTCAACATATAAATAGATGGGTCATAGATAGATTATACCAATGCTACGAATAAGAAAACTAACAGACGGGTACCGCAATGCAAGTTGTCTCCCCCGCCGCATCGTGCGGGCACACTGGTAGTCATTTATTATATGTATATTTATCATTACATACATGTTAAGCAACTTTATCATTTTTATATGTAATTTTATGACTACACAGATGTAAACTAGTTTTTTTTACATATATGTAATTAGTTATTACACATATATATAATTTGGCTATTATATATATGTAAACTACTCTTAACATGTATGTAATCATAAAAATACATATAATAAATGATAAAATACCCTAAATATATAAAAATATATATAAAATAATTGCTTATTTGGAGCTCTGAAAGTTTTGCATGTATTTAGAGTCTAGGAGATCAATACAGTTGTGTTTTACCATCCATGCTGGTAATGCTGGAGGATTTCTTGACATTGCGTTTTAACAGCAAGCAGATCAATACAGTTGTGTTTTAGCATTCATGTTGGTAATTCTAGAGGATTTCTTGACGCTGTGTTTTACCATCCTAGTAGATTAGCAAGCAGATAAATACGATGTGTATTCTTGATGTGTTTCTTCATGAAGGATAGAAGGAAGAGAGAGAGAAGAAAGAAAGGGAGAGATAGAGAAAAATCGCAAGAAATGTAGGGTGATTATGGAATGACAATTATTTCCATATTTAAATCAAGCTAAATGACATATCTACCCCTAATTAATTAAATAATCCTATTTAAGAAACACATATTACCAAAATGTCACCAAGATGATCTCAACCATTAAACACACCCATTGGATGACCCAGATCACTTCCTAGATTTTCTAGGAAAGACACACTTTCCGCAGGATCCCCACTCTCTCTCTCTCTCTCTCTCTCTCTCTCTATATATATATATATATATATATATATAGGAAGTATAATGTACTTCAAGGCTTAACCTACATTAACATACATGACAAAAAATATAACGTGCGTTATTATCATAGAACGTACGTGATTATAGTCCCATGCGTGATTATGTGGTCCCATGCGTGATTATACCCCTGATCCAACGGTTACCATTGTCTCGTACGTGATGTATGATAAGGCTTTTTGTATGTTAACCTTACTCTATATATATATATATATATATATATATATATATTTACGGGTAAGAGTATAGAGTAAATTTATTTGGATTTAACTAGAAAAACTAAGCTCGTTAATCCAGTGGACCATCTACAAAAGCAAGTATTGTGAGAAGAAACTAAATTAACCAAAAAATATTGACCGATGACCAAACCTGCAATTTGATCCAAACTATCGGAGCCAAAAATTGTACTTTACGCTTGAAGTAAATAATACTAACATTAACTTTCGTTAGGAAAAATACCCCCCTCCCTCTTTGATGGCATAACCCATGCATCGACAAAACACCCCTATCCCACAATTAACATGACCACTCGCCTCTAGGGAACCTTTGCTAATCCTCCCCTATACTCTTCATCATCAATGTTACAATCACAATCACAACCGCACACGCAATTTGGTTCTGATAAATTATATCTTATTTTGTACAAACAATCAAGCAAGCATATTAGGGATTCAATTTTAAACTCGATAAGGATTAATGGCTGCATACAATCCATGTCATATTGATCATAATCCAAAGATTAAAAAATTATTATTATTAAATATCAAAAAAGGAAAATTCAACCATAACTAAATATCCTTTGAGAACCGGAATCACCCACACTTTTTTATATTGTACCTATATTAATGAATTTTGATTACTTAACCCGGCCCTGAGTTACTCTTAGGCTAGACGGTATGGTTGAGACTCATTTTTGGAGGATAAACCGTCACGTAAGCGCCATGTAGATCGGGTGTGATGATTGGGCAAAGCAGACGGAGGTAAGGAATTGGAGAATGGGCCTAAAATATATATGTATATCTTGTATGTATATGTGTGTGTGAGAAGAAGATGGAACAACTTTTGTCCTTATGCTACCGTCGTCATCGTCCCACCCACGTCGTTTGAGACGACGGCGAGCCTGGCGGGAGGGTGTTTGGGGGCGTCGTCATTTATCGATGGGGCTGGACGTTCCCCACAGCGTCAGGCCTTATAAACGATTTGCTTTATGGACATAACAAAACACATGAATTTTTTTGCAAAAGTAGGTGTCTTGAGCCAGAAAAGAGTGCCATTAGGTGGTCACCAACATTGTTTTCATATCTAGGTAAATAGTTGTTTCATTCAGCGACCTTGAAGATCATTTTCTGCAAAAAGTTAGAGGTTCTGCAAAAGCTGCACAAAGTAATGAAAGTCGCTGATTCATATAACAACCTTCTGAAAGTCGCCAATTGATATAACAATCTTGCTGAAAGTCACCAATTGATATAACAACCTTCTGAAAGTCGCCAATTCATATAACAATCTTGCTGAAAGTCGCTGATTGGTAGGACAATGTTAATGAAGGTTACTGATTCATAAAACAATGTTAATGAAGGTTGCTGATTCATAAAACAATGTTAATAAAGGTTGCTGATTCATCCTATAATGTTAATGAAGGTTGCTGATTCATCCTACAATGTTAATAATGAAAGTTGCTGTTTGACCTTGTCGTTTTGCAGGGAGTCAATTTTATAATTGTTCTGAATTGTTCAGTATGCATTTTATAACCCAAATATAATACAAACAGATGCACCACAATTCGTCTGTAACATAATGTGTTTGTTAAAATTATATAATGTTGATTTTGCAATTGTGTCTGTATGATGTTCTTTATAAAAGATGTTCGTTGCTTGATATTTCTGGCAATACGAAAATTTGGTCAATGTATCATCATGCTCTTGGATCATTCGGGACCTCATTCATCATGATGTTTTTCTCAGTTTTAATTTTCGTATACCAAGTGGGAAGATCTTGTGTGGAGGCGAACGATCATTCTCATCTACCATCTCCTCTCGTAAGGTGTACGAGGATAATAAAAATTGCTGCTGGGGATGCTTCTACGGCTGCTATTGAGTCTTCTGAAAGATTTAGCAGCCGTTGAGGTTGTTCTCATCTACCACCTCCTCCCGTAAATTATTTTGCAACTTCTGGTGGGGGCATCACCCCCGTTTTCGGTAGGATATTTAGATCCTATTGTAATGTTGTTCGCCGAACATCACCGAGGTTGCAGAATTCTCAGCATCCTTAACCTTAGACCTCTCATTTCCTTTCGCAAAAAAAGTTGCATCAGGAAGCTCGATATACGAAGAAATGGGACGGGTTTAAATTCACTGTATTTCTGTTCTAACTGGAAGCCCGACAAACAGTCTTGCAATTAGAAATGATTTGTTAAAATAGTACGAAGTGAAGTAACATTGTATTTCTGCCTGTATGTAATTAAAATAGTACTGCATTTATGTAATTTGCGAGTTTGATAGATCCTATTGTTATGTTGTAATGTTGTTGAATTACCTAATAAATAACCTTGTTAAATTTTGTGTTGTAACATGCCTTGTTGTTGCGAACCCGTTGTAAACATAATTTCAATGATGGTTCAAACAAAAAAATTAGAACTACTTCAAACGAATAATAAAATCTGAATAACTGACTAGTTGAAACGAACGGTGCCGTATATGTATTTAAAGTTGTTTTAAGAGAACTTACATTTTTACTTTTTAGAATATTAAAAAAATAATTATTATATGTATATTAACCCACTGTACCATGGTGGGCTCCACCAACTATCTTGTTCCTCCAACACAATAAATACCAATTGAATTAGGTTCTCATCCCACACTAAGTTTCTTTAAAACAGATAGATACTAAACGGAATCCAGCTTACACAACCCAGTCATCCTTAACATTTCTTAACATTTCACTTTCTTAGATCATGGATTCTTTTCGGCCATACCTCGTAAGACTATATTGGGGCGGTGTGTTTTCCTTTGTTAACGGGGCTGTTCAGTTTCACCAATCCATGCTAACAACCTCTTTCCTTATGCGACATAAATCGTCGTATGACCAATTGGTGGATTCAATCTGTAATCATGTTCAACTACAGAAAGAAGTGGTGCGCCTTTCATTGTTACTAAGGTACACGTTTCAGGGCATATCTCAGACAACACAAATTTTCAACGATGATGGTGCTGAAATGATGAACTATTTAGCAGAAGTATCGGATGGCAGCTTCATTGCCGAGATCTATGTTCAGTGGGAGGCAGTCAATCCTGTCCAACACATGAGTTTCACAAACCTTCTGCATGACATTACACAACGTAATGTTGTTGACACCCAAGATTCCGATGAAGATGACGAGGGATACGGGCAAACAACTCAAGAACACGACTTCATGCCTCCTGTTGATAACATAGTAGGTCCGTCCTCCCAGTTTGTGGTCGGTGACAACAATAATGACGGTTTTGATGATTCGGAAAGTTGCAGCACCGAAGAAAGTTCTGAGATTGAAGAGGCACCACCATCCGACGATAGCACTTCTGACGACGAGGCTGCAGTCAACCAACACACTAAGTTGACCCTGGCTCAGCCGAGGCCTATCATTCTAGGGACACATGTCGACCCAGACGAGGACGAGGAACTTAGGGATTACATGTGTCCGGATTATGAAGATAATCCAATGGACGTATGGAATCCAAAAGTAAAACAGATACGTCTCGGCATGTATTTCAAATCTAAACAGGAGGTGGACCTTGCTGTCCGAGAATGGAACATTCGCCATAGAAGGGAAATTTTTATGATGGATAGCAAACCAACTTTATACAAAGTTAAATGCCACACCAGAAACAAAAATTTTAAAAACCCTTTCCCTCATGCTCGTTTGTGTGAATGGCATGCAACGACATCAAAACAGAAACACCAACACCTGTGGCAAATTACCAACTGGGCGCCTGCCCACAGTTGTTATTCCACGGTGGTACGCAACAACAACAGGTGCCTTAGATCTAAGGACATCGCTGCACACATCCTGCCACAAATTCATACAGACATTGCGTTGAAGGTGAAACACATCAGGACGCATATAAAGCAAGCGATGTATGTTGATGTTACGTATACGAAGGCATGGTGTGGACGAAGAAAGGCAATTAAGAGGATATATGGAACCTGGGAAAGCAACTTTCAAGAGCTGCCAAAGTACGTGTTACGCCTTCAGTCTCGAAACCCTGGTACAGTGGTTTCATTATTTCATCACCCGCACTCGGCTCCAGGACATCCAACATTCGAATATGTTTTTTGGGCATTTGGTCCTTCTATTCGCGCGTTTCATCTTTGCCAGCCGGTCATCTCTGTGGACGGCACACACTTGAAAGTAGGGTACCCTGGTAAGTTGTTGGTTGCGGTAACCAAAAACGCCAACAACTACACAATGTCAGTGGCATACGCTCTAGTTGACGAAGAGACGGTTCATAGTTGGTCTTGGTTTTTCCAAAATTTGAGGGAATACGTCATCAGATACTGTAACAGTAGAATTTGTGTTCTATCAGACCGTCATGCCGGGATAATTAATGCGATGGAGAACCTTCTGGATTGGAGGGAACCAAACGCCTACCACCGTTATTGTCTTCGGCATGTAAGAAGCAATTTTAGTGGTAGGTTCAAGACCAAATCTCTTAGGAAGCTGTGTTGGATGATCGGGAGCACAAGTCAACGCAGAAAGTATGCTTGGGCTGTGAGGGAAATGCGGATGTTAAATCCGGATGCTTGGAACTACCTGAACGATATCGACAAAAGCAAGTGGACTATTGTGCATGACCGCAGAAACCGTCGTTGGGGTAACCTTACGACGAACATATCAGAGTCTATGAATAATGTCTTACGTGAAGCAAGACTCCTGCCAGTAAAAGCCTTTATTCATTATACGTTCACCAAGGACGTATCAGAGTATGCTCGGCACGCGCAGATGGCCCAAAGCTGTAATACCCCTCTACCCCCTCGAATTTGGTCCAAGTTTAACAAGTTGCATTCCGTGGCCATGCAACGCGCAGATGGCCCAAAGCTGCAATACCCCTCTAGTCCTTCTGTTTCGCCAGTTGATGATTCACAACAGAACCGGAAGACGATCCTCCTTCCTCGACAAGTTCAGATTTTTTTTATTTCTTTCCTTCCTCCAAATCAGGAAGCTTTGGGGGTAGTTCCCATTCCAAACAAGCTTTGATGTCCTCTTCACTTATGCAATTGTTTTGAAAGTGAGAGAAAGGAGGTAACCGTTTCTTACCATTGCGCTTTTCCATTACTAAGAAATGGGTATTGCAAAGAAGAGTGATGAGGACCAATGGAGGGGTGTTTTCCAAGGGACTTTTTATAGATGAAACAACGACCTAGTATAACATCTCTGGATGAAACAACGACCTAGTATAACATCTCTAGATGAAACAACGACCTAGTATAACATTTCTGGATGAAACGGCGACCTAGGATAAGATCTCTGGATGAAACAGCGACCTAGTATAACATCTCTGAATGAAACAACGACCTAGTATAATATCTCTGAATGAAACAGCGACCTAGTATAACATCTTTGGATGAAACAGCGACCCAGTATAACATTTCTGGATGAAACAACGACCTAGTATAACATTTCTGGATGAAACAGCGACGTAGTATAACATTTCAGCATGAAACAGCGACTTTACTACTTTGATTGTTCAAACATAAATAGTGACTCATACCCCCATCTCGAATTGCACCAACCACACAATAAATGGGGGACCCGGAATACTCGTTCTTGGAGCTGGAAGAAGTTCCCGATACCCCCCTTAAAAGATCCCTAGAAAGACACGCTGGTATTATTACCTAACAGAAGAGGCTAGATCATGGTCAAAAAATGTAATGGCGTTCTATCATAACGGTGATTCTTCTTTCTGTTATAGCAGATTCCTTGGAAGGAGAAAACTCGGGTCCGAGTTTTGGGGTGCCCTACTTGGATACGAGAAATACGGTTACTTGTCGCCACTGGTAAGGAGTTTAAACTTAGGTTCTCCAAAAATTATGTTTTATTCTTATGTTATAAAACTTTGCCCGTTGTAGCATGTGTGTGGGTGGGTGACAAGAATGATGAGGTTCAGATGGATTTTAATAAAAAAAAATCCAGAAAACTAGAATAACTGTTTCCATGGACGATTCTCCCACCGCAATTCGTGGACCTTTTGGGTGAGAATCCGAACCAGCGTGCGTTACCTTTTGCCATTGGAATAAAAGAACACTACCCTCCATTTTGGGATATTGATACGGTAACACTTATATCCCCCACTGTTTATTTTAAACCAAATATGTTTAACTTATATATTCTTGTCTTAGGTTTATATTCCAATCTGTGTTGACCTTCAAGACTGGTTCATGGTTCGTGTTGATATGCGGACACTTCACCTTACCTTATATTTTACTGGGATGTGTGCTTCAGGTGTTTCTGATGGGTCAAGCTTGATTCAAGTTAGGGTATACCCAACCCTAATAAAATTTGAATCGTTATTCAAAACATTTTTGGAACAAATCTCCTACCGGGAACATTCTGGACGCCCATATGTGGAAAAGACAATGGTGACACATACTGAAGTTTGCCAACATCAGAAGGAAATCCCAGGACCTGATTCAGGGGTGTTAGTTTGTATGTTGTTAACTAAACTAGTTAATGACGAGGAGGTCGGGATTGGGGGAGATCTTGTCGAGGCTTGCGCGAAATACAGACGAGAGATGGCGGATGAGTTTTATGCAGCTCGTTTTTCACCCCCAAACATGTAGTAAAACATGAAATGCTTTATCGTACTTGTATTAGCTTTAAATTATTAAATATCGTGATCTGGCACTTTTATTGTCAAAAAGCAAAAAATGGCTTTTAGGCCCCTTTTGCCCCCCCCAAACGAGAGGAAACGACCTCCGGCGAGACGACGCCACTCGCCCAAGTCCTTATTCACCCTAGAATAGGACACGACGAAACCCCGTGACGGTGACCTGCGACGAACCGGTGAGAAAACAGACCCAGAAAAGGAAAGGATGGCCCTTTTTGTCAAAAAGCAAAAAAATGGCTTTTAGACCGCTTTTGCCCCCCCCCCCCAAACGAGAGGAAACGACCTCCGGCGAGACGACGCCACTCACCCAAGTCCTTATTCACCCTAGCATAGGACACGACGAAACCCGGTGATGGTGACATGCGACGAACCGGTGAGAAAACAGACCCAGAAAAGGCAAGGATGACCCTTTTTGTCAAAAAGTAAAAAATGGCTTTTAGACCGTTTTTGCCCCCCCCCCCCCTAAACGAGAGGAAACGACCTCCGGCGAGACGACGCCACTCACCCAAGTCCTTATTCACCCTAACACAGGACACGACAAAACCCGGTGACAGTGACCTGCGACGAACCAGTGAGAAAATAGACCCAGAAAAGGCAAGGATGACCCTTTTTGTCAAAAATCAAAAGATGGCTTTTAGGCCGTTCCCCCCCCCCCCTAAACGAGAGGAAACGACCTCCGGCGAGACGATGCCACTCGCCCAAGTCATTATTCACCCTAGCATAGGACACGGAAAAACCTGGTGATGGTGAGCTGCGACGCACCGGTGAGAAAACAGACCTAGAAAAGGCAAGGATGGCCCTTTTTGTCAAAAAACATAAATGCAAGAATATGACGAAACATTAAAATTTTATTATAAAGATACTACGAAAGCACAATTCATAAACCGAAACAACATTCATCCTACATACAACGCCATCTATAAAGCTCGTTAGCCATGTGGCGACGGGAGTTGATACAAGCCTCTTCTACGTCACTTTCATCAATGAGTGACTTGCCTCTTACAAGGTTCTCCATCATCATACAGACAAGCACTCCTGAATTAGCAATGTTACCATTGTCCTAAGCCACACCATCTTGAACAAAACCAAATGAAACTTTTTTCTTTGTGCAGTATCTCGAGTTTCGCCAATAGTGGATTTGGTCAAGAGAATGCTTGAAGAAAATTGGAAAAATGTCCATGACGTTTTCAACCAGCCGTCGTTTTTCATTTCCCCATCTTTTATCAGTACAATATTGTGTTATTTCCATGTTAAACATATTAACACGGAATAGTAACCAGTCCTCCTGCTTAATCCATATCGGAATATACAAATAATCAACCTCCCAAAATGGAGGGTACGGTTCCTTCCTTCCTGCCATGTCTACCGCTCTTAAACAATCCTTCGTATAACACAAGTCTTCAAAAATTGCGGAGGTAAAACCGTCCAACGCAATTTCCTTGACGGGTCTTTTAAAAGTTTAGACTTTCGTAGCCGCATCAGCCTTAACGTCCACGCTTGAACATGCTGCCATAAAAATAATATACCTAATCATTGATTTGAATAATAAAAAATAATAGTGGTAGGATTGGAATTACAATGTCATTTAGGCATGCATTAGATTCGTAGCCTAGTAGGCTACCCCAAAAGCTTCTAGGTAGCTGTATTTCCCCTAAAAAGCGAGAATAACAAAAAAGGGGAATCCCCCTTTAGGTAAAAATCAACAACATCCCTTGACCAATTTTCGGAGTTTTCGGTTTGAAATGCAAATTTTTTTCTTTCTGGAGAGCTGCCACCAGGTTTACTCGACTGAGTGGACGACCCGGGGTTATTTAGGATAACGTTTCGGGGCGGCTTTGGAAAAGACGAAGTGTTAGAACGACCGCTTGGACGTCTTAATTTGTTTAGAATCGAAAATGAGGTTCTCTGGACCACATGCGAATTGTTTTGCTCATCAGCTACTTGATTGTCACCTTGGTTTGCCATAAAGGTGGTTGTGGTTTTTGTGGAGTTCTCATTCCCTATGGTGGCGGTATTTATAGTGGGTGGAAATTCAATTAAAAATCATTTTTCTTTTTGAGAAAAATGCATATTGGTTAAAAAATGTGAAATATCCTTTATACCCTTAATGATAAACAGATATAAATACCTCATTCCCTAAATTGATACAACCTGAAGATGTCTCAAAAATCCGTTGCAAGCTCCAACAAGAAATCATCTCAGGGCAGGGAAGCTTCTCAATTCCTCTGTTCATGTGGTGCAGCGACTTGGTACAAGATTTCAAAGACTGAAGCTAATCCAAATCGCCGCTTCTTATGCTGTGTAAGTTAAGATTATAGTTGATTGAAGTTAATTAATTGGCTATTTCCTGATTGTTGTGTTTTTACAGAAGAAAGATTGTGGTTTTATACAGTGGGCTGATACACCTTCATCTCCACCTTCATCTCCAACTTCATATTCATGCCCTGGTTGTGAGAAGGTAATACCAGCACTGTTAAGGAGCATGGAAAACAAAGATGATTTGGCAATTAAGAAAGCTAAGGAAGTGATATTTTTAAAGATGTGTTTATTGTTTACTTGGTTCATGATTGTGGTGGTTTATGTGTATTTTTAGTTTAAGTTTTAGAAGTTCAGTATCAGTTTACTCTGAACCAGTTAATGATGTATTTTTTTGGTTAACGTAATGAACTTTTTAATGCTATGAAATTTGTTCAGTATCAGTTTACTTTGAACAATAAAATAATAGTAAAATATATTGCACAAATAACAACAACAATAAAAACAATATATTAATTCAAAAATGTATTACACTCTTAAACCAGTTAACTATGGGTCATTCGGTGGAAACAGGTTCAAGTCGAGATGCCAGTCTAAGGGGTTTGGTTCAACATTTTGATAACGTTTCCGGTGATCTTCGTTACTTTGGTTTTGGTCCCAGTACTGATAGTCTATTTGGGTCTCCGGCATAAAGGTGATCATTTGTGACGCGGGGGTAACAAACCCTAGCTGACTTATGTTGGGGTCCATGATATGTGGCAAGGGGCTAAGAAACCCTGCCTGACTTATGTTTGGGTCCAAAAACTGACTGTTGTTACCCATATCATTTTCTTGGAGGTCCAATAAGTCAGCGACGTCATAACCGTCGAAGATGCATGCCGTAGCCAACATTGACTGCCATGGCTCAGTATTATCATTGTTTGCCGCTAGATTAGCTTCCGCAAACATAGTGCCAACGTTTTGTGACCCACCAAAGTTTCCTGCAAAATTTTCATTTTCGTTAACACCGGATCCTGATCCCCCCTGTTTTGAAGTTTGTGCCCCAATTTGATGCCCCGGGATCTTGAACGTTTCTACCACCACGACCACGACGTCGTGGCCTCCCTAACCTCTGTGTACGAGGATATGAAACAAGGTCCACCGGCTCTTGTGTCAGATGAGTCGGATATTGTGTGTATTCTGGAACATTAGACATCTCAAGGGCCCGATGCGCCGCACCCTGAATAACGTCCAGATCTTGAGATCGGTGAATTAGACCCATCGTCTCCGACTGCAAAAAAAAATTAATAATTAATTTTTATACTAACAATAATAAAGGTAACTTTGAATAATTTTAAACTTGTATATACCATCATTTGGACCCTTGCTCCTTCGTCTTGAAAACCGCTCGTAGGGCCAGCTGGCAACCGTGGGTTCGTCAGATATAACACGGTATGTTGCATGTACCACGCCATGTAATCATTGGCAATGAAAACAGATGTGATGAGTTCCCCGGGGACCAAGTTTTGATGACGTGCCTCCCACCCACGAACATACGGTTCGTGACAAGTTATCTAGTTCCACCCGGTTTTCCCGCTCCGATTCATGGAATGAAGACTGGCATGCTCAGTATTATCTATGGCAATTGGGTTAGGTATATACTGGAACGTGCCAAACTGTCTCATTACTCATTGAGGATAGTGATGCTCCACAACCGAGTAGTATAGCAGAGGGCAACAACTCCGCCAAATTCCCATACCACTCCGACATATATCGGGGAGTCTACCCAGAATGTCGTCGTATGGTCTCCAATTAAACTGAAACAAAAAAAAAATCAATCTTTAGAAACAAACTTAAATTTTATATGTCAACAACTAACAACCATATTGTTGCCTCGGTCACAAATTGCAGCTGAGATCTATATGTTCTCAGGCAATGTGTTGGTACCTCTGTACAGGTTAAGCTTCCCTTCCACCTACAAAGATAAATAATAAATTAACATAGTGTTATATACATACCAAAAAATAAATTTAATTATTTCCAATTCAGACTACCGAGCAGCTAATGGGGCATTGTAGTGGAACTCGGCAATAGCAGGAGCAAAACAACGAAACCTCTCCCAAACCCACACTTGTAGAAGCGCAACTGGGCCAGTAACGGCTATAGCATTAGCTGCTGCAGCGTTACAAAGGTTTCTGTAAAGGTGAGATAACACAGCACTGCCCCAACTATATCCCGAACATGCGGGCAAGTCTTCAAGAGACTCTAAAAACTTTATACCAATCAGGTGGTTTGCATTATCAGGTAAGACTGTGCACCCTATCAAATAAAATATTATTTGACGTGCACGAAAAAGGCAGTCTTGATCTGATGCGTGGTTTTCAAAAAAATTCGACTTTATTTCTTGTAAAACTCGCGTCGACTTAACCTTTTTGCCCTTCACTTCAGCTTCCTCAGGGGTAAACCCCAACACCTCTTGACACTTGTTTCTTACAGTATACAATGTCATACCAGTGTCAGCCCCAGATATAGGCAACCCATCTATTGGTAGCCCCAACAGCACATTGACATCCTGTAATGATGATAGTGGTTTCGCCAAAAGGAAGGTGAAACGTGTGAGTTTCTGGCCTCCACCTCTCAACCAACGCAGTTATTAAGGCGTGGTCTACATACTGGTACCCAATTTCCAGTATCCCACTGAATCCTGTTGCACGTATTAAACCTTCTACCCTTGGACCAACCGGATTTTTTTCATATGTTGCCAGAACGATCGATATGATCGTTTAATATTTATTGGGTTACTATACATTTCTGGATCTTTGAATACCTCAAATGCCTGGTGATCCTTGTTCAAAAACAACACCGATGCATTAAGAGGACCAGGATGACATTCAAAACTCATCTTCGGCAGATCAAAGTTCACAGAAAATTTATCGGTAAAGCAAGGTTTGAAGCTTCGTTTGATAGGTGTTTGAAACGAAATGTGGTGCTTGTGCTTTGCTTTATGTTCAACTTTAAAGACCCATTTCTGTGTATCAAATTTAGAATCCACACTGAAGAACAGTGGAAATCTTACACAACAGTGGAATCCTTACACGATGAAATTAAACTTTGCATTCTTTAGTCATTTCATGTCATAAGAATGCATGCAGGAGTACTGTATATTGCATGCAGTCTTGAACGATGGCCACAAATTCAATTCACAACTCACATGTGACTCCCTGCAAGAAGACAAAGGTCAAACAGTGACTCCTGCAAACAACAGTTGCATGTAATCGTAGCCCCAATTTGAAATTGTAACTCACATGTGACCACTGCCACACAGTCTGAGGAAGAAAGCTACATCAAACAACGACCTTTTAAAGACTGCAATATCAAACAACGACCTTTTATAATAAAGCTATATGATTCAGCGACTTATTATAAGTTTGCTTTATGATTCAGCGACTTTCAGCAAGCTCATATGATTTGGCGACTTTCAGCAAGGTGGACACATGAAACCGCGACTTTCAGCAAGGTGGTAGGATGATTCAGCAACTTTCTACAAGGTGGTAGGATGATTCAACGACTTTCTACAAGGTGGTAGGATGATTCAGCGACTTTCAGCAAGGTTGTGCAGCTTTTGCAGAACTCTGACTTTTTGCAGAAATGATCATTGAAGGTCGTTGTTTCATGTTACAACTTACCTAAATATGAAAACAAAAAGGTTGACCACCTAATGGCACTCTTTTCCATCTCAAGCCACCTATTTATGCAAAAATTTCAAAACACATTTGGTTGGATTGGTAATCATGTTGTGCCCTAAATGAATGGAGCTGGGGGTTCAAATCCTGTGGATTCAACCATCTCGACTAGCAATTATTGTGTTAATGGCTAGTACGTAGTCAATGATTAGTTAAATGTGTACAGATAATACTTTCTTCCTGATCAAAGTTTGGCCGCCGTAAGCAATTGTTTTGTTAGACCATGGGGTGTGGTTTGGGTAGTCCCTTTGGGGACTATCCGCTACGTAGGCGCCACGTCAACATGGATGAAGGACCATCCTCTTGGGGACTACCGAAGGGTGGGTGTGAAGGATAGTCTTTCCTCCCTTTTTTATTATTATTTTTATTAATTTAGTTAAATAATTAAAAAAAAATAACTCTCTCTCTATGGGTTGGCCCACATTCAGCTCGTCCCAAACGTCCAAAAGAAGCCAGTTGCGCCGTGACGAGGGGGGCGGTGTGGGACGAGATCGACGGCCCAAAGCCGGGGGGAGGGGGTGGGGGACGATCCTTACACCCCTTGGTCTTAAAAACAACTGAAGTTGAAATTTAACCACATTCAAAATCCATGCACACCAATTTAATTCAAAAAGCCCTATATTATAACCTTATTAATAAGCAACCTATTTGTGCATATGATATTTGTACAATTGGCTTTGGGATTCTTTCAAAAAAAAATAGAAATTTTTCCTTTTTAACCTTAAAGTTTTAAAGTTTGACAAATTAAGTTTAAACTTCTAATCTTTGTTTCCTTTTTAACCCTAAAGTTTTAATCTTTGACAATTTACCCTACAATTTTAATCTTTGACAATTTAAGTTAAAAAATTTTAATATTTCTTTCCTTTTTAACCCTAAAGTTTTATTTTTTGACAATTTAACTTTAAGGTTTTAATCTTTGGTAATTTAACCCCTTTGATTAATTTGATTCTTTTACTTCGAATTCAAAAGTTTTCATCTTTTGCGATTTAATCACTTTGATTCTTTTTTACTTATGTGTTGTAATCTTCACTTTGGTGGTTTTTAAAAGAAAAAATAGTTATGCATATGGTTGTTGTAACTTTGGCATTGGAGGTTTTTCAAAAAAATGATTTTTTTTTCTTTTCATCCAAAAATATTTCATAAATTACTTTTAACCCAAAACTATTTGTTTTTTAGTTTTAACATTAAACCTTTTATCTTTTGCAATCTATACTCACAACTTTTTTTACTTTCAACTTTGGTACTTTATAGTTTTCATTTTTCGCAAATTTTTCGCTTTATGCTTCGTTCTAAATTTTGTGTCTTAAAACATCACAACGTGCGTCTTTGGTTTAGCGTTTTCACGTTTCGGTCTAAATTTTGCGAGTTAACACGACGCAACGTACGTGTGTGGGTGAACGTTTTTACATCGTCTATTTTTTCCTGTTTGACAGGTTCAACATAACGTGTGCGTCCTAAATCGACTTAGTTATAACTAAAGAATCCCCGCCGCATTGCGGCGAGTCGTAATTCTAGTTTACACTGATTTTTTTGCTGACTCGACTTTTTCTAGCAAAAAAGTTTAAATAGCCCAACCCAGTAAAATGTCTTATTGATAAACATACATAAACAGAAAAATTAGAAAAAGTAACTCTGCTAAACTAGATGTCGTGGTGTGTGTTTTGAAACCTGTATCATTTTAGGATATTATTAAACACTATAAAGAAGCAACCCAACTATGCATATATGTGTTGTAATGTAAGTTTTGGGAGTCTTTTAAAAAAAATGGTAATTTTCCTTTTCAACACTAAAGTTTTAATGTTTGACAATTTAAGTTTAAACTTCTGTCTTTGTTTCCTTTTTAACCCTAAAGTTTTAATCTTTGACAATTTACCCTAAAGTTTTATTATTTGACAATTTAAGTTTAAAATTTTTTAATCTTTGTTTCCTTTTTAACCCTAAAGTTTTAATATTTGACAATTTAAGTTTAAAATTTTAATCTTTGGTAATTTAACCCCTTTGATTAATTTGATTTTTTACTTATAATTCAAAAGTTTCCATCTTTTGCGATCTAACCACTTTGATTTTTTTTTATTTATGTGTTGTAATCTTAGCTTTGGGGGTTTTCCAAAGAAAAAATGGTTATGCATATGGTTGTTGTAACCTTGGCTTTGGGGGTTTTACAAAAAAAAAAAATTGATTTTTTTACTTTTCACCCAAAAGTATTTCATAAATTACTTTTAACCCAAAACTATTTGTTTTTTTTTTACTTTTAACACTAAACTTTTTATCTTTTGCAATCTATCCTCACAAATTTTTTTACTTTCAACTTTGGTCCTTTATAGTTTTCATTTTCCGCAAATTTTTCGCTTTATGCTTCGTTCTTGTGACTTAACACATCGCAACGTGCGTCTTTGGTTTAGCGTTTTTACGTTTCGTTCTAAATTTTGCGAGTTAACACGACGCAATGTGCGTGTCTGGGTGAACGTTTTTACAACGTCTATTTTTTCCTGTTTGACAGATCTAACATAACGTGCGCGTCCTAAATCGACTTAGTTATAACTAAAGAATCCCCGCCGCATTGCGGCGGGTCGTAATTCTAGTTAAAGAAGAAAATCATTATCTCAATAAAAATAATTTCTTTTACATAAAGGTTCAAATAAAATAGAAAATTTTCTCTCACACTCTAAACTTACAAAATATCATATTTTTTTAATCATATATTTTAAAATATAAGCTTTCAGAATGTACAAATCTCTAAAACTATAACTTGAGAAATATGGATGTTTACAAGTTTAAGTTTAAGTTAGGGTGCAAACAAGTTGAGCTACTCGCGTGCTAAGTGAACACGGCTCGAAAAAAACCCTTAAAATGAACTGAGCTTAAACGAGCTCGAGCCTAAAAGCAAGCTTGTTATAAGTCCGAACCCAAGCTTCACTTATCGAGTTCGCTGGCCCGTGAGTCTAAACGATATATAATTTTTAGTTAATACAATAAATATATATTCCAATAATGATAATTACTATTTATAAAATTATGAGAAAACTAAATTATATATAAAATAATAGTTATAATTAATATAAACTAGTGAGTTTTCCCCCTGCGATATGCGGCGGTAACTCCGTTAGTATCAGTTCGGTTGGGTTCGTTTTAATACCGGCATTCGCTATAGTAACTGAAAATGAAAACTAAAGAAATACAGTCGCGATATGCTCAAAAGGATATCGACGCATATTTTACATCACTCAAAAAACTTAAAAACAAATACCGGTTTCTAATATTGCCGATATCGTTATCGATGTTATTTGGTCAAAATCTATTAGATTCGTCAGATATCGAGACTCGTACAGTTTACGATAAAAAGTGCATTTTAATATTGTTATCGGCACTCATATAATGTATGTTTTGGTCAAAAATCAGACAAGGATAATGCAACCAAACTCTCTGTTATGGGGTATGATGCTTGAATTAGTGAACAACAATGAGGATCACTCAGAAATGAATTGCACAAGTGACACAAAGATTTATACGAGGAAAAAGCTCTTAATCAATGAATGATCTCCGGCATAAAAAACCTCGGGTGATGGAAACTACCGATCACCAACTCAAATTAAACAATAATTCCTTTACAACTTCGGATGATAGCGAGCTCAATATAAGGATCACTACAGTGTATCGTGTAGAAATGTATGAAAATTGCTAAGTGTTGTGCCGTGAGCTGATGAGTGCGGTTGTACGAGTGTGTGTGTAGCCAGAAAATAACCAAGTGTTCTAAAAATAGCTCGCTATCCCCTTTAAAAATAGAAAATATCTAGCCTAACTAATTGTCCGCATTTCGTGCCTTCACCCCACGTTCTCCACAACGTTCACAATGGTCAAGCGCGTGCAGAATTGAAGGGAATATGCTCCAGGAATATCGCCATGACCGAGTCCACACCGGTATTCCTGCAAAACAATACTGAATTCAAAGTGAACAATCATTAGTATAAGGATCCTTAGGATGATCCATGATCCTGATCCTGAAGCACTTCTGAGGATCACTATCTGTCACAGAAGTAAGGATCACCAATCAGGATAACAAGTGAGGATCACAGGTCATTAAGAAATCCTCCCCTAACAATTGCCCCCAAAATATAAGGAGTAATTATACAAAATAAACGAGTTATATTTTGTTGATCTTATCCGCAACCAACCAACGGATATATAGCCGTTAATATCGAACTAGTCGTTACCCTTTTGACGTCAGTGAAGTGACAAGCCTGCAAGATCATGATTATAAATAAGAGTTAGAGATAGGGATCGATTAGCATTTAAACTCAAGAGAAACTCCTTTATATTCGTCTCCGAAGATCAATCAGGTATTCCTCTCTCCTTCTTCCTTCTCTTACTCTGTTTTTTCTTTCTTTACCATCGTCAAGAATGATGCTCCGAAACTCTCCCGCCAAGGATCTCAAGAAGAACAGCCCTTTGAAGGGTTAAGGAATCATCAAAGATTCTCCAACTGAGAGGTGTTGCTTTACTGACCCTCAAATTGATAAAATTCGGCACTGCTTTCCAGCGAACACCTTCTTTAAACCTTTCGATCCTACTGTCCTGAGTGACTACATCTCTGAGACTTGGGTAGCTTTCCCAGTCACTCCTTTCATGATAGGATACTCGTATCCTTTCCCTCAATTCACCCAATCTTTCTTCACCCTCATCGGCATCTCCTACATCCAAGCTATGCCGATGATCTGGAGGGTTTTATATACCCTTGAAAGGATCATTGAGCAGGAAGGGATTAATCTAGGAATGTCAGAATTGGCTGAGATGTATGATCTCACTACCTTCGGATCTCACTGATATCTGTTTAAGCGGAAAGCTGGTGAAGAGCACCCCTTTTCAAGGCCACCAAGAATGATACGAACTGGAAGCGACGCTTTTTCTTTGTCAGAAGAGACACTATCCCAAATGGAAAGGATCTACCCAGGGAGTGGTCCACCCATGGTAGGATAGAGGATCCTGAGAAGGATCACCAGATAATCTTGTTTTTGCATAAGGATGTCTAACACCCTTTTTGTTTCTGATTGTACAACTATCACTGTTTCACATCTCATACCATCACCTGCTACCAAAGAAAGACTTGCTGCTTTTAGAAGGCTTAATCCTACGACAAGAACATTCAACACCAACACCCAGGATTCACAAGATATATCCTCAGGATCAGTCACCATGTTAAGTAAGTATCCTGTTTTTTATATAATCAAGAATTTAAATAAATAGTTACACAGAAATAGGATAAGGATACTTATCTTGTTTTGAACGTGTAGGTGCCGGAAAATCCTCCAAAGCTGCCTCCAAGTTCGGCATGGCCAATCTTGACACTGTAAAATCCAAGAAGAAGGCCATTGCAAGCCCGAGCGTCTCAATCCCCAAGGCACCCACCAAAGGAAGGGGTGGCAAAAAGAGGAAGAACTTTGAGGACCTATAAGGCCTGCCGCTGATCCGCCACCAATTCCTCGAATACTTCAATGACGTAAGGATCACTGATTCTGCTTATATATCCTGCTCATATATCCTGCTTATTTGAGGATCACCTGACCTTGAACTGCTTTGTCTTCTTTGCAGAAATTTGCTGAGATTCAGGATTACGTGGGGAGCATCGAGGAGCTGGATAAGAAGATCGCTGACCTCCAACAAGTCTCAGTGCTGAAGGATCACAAGATCGCCGATCTTGAAAGAGCTCTCCAAGCTGCCAGGACCGAAACAGCCAAACTCCTGATTGACATCGACTACGAAAAGCATGAAATCGTGGAAGGTGCAAAGGTCTCTGCTGCCATTATAATGTACAAGACAAGACTGCAGATGGCCCAGGAAGCCCAAGATCCTGACTTCGACAGAAGCAACTGGGATGTTGAAGGCTGGAAGGCAAGGCTAGCTGACCTGGAGGATGATGAGGAGGCTGAGGAGGTTTTGGCACTTGAGGCTGGAGGCAGTGGAAAGGATCAAGTGAAGGATGCTGGAGCTGGAGGGGATGAAGAAGCAGCGAAGGTGTAGGCTGCATGATTGGGCGATGATGGACACTTCTAGACATAGCCAGAGCCCAATTTTTTAGGTCTGGTGGTAGTTTTTGTGATTGTGATGTTTTCAAAACAATTATGGTCTGTACTTAAACAATAGCTTTAGGATTAAGGATCCAGGATCCTTTGAACAATAGGTAGGATTGCAAATTGTGGAGGGATCCTCTGTTTGGGGGATGAAGCCATTGTGATCCTGCCGTCTTTTATTACCTGCATGCTATGACCGCACAAACAATGGACACCCGTTGCCAACCCATGTGGACGGGCCACGTTTTGCTAGTAGAAACGTGGGTTGGCAATTTCGACAACTTTTGATGCTTAAACTTTTGTTAATAAAATAGCTTTAATCTTTTTTGGCTTATCTTGTGTTGTTATCCTTGTATATCTTTTTAATTTTTCAATTGTTCTGATATACACTTGTCTAAATAAGAAAAGTTGAACAAATTAGATAAAAAATATTTAGGACATGATCCAGGATCAAATATCCTTAAGTTGAAAAATCCCAAAAAGTAGTATATTTTAAGGATCATAAGTTCAGTTGTCAAAATACAAGGGTTATTCAAATAAACAATGAACAAAATTAAAATAGTTAAGGATCATACCTGAGGATCCAAGTTAGGATCCTAACTCTTAATACCATAACCAGGATAACTATAAGACAAACCTTAGTGAGAAGTAAGGATCAAGGATCCTTGGTTGTTTAACTTCAAAGACCTGAAATAGAACATAACTTGGGACTAAGCCAATATAAGACAAAAGTTAACAACTGGGGACAAGCCCAAAGGATAACTGGGGACAAGCCTAAGGATAACTGGGGACAAGCCCAAGGATCGTATGTAAACTGGAGTATGGCCCTCACTGGCGACTATCCAAACTTAGTGACATGAAAATGCCAAACCCTTAGCTAACGTGAAAACGTTAGAAACCTTAGGAACGGGTGTATGGTACGTCTACCATTATACGTAGGATCCTAGGTATAGCCAGTACAATGGAATTATCAGCCCCTAAAGTGAGTACTGGTCCCACTGCCATGAACTATACCAGGATCATTGTGCGCTACTGGCGGAACTGGGGTCAAGCCCAAATGACTGGGGTCAAGCCCAAGTAACTCGTTGCTTTTGTGGATAACCAACACTTTGCTAAGGATAACTGAACCTTCAAAACTCAGAAACAAGTGAAAGGTGGATAAAGGATGCAGGATCCTTATCCTTTTGTGAGAAAGTAAAGAAATGAAATAGTTTGAGATTAGGATGTTACCAAAGTAAGGATCATCTGTGCTCTAAGGATCCTTCAAGGATACTGATGACGTGAGGATCATGGGTTCTGCTCACATGAAGTATTTCTTCAAATGGACAGCATTCCAGGCTCTAGGTAGTAAATCACCTTCCATTGTTAGCAATCGATATGCCCCCTTTCCTGCCTCAGCTTCAATCAAGTAAGGGCCTTCCCATTTTGGTGCCAACTTTCCCTCTACAGGATTGGTGGTATTTTGAAACGCTTTCCTTAGCACCATATCACCAATTTGGAACTTCCTGATCCTGACATTTTTGTTGTAAGCACCAGCCATTCTTTGTTGATAACTGGTCATCCTTATCCTAGCCAGATCCCTGATTTCTTCAATAGTATCCAGGTCTTGAACCAAGTTCTCATCATTTTCCTCAGGATCACGAATACTTGTTCTAGCAGTTGGAACCACCATTTCTGTGGGGATCACTGATTCAGCCCCAAATAGCAAAGAGAACGGAGTCTGGCCTGTAGCATTCTTGGGGTTGTCCTATCAGCCCAAAGCACATAAGGTAACTCTTCTGCCCATTTCCCCTTTTTGGATCCAAGCTTCTTCTTCAAATTGTTGATAATGATCTTATTGGATGATTCTGCTTGACCATTGGCTTGTTGGTGGACTGGTGTTGATGTTATCATCTTAATTCCCCAGCTGTCACAAAAGTTAGTAGTTCTGTCCCCAATAAATTGGGAACTATTATCACATATAATTTCGGAAGGAATACCAAATCTAGTTATAATATTTCTTTTAATGAAGGATATAACTTCCTTTTCTCTGACTTGGGCAAAAGCTTCAGCCTCTATCCACTTAGAGAAGTAATCAGTCATAGCAAGCATGAACACTTTTCCACCAGGTGCCCTAGGGAGCTTACCAACTATATCCATCCCCCATCTCATAAATGGCCAAGAGGAGTGTTAGGGGAGGATTTTCTAACAATTAGTGATCCTTACTTGTTATCCTAATAGTGATCCTTACTTCTGTGACAGATAGTGATCCTCAGAAGAGCTTCAGGATCAGGATCATGGATCACCCTAAGGATCCTCATACTAACGATTGTTTGTTTATGTTTCGTATTGTTTTGCAGGAGTAATAAGCTTGACTTAGTCTTGGCAACGTTACTATGGAATATTCCACGGGTATTTCGCACACGTTTGACTGGAAATGGACGTTGTGGAGAACGTGGGAGCATGGCACAAAAGTCGGATAGTTTGTTAGCATAGTTAACTTCTATTTTTAAAGGGGTGACGAGCTAGTAATTAGAACACTTAGCCATTTTCAGCTACACACACTCTCGTACAACTGCACTCTTGAAGCATTCGGCAAACACTTAACAGTTTTCATACGCTTTTACACATTTAATAATAGTGATCCTTGTACCTAGCTCGTCACTATCCGAAGTTGTAAACATTTATTGATTTATTTGAGCTTGGTGATCGGTAGTTTCCATCACCCGAGGTTTTTTATGCCGGAGATCATTCATTGATCAAGGGCTTTTTCCTCGTATAAATCCTTGTGTTGTTTGTGCAATTTACATTGAAGTGATCCTTTTCATTGTTCCTCATTTCAAGCATCATACCCCATAACTAAGAGTTTGGTTGCATTATCCTCATCAGATTTTTGACCAAAACAGTTTGGCGCCCACCATGGGCAATTTGTGCTTCATTCCTAAGAAGTTTTTCTATTGGTGATCATTCCGGTTCATTGCATACAAGTACATGGCTTCATCATTGAAGAATACCTCTGCTGCAATGTCTGCGGTCAATTCGTCTCAGGGCATTCCACCTTTGCCTCCACCACCTGCTGGATCTCAGAAGAATGCTGAGAAGAAACCAACTCCCATTTTCTCCAAACCTCCAACTTCTTCTGCTTCTTACACTCCCACTACTAGTGACATGTTTACTTTGATTTTGCAGATGAAGGATCATATACAGCAACAGGATAAGACCAATGAAAGAATTCTCAAAGAAATAGGAGATCTCAAGAAACAAAAGTGTTAGTGCACTACATCTGTTGATTTCGTCTAGGTGTCTAGGATCAGGTCTTACATCGCATTGTATAGAATAGGGCGCGAAATACGAGAAAACGGGAGTCTGTATAGGTTTTAGGAATCAGGTTCGCTCATAGAGTCAGTTGTTCCTGGATCGCTTATTTGTCAAGTATGGACCGCTCATGTGGACATGCTTGCTCCGCTCTTATGGACATGTGTCACATGAGCGGACCCAATCCACTATATATAGGGATCTTTAGGGCGGACCTCAGGGAGTAGTTGTTGGATTCCACGCCGAAGCTCTGCCGGTGTGAAGATTGAACTATAAAACGTTTCAAATCAATAAAACAAGCAGTTAGAAGGAAGAACAAGCTATATCTACTTGCATTTCTTATTATTCCGCATCTGAAACGCAAGAGACAACCTCTGAACGACTCGTTCGGGTCAGCAAACGATCCTACAACTGGTATTAGAGCCTAGGAGGAGGTTTTCTGCAGATTATAGCCGGATTTCATCATTTCTTCTCACTTCTACACCTTCTTTTCTCATTTTCGGAAGATTTCACGGTCAAATTTCGTCCAAAAACTCACAGACTGTGCATTATCATACAAATACAAACCCTTGGAAGTTTCAGGTCAAAATTCTGATTAAAAACAGGTCAAAATATGTTCAGTATATGGTTCGCTCGTAGTGACGTCATCATGAACCGCTCTTAGGTCACTTTCTGGTTCGCGTATTCATACAACATTTCAGTTGGTTCGCTCAAAATTTGGTTCTGGTTCGCTCCAAAGTCATAGTTTGGATCGCTTATTCGAATAATCTTCAGGACCGCTCGATCGAATAGCTTCTGGTCCGCTCGAACGGACATTATTTGTGGACCGCTCCAAAACAATTTCTGGATCGCTCGTTTGAACACTTTCTGGTTCGCTTATTTGGTTTATTCTGGTTCGCTTATTTGGATTCGCCTATCTGTGCAAAGTCGATTCGCTTTTCTGTCACTTGCTTTGAAAATCGTGCCGAGTCAATATGGATTCCGAGTTTTACAACGCTTTTGCTACATCGACTACTCCAGCCGCAATTGCTCAAGCAATGAACTTAGAAAATGAGACGGGAACGACTCAAAAGCCCCCTAGATTGATGAGCATTGAGGAGTATTATGGGTGGAAGGATCGGTTTGAAAACTGGGTTCAGGCAAACCATCTCAGATCATGGGAATGCATATTGAAGAAGTACACGTTGCCTCGAACAGATTTGCAAGTCATTAAAGAGATATCCGAGTTTACCGATCAAGAACGAGCAATGTATAGAGCCGAGAAAATGATGATCAGTTTGTTGCAGCAGGCAATAAAGGAAGATATATTCATCTTGTTACAGCATGATAAAACTGCTAAGTCGATATGGGATGCTCTTAAGGTTAAATTCGAGGGAAGCGAAAACATGATCAAGAGCAAGAAAGCACTGTTAAAGAAAGAATTCGATTTGTTTAGTAGTTTGCCGGGAGAGGATACTAAAAAGCTAATCGAGAGATACTGTCACTTGGTGCGATCACTGTCTATGTTGGGAGTTGAAAAAGGTCATGAGGAATGGGTGGATAAATTGGCTGACGCATTACCTCAGAAAGAGTGGGGAACGTATTTGATGATATTAAAGAATACTGGTGTGTATGACGGGCTGACAATTTCACAGTTTATTGAGAAAATTGAGAGTCAGGATCTTGAGCAGCAAAAGATTGCGAGAATGAACAGTCCGAGTGGTCAACAGGACGTGAAGATGTACTACTGGGGTAGTGTTCCAGTTACTGAGTCTGAAAGAAGTCCAAAGATTCAAACGGCGTTCAGTGCTGGTGATTCATCTGAGAAAGCTGATCAGGGTTCGAACAAAAGTAGCAGCGGGTTTTCATCGTTTCCAAGTGTGAATCCGAAAGAGACTAACACGAGTTTTCAGTCTCAGAGTACAAAAACCGGAAATGGATACATAATTCAGTGCAACATAGCTCTTAACCTTCCAGAAGGTCGAAGGTTTTCTAAAGACACTGCTAAAGACCACATGGCACTTCTGGGTTCAGTTCTGTTATCCTATGAGGGTCTTGTTGCTGGTCGAATCGGAAATCCTATGCTTACCAAAGAGGATTACGATCAGATAGACGCCGAAGAGATGGAACTCATGGATATTAAATGGTGTCTTGCAAGTGTTCTTCGACGAACTGAGAAATTCAAAACCATTACCGGGAGAAATGACTTTCTTGATGCACATGTTTCTACTTTAGGTTTTGATAAATCTAAAGTTACTTGTTTTCGATGCAGGGAGAAAGGCCATTTCAAGCGGGAGTGTAAAGGAAGAGAAGCTAGTGGAGCACAGAATCTATTCGGGAAAGATGATTACTATCGCAAAGCTATCTATCAGCAAGTTTGGTCAATCCCAATAACCGCAGAGAGCTCACGGAAGAAAGATTGAAGATCCAAAGAGAGCATGTTTGGTAGATTTCAGCTGGAGTAATTACATATCATCTGAAGCCACAGCAGCACGCATTAGTGATCAAGATGATGAGAAACTACCAGAAGGTTTCAGTTGGAATATGTTTGTGGATAAGAAGGGAGAATTCAAAGCTTTCATTGCTAAGATCGTCCGAGAGCCAGATTTGTTTGCTACTTGGATGAAATCTATTGGAGAGACTGTGAAAAGTGAAGATGAAAAGTCTGTATCATCTGATGAAAGTTTAGATAGTACTGATAAACTTTCAGAAATTTCTGGGGAAGTTTCAGAAAGTTCAGACGAAGATTTACAGAGTTCAGACGAAGATTTACAGGGTTCAGATGAAGATTTACAGAGTTCTGATAAAAGTGTACAGAATGAAAATGTTCAAGAAAAAGAAGTTATTTTTGATAAAACACCTACTGATTCTGATGTATCTGATGGTGATTCTGATAAGTTTGTACAGTTTGATCAATCACCTGATCACAGAAGTAGTGATGATGAGGAAGAAAAACATATAAATATTGCAAAAACTCATCTTTCTCCTGAAAGTTTTCATTTTTATTTTGCAGAAAGATTGGAGAAACTGAAGGAGAAACGAGCTGCTAAAGAACAACAATCCGAATCTGAAGGTGATATTCAGAATGCTGAAAATGTTGCTGAAAAGATTACCGAGGTTGTGATCGAAGAAGAAAAGGTGGTTGAAGTTGTTAAAACAATCGAAGTTGAGAAGATTGTTGAAGTAGTTAAACCATGTGAGAAGTGCTTGGAAGATTGCAAGAATTGTGCAGCCAAAGACGACATCATAACTGAGTATGAGAAGAAGAAGGGGCAGTTACTGTTCAACCTCAACTATGTGAAAGAATCTTACGATGTTTTGAATAAAACAGTAACTGGTCTCCAAAAGACTAACTCAGAGAGAGAACAAGCACTGACGATGTTGAATGCAGTTTTAATGACAAAACAAAAAGCAATAAACTTCTACATCGAAGAGAGTGCTAAGTGGAAGCAAGAGTTGGAGACGGAAAAGATAGAGAATGAGAGAATTAGACGCTTATTGCAAAGTTATTCAAGTTCTGATTATCTCATTGATCGTATTTACCCAACTGTTGCAGGTATGGAAGCTTTCAAAGATGAGAAGTTAAAAGACAAGAAAGACTATGGTAAGAAATCTACTGTTAGTTACAACAAATGCCCGCCTCCGATTTGGGATGGTTATTCACCTAGGAGACCAAATGAGGAGCAATTGGAAAAAGCAGTCAATATAAAGCTTAAAACCGACACAACTGACGTTTTACCAGATAACATTGATGTCACGTATACCTCGTCCGATACTGATCATGAGTCTGTACTAATCAAAAAGGTGGTCGATCAGGTGTTGGATACTGATGAGGAGTATGAGTCGAAATCTGGGTCTGGAAAGTCAAAGTTGTCAGTCAACAGTTCAAAGTCGTCGGATAAACGGTCTTATAGTAAAGAATTTTTATTGTCAAATGCAGATTTGAATGATGAAACATTCGAAGTTGTGTATACTTTGAATGGTTCAGACAAATTATATTACAATAAGGAGTTCCCAATAATGAGTATTAAAACGAAATTAATAAACAAAACTTTCAAACTAATAGAGATTAATATTCCAGAATTAAAAGTTTTAAAAAGTTTTGAAAAATCTAAAAAATACACATCTAGAGTTCAGCAACGTTTAAATAAGAAAAAGGGCAACAATTCTGGTCCTGGTTTTCAAAAGAAACCTAACCAGAATAGTAGCTACAAAAAGAAAGGTCTTGGTTTTGTTCCACCAGAAAATGATAAAAATATGAAAAATTCTAAAACAAAATCTGATTTTGTGTCAGGTGGAAGTGCTGAGGAGGAACAGCAGAAACCGTTCTGGAGACAGTCTAATAAAGAGTTTCTTGCTGAGAGAAAGAAGAATGGAGCTGATATATGTTATCTAAGAGAGACTAGAACCTGTTATAGATGCAATGAAGCTGGTCACATTGCATGGAATTGCTCAAAAAGTGTCCAATCAAAACAGGGAGTTTCTCAAAAGTTGAAAGAGAAAGTTGTTGATATTGACACTCCAACCAATAGATCTAAAATTTTTGAGAATTCAAAATTTGAGATTGGTGAGTGTTCGGAAAAGAATTTCTACAAAAAGAAAGGAAAAGACAACCAGATGTGGGTTGCAAAGAAAGGTGAAGTGAATGTCGGCGATGAATCTGGTTCCACAAAGCCAGAAGAGCCACAGGTTGAGAAGAAAATTTCAGTGAATGATGAAGAGTTTCCATCATTGAAGTTTGAAGAAGTGAAAAAGAAAGTTGGAAAAACTGATATTTCAAATCAGTTCTACAAAGAAAAGAATGAATTTGATGTCGAGAAAACATTCATCGGGAATGTTAAAAAGATTTTTGGGAAAATGTTGAGTGGGAGAGCTAAAGGGGTTAAAGATTTTTACGCAACTAAAAAGGCTACATACAACCCGACTGGTCAAGAGTTGAAAGCCATCAAGTCTGAGAAGACTTGGATGGAAGTATGCTTCCCATGATAGTCGAAGGACTACGCCGGAGATCCCAAGTTTATATCGTGGATCAGGAATCGGCATCTTTCTAGTATTTGAAAAGATTGTTTGACAGAATTTGAATAGTGTTTTTGATTTTACAGGTTGAAGGACTACGGCGGAGTTTCCAGGTTGGTAATTGAGAAGCAGGAATCGGCATCTTTCTGAATAATTTGACAAGTGGTAAAGAGGTTTCTGTAGATGTCTCATTCCTACAGTAAAATCTACAAGGGGTATTTTTTGATCTACAAGTGGTATTTGTGATTATACTTTGAAGAGGTTACATTTACAAGTGGTACAGTGATTCTGAACTGCAAATGGTAAATCAGGGACATTAAGTTGTACTTGATTTACTATTCGTATGAGATTGATAAACAAAATGATGAACCATATCCCCATGCTTCATAAGTGGTAAACTTAAAAGTGGTAAACACAAACTCATTTTCCGGAAAAATCATTTCGATTAAAACAAACTTGAGTGTTTTGAGATCTAAATGAGAAAATGGTTTGTTGAAAGGGGGAGTTCAGATTGTTTATGCCTAGTGAATGGCGATTTGATGTGATTCGATATCAGTTGTCAAGTTTTTGTACAGTTTGTTTTACTTTTCATGTTTTTAGTGGGTCAAGAGTCTAGAAGTTTTCAAATTTTCTTTGAAATGTGTTTGCATTTTAGGGGGAGTAGGGTAATTTCAGAAAATCCAAAAACATTAGAAAATTTGAAAAAGACAAAAACATGATAAAATTTAAAAATGAGTTTCGTTGCGAAAAAGAGGAAATGATAGTACATCAGTGGAACATCACGGCACGCTAAAGAAATGTAAAGTTAAAATGTGATAAACAATCTTACTGCAGATGTGTCAGTAGATTTTCGCACATTTAGTAAATTGAAACGAGATATAAACCTAAATTCAAACTTGCTTGATTCGTGGGTAACTATTCTTGGATATATGGGTAATCCCCGAAATCTTGTTTGAAAGGTCCCGTATTCTGAGATACTAGGTCTTTATACTCAGTGATATCTGGGGTATTATCCCGGGACTTCTGCTGTATGGAAGTACTGACCTAGTCCCCGGATAATGCTTTCCGTAAATGCTTGAAACATAGCATCGCCCTCAGCAATCTGATTAAACAATAAAATTGATATTCATTGCTGTTGTAAAAAAGATCCTCTAAAGGGGACCCCACCAAAAGTCGAGCCGTCATCTCTCTGCTGAACGGAAGTTCTGACCTGAGCTCTCACGGTTTCGCATCTAACACCTTTACAGATATCATCTGTGGTATATTCACCTGTAAGACTGAATATTTGGGATCTGGATACGGGAGTATATTCAAGTGGAGTTATACACAATTAAGTTTAAGTCTCTAAAACATTAATATCGTATCTCGAATCGATTGAAATATGTGTGAGAATTTAAGAGGACAAACATACTGACAATCTAGGTAAATTGTTTAAAACTTAAAATGAAATCAAGCTTAATGGTGTTTGTGGTAGATCTCATAAGCTGATATGATCCTCTTGCATGAACTCACAAAAAATATTGTTTGTAAATATTTCATTTCTGTATATTTTTGTTTACGAGTAGTGTCATGTACATTTTCTCAGAAAATCCAAAAAGATTTTGTGTGTGTTTTAGCATAATTTTGAAAAAGTCAAAAAGATTTTCGACAACTGATGTTGGAAAACTGATTTTCAAAATTCCGAGTGCTAAACATGATGAGCAGCATTTGAGGGGGAGTGTTTGTGTAAATCTAATTGTTTTCGTTAAATCTAACCTTCTTCAAGTGGTTCATCATAGATATTTGAGAGAAAGTCTGAGTTAATGCGATTATATGTTTGTTTAGTGCATATGAGAGAAGTCATGTGGTGGTGAACAGTTGTTTGAAATGTTTGTGAAAGAAATTCATTTCAGGGTTGAGATTGTGCAGGTAGCTAGGTTTCAATTCCTGAAGATCTTTGATGGAAGAGAGCAAAGTTTCAATCCCGGAAATCAATTCTGAAAGAATGAGTAGAGTTAGATTCTGATACTGAAGATCACGTCTATCGTTGATGCTGATAAACTTAAGGAATCAAGAGATCTGATCAAGAGAATTAGAGTGTTTTTAGAGCCAGGTTTTTCGATTCTGAAAGCCTGTGAAGATCAGACAACAGTCCTGAAGATGTTACTGAAGAACAAAAGAATGCCAGTAAATCGAGAGGGGGAGTCTGTAGATTGAAAGAAGATAAAGCCCAGAGACGGATCTAGACTGAAGATGTGAAGACACAGTTTTGAAGTCAAGGTGTGTTGGCGACTCCATCAACATCTGAGGGGGAGTCTGTTAGTGCAATACATCTGTTGATTTCGTCTAGGTGTCTAGGATCAGGTCTTACATCGTATTGTATAGAATAGGGCGCGAAATACGAGAAAACGGGAGTCTGTATAGGTTTTAGGAATCAGGTTCGCTCATAGAGTCAGTTGTTCATGGATCGCTTATTTGTCAAGAATGGACCGCTCATGTGGACATGCTTGGTCCGCTCTTATGGACATGTGTCACATGAGCGGACCCAATCCACTATATATAGGGATCTTTAGGGCGGACCTCAGGGAGTAGTTGTTGGATTCCACGCCGAAGCTCTGCCGGTGTGAAGATTGAACTGTAAAACGTTTCAAATCAATAAAACAAGCAGTTAGAAGGAAGAACAAGCTATATCTACTTGCATTTCTTATTATTCCACATCTGAAACGCAAGAGATAACCTCTGAACAACTCGTTCGGGTCAGCAAACGATCCTACAAAAAGAAAGCGGCAGAGGATCATTCCCCACTGGTACCCAGATCTTTGAATTTTGATACTCCGGTGATTACTTCTCAGCCATCGGTGGTTCCAGATGTTCAATATGTGGGTGGACCAAAAGGAGTGCACTACGGATCAACAATAGTGACTCAGGCATCAGGTTCATATTTCCAGCCAGCAGGATCCTATCCTCAGCATATGGGGTCCTTCATAAATTCAGGAGGATACTCAGGATCGCAGCAGATTCAAGGATCTTCCTTTGTTCAAGGATCATCCCAGGTTCAAGGATCCTCCTTTGTTCCAGGATCATCCCAGGTTCAAGGATCCTCCTTTGTTCCAGGATCATCCCAGGTTCAAGGATCCTCCTTTGTTCCAGGATCATCCCAGGTTCAAGGATCCTCCTTTGTTCCAGGATCATCCCAGGTTCAAGGATCCTCCTTTGTTCCAGGATCGTCCCAGTTTCAGGGATCCTTCCAGATGCTAGGATCCTTGATGAGCTTGCAAACAGGAAGTTCAGATGTCCATCAGGGAGATTTTATTCCGATGTAGACCATTGTTTCTACTGGTCCTTCGGTCATTCCAGAGTCTCAACAATATGGGTTCACATTCGGTGTTCCTAATTTAAACCCGGTGGGAGGTAACACTCTTAATAATTCTCTTACAACTAACCATGGATTCATGCAGGATACAGGTATTAACCATGCCATGGCCAGAGAGTTGCAAAAGTTGAAGGATATGATATCAAGTGTCCCAGGAGTGGTCAAACCTATCCCGGAGATTGCAGATGGAAGCCATAAAATATCTCGTTTTGCACCACCAATTTGTGATGCTGAGATACCTAAGAGGTTCCATGTGCCAACCATGAAGCTGTATGATGGTTCGAAGGATCCTGAAGAGCACATAGCACAATACAGGGAGAGGATGGAGATCAATCCAATCCCAGAAAGGTTAAAGGAAGCATGCCTGTGCAAGGGGTTCGGATCCACTCTTACTGGATCAGCTCTCAAATGGCTGCTAAGTCTTCCCCCTTACTCTATTACCTCATTTGCTAATCTAGTTAACCTATTCAATAATCAGTTTTCTTGTAGTAGAAAATTTGAACGATTAACTAGTGATCTATATAGGATAACCCAGGGTCATAATGAATCATTAAGGGATTACATTACCAAATTTAGTAAAGAACCCTTAGACATTCCCAACTTGGATATAGCCACGGCTGTTGAGGCCTTCAAAATGGGATTGCTTAGGGATTCATTGTTCTATGATGATCTTGTTATGACACCATGCAAGAACCTAGATGAGGTAAGAACCCGGGCACTCAGGTTCATCCGGCTAGAGGATGATAAGAGGATCCAGGAGAGATTAGCAGGATCCTCAAAACAAGAGAAGCAAGGATCCTCGTTCAAGAATAACAAGTTCAGATCCTATAACAGATCTGATAACCAGAACGTGCATGCTGTTGATCAGGAGGAGGATGATGAGGATTATCCTCCAATTTCTGAATATTGTTTTTCCATTGATAACAATGAACTAATCCTTGCGATGCAGAATCTAGGTGATAAAGCCAGATGGCCCAGAAAAATGACAGACCAGCTGCAACCAAAGATAAATCAAAGTGGTGTGCATACCATGAAGATTTTGGGCATCTCACAGAAGAATGCATTGCATTGAGAAAGGAAATTGGATACTTGTTGAGCAAGGAGCATCTAAAAGAATTGTTGGGTAGAAAAAATCAAGGACTCAGGATCCTGAAAGGATCCCTGAGAAAGCTCCGGCCCCTCCAGCAGATGCACAAGTAATAAACTTTATTTCTGGAGGATCAGATATTTATTGCACATCCTTCTCAGCAGCTAAAAGGCATGCAAAGGAAACTAAAATGGATAGTGGAGAAAGACCCGTTCAAACATCAAGTGTCTCCGAAGGAAAAGTCATAACCTTTGATGAGGATGATCGTGTTGATATCCAGGATCCTCATCACGATGGTTTAGTTATTACTCTTTTCATTTCAAACCATTTTGTCCGCAGGATCCTTATAGACGGAGGAAGCTCAGTGAACATTATCCAACTTGATGTTCTAAAGAATATGGGTATCCCTGAATTAGATATCATACCAAGATCCTCCGTGCTCGTGGGATTTAGTGGCGAAACTAAGAATACCCTGGGGGACATTAAACTCCCAATATACATAGAAGGCCTACATTCTTATCAAAAATTTTGTGTTATTGACTATTTATCTTGTTATAATGTTATCCTTGGCAGGCCTTGGATACACGATATGAAGGCAGTCCCATCTACCTACCATCAATGTATGAAGCTCCCTAGTCCTTGGGGAATAGTCAAGATTAATAGTGATCAGCAGGAGGCTAAGAACTGCTACACTTCATCGATGAAACCAGCCTAGAAGTCAAGGGAGCAATAGCAATCAAAGTATCCTCCAAGGAATGTCTTGGAGGCAAGGGAGCAGGATGTGGTAGAAATACTCATGGATCCTGATTTTTGAATCCAGAATCTATATCGGATCAGGGATCCTTGGCAAAATGAAAGAAGACCTCGTATCCTTCCTCAAAAGGAGGAAAACTACCTTTGCATGGAAGCATGAGGATATAACAGGTATATCTAAAGATATTATAACTCATAAACTTGGCATTGACAGGTCATTCAAACCAATCAATCAAAAAAGGAGGAAGTTTGCACCGGGAAGAAATGCCATTATCCGGGAAGAGGTAGAGAAATTGCTCCGGGCAGGTATGATTAGAGAGGTCAAGTATCCAACATGGTTGGCCAATGTGGTTGTTGTTCAAAAGAAAAATGGAAAGTGGAGGGTATGTGTCGATTTCACAGATTTAAATAAGGCATGTCCCAAGGATCCTTTCCCATTACCCCACATTGACTCCATGGTGGATGCAACGGCGGGTCATGAACTGTTGACTTTTATGGATGCTTCATCTGGATTTCAACAAATTCAGATGGAACCATCTGATCAAGAGGATACAGCTTTTATGACTCCAACCGGTATATATTGTTATATTGCTATGCCGTTTGGATTAAGGAATGCAGGTGCAACATATCAAAGGCTGGTGAATATGATGTTCAAGGATCAGATTGGACAAACTATGGAGGTTTACATAGATGATATGGTAGTAAAATCCGTAAAAGCTGAGGATCACCTAAGGGACTTGGAGGAAGCATTTGATATCCTTGACAAATATAACATGAAACTTAATCCTTCAAAGTGTCACTTTGGTGTTAAAGCAGGTAAATTCTTAGGATACATGGTGACCAAGAGAGGCATTGAAGCTAGCCCGGAACAAATCAAAGCCTTAGTGAATATCAAATCTCCTGCCAATGCTAAGGATGTCCAAAGGCTAACTGTTAGGGCTGGATTTTTATTATACGTGATCCTTATACGTGATCCTAACCAGTGATCCTTGTTTCTTTGGCAGGCAGTGATCCTCAGCAGGACTTCAGGATCAGGATCATGGACCATCAAAGGATCCTCATGCTAACAGTCACCTTCGTTTAAAACAATGTTATTTTGCAGGAACATCTAGCAGGATACGCTCTTAGCATCATAATCAAGGGACGCGTCTTCACAATTATAGCATGAGCTTAATCGAAGATAGACGTTGCAAAGGATATGGAAACTTAGCTTGATTTATGGGCGGCAATTTAGGCTAGATTGTCTTTTATTTCTAAAGGGGTAATGAGCTGATTATTAGTCTATTTACCTAAAATAGGTCACCTACACTTGTATAAATACCACTCTTCCTCATTTGGAAGAACATACGACGACACACAACACGACTCTCACACGCTTAGACACTAAAAACCATAGTGATCCTTGTACTCAGCTCATTATCATCCAAAGTTGTAACTATTTTTCTTATATTGAAGTTTGGTGATTGGTAGTTGCCATCACCCGAGGTTTTTTATGCCGGAGATCATACATTGATCAAGGGCTTTTTCCTCGTATAAATCATTGTGTCTTTGCATATTTCTCATAAAAGTGATCCTTTACTTTTATAATTAACCAAGCATCATACCCAGTTTACATAAAGTTTGGTTACATTATCCTTGTGTGATTTTTGACCAAAACAGTTTGGCGCCCACCGTGGGGCAATTGGTGCTTCATTCATAAGAAAACTCTTTGTTCAAAATCATTTCGAAGAATTACATGGCTTCATCATTGAAAAACATATCCACGGCAATGTCTGCAATCACCTCATCTAAGAACACTCTGCCTCCTCCACCGGCAGGATCCCAGAAGAATGCTGAGAAGAGACAAACTCCTACTAACTCTAAACCTCCATCTCCTTCTGCTATGAATTCTTATATTCCCAGTACTAGTGATGTATTTACTTTGATTTTGCAGATGAAGGATCGTATGCAGCAGCAGGATGAAACTAATGAAAGGATCCTCAGGGAAATTGGAGATCTCAAAAGACAGAAGAAAACGGCAGAGGATCATTCCCCACTGATGCCCAAGTCTTTGAGCTTTGATACTCCAATGATTGCTTCTCAGCCATCAGGAATTCCAGATGTGCAAATTATGGGAGAATCAAGAGGATTGTACCTCGGATCGACAGCAATGACTCAGGCATCAGGCTCACACTTTCAGACGGCAGGATCCTATCCCCAGCATATGGGATCCTTCATGAATTCGGGAGCCTATCCGGGAGCACAGCAGTTTCAAGGATCCTACTTCGTTCCAGGATCATCCCAGGTTCAAGGATCCTCCTTCGTTCCAGGATCATCCCAGATACCAGGATCCTTCCAAATACCAGGATCCTTCCAAATGCCAGGATCCCTAAAAAGTTTGCAAACAGGAAGTCTAGATGTCCATCAAGGGGACTTCATTCCAATGCAGACCATTGCTTCCACTGGTCCCTCCGTTATCCCTGAATCCCAGCAATACGGATTCACTAACTTGAACTCAATGGGAGGTAACACTTTAAATAATCATCTTACTACTAACCATGGATTCATGCAGGATACAGGTGTCAATCATGCTATGGCCAGGGAATTGCAGAAGCTAAAAGATATGATCTCAAGTGTTCCAGGGGTAGTTAAGCCTATCCCGGAGATTGCAGATGGAAGCCACAAGGTATCTCGCTTTGCACCACCAATTTGTGATGCAGAGGTACCCAAAAGGTTCCATATCCCTACTATGAAGCTGTATGATGGCACAACGGATCCAGAGGAGCAGATAGCACAATACAGGGAGAGGATGGAGATCAATCCTATCCCAGAAAAGTTGAAGGAAGCATGCCTATGTAAAGGATTTGGATCCACTCTCACTGGATCAGCTCTTAAATGGCTGCTAAGTCTTCCCCCTTACTCTATTACTTCATTTGCCAATTTAGTTAATTTATTCAATAACCAATTCTCTTGTAGTAGAAAATTTGAAAGATTAACTAGTGATTTGTACAGGATAACTCAAAATCATAATGAATCATTAAGGGATTATATAACGAAATTTAGTAAAGAATCCTTGGACATTCCCAACTTGGATATGGCTACGGCTGTTGAAGCCTTCAAAATGGGACTGCTTAAGGATTCATTATTCTATGATGATCTTGTTATGACACCATGCAGGAATCTAGATGAAGTAAGAACTCGAGCACTCAGGTTCATCCGGCTAGAGGATGACAAGAGGATCCAGGAGAGACAAGTAGGATCCTCAAAACAGGAGAAGCAAGGATCCTCCTTCAAGAACAACAAATTCAAATCCTACCATAGAAATGAGAACCAGAATGTGCATGTTGTTGACCAAGAAGAGGATGATGAAGATTATCCTCCAATCTCATAATATTGTTTTTCCGTTGATAATCATGAACTAATCCTTGCAATGCAGAATCTAGGCGAAAAAGCTAGGTGGCCCAGGAAGAATGATAAACCATCCGGGACTAAAGACAAGTCAAAATGGTGTGCATACCATGAGGATTTCGGGCATCTAACTGAAGAATGCATAGCTTTAAGAAAAGAGATTGGATATCTATTAAGCAAGGGGCACCTAAAAGAATTATTGGGAAGAAAAAAGCAAAGGACTCAGGATCCTGAAAGGATCCCTGAGAAGGCTCCAGCACCTCCGGCAAATGCACAAGTGATCAACTTTATTTCCGGAGGATCAGACATCTGTGGTACATCCTTCTCGGCGGCCAAAAGGCATGCAAAGGAGTCAAAAATGGATAATGGAGAAAGGCCTATTAGAACATCAAGTGTCTCAGAGGGGAAGATAATAACGTTTGATGAGGATGATCGCATCAATATTCAGGATCCTCATCATGATAGTTTAGTTATTACTCTCTTTATCTCTAACCATTTTGTCCGCAGGATCCTTATCGATGGAGGAAGCTCAGTGAACATTATCCAGCTTGATGTTCTGAAGAAAATGGGTATCCCAGAATCAGACATCACACCAAGATCCTCCGTGCTTGTAGGATTCAGTGGAGAAACGAAGAAAACTCTCGGGGACATCAAACTCCCAATCTACGTGGAAGGATTACATAATTATCAGAAATTTTGTGTTATTGACTGTTTGTCTTGTTGCAATGTTATCCTTGGCAGACCATGGATACATGATATGAAAGCAGTCCCATCCACCTACCATCAATGTGTGAAGCTCCCTAGCCCATGGGGAATAATCAAGATCGACAGTGATCAGCAGGAGGCTAAGGATTGTTATACCTCATCCATGAAGCCAACCTCGAAGCCAAGGGAGCAATAGCAATTACAGTATCCTCCGAGGAATGTCTTGGAGGCAAGGGAACAAGATGTGGACGAAATCCTCTTGAATCCTAGTGATCCTGAATCAAAAATCTATATCGGATCAGGGATCCTTGGCAAGATGAAAGAAGACTTAATATCCTTCCTCAAAAGAAGAAAATATACCTTTGCTTAGAAACATGAAGATATGACAGGTATATCTAAGGATATCATTACTCACAAACTTGGCATTGACAGGTCTATCAAACCAATCCATCAAAAAAGGAGGAAGTTTGCACCAGAAAGGAATACCATTATCCAAGAAGAAGTAGAGAGACTACTTCGAGCAGGTATGATCAGAGAAGTAAAGTATCCAAAATGGTTAGCCAATGTGGTCGTTGTCCAAAAGAAAAACGGAAAGTGGAGGGTATGTGTCGATTTCACTGATCTGAATAAGGCATGTCCCAAGGATCCTTTCCCATTACCCCACATTGACTCCATGGTGGATGCGACAGCGGGGCATGAACTGTTGACCTTTATGGATGCATCATCTGGATTCCAACAAATTCAGATGGAACCATCTGACCAAGAGGATACAGCCTTTATGACCCCAACAGGTTTGTATTGTTATATTGCCATGCCTTTTGGATTAAGAAATGCAGGTGCAACATATCAAAGGCTGGTGAATATGATGTTCAAAGATCAAATTGGACAAACTATGGAAGTATACATAGATGATATGGTAGTCAAGTCAAAGAAAGCTGAGGATCACCTAAGGGATTTGGAGGAAGCATTTGATATCCTTGATAATTATAACATGAAGCTTGATCCTTCAAAGTGCCACTTTGGTGTTAAGGCAGGTAAATTCCTAGGATATATGGTAACTCAGAGGGGCATTGAGGCAAGTCCGGAGCAAATTAAAGCACTAGTAAACATCAAATCCCCTGCCAATGCTAAGGATGTGCAAAGGCTAACAGGCAGGATAGCAGCTCTGAACAGGTTCATATCAAAATCCTCAGAAAAATGTAAAGAATTTTACGATATCCTAAGGAAGAACAAGAAGTTTGAATGGACTGAGAAACATGAGAATGCTTTACAAGCCCTTAAAGAATATATGTCCTCAGCACCAGCATTATCAAAACCCGAAAAAGGAGATGTGTTATCCTTATATTTGGCGGTATCCTCAACCGCTGTAAGCGCTGTCCTTGTTAAGGATCATGAAGGTACACAATATCCTATCTACTATGTAAGTAAGAGTTTACTTGATGCCGAATCCAGGTACTCACACCTCGAAAAACTTATTCTTGCATTAATCATGGCATCAACTAAGCTAAGGCATTATTTTGAAACCCATACTATTGTTGTTAGAACTGACTTTCCAATTAAGAATGTCCTCAGGAAACCAGAGATGTCAGGAAGAATGGCTAAGTGGGCAGTAAAGCTTAGTGCCCATGATATAAGATATGAGCCAAGAACAGCCATTAAATCCCAAGCACTAGCTGACTTTGTGGCTGATTTCAGTAGTGATCTACAAAGAGAAGCAGAATTGGAGGTCCAACAGCTGGATGAGACCAAGGATCCTTGGATACTACACACTGATGGATCCTCAAATGTCAAGGGCACAGGGCTCGGGATACTACTAAAATCGCCACAGGGGGACATAATACCCCACTCCATAGCCTGTGAGTTCCAAGCAACTAACAATGAGGCTGAATATGAAGCCTTAATTGCTGGCTTACAAATTGCTAAGGATATGGGGGTGAAATATCTTAAAGTATATGTAGACTCATTATTGATCACTAATCACTTTAATGGATCCTATGCTGTTAAAGGTGAAAAACTAACCAAATATCTAGAGATAGTCAAGGAATTGGCACTCTCTTTTGTCTCTTTCAGCTTAACACAGGTACCAAGGGAGGATAACACGGAAGCTGATGCATTGGCCAACTTAGGATCATCCTTAAAAATTCCAGAAGACATAAGTATCCCTATCATCCATATCCTGGCTCCTGCTATTGAAAATCAAGTGGCCATGGAAATAGAAGAGGATACTGCAGTAATCCCTAGTGAAGAAGCTCAATCTTATGCAGGATCATGGGTCTCACCAATCATGAAATACTTGCAACACGGAGAGATCCCGGTGGGAGAAAATCCTAGAGCTTTCAGGATCAAGGTATCTCAATTTACAATCTTAAATAATGTGCTATATAAATGATCCCTTGCAGGACCATATTTAAGATGTATTGAGGATCCTGAAATTGAAGAAGTGTTGAGAGACTTCCATGAAGGAGATTGTGGAAACCACACTGAGGGCAGGGCATTATTCTCAAGGATCCTTAGAACAGGATACTACTGGCCAACCATGAAAAGGGATGCTGTAGAATATGCTAGGAAATGTGATCCTTGTCAAAGACACAGCAATATCCTTCATCAACCAGCTGAATTGCTACACCCCATACCATCCTCTTGGCCATTCATGAGATGGGGGATGGATATAGTTGGCAAGCTCCCTAAAGCACCTGGTGGAAAAGTATTTATGCTTGCCATGACTGACTACTTCTCTAAGTGGATAGAAGCTGAAGCTTTTGCTCAAGTCAGAGAAAAAGAAGTTATATCCTTTATCAAAAGAAACATTATAACTAGATTTGGCATTCCCTCTGAAATTGTATGTGATAATGGTTCCCAATTCATTGGAAGCAGAACTACTAACTTTTGTGACAGTTGGGGAATCAAGATGATAACATCAACACCAGTTCATCCACAAGCCAATGGCCAAGCAGAATCATCCAACAAGATCATCATCAACAATCTAAAGAAGAAGCTAGGATCCAAGAAGGGAAAATGGGCAGAGGAGTTACCTTATGTGCTATGGGCTGATAGAACAACTCCCAAGAATGCCACTGGTCAAACACCTTTTTCTTTAGTATTTGGGGCAGAAGCAGTGATCCCAACAGAGATGGTGATCCCAACTGCTAGAACAAGTGCTCGTGATCCTGAAGAAAATGCTGCAATCCTGGCTCAGGATTTGGATACTATTGAGGAAATCAGGGATCTGGCTAGGATAAGGATGGCAAGCTACCAACAAAGAATGGTTGGTGCTTACAACAAAAATGTTAGGATAAGGAAGTTCCAAGTCGGAGATATGGTGTTGAGAAAAACATTCCAAAACACTATTAATCCTGCTGACGGGAAGTTAGCACCAAAGTGGGAAGGCCCTTACTTGATTGAAGCTGAAGCAGGAAAGGGGGCATACAGGTTGCTAACCATGGAAGGAAATTTGTTACCAAGAGCCTGGAATGCTGTTCACTTGAAGAAATATTTCATGTGAACATGATCCTTCAAGCATGTGATCCTTATATTGAAGTATCCTTGAAGGATCCCGATGACATCAGTGATCCTTACTCTGGTAATGTGCTTATCCTAAAACTATTACATTTCCTTACTTTTCACCAAAGGATAAGGATCCTGTATCCTTCATCCTCTTCTCACGAACCATTTGAGTTATGATAGTTCAGGTATCTACGGCATATCGTCCAGAATCTTCAAAAGCAACGCAGATCCTTGGGCTTGTCCCCAGTTATCCTTTGGGCTTGTCCCCAGTTATCCTTTGGGCTTGTCCCCAGTGATCCTCCGGGATCATCCTCGGTTATCCTTTGGGCATGTCCCCAGCTACTAATTTATCTTTTACATTGGCTTAGTCCCAAGGTATGTTCCATTTTTCAGGTTCTCGAAGTTAAACAAATAAGGATCCTTAATCCTTATCATCCATTAAAATTTCACTTATGGTTATCTTGATTAAAGGTTAGGATCCTAACTTGGATCCTCAGGTATGATCCTTGACTCTTTTGATTATACTAAACAACCCCTACACTTTGACAACTAAAACTATGATCCTTGAAAATTTTCGATTATAGGATATTTGATCCAGGATCATATCCTAAATTTCTTAAACATAATTTGCTCAAACTTTTCTTACTCAAACGAACATGTGTCAAAACCATTGAAAATAAAAAGGATAATAACACAAGATAAGCGACAAAAGTTTAAGATTTTATTTATTAACGAAAGGATTAACCCTTCAAAAGTTGTCAAAATTGCCAACCCACGTTTCTACCAGCAAAACGTGGCCCGTCCACATGGGTTGGCAAAGGGTGTCCATTGTCTTTGCGGTCTTAGCAGGTGCAGGAAATTAAAGGCGGCAGGATCACAAAGGCTGCATCCCCCAAACAGAGGATCCCTCCACCATTTGTGACCCTACCTATTGTTCTAAGGATCCATGATCCTTAACCCTAAGAGCTATTGTTCAAATTACAGACCATAATTGTTCCAAATACCACTACCACAAACCACTACCAAACTCAAAAAAAATTGGGCTCCGGCCTAGTCTCGAAATATCCATCATCGCCCAATCCAGCAGCTCACACCTTTGCTGCTCCATCACCATCAGCTTCTCCACCCTGATCCTTGTCAGCATCACCGCCCTCCAGCATTGGGATCTCCTCTGCTTCGTCCTCATCCTCCAGCTCTGCCAATCTTGCCTTCCAACCCTCCACGTCGCATGAGTCAAAGGCAGGATCCTGAGCCTCTGCAGCCATTTGTAGTTGTATCTTGTACATAGCAGTTGCGGCAGAGACCTTGGCATCCTGGATGATCTCCTGCTTCTCGCAATCCATGTCAATTAGCCTTTGAGCAGCCTCATCCTTTGTAGCCCGGAGTTCCTTCTCAAGATCGACTATCTTGAGATCCTTTAACACGCCCATTTGTTGGAGGTCGGCGATTTGGCTCTCCTGATCCTCGATGTGGCCAAGGTAGGTCTCAATCTCAGCAAGTTTCTGCAAAAGAGAAAAAAGGTAAGTTCAGGATCAGGTGATCCTCAAAAAGCAGGATATACAGGCAGAATATACAAGCAGGATATTCGAGAAGGATAACCAACAGGGGCAATGATCCTTACCTCATTGACGTAGTCAAGGAACTGTTGGCGGATCAGGGGAAATCCTTGGAGATCCTCAGGAGCCTTCCTCTTCTTCCCCTTACCTCTAACAGGTGCTTTAGGAGCCGAAGCAGAGGGACTGGCAACAGAAGCCTTCTTTCGTGAAGACTTGACGTTGGCAAGTTCATCAATCCCGAACTTGGATGCAGACTTGGCAGACTTAGCAGGTTTCCCAGCGCCTACACAACCAAAACAAGATAAGTTCCCTTACTAACTAAACAATCTTACATATAACTTACTTTCTAATAAGGATACTTACTTGACATAGTGGCAGATGCGGAGGATACTTCTTGAGAATCTTGGACTGTGACTTGAAAACTTCTGATTTCAGGATCAAGCTTCTTGAAAGCAAGGACCCTCTCTCTGGCAGCAGGGGTTAACTTGAGATGAGCAATGGAGACAGCTGCACAATAAACAAAAAAAACAAGACATTAGTGATCCTCATCATAAGAGACCAGTCTGATGGTGATCCTTCCAGGATCCTCTATCCTACCATGGGTGGCCCACTCCTTGGGCAGATTATTCCCATCAGGGAGGGAATCCCTTCTCACAAAGAAGAAACGACGCTTCCAGTTTGTGTCATTTTTGGTAACTTTCAAAACAGGGTGATCCTCCCCGGCCTTCCGTTTCAGCAAATATCGATGAGAACCAAACGTGGTAAGATCATAAAGCGCGGCCAGCTCTGCCATCCCTAAATCAATCCCCTCCTGCTCGATGATCCTCTCGAAGGTATACAAGACCCTCCAGATCATCGGCATAGCTTGGATATAAGATATGCCGGTCAAAGAAAAGAAAGATTGGGTGAAGGCCGGAAAAGGATACGAATATCCTATGGTAAACGGAGTTGCAGGAAAGATCACCCAGGTGTCTGAAACAAAGTCACTCAAAGCAGTAGATGTGAAGGATTTGAAAACAGCATCCGCCGGAAAGCAATGACGAATCCTATCTACATGAGCATCGGTGAAACAACATCTCTCCGTAGGAGAGTCCTTAATGATCCCTTGGCTTTTCAGGGGACTGTTCTTCTCGTGATCCTTATGGGGAGAGTTTCGGAGCAACATCCTCACAGCAGAATAAAAACAGGGGAGCAGAAAAACAGAGCAAGAGAAGGAAGAATGAAAAGAGAAGAAAAGAGAATACCTGATCGATCTTCGGTAGCGATTATAAAGGGAAGATATCTCGAATTTAAATGCAGAGTGATCCCAACCCTATCTCCTATTTATAATCATGATTTGCGGGGATTGTCACATCTATGACGTAAGGGTTGCAACGGCTAGTTCGAGATTAACGGCTAGTTATTCTAGTCATTCGTTGCAGATAAGATCAAAGCAAAATATAACTTGTTTATTTACAATAAACTCCTTATATTTTGGGGGCAATTGTTAGGGCTGGATTTTTATTATACGTGATCCTAACCAGTGATCCTTGTTTCTTTGGCAGGCAGTGATCCTCAGCAGGACTTCAGGATCAGGATCATGGACCATCAAAGGATCCTCATGCTAACAGTCACCTTCGTTTAAAACAATGTTATTTTGCAGGAACATCTAGCAGGATACGCTCTTAGCATCATAATCAAGGGACGCGTCTTCACAATTATAGCATGAGCTTAATCGAAGATAGACGTTGCAAAGGATATGGAAACTTAGCTTGATTTATGGGCGGCAATTTAGGCTAGATTGTCTTTTATTTCTAAAGGGGTAATGAGCTGATTATTAGTCTATTTACCTAAAATAGGTCACCTACACTTGTATAAATACCACTCTTCCTCATTTGGAAGAACATACGACGACACACAACACGACTCTCACACGCTTAGACACTAAAAACCATAGTGATCCTTGTACTCAGCTCATTATCATCCAAAGTTGTAACTATTTTTCTTATATTGAAGTTTGGTGATTGGTAGTTGCCATCACCCGAGGTTTTTTATGCCGGAGATCATACATTGATCAAGGGCTTTTTCCTCGTATAAATCATTGTGTCTTTGCATATTTCTCATAAAAGTGATCCTTTACTTTTATAATTAACCAAGCATCATACCCCGTTTACATAAAGTTTGGTTACATTATCCTTGTGTGATTTTTGACCAAAACACTAACAGGTAGGATAGCAGCTTTGAACAGATTTATATCCAAATCCTCAGAGAAGTGCAAAGAATTCTATGATATCCTAAGGAAGAACAAGAAATTTGAGTGGACTGAGAAGCATGAAAATGCCTTACGAGCTCTCAAATATTACCTATCCTCAGCCCCGGCCTTGATGAAACCAGAGAAAGGAGATGTGCTATCCTTGTATCTTGTAGTATCCTCAAAAGCAGTAAGTGCAGTCCTTGTTAAGGATCATGAAGGTACACAACATCCTGTCTATTACGTAAGTAAGAGTTTACTTGATGCCGAATCCAGGTATTCACACCTTGAAAAGCTTATTCTTGCATTAATTATGGCATCTACTAAGTTGAGACATTATTTTGAAACTCATGTTATTGTTGTTAAAACTAATTTTCCAATTAAGAATGTCCTCAGGAAACCAGAGATGTCAGGAAGGATGGCTAAGTGGGCAGTGAAGCTTAGTGCCTATGATATAAGATATGAGCCCAGGACAGCCATCAAATCCCAATCATTGGCTGACTTTGTGGCTGATTTCAGTAGTGATTTACAAAAAGAAGCTGAGTTAGAAGTCCAGCAGCTAGGGGAGACCAAGGATCCTTGGATACTCTTGTTAGGGCTGGATTTTTATCATACGTGATCCTTATACGTGATCCTAACCAGTGATCGTTGTTTCTTTGGCAGACAGTGATCCTCAGCAGGACTTCAGGATCAGGATCATGGACCATTGAAAGGATCCTCATGCTAATAATTACCTTCGTGCAATACAACATTATTTTGCAGGAACATCTAGCAGGATACGCTCTTAGCATCATAATCAAGGGACGCGTCTTCACAATTATGGCATTAGCTTAATCGAAGATAGACGTTGCAAAGGATATGGAAACTTAGCTTGATTTATGGGCGGCAATTTAGGCTAGATTGTCTTTTATTTCTAAAGGGGTAATGAGCTGATTATTAGTCTTTTTACCTAAAATAGGTCACCTACACTTGTATAAATACCACTCTTCCTCGTTTGGAAGAACACACGACATACAACGCAACTCTCACACACTTAGACACTCGAAACATTAGTGATCCTTGTCAAAGACACAGCAATATCCTTCATCAACCAGCTGAATTGCTACACCCCATACCATCCTCTTGGCCATTCATGAGATGGGGGATGGATATAGTTGGCAAGCTCCCTAAAGCACCTGGTGGAAAAGTATTTATGCTTGCCATGACTGACTACTTCTCTAAGTGGATAGAAGCTGAAGCTTTTGCTCAAGTCAGAGAAAAAGAAGTTATATCCTTTATCAAAAGAAACATTATAACTAGATTTGGCATTCCCTCTGAAATTGTATGTGATAATGGTTCCCAATTCATTGGAAGCAGAACTACTAACTTTTGTGACAGTTGGGGAATCAAGATGATAACATCAACACCAGTTCATCCACAAGCCAATGGCCAAGCAGAATCATCCAACAAGATCATCATCAACAATCTAAAGAAGAAGCTAGGATCCAAGAAGGGAAAATGGGCAGAGGAGTTACCTTATGTGCTATGGGCTGATAGAACAACTCCCAAGAATGCCACTGGTCAAACACCTTTTTCTTTAGTATTTGGGGCAGAAGCAGTGATCCCAACAGAGATGGTGATCCCAACTGCTAGAACAAGTGCTCGTGATCCTGAAGAAAATGCTGCAATCCTGGCTCAGGATTTGGATACTATTGAGGAAATCAGGGATCTGGCTAGGATAAGGATGGCAAGCTACCAACAAAGAATGGTTGGTGCTTACAACAAAAATGTTAGGATAAGGAAGTTCCAAGTCGGAGATATGGTGTTGAGAAAAACATTCCAAAACACTATTAATCCTGCTGACGGGAAGTTAGCACCAAAGTGGGAAGGCCCTTACTTGATTGAAGCTGAAGCAGGAAAGGGGGCATACAGGTTGCTAACCATGGAAGGAAATTTGTTACCAAGAGCCTGGAATGCTGTTCACTTGAAGAAATATTTCATGTGAACATGATCCTTCAAGCATGTGATCCTTATATTGAAGTATCCTTGAAGGATCCCGATGACATCAGTGATCCTTACTCTGGTAATGTGCTTATCCTAAAACTATTACATTTCCTTACTTTTCACCAAAGGATAAGGATCCTGTATCCTTCATCCTCTTCTCACGAACCATTTGAGTTATGATAGTTCAGGTATCTACGGCATATCGTCCAGAATCTTCAAAAGCAACGCAGATCCTTGGGCTTGTCCCCAGTTATCCTTTGGGCTTGTCCCCAGTTATCCTTTGGGCTTGTCCCCAGTGATCCTCCGGGATCATCCTCGGTTATCCTTTGGGCATGTCCCCAGCTACTAATTTATCTTTTACATTGGCTTAGTCCCAAGGTATGTTCCATTTTTCAGGTTCTCGAAGTTAAACAAATAAGGATCCTTAATCCTTATCATCCATTAAAATTTCACTTATGGTTATCTTGATTAAAGGTTAGGATCCTAACTTGGATCCTCAGGTATGATCCTTGACTCTTTTGATTATACTAAACAACCCCTACACTTTGACAACTAAAACTATGATCCTTGAAAATTTTCGATTATAGGATATTTGATCCAGGATCATATCCTAAATTTCTTAAACATAATTTGCTCAAACTTTTCTTACTCAAACGAACATGTGTCAAAACCATTGAAAATAAAAAGGATAATAACACAAGATAAGCGACAAAAGTTTAAGATTTTATTTATTAACGAAAGGATTAACCCTTCAAAAGTTGTCAAAATTGCCAACCCACGTTTCTACCAGCAAAACGTGGCCCGTCCACATGGGTTGGCAAAGGGTGTCCATTGTCTTTGCGGTCTTAGCAGGTGCAGGAAATTAAAGGCGGCAGGATCACAAAGGCTGCATCCCCCAAACAGAGGATCCCTCCACCATTTGTGACCCTACCTATTGTTCTAAGGATCCATGATCCTTAACCCTAAGAGCTATTGTTCAAATTACAGACCATAATTGTTCCAAATACCACTACCACAAACCACTACCAAACTCAAAAAAAATTGGGCTCCGGCCTAGTCTCGAAATATCCATCATCGCCCAATCCAGCAGCTCACACCTTTGCTGCTCCATCACCATCAGCTTCTCCACCCTGATCCTTGTCAGCATCACCGCCCTCCAGCATTGGGATCTCCTCTGCTTCGTCCTCATCCTCCAGCTCTGCCAATCTTGCCTTCCAACCCTCCACGTCGCATGAGTCAAAGGCAGGATCCTGAGCCTCTGCAGCCATTTGTAGTTGTATCTTGTACATAGCAGTTGCGGCAGAGACCTTGGCATCCTGGATGATCTCCTGCTTCTCGCAATCCATGTCAATTAGCCTTTGAGCAGCCTCATCCTTTGTAGCCCGGAGTTCCTTCTCAAGATCGACTATCTTGAGATCCTTTAACACGCCCATTTGTTGGAGGTCGGCGATTTGGCTCTCCTGATCCTCGATGTGGCCAAGGTAGGTCTCAATCTCAGCAAGTTTCTGCAAAAGAGAAAAAAGGTAAGTTCAGGATCAGGTGATCCTCAAAAAGCAGGATATACAGGCAGAATATACAAGCAGGATATTCGAGAAGGATAACCAACAGGGGCAATGATCCTTACCTCATTGACGTAGTCAAGGAACTGTTGGCGGATCAGGGGAAATCCTTGGAGATCCTCAGGAGCCTTCCTCTTCTTCCCCTTACCTCTAACAGGTGCTTTAGGAGCCGAAGCAGAGGGACTGGCAACAGAAGCCTTCTTTCGTGAAGACTTGACGTTGGCAAGTTCATCAATCCCGAACTTGGATGCAGACTTGGCAGACTTAGCAGGTTTCCCAGCGCCTACACAACCAAAACAAGATAAGTTCCCTTACTAACTAAACAATCTTACATATAACTTACTTTCTAATAAGGATACTTACTTGACATAGTGGCAGATGCGGAGGATACTTCTTGAGAATCTTGGACTGTGACTTGAAAACTTCTGATTTCAGGATCAAGCTTCTTGAAAGCAAGGACCCTCTCTCTGGCAGCAGGGGTTAACTTGAGATGAGCAATGGAGACAGCTGCACAATAAACAAAAAAAACAAGACATTAGTGATCCTCATCATAAGAGACCAGTCTGATGGTGATCCTTCCAGGATCCTCTATCCTACCATGGGTGGCCCACTCCTTGGGCAGATTATTCCCATCAGGGAGGGAATCCCTTCTCACAAAGAAGAAACGACGCTTCCAGTTTGTGTCATTTTTGGTAACTTTCAAAACAGGGTGATCCTCCCCGGCCTTCCGTTTCAGCAAATATCGATGAGAACCAAACGTGGTAAGATCATAAAGCGCGGCCAGCTCTGCCATCCCTAAATCAATCCCCTCCTGCTCGATGATCCTCTCGAAGGTATACAAGACCCTCCAGATCATCGGCATAGCTTGGATATAAGATATGCCGGTCAAAGAAAAGAAAGATTGGGTGAAGGCCGGAAAAGGATACGAATATCCTATGGTAAACGGAGTTGCAGGAAAGATCACCCAGGTGTCTGAAACAAAGTCACTCAAAGCAGTAGATGTGAAGGATTTGAAAACAGCATCCGCCGGAAAGCAATGACGAATCCTATCTACATGAGCATCGGTGAAACAACATCTCTCCGTAGGAGAGTCCTTAATGATCCCTTGGCTTTTCAGGGGACTGTTCTTCTCGTGATCCTTATGGGGAGAGTTTCGGAGCAACATCCTCACAGCAGAATAAAAACAGGGGAGCAGAAAAACAGAGCAAGAGAAGGAAGAATGAAAAGAGAAGAAAAGAGAATACCTGATCGATCTTCGGTAGCGATTATAAAGGGAAGATATCTCGAATTTAAATGCAGAGTGATCCCAACCCTATCTCCTATTTATAATCATGATTTGCGGGGATTGTCACATCTATGACGTAAGGGTTGCAACGGCTAGTTCGAGATTAACGGCTAGTTATTCTAGTCATTCGTTGCAGATAAGATCAAAGCAAAATATAACTTGTTTATTTACAATAAACTCCTTATATTTTGGGGGCAATTGTTAGGGCTGGATTTTTATTATACGTGATCCTAACCAGTGATCCTTGTTTCTTTGGCAGGCAGTGATCCTCAGCAGGACTTCAGGATCAGGATCATGGACCATCAAAGGATCCTCATGCTAACAGTCACCTTCGTTTAAAACAATGTTATTTTGCAGGAACATCTAGCAGGATACGCTCTTAGCATCATAATCAAGGGACGCGTCTTCACAATTATAGCATGAGCTTAATCGAAGATAGACGTTGCAAAGGATATGGAAACTTAGCTTGATTTATGGGCGGCAATTTAGGCTAGATTGTCTTTTATTTCTAAAGGGGTAATGAGCTGATTATTAGTCTATTTACCTAAAATAGGTCACCTACACTTGTATAAATACCACTCTTCCTCATTTGGAAGAACATACGACGACACACAACACGACTCTCACACGCTTAGACACTAAAAACCATAGTGATCCTTGTACTCAGCTCATTATCATCCAAAGTTGTAACTATTTTTCTTATATTGAAGTTTGGTGATTGGTAGTTGCCATCACCCGAGGTTTTTTATGCCGGAGATCATACATTGATCAAGGGCTTTTTCCTCGTATAAATCATTGTGTCTTTGCATATTTCTCATAAAAGTGATCCTTTACTTTTATAATTAACCAAGCATCATACCCCGTTTACATAAAGTTTGGTTACATTATCCTTGTGTGATTTTTGACCAAAACACTAACAGGTAGGATAGCAGCTTTGAACAGATTTATATCCAAATCCTCAGAGAAGTGCAAAGAATTCTATGATATCCTAAGGAAGAACAAGAAATTTGAGTGGACTGAGAAGCATGAAAATGCCTTACGAGCTCTCAAATATTACCTATCCTCAGCCCCGGCCTTGATGAAACCAGAGAAAGGAGATGTGCTATCCTTGTATCTTGTAGTATCCTCAAAAGCAGTAAGTGCAGTCCTTGTTAAGGATCATGAAGGTACACAACATCCTGTCTATTATGTAAGTAAGAGTTTACTTGATGCCGAATCCAGGTATTCACACCTTGAAAAGCTTATTCTTGCATTAATTATGGCATCTACTAAGTTGAGACATTATTTTGAAACTCATGTTATTGTTGTTAAAACTAATTTTCCAATTAAGAATGTCCTCAGGAAACCAGAGATGTCAGGAAGGATGGCTAAGTGGGCAGTGAAGCTTAGTGCCTATGATATAAGATATGAGCCCAGGACAGCCATCAAATCCCAATCATTGGCTGACTTTGTGGCTGATTTCAGTAGTGATTTACAAAAAGAAGCTGAGTTAGAAGTCCAGCAGCTAGGGGAGACCAAGGATCCTTGGATACTCTTGTTAGGGCTGGATTTTTATCATACGTGATCCTTATACGTGATCCTAACCAGTGATCCTTGTTTCTTTGGCAGACAGTGATCCTCAGCAGGACTTCAGGATCAGGATCATGGACCATTGAAAGGATCCTCATGCTAATAATTACCTTCGTGCAATACAACATTATTTTGCAGGAACATCTAGCAGGATACGCTCTTAGCATCATAATCAAGGGACGCGTCTTCACAATTATGGCATTAGCTTAATCGAAGATAGACGTTGCAAAGGATATGGAAACTTAGCCTGATTTATGGGCGGCAATTTAGGCTAGATTGTCTTTTATTTCTAAAGGGGTAATGAGCTGATTATTAGTCTTTTTACCTAAAATAGGTCACCTACACTTGTATAAATACCACTCTTCCTCGTTTGGAAGAACACACGACATACAACGCAACTCTCACACACTTAGACACTCGAAACATTAGTGATCCTTGTACTCAGCTCATTATCATCCGAAGTTGTAACCATTTTGTTCTTATATTGAAGTTTGGTGATCGGTAGTTGCCATCACCCGAGGTTTTTTATGCCGGAGATCATATATTGATCAAGGGCTTTTTCCTCGTATAAATCATTGTGTCTTTGCATATTTCTCATAAGAGTGATCCTTTACTTTTATAATTAACCAAGCATCATACCCCGTTTACATAAAGTTTGGTTACATTATCCTTGTGTGATTTTTGACCAAAACAGTTTGGCGCCCACCGTGGGGCAATTGGTGCTTCATTCATAAGAAAACCTTTTGTTCGAAATCACTTCATAGAATTACATGGCTTCATCATTGAAAAACATGTCCACGGCAATGTCTGCAGTCACCTCGTCCCAGAACATTCTGCCTCCACCACCGGCAGGATCCCAGAAGAATGCTGAGAAGAGACAAACTCCTACTAATTCTAAAACTCCATCTCCTTCTGCTATGAATTCTTATATCCCCAGTACTAGTGATGTATTTACTTTGATTTTGCAGATGAAGGATCGTATGCAGCGGCAGGATGAAACTAACGAAAGGATCCTCAGGGAAATTGGAGATCTCAAAAGACAAAAGAAAGCGGCAGAGGATCATTCTCCACTGATGCCCAAATCCTTGAGCTTTGATACTCCAATGATTACTTCTCAGCCATCAGGAATTCCAGACGTGCAAATCATGGGAGAATCAAGAGGATTGCACCACGGATCGACAGCAATGACTCAGGCATTAGGCTCACACTTCCAGCCGGCAGGATCCTACCCCCAGCATTTGGGATCCTTCGTGAATCCGGGAGCCTATCCGGGGGTACAGCAGTTTCAAGGATCCTACTTTGTTCCAGGATCATTCCAGGGCCAAGGATCCTCCTTTGTTTCAGGATCATCCCAGGTTCAAGGATCCTCCTTCGTTCCAGGATCATCCCAGACACCAGGATCCTTCCAGATGCCAGGATCCCTAAAAAGTTTGCAAACAGGAAGTCTAGATGTCCATCAAGGGGACTTCATTCCAATGCAGACCATTGCTTCCACTGGTCCCTCCGTTGTTCCAGAATCCCAGCAATATGGATTCCCTAACTTGAACCCAATGGGAGGTAACACTTTAAATAATTATCCTACCACTAACCATGGATTCATGCAGGATACAGGTACCAATCATGCTATGGCCAGGGAGTTGCAGAAGCTAAAAGATATGATCTCAAGTGTTCCAGGGGTAGTCAAGCCTATCCCAGAGATTGCAGATGGAAGCCACAAGGTATCTCGCTTTGCACCACCAATTTGTGATGCAGAGGTACCCAAAAGGTTCCATATCCCTACTATGAAGCTGTATGATGGTACAACGGATCCAGAGGAGCACATAGCACAATACAGGGAAAGGATGGAGATCAATCCTATCCCAGAAAAGTTGAAGGAAGCGTGCCTATGTAAAGGATTTGGATCCACTCTTACCGGATCAGCTCTTAAGTGGCTGCTAAGTCTTCCCCCCTACTCTATTACTTCATTTGCTAATTTAGTTAATTTATTCAATAACCAATTCTCTTGCAGTAGAAAATTTGAAAGATTAACTAGTGATTTGTACAGGATAACTCAGAATCATAATGAATCATTAAGGGATTATATAACTAAATTTAGTAAGGAATCCTTGGACATTCCCAACTTGGATATGGCTACGGCTGTTGAAGCCTTCAAAATGGGACTGCTTAAGGATTCATTATTCTATGATGATCTTGTTATGACACCATGCAGGAATCTAGATGAAGTAAGAACTCGAGCACTCATGTTCATCCGGCTAGAGGATGACAAGAGGATCCAGGAGAGACAAATAGGATCCTCAAAACAGGAGAAGCATGGATCCTCCTTCAAGAGCAATAAGTTCAAATCCTACCATAGAAACGATAACCAGAATGTGCATGCTGTTGACCAGGAAGAGGATGATGAAGATTATCCTCCAATCTCAGAATACTGTTTTTCCGTTGATAATCATGAACTTATCCTTGCAATGCAGAATCTAGGTGAAAAGGCTAGATGGCCCAAGAAGAACGATAAACCATCCGGGACTAAAGACAAGTCGAAATGGTGTGCATACCATGAGGATTTCGGGCATCTAACTGAAGAATGCATAGCTTTAAGAAAAGAGATTGGATATCTGTTAAGCAAGGGGCACCTAAAAGAATTGTTGGGAAGAAAAAAGCAAAGGACTCAGGATCCTGAAAGGATCCCTGAAAAGGCTCCAGCACCTCCGGCAAATGCACAAGTGATCAACTTTATTTCCGGAGGATCAGACATCTGTGGTACATCCTTCTCGGCGGCCAAAAGACATGCAAAGGAGTCAAAAATGGATAATGGAGAAAGGCCTATTAGAACATCAAGTGTCTCAGAAGGGAAGATGATAACGTTTGATGAGGATGATCGCATTAACATTCAGGATCCTCATCATGATAGTTTAGTTATCACTCTCTTTATCTCTAACCATTTTGTCCGCAGGATCCTTATTGACGGAGGAAGCTCAGTGAACATCATCCAGCTTGATGTTCTTAAGAAGATGGGAATCCCAGAATCAGACATCACACCAAGATCCTCCGTGCTTGTAGGATTCAGTGGGGAAACGAAGAAAACTCTGGGGGACATCAAACTCCCAATCTATGTGGAAGGATTACATAATTACCAGAAATTTTGCGTTATTGACTGTTTGTCTTGTTGCAATGTTATCCTTGGCAGGCCTTGGATACATGATATGAAAGCAGTCCCATCCACCTACCATCAATGTGTGAAGCTCCCTAGCCCATGGGGAATAATCAAGATCGACAGTGATCAGCAGGAGGCTAAGGATTGTTATACCTCATCCATGAAGCCAACCTCGAAGCCAAGGGAGCAATAGCAATTACAGTATCCTCCGAGGAATGTCTTGGAGGCAAGGGAACAAGATGTGGACGAAATCCTCTTGGATCCTAGTGATCCTGAATCAAAAATCTATATCGGATCAGGGATCCTTGGCAAGATGAAAGAAGACTTATTATCCTTCCTCAAAAGAAGAAAATCTACCTTTGCTTGGAAACATGAAGATATGACAGGTATATCTAAGGATATTATTACTCACAAACTTGGCATTGACAGGTCTATCAAACCAATCCATCAAAAAAGGAGAAAGTTTGCACCAGAAAGGAATGCCATTATCCAAGAAGAAGTAGAGAGACTACTTCGAGCAGGTATGATCAGAGAGGTAAAATATCCAAAATGGTTAGCCAATGTGGTCGTTGTCCAAAAGAAAAATGGAAAGTGGAGGGTATGTGTCGATTTCACTGATCTGAATAAGGCATATCCCAAGGATCCTTTCCCATTACCCCACATTGACTCCATGGTGGATGCAACAGCGGGGCATGAACTGTTGACCTTTATGGATGCATCATCTGGATTCCAACAAATTCAGATGGAACCATCTGACCAAGAGGATACAGCCTTTATGACCCCAACAGGTTTGTATTGTTATATTGCCATGCCTTTTGGATTAAGAAATGCAGGTGCAACATATCAAAGGCTGGTGAATATGATGTTCAAAGATCAAATTGGACAAACTATAGAAGTATACATAGATGATATGGTAGTCAAATCAAAGAAAGCTGAGGATCACCTAAGGGATTTAGAAGAAGCATTTGATATCCTTGATAAATATAACATGAAGCTTAATCCTTCAAAATGCCACTTTAGTGTTAAGGCAGGTAAATTCCTAGGATATATAGTAACTCAGAGAGGCATTGAAGCAAGTCCGGAGCAAATTAAAGCACTAGTAAACATCAAGTCCCCTGCCAATGCTAAGGATGTGCAAAGGCTAACAGGCAGGATAGCAGCTCTGAACAGGTTCATATCAAAATCCTCAGAAAAATGTAAAGAATTTTACGATATCCTAAGGAAGAACAAGAAGTTTGAATGGACTGAGAAACATGAGAATGCTTTACAAGCCCTTAAAGAATATATGTCCTCAGCACCAGCATTATCAAAACCCGAAAAAGGAGATGTGTTATCCTTATATTTGGCGGTATCCTCAACCGCTGTAAGTGCTGTCCTTGTGAAGGACCATGAAGGTACACAATATCCTATCTACTATGTAAGTAAGAGTTTACTTGATGCCGAATCCAGGTACTCACACCTCGAAAAACTTATTCTTGCATTAATCATGGCATCAACTAAGTTAAGGCATTATTTTGAAACCCATACTATTGTTGTTAGAACTAACTTTCCAATTAAGAATGTCCTCAGGAAACCAGAGATGTCAGGAAGAATGGCTAAGTGGGCAGTAAAGCTTAGTGCCCATGATATAAGATATGAGCCAAGAACAGCCATTAAATCCCAAGCACTAGCTGACTTTGTGGCTGATTTCAGTAGTGATCTACAAAGAGAAGCTGAATTGGAGGTCCAACAGCTGGATGAGACCAAGGATCCTTGGATACTACACACTGATGGATCCTCAAATGTCAAGGGCACAGGGCTCGGGATACTACTAAAATCGCCACAGGGGGACATAATACCCCACTCCATAGCCTGTGAGTTCCAAGCAACTAACAATGAGGCTGAATATGAAGCCTTAATTGCTGGCTTACAAATTGCTAAGGATATGGGGGTAAAATGTCTTAAAGTATATGTAGACTCATTATTGATCACCAATCACTTTAATGGATCCTATGCTGTTAAAAGTGAAAAACTAACCAAATATTTAGAGATAGTCAAAGAATTGGCACTCTCTTTTGTTTCTTTCAGCTTAACACAGGTACCAAGGGAGGATAACACGGAAGCTGATGCATTGGCCAACTTAGGATCATCCTTAAAAATTCCAGAAGACATAAGTATCCCTATCATCCATATCCTGGCTCCTGCTATTGAAAGTCAAGTGGCCATGGAAATAGAAGAAGATACTGCAGTAATCCGTAGTGAAGAAGCTCAATCTTATGCAGGATCATGGGTCTCACCAATCATGAAATACTTGCAAGACGGAGAGATTCCAATGGGAGAAAATCCTAGAGCTTTCAGGATCAAGGTATCTCAATTTACAATCTTAAACAATCTGCTATATAAACGATCCCTTGCAGGACCATATTTAAGATGTATTGAGGATCCTGAAATTGAAGAAGTGTTGAGAGACTTCCATGAAGGAGATTGTGGAAACCACACTGGGGGCAGGGCATTATTCTCAAGGATCCTTAGAACAGGATACTACTGGCCAACCATGAAAAGGGATGCTGTAGAATATGCTAGGAAATGTGATCCTTGTCAAAGACACAGCAATATCCTTCATCAACCAGCTGAATTGCTACACCCCATACCATCCTCTTGGCCATTCATGAGATGGGGAATGGATATAGTTGGCAAGCTCCCTAAAGCACCTGGTGGAAAAGTATTTATGCTTGCCATGACTGACTACTTCTCTAAGTGGATAGAGGCTGAAGCTTTTGCTCAAGTCAGAGAAAAAGAAGTTATATCCTTTATCAAAAGAAACATTATAACTAGATTTGGCATTCCCTCTGAAATTGTATGTGATAATGGTTCCCAATTCATTGGAAGCAGAACTACTAACTTTTGTGACAGTTGGGGAATCAAGATGATAACATCAACACCAGTTCATCCACAAGCCAATGGCCAAGCAGAATCATCCAACAAGATCATCATCAACAATCTGAAGATGAAGCTAGGATCCAAGAAGGGAAAATGGGTAGAGGAGTTACCTTATGTGCTATGGGCTGATAGAACAACTCCCAAGAATGCCACTGGTCAAACACCTTTTTCTTTAGTATTTGGGGCAGAAGCAGTGATCCCAACAGAGATAGTGATCCCAACAGAGATGGTGATCCCAACTGCTAGAACAAGTGCTCGTGATCCTGAAGAAAATGCTGCAATCCTAGCTCAGGATTTGGATACTATTGAGGAAATCAGGGATCTGGCTAGGATAAGGATGGCAAGCTACCAACAAAGAATGGCTGGTGCTTACAACAAAAATATTAGGATAAGGAAGTTCCAAGTCGGAGATATGGTGTTGAGAAAAACATTCCAAAACACCATTAATCCTGCTGACGGAAAGTTAGCACCAAAATGGGAAGGCCCTTACTTAATTGAAGCCGAAGCAGGAAAGGGGGCATACAGGTTGCTAACCATGGAAGGAAATTTGTTACCAAGAGCCTGGAATGCTGTTCACTTGAAGAAATATTTCATGTGAACATGATCCTTCAAGCATGTGATCCTTATATTGAAGTATCTTCGAAGGATCCCGATGATATCAGTGATCCTTACTCTGGTAATGTGCTTATCCTAAAACTATTACCTTTCCTTACTTTTTACCGAAGGATAAGGATCCAGTATCCTTCATCCTCTTCTCACGAACCATTTGAGTTATGATAGTTCAGGTATCTACGGCATGTCGTCAAGAATCTTCAAAAGCAACGCAGATCCTTGGGCTTGTCTCCAGTTATTCTTGGGATTATCCTCAGTTTCCGCCAGCAGCGCACGATGATCCTGATATAGTTCACGTCTTTGGGACCAGTACCCACTTCCGGGGCTGACAACCTCATCGTACTGGCTATACCCAGGATCCTCCGTATAATGGTAGACGTACCATACATCCGTTCCTAAGGTTTCTAACGTTTTCACGTTAGCTAAGGTTTTGACATTTTCATGTCACTAAGTTTGGATAGTCGCCAGTAAGGGCCATACTCCAGTTTACATACGATCCTTTGGGCTTGTCCCCAGTGATCCTCCGGGATCATCCTCAGTTATCCTTTGGGCTTGTCCCCAGTTATCCTTTGGGCTTGTCCCCAGTGATCTTCCGGGATCATCCTCAGTTATCCTTTGGGCATGTCCCCAGCTACTAATTTATTTTTTACATTGGCTTAGTCCCAAGTTATGTTTCATCTTTCAGGATTGTCAAAGTTAAAACACATAAGGATCCTTAATCCTTATTGTCCATCAAAATCTTATCTACGATTGTCTCGGTTGAAGGTTAGGATCCTTACTTGGATCCTCAGGTATGATCCTTAACTATTTTTGATTATACTCGTTATCCTAACCAACCCTTACACTTTGACAACCGAACCTATGATCCTTGAACTAAAGTACTTTGAGAATCTTCAATATGAGGATATTTGATCTAGGATCATATCCTAAATCTATTAAGCATATTTTTTACTCTTGTCACTTTAACAAATATACTACAAAAACAATTGAGAAACAAGAAGATAATTAAAGGATAACAACACGAGATAAGCCAGAAAAATTAAGGTTATATTATTAACAAAAGGATCTTTAACCCTTTTCAAAAAAGTTGTCAAAATTGCCAACCCACATTTCTACCAGCAAAACGTGGCCCGTCCACATGGGCTGGCAAAGGGTGTCCATTGTCTATGCGGTCTTAGCATTGTGCAGGAAAGTAAAAGCGGCAGGATCACAAAGGCTTCATCCCCCAAACAGAGGATCACTCCACCTTTTGTAATCCTACCTATTGTTCAAAGGATCCAGGATCCTTAACCCTAAAAACTATTGTTCGGAGATTACAGACCATAATTGTTTCACAAACCATCAACAACCACAAGAAACTATTACCAAACCTAAAAAATTGGGCTCCGGCCTAGTCAAAAATATCCATCATCGCCCAATCATGCAGCCTACACCTTCGCTGCTTCGTCACCACCAGCTTCTCCGCCTTGATCCTTGTCAGCATCACCACCCTCCAGCATTGGGATATCCTCGGCTTCATCCTCGTCCTCCAGTTCCGCCAGCCTTGCTTTCCAGCCTTCAACATCCCATGTGCTCTTATTGAAGGAAGGATCCTGAGCCTCCGTAGCCATCTGCAGTTGTATCTTGTACATAGCTATCGCGGCAGAGACTTTAGCATCCTGAGTAATGTCATGCTTTTCATAATCAAAGTTGATCAATGCTTTGACAGCCTCGTCCTTAACAGCCCGGATCTCCTTCTCAAGATCAGCAATCTTGAGATCCTTCTGCACACCCATCTGTTGGAGGTCGGCAATTTGACGATCTTGATCTTCAACCTGGTTAACATAAGTCTCCATTTCGGTGAATTTCTACAAGAAAAACAGGAAAACAACATCAGACATAGGTGATCCCTAAACTTGTCAGGACAATCAACAGGGGCAGTGATCCTAACTTCGTCAAAATAATCAAGGAATTGCTGACGAAGGAGGGGAAATCCTTGGAGATCTTCAGAAGTTTTCCTCTTCTTCCCCTTGCCTCGGATAGGTGCCTTAGGAGCTGAAGCTGAAGGACTAGCAACAGAAGCCTTCTTCCTCGAAGACTTGACATTGGCAAGATCACTTATCCCAAATTTGGAAGCAGATTTGACAGACTTGGCAGACTTCCCGGCACCTACACAATCAAAATCAAGATAAGTTGCCTTATTAATCAAACAATCTTACATATAATTTATTTTCTATAAGGATACTTACTTGACATAGTGGCAGATGCAGAGGATACTTCTTGTGAGTCTTGGACGGTGACTTGGAAACTTCTGACCTCAGGATTGAGCTTTTTAAAAGCTAAGACTCTTTCTCTTGCAGCAGGGGTTAACTTAAGATAAGCAATGGATATAGCTGCACAAAAAATAAAAAAAGACGTTAGTGATCCTCATCGTATGAGACAAGTCTGATAGTGATCCTTCCAGGATCCTCCACCCTACCATGAGTGACCCATTCCTTGGGCAGATCCTTCCCATCTGGGATGGTATCCCTTCTAACAAAGAAAAAGCGACGCTTCCAGTTTGTGTCATTCTTAGTAACCTTGAAGACAGGGTGATCCTCCCCAGCTTTCCGTTTTAGCAGATATCGGCAAGAACCAAATGTGGTAAGATCATAAAGTGCGGCCAACTCTGCCATCCCCAAATCAATTCCCTTCTGCTCGATGATCCTCTCGAAGGTATACAAGACCCTCCAGATCATCGGCATAGCTTGGATATAAGATATGCCGGTTAGAGAAAAGAAGGATTGGGTGAAGGCTGGAAAAGGATACGAATACCCTATGGTGAACGGAGTAGCAGGAAAGGCCACCCAAACGTCTGAAACAAAGTCGCTCAAAGCAGTAGGTGTGAAGGATTTGAAAACAGCGTTCGCCGGAAAGCAATGACGAATCCTGTCTACGTGGGCATCAGTAAAGCAACATCTCTCCGTATGAGAGTCCTTGATGATCCCTTGGCTTTTTAGGGGATTACTCTTCTTGGAATCCTTGTGTGGAGAATTCCGGAGCAACATGCTTGTGATGGAACAAAAACAGAATAAAAGCAAAAAACAGAGCAAGAGAAGAAGAAAGTACCTGGTCAATCTTCGGTAGCGATTATAAAGGGAAGATATCTCGAATTTAAATGCAGAGTGATCCTAACCCTATCTCCTATTTATAATCATGATTTGCAGGGACTGCCACATCTGTGACGTAATGATCACAACGGCTAGTCCGCTTATAACGGCTAGTTATCCGAATAATCCGTTGAAGATAAGATCAGAGCAAAATATAACTCGTTTATTTACAATAAACTCCTTATATTTTGGGGGCAATTGTTAGGGCTGGATTTTTATCATACGTGATCCTTATACGTGATCCTAACCAGTGATCCTTGTTTCTTTGGCAGACAGTGATCCTCAGCAGGACTTCAGGATCAGGATCATGGACCATTGAAAGGATCCTCATGCTAATAATTACCTTCGTGTAATACAACATTATTTTGCAGGAACATCTAGCAGGATACGCTCTTAGCATCATAATCAAGGGACGCGTCTTCACAATTATGGCATTAGCTTAATCGAAGATAGACGTTGCAAAGGATATGGAAACTTAGCTTGATTTATGGGCGGCAATTTAGGCTAGATTGTCTTTTATTTCTAAAGGGGTAATGAGCTGATTATTAGTCTTTTTACCTAAAATAGGTCACCTACACTTGTATAAATACCACTCTTCCTCATTTGGAAGAACACACGACATACAACGCAACTCTCACACACTTAGACACTCGAAACATTAGTGATCCTTGTACTCAGCTCATTATCATCCGAAGTTGTAACCATTTTGTTCTTATATTGAAGTTTGGTGATCGGTAGTTGCCATCACCCGAGGTTTTTTATGCCGGAGATCATATATTGATCAAGGGCTTTTTCCTCGTATAAATCATTGTGTCTTTGCATATTTCTCATAAGAGTGATCCTTTACTTTTATAATTAACCAAGCATCATACCCCGTTTACATAAAGTTTGGTTACATTATCCTTGTGTGATTTTTGACCAAAACAACTCTATACTGATGGATCCTCAAACGTCAAAGGCACAGGGCTTGGTATACTACTAAAATCGCCACAGGGGGACATAATACCCCACTCTATAGCTTGTGAGTTCCAAACCACTAATAATGAGGCTGAGTATGAAGCCTTAATTGCTGGTTTGCAAATTGCTAAGTATATGGGGATCAGGTATCTTGAGGTACATGTAGATTCATTGTTAATTACAAATCACTTTAATGGATCCTATGCTGTTAAAGGTGAAAAGCTAACCAAATATTTAGAGATAGTCAAAGAATTGGCACTCTCTTTTGTTTCCTTTAGTTTAACACAGGTGCCAAGGGAAGAAAATACAGAAGCTGATGCATTGGCTAACTTAGGATCATCCTTGAAGATCCCGGAGGATATAAGTATCCCCATTATCCATGTCTTGGCTCCTGCCATCGAGGATCATGTGGCCATGGAAATAGGGGAGGATTCTGCAATTATCCCTAGTGAGGATACTCAATCTTATTCAGGATCAGGATCATGGATCTCACCAATCATGAGATACTTACAACACGGAGAGATTCCTACAGGAGAAAATCCTAGGGCTTTCAAAATTAAGGTATCTCAATTCACAATCTTAAATAATATGTTGTATAAGCGATCTCTTGCAGGACCATATTTAAGATGCATTGAGGATCCTGAAGTCCAAGAAGTTTTAAAAGACTTCCATGAAGGAGATTGTAGAAACCACACTGGGGGCAGGGCATTGTTCTCAAGGATCCTAAGGACAGGATACTGCTGGCCAACTATGAAAAGAGATGCTGTGGAATATGCTAAGAAGTGTGATCCTTGTCAGAGACACAGCAATATCCTTCATCAGCCGGCTGAATTTTTACATCCTATATCCTCCTCTTGGCCATTTATGAGATGGGGTATGGATATAGTTGGTGTTTTGGTCAAAAATCACACAAGGATAATGTAACCAAACTTTATGTAAACGGGGTATGATGCTTGGTTAATTGTTAAAGTAAAGGATCACTTTTGTGATAAATATGCAAAGACACAATGATTTATACGAGGAAAAAGCCCTTGATCAATGTATGATCTCCGGCATAAAAAACCTCGGGTGATGGCAACTACCGATCACCAACTTCAATATAAGAAAAATACAGTTACAACTTCGGATGATAATGAGCTGAGTACAAGGATCACTATAGTTTCGAGTGTCTAAGCGTGTCAGAATTGTGTTGTGTGTTCTTCCGAATGAGGAAGAGTGTTATATATACAAGTGTAGGTGACCTATTTTAGGTAAAAAGACTAATAATCAGCTCATTACCCCTTTAGAAATAAAAGACAATCTAGCCTAAATTGCCGCCCTTAAATCAAGCCAAGTTTCCATATCCTTTGCAACGTCTATCTTTGATTAAGCTCGTGCTATAATTGTGAAGACGCGTCCCTTGATTATGATGCTAAGAGCGTATCCTGCCAGATGTTCCTGCAAAATAATGTTGTATTACACGAAGGTAACTATTAGCATGAGGATCCTTTCAATGGTCCATGATCCTGATCCTGAAGTCCTGCTGAGGATCACTGTCTGCCAAAGAAACAAGGATCACTGGTTAGGATCACGTATAAGGATCACGTATGATAAAAATCCAGCCCTAACAGTTGGTAAGCTCCCTAAGGCACCTGGTGGAAAAGTGTTCATGCTAGCTATGACTGATTACTTCTCCAAGTGGATAGAGGCTGAAGCTTTTGCCCAAGTCAGAGAAAAGGAAGTGATATCCTTCATTAAAAGAAATATTATAACTAGATTTGGTATTCCTTCTGAAATTATATGTGATAATGGTCCCAATTTATTGGGGGCAGAACTACTAATTGTTGTGACAGTTGGGGGATTAAGATGATAACATCAACACCAGTCCACCCACAAGCTAATGGTCAAGCAGAGTCATCCAACAAGATCATCATCAACAATTTGAAGAAGAAGCTTGGATCCAAGAAAGCGAAATGGGCAGAAGAACTACCTTATGTGCTTTGGGCTGATAGGACAACCCCCAAGAATGCTACAGAAATGGTGGTTCCAACTGCTAGAACAAGTACCCGTGATCCTGAGGAAAATGATGAGAACTTGGCTCAAGACCTGGATACTATTGAAGAAATCAGGGATCTGGCCAGGATAAGGATGGCCAGTTATCAACAAAGAATGGCTGGTGCTTACAACAAAAATGTCAGGATCAGGAAGTTTCAAATTGGTGATATGGTATTAAGGAAAGCATTTCAGAATACCACCAATCCTGCTGATGGAAAATTGGCACCAAAATGGGAAGGCCCTTATTTGATTGAAGTTGAAGCAGGAAAAGGGGCATATAGATTGCTAACCATGGAAGGTGATTTGCTACCAAGAGCTTGGAATGCTGTCCATTTGAAGAAATATTTCATGTGAGCAGGATCCTCATGGCACAGATGATCCTTACATTAGGAGTATCCTTGAAGGATCCTTAAAGCATCAATGATCCTTACTCTGGTAACGTCCTAATCTCGAACTATTTCATTTCCTTATTTTCTCATATTAGGATAAGGATCATGTGTCCTTTATCCTTCTCTCACATGATTCTGAGTTTTGAAAGTTCAGGTATTCTTAACAAAGTGTTGATTATCTACAGAAGCAATTCGTTCCTTGGGTTTAACCCCAGTCATTTGGGCTTGACCCCAGTTCCTCCTGTAGCGCATGATGATCCTGGTATAGTTCAAGGCAGTGGGACCAGTACTCGCTTTAGGGGCTGATAATTCCATTGTACTGGCTATACCTAGGATCCTACGTATAATGGTAGACGTACCATACATCCGTTCCTAAGGTTTCTAACGTTTTCACGTTAGCTAAGGTTTTGGCATTGTCATGTCACTAAGTTTGGATAGTCGCCAGTTAGGGCCATACTCCAGTTTACATACGATCCTTGGGCTTGTCCCCAGTTATCCTTGGGCTTGTCCCCAGTCATCCTTGGGCTTGTCCCCAGTCATCCTTGGGCTTGTCCCCAGTTGCTAACTCTTATTTTATGTTGGCTTAGTCCCAAGTTATGCTCTATTTCAGGTCCTTGAAGTTAAACAACTAGGGATCATTGATCCTTACTTATCTCTAAGGTTTATCTTGTAATTGTCCTGATTATGGTACTAAGGGTTAGGATCCTAACTTGGATCCTCAGGTATGATCCTTAACTATTTTTAATTCTATTCATTGTTTATTTGAATAACCCTTGAAATTTGACAACTAAACTTATGATCCTTAAAATATACTACTTTTTGGGATTCTTCGACTATAGGATATTTGATCATGGATCATATCCTAAATATTTTCAATCTGACTTATTCAAAATTGCTTATTTAATAAGTGTACATCAAAACAATTGAGAATTAAAGAGACAAAAAGGATAACAACACAAGATAAGCGACAAAAGATTAAGGTTTTATTTATTAACAAAAACACTAACCCTTAAAAGGTTGTCAAAATTACCTACCCCGAGCATCTACCAGCAATACGTGGCTCGTCCGCTGGGGTAGGTAAAGGGTGTCCATGATAATAGGTTCAAAGTAGTGCAGGAATATAAAGGCGGCAGGATCACAATGGCTTCATCCCCCAAACAGAGGATCCCTCCACCATTTGCAATCCTGCCTATTGTCTGAAGGATCCCAGATCCTTAATCCTAAAAACTAATGTTCAATACTGTTTTGGTCAAAAATCACACAAGGATAATGTAACCGAACTTTATGTAAACGGGGTATGATGCTTGGTTAATTATAAAAGTAAAGGATCACTTTTATGAGAAATATGCAAAGACACAATGATTTATACGAGGAAAAAGCCCTTGATCAATATATGATCTCCGGCATAAAAAACCTCGGGTGATGGCAACTACCGATCACCAACTTCAATATAAGAAAAATATAGTTACAACTTCGGATGATAATGAGCTGAGTACAAGGATCACTATAGTTTCGAGTGTCTAAGCGTGTGAGAATTGTGTTGTGTGTTCTTCCGAATGAGGAAGAGTGTTATATATACAAGTGTAGGTGACCTATTTTAGGTAAAAAGACTAATAATCAGCTCATTACCCCTTTAGAAATAAAAGTAAATCTAGCCTAAATTATCGCCCTTAAATCATGCCAAGTTTCCATATCCTTCACAACGTCCATCTCCGATTAAGCACATGCCATAGTTGTGAAGACGTGTCCTTTAATTGTGATGCTAAGAGCGGATCCTGCTAGTCATTCCTGCAAAACAACATTAAATTCAACGAAAGCAACTGTTAGCATGAGGATCCTATGATGGTCCGTGATCCTGATCCTGGGAGTCTGCTGAGGATCGCTATCTGCCAAAGAAACAAGGATCACTGGTTAGGATCACATGTGAGGATCATGTATTGTAAAAATCCAGCCCTAACAATTGCCCCCAAAATATAAGGAGTTTATTGTAAATTAACGAGTTATATTTTGTTTTGATCTTATCTGCAACAAACAAGTCGGATAACTAGTCGTTAATCTCGAACTAGCCGTTGCAACCTTTACGTCATTGAGGTGACATCCCTGCAAATCATGATTATAAATAGGAGATAGGGTTAGGATCAATCTGCATTTAAGTTCAAGATATACTCCCTTTATAATCTCAACCGAAGATTGATCAGGTATTCCCTTCCCTTCTCTTCTCTTTCTTTCTTCTATTACTCTGTTTTTCTGCTTTTATCCTGCCAAGAGTATGTTGCTCCGAAATTCTCCTCACAAGGATCACAAGAAGATCAGTCCTTTGAAAAGCCAAGGGATCGTCAAAGACTCTCCTACAGAGAGGTGCTGCTTTACTGATGCTCATGTTGATAGGATCCGTCACTGTTTTCCGGCAGATACCGTCTTTAAGTCTTTTACTCCCACCGCTCTGAGTGATTTCGTTTCCGATGCCTGGGTGGCCTTTCCTGCAACTCCGTTTACCATAGGATATTCATATCCTTTTCCAGCCTTCACCCAGTCCTTCTTTTCTCTGACCGGTATGTCCTATATCCAGGCCATGCCGATGATCTGGAGGGTTCTGTGTACCCTTGAGAGGATCATCGAGCAGGAGGGGATTGATTTAGGGATGCCGGAGCTGGCCGAGTTATATGACCTTACCACATTTGGTTCCTGTCGATACCTGTTGAAACGGAAAGCTGGAGAGGATCACCCTGTTTTTAAGGTCACAAAAAATGATAGCAACTGGAAGCGACGATTCTTCTTTGTTAGGAGAGATACCATCCCTAACGGGGAGGATCTGCCCAAGGAGTGGGCTACTCATGGTAGGATAGAGGATCCTGGAAGGATCACCATCAGACTTGTCTCTTATGATGAGGATCACTAATGTCTTTTTCGTCTTTTGTTGTTTTTTCAGCTATATCCGTTACTCATCTCAAGTTAACTCCTGCTGCGAGAGAGAGAGTTTTAGCTTTCAAGAAGCTTGATCCTGAGACCAGAAGTTTTCAAGTCACCACCCAAGATTCACAAGAAGTATCCTCCGCATCTGCCACTATGTCAAGTAAGTATCCTTATTAAAAAGTAAGTTATATGTAAGACTGTTTAGTTAGTAAGGGAACTTATCTTGTTTTGATTGTGTAGGTGCTGGGAAACCTGCTAAGTCTGCCTCCAAGTTTGGGATTGATGATCTTGCCAATGTCAAGTCTTCAAGAAAGAAGACCCCTGCTGCTAGTCCCTCTGCTTCTGCCCCTAAAGCTCCTATTAGGGGTAAGGGAAAGAAGAGAAAGGTTTCTGAGGATCTTCAACGATTTCCCCTAATTCGCCAGCAGTTTCTTGATTCTGTCAACGAGGTTAGGATCACTGCCCCTGTTGGTTATCCTGATGGTTTTTGAGGATCACCTGTGTCTGACGTCATATCTTGTTGTTTTTGCAGAAACTTACTGAAATAGAAACTTATGTTAGCCACGTTGAAGATCAGGATCGCCAAATTGCCGACCTCCAACAGATGGGTGTGCTGAAGGATCTCAAGATAGCCGATCTTGAGAAGGAGCTCCGGGCTACCAGGGATGAAGCTGTCAAAGCATTGATCAAGTTTGACTACGAGAAGCATGATATCACCCAGGATGCTAAGGTCTCCGCTGCGATAACCATGTATAAGATCCAGCTGCAAATGGCTGCAGAGGCTCAGGATCCTTCTTTTGACAAAGGCACATGGGACGTGGAAGGTTGGAAGGCAAGGCTAGCAGAGTTGGAGGATGACGATGATGCTGAGGATATCCCAATGCTGGAGGGTGGTGATGTTGGCAAGGATCAGGGTGGAGAAGCTAGTGGAGCCGGTGGTGATGAAGCAGCGAAGGTTTGAGCTGCAGGATTGGGCAATGATGGATATTTTGAGACTAGGCCGGAGCCCAATTTTTTGAGTTTGGTAGTGGTTTGTGGTTGTGGTATTTGAAACAATTATGGTCTGTAATCTTTGAACAATAGTTTTTTAGGGTTAAGGATCCTGGATCCTTTGGACAATAGGTAGGATTACAAAAGGTGGAGGGATCCTCTGTTTGGGGGATGAAGCCTTTGTGATCCTGCCGCTTTTAATTTCCTGCACATGCTAAGACCGCAAAGACAATGGACACCCTTTGCCAACCCATGTGGACGGGCCACGTTTTGCTGGTAGAAATGTGGGTTGGCAATTTTGACAACTTTTGAAGGGTTAATCCTTTCGTTAATAAATATAATCTTAAACTTTTGTCGCTTATCTTGTGTTATTATCCTTTTTATTTTCAATTGTTTTGACACATGTTTGTTTGAGTAAGAAAAGTTGAGCAAATTATGTTTAAGAAATTTAGGATATGATCCTGGATCAAATATCCTATAATCGAAAATTTCAAGGTAGTTTATTTTAAGGATCATAGGTTCAGTTGTCAAGGTCTAAAGGTTATTCAAATGAATAATGAAATTAAAAATAGTTAAGGATCATACCTGAGGATCCAAGTTAGGATCCTAACCTTTAATCGGGATAACCATAAGTAAAACTTTAATGGATAATAAGGATTAAGGATCCTTAATTGTTTAACTTCGAAAACCTGAAAAATGGAATATAACTTGGGACTAAGCCAATATAAAAGATAAGTTAGTAACTGGGGACAAGCCCAAAGGATAACTGGGGATGATCCCAAAGGATCACTGGGGACAAGCCCAAAGGATAACTGGGGACAAGCCCAAAGGATAACTGGGGACAAGCCCAAAGGATCGTATGTAAACTGGAGTATGGCCCTTACTGGCGACTGTCCAAACTTAGTGACATGAAAATGTCAAAACCTTAGCTAACGTGAAAACGTTAGAAACCTTATGAACGGATGTATGGTACGTCTACCATTATACGTAGGATCCTGGGTATAGCCAGTACGATGAGGTTGTCAGCCCCGGAAGTGGGTACTGGTCCCAAAGACGTGAACTATATCAGGATCATCGTGCGCTGCTGGCGGAAACTGGGGATAATCCCAAGGATAACTGGGGACAAGCCCAAGGATCTGCGTTGCTTTTGAAGATCTTTGACGATGTGCTGTAGATACCTGAACTATCATAACTCAAATGGTTCGTGAGAAGAGGATGAAGGATGCAGGATCCTTATCCTTTGGTAAAAAGTAAGGAAATGTAATAGTTTTAAGATAAGGACATTACCAGAGTAAGGATCACTGACATCACCGGGATTCTTTGAGGATACTTCAATGTAAGGATCACATACTTGAAGGATCATGTTCACATAAAGTATCTCTTTAAGTGAACAGCATTCCAGGCTCTTGGTAACAAGTTTCCTTCCATAGTTAGCAATCTGTATGCCCCCTTTCCTGCTTCAGCTTCAATCAAGTAAGGGCCTTCCCACTTTGGTGCTAACTTCCCGTCAGCAGGATTAATAGTGTTTTGGAATGTTTTTCTCAACACCATATCTCCGACTTGGAACTTCCTTATCCTAACATTTTTGTTGTAAGCACCAGCCATTCTTTGTTGGTAGCTTGCCATCCTTATCCTAGCCAGATCCCTGATTTCCTCAATAGTATCCAAATCCTGAGCCAGGATTGTAGCATTTTCTTCAGGATCACGAGTACTTGTTCTAGCAGTTGGGATCACCATCTCTGTTGGGATCACTGCTTCTGCCCCAAATACTAAAGAAAAAGGTGTTTGACCAGTGGCATTCTTGGGAGTTGTTCTATCAGCCCATAGCACATAAGGTAACTCCTCTGCCCATTTTCCCTTCTTGGATCCTAGCTTCTTCTTCAGATTGTTGATGATGATCTTGTTGGATGATTCTGCTTGGCCATTGGCTTGTGGATGAACTGGTGTTGATGTTATCATCTTGATTCCCTAACTGTCACAAAAGTTAGTAGTTCTGCTTCCAATGAATTAGGAACCATTATCACATACAATTTCAGAGGGAATGCCAAATCTAGTTATAATGTTTCTTTTGATAAAGGATATAACTTCTTTTTCTCTGACTTGAGCAAAAGCTTCAGCTTCTATCCACTTAGAGAAGTAGTCAGTCATGGCAAGCATAAATACTTTTCCACCAGGTGCTTTAGGGAGCTTGCCAACTATATCCATCCCCCATCTCATGAATGGCCAAGAGGATGGTATGGGGTGTAGCAATTCAGCTGGTTGATGAAGGATATTGCTGTGTCTTTGACAAGGATCACATTTCCTAGCATATTCTACAGCGTCCCTTTTCATGGTTGGCCAGTAGTATCCTGTTCTAAGGATCCTTGAGAATAATGCCCTGCCCCCAGTGTGGTTTCCACAATCTCCTTCATGGAAGTCTCTCAACACTTCTTCAATTTCAGGATCCTCAATACATCTTAAATATGGTCCTGCAAGGGATCGTTTATATAGCACATTATTTAAGATTGTAAATTGAGATACCTTGATCCTGAAAGCTCTAGGATTTTCTCCCATCGGAATCTCCCCGTGTTGCAAGTATTTCATGATTGGTGAGACCCATGATCCTGCATAAGATTGAGCTTCTTCACTAGGGATTACTGCAATGTCCTCTTCTATTTCCATGGCCACTTGATTTTCAATAGCAGGAGCCAGGATATGGATGATAGGGATACTTATGTCTTCTGGAATTTTTAAGGATGATCCTAAGTTGGCCAATGCATCAGCTTCCGTGTTATCCTCCCTTGGTACCTGTGTTAAGCTGAAAGAAACAAAAGAGAGTGCCAATTCTTTGACTATCTCTAAATATTTGGTTAGTTTTTCACCTTTAACAGCATAGGATCCATTAAAGTGATTGGTGATCAATAATGAGTCTACAAATACTTTAAGATATTTTACCCCCATATCCTTAGCAATTTGCAAGCCAGCAATTAGGGCTTCATATTCAGCCTCATTGTTAGTTGCTTGGAACTCACAGGCTATGGAGTGGGGTATTATGTCCCCCTGTGGCGATTTTAGTAGTATCCCGAGCCCTGTGCCCTTGACATTTGAGGATCCATCAGTGTGTAGTATCCAAGGATCCTTGGTCTCATCCAGCTGTTGGACCTCCAATTCTGCTTCTTTTTGTAGATCACTACTGAAATCAGCCACAAAGTCAGCTAGTGCTTGGGATTTAATGGCTGTTCTTGGCTCATATCTTATATCATGGGCACTAAGCTTTACTGCCCACTTAGCCATTCTTCCTGACATCTCTGGTTTCCTGAGGACATTCTTAATTGGAAAATTAGTTCTAACAACAATAGTATGGGTTTCAAAATAATGCCTTAGCTTAGTTGATGCCATGATTAATGCAAGAATAAGTTTTTCGAGGTGTGAGTACCTGGATTCGGCATCAAGTAAACTCTTACTTACATAGTAGATAGGATATTGTGTACCTTCGTGATCCTTAACAAGGACAGCACTTACAGCGGTTGAGGATACCGCCAAATATAAGGATAACACATCTCCTTTTTCGGGCTTTGATAATGCTGGTGCTGAGGACATATATTCTTTAAGGGCTTGTAAAGCATTCTCATGTTTCTCAGTCCATTCAAACTTCTTGTTCTTCCTTAGGATATCGTAAAATTCTTTACATTTTTCTGAGGATTTTGATATGAACCTGTTCAGAGCTGCTATCCTGCCTGTTAGCCTTTGCACATCCTTAGCATTGGCAGGGGACTTGATGTTTATTAGTGCTTTAATTTGCTCCGGACTTGCCTCAATGCCCCCTCTGAGTTACCATATATCCTAGGAATTTACCTGCCTTAACACCAAAGTGGCACTTTGAAGGATTAAGCTTCATGTTATAATTATCAAGGATATCAAATGCTTCCTCCAAATCCCTTAGGTGATCCTCAGCTCTCTTTGATTTGACTACCATATCATCTATGTATACTTCCATAGTTTGTCCAATTTGATCTTTGAACATCATATTCACCAGCCTTTGATATGTTGCACCTGCATTTCTTAATCCAAAAGGCATGGCAATATAACAATACAAACCTGTTGGGGTCATAAAGGCTGTATCCTCTTGGTCAGATGGTTCCATCTGAATTTGTTGGAATCCAGATGATGCATCCATAAAGGTTAACAGTTCATGCCCCGCTGTTGCATCCACCATGGAGTCAATGTGGGGTAATGGGAAAGGATCCTTGGGACATGCCTTATTTAAATCAGTGAAATCGACACATACCCTCCACTTTCCGTTTTTCTTTTGGACAACGACCACATTGGCTAACCATTTTGGATATTTTACCTCTCTGATTATACCTGCTTGAAGTAGTCTCTCTACTTCTTCTTGGATAATGGCATTCCATTCCGGTGCAAACTTCCTCCTTTTTTGATGGATTGGTTTGATAGACCTGTCAATGCCAAGTTTGTGAGTAATAATATCCTTAGATATACCTGTCATATCTTCATGTTTCCAAGCAAAGGTAGATTTTCTTCTTTTGAGGAAGGATATTAAGTCTTCTTTCATCTTGCCAAGGATCCCTGATCCGATATAGATTTTTGATTCAGGATCACTAGGATCCAAGAGGATTTCGTCCACATCTTGTTCCCTTGCCTCCAAGACATTCCTCGGAGGATACTGTAATTGCTATTGCTCCCTTGGCTTCGAGGTTGGCTTCATGGATGAGGTATAACAATCCTTAGCCTCCTGCTGATCACTGTCGATCTTGATTATTCCCCATGGGCTAGGGAGTTTCACACATTGATGGTAGGTGGATGGGACTGCTTTCATATCATGTATCCAAGGTCTGCCAAGGATAACATTGCAACAAGACAAACAGTCAATAACACAAAATTTCTGATAATTATGTAATCCTTCCACGTAGATTGGGAGTTTGATGTCCCCCAGAGTTTTCTTCGTTTCTCCACTGAATCCTACAAGCACGGAGGATCTTGGTGTGATGTCTGATTCTGGGATACCCATTTTCTTCAGAACATCAAGCTGGATAATGTTCACTGAGCTTCCTCCATCGATAAGGATCCTGCGGACAAAATGGTTAGAGATAAAGAGAGTAATAACTAAACTATCATGATGAGGATCCTGAATATTGACGCGATCATCCTCATCAAACGTTATTATCTTTCCCTCTGAGACACTTGATGTTCTAATAGGCCTTTCTCCATTATCCATTTTTGACTCCTTTGCATGCCTTTTGGCCGCCGAGAAGGATGTACCACAGATGTCTGATCCTCCGGAAATAAAGTTGATCACTTGTGCATTTGTCGGAGGTGCTGGAGCCTTCTCAGGGATCCTTTCAGGATCCTGAGTCCTTTGCTTTTTTCTTCCCAATAATTCTTTTAGGTGCCCCTTGCTTAACAGATATCCAATCTCTTTTCTTAAAGCTATGCATTCTTCAGTTAGATGCCCGAAATCCTCATGGTATGCACACCATTTTGACTTGTCTTTAGTCCCGGATGGTTTATCATTCTTTCTGGGCCACCTAGCTTTTTCACCTAGATTCTGCATTGCAAGGATTAGTTCATGATTATCAACGGAAAAACAATATTCTGAGATTGGAGGATAATCCTCATCATCCTCTTCTTGGTCAACAGCGTGCACATTCTGGTTCTCGTTTCTATGGTAGGATTTGAATTTGTTGTTCTTGAAGGAGGATCCTTGCTTCTCTTGTTTTGAGGATCCTACTTGTCTCTCCTGGATCCTCTTGTCATCCTCTAGCCGGATGAACCTGAGTGCCCGAGTTCTTACTTCATCTAAATTCCTGCATGGTGTCATAACAAGATCATCATAGAATAATGAATCCTTAAGCAGTCCCATTTTGAAGGCTTCAACAGCCGTAGCCATATCCAGGTTGGGAATGTCCAAGGATTCTTTACTAAATTTAATTATGTAATCCCTTAATGATTCATTATGACTTTGAGTTACTCTATATAAATCACTGGTTAATCTTTCAAATTTTCTACTACAAGAGAATTGGTTATTGAATAAATTAACTAAATTAGCAAATGAAGTAATAGAGTAAGGGGGAAGACTTAGCAGCCACTTAAGAGCTGATCCAGTAAGAGTGGATCCAAATCCTTTACATAGGCATGCTTCCTTCAGCTTTTCTGGGATAGGATTGATCTCCATCCTCTCCCTGTATTGTGCTATGTGCTCCTCTGGATCTGTTGTACCATCATACAGCTTCATAGTAGGGATATGGAACCTTTTGGGTACCTCTGCATCACAAATTGGTGGTGCAAAGCGAGATACCCTGTGGCTTCCATCTGCAATCTCTGGGATAGGCTTGACTACCCCTGGAACACTTGAGATCATATCTTTTAGCTTCTGCAATTCTCTGGCCATAGCATGATTGACACCTGTATCCTGCATGAATCCATGGTTAGTAGTAAGGTGATTATTTAAAGTGTTACCTCCCATTGAGTTCAAGTTAGTGAATCCATATTGCTGGGATTCGGGGATAACGGAGGGACCAGTGGAAGCAATGGTCTGCATTGGAATGAAGTCCCCTTGATGGACATCTAGACTTCCTGTTTGCAAACTTTTTAAGGATCCTGGCATCTGGAAGGATCCTGGTATTTGGAAGGATCCTGGTATCTGGGATGATCCTGGAACGAAGGAGGATCCTTGAACCTGGGATGATCCTGGAACGAAGGAGGATCCTTGAACCTGGGATGATCCTGGAATAAAGTAGGATCCTTGAAACTGCTGTGCTCCCGGATAGGCTCCCGAATTCGTGAAGGATCCCATATGCTGGGGATAGGATCCTGTCGGCTGAAAGTGTGAGCTTGATGCCTGAGTCATTGCTGTCGATCCGAGGTGCAATCCTCTTGATTCTCCCACAATTTGCACGTCTGGAATTCCCGATGGCTGAGAAGTGATCATTGGAGTATCAAAGCTCAAGGATTTGGGCATCAGTGGGGAATGATCCTCTGCCGTTCTCTTTTGTCTTTTGAGATCTCCAATTTCCCTGAGGATCCTATCATTAGTTTCATCCTGCCGCTGCATACGATCCTTCATCTGCAAAATCAAAGTAAATACATCACTAGTACTGGGAATATAGGAATTCATAGCAGAAGGAGATGGAGGTTTAGAGTTAGTAGGAGTTTGTCTCTTCTCAGCATTCTTCTGGGATCCTGCCGGTGGAGGAGGCAGAGTGTTCTGAGACGAGGTGACTGCAGACATTGCCGTGGACATGTTTTTCAATGATGAAGCCATGTAATTCTTCGAAATGATTTTGAACAAAGAGTTTTCTTATGAATGAAGCACCAATTGCCCCACGGTGGGCGCCAAACTGTTTTGGTCAAAAATCACACAAGGATAATGTAACCAAACTTTATGTAAACGGGGTATGATGCTTGGTTAATTATAAAAGTAAAGGATCACTTTTATGAGAAATATGCAAAGACACAATGATTTATACGAGGAAAAAGCCCTTGATCAATATATGATCTCCGGCATAAAAAACCTCGGGTGATGGCAACTACCGATCACCAACTTCAATATAAGAAAAATATAGTTACAACTTCGGATGATAATGAGCTGAGTACAAGGATCACTATAGTTTCGAGTGTCTAAGCGTGTGAGAATTGTGTTGTGTGTTCTTCCGAATGAGGAAGAGTGTTATATATACAAGTGTAGGTGACCTATTTTAGGTAAAAAGACTAATAATCAGCTCATTACCCCTTTAGAAATAAAAGTAAATCTAGCCTAAATTATCGCCCTTAAATCATGCCAAGTTTCCATATCCTTCACAACGTCCATCTCCGATTAAGCACATGCCATAGTTGTGAAGACGTGTCCTTTAATTGTGATGCTAAGAGCGGATCCTGCTAGTCATTCCTGCAAAACAACATTAAATTCAACGAAAGCAACTGTTAGCATGAGGATCCTATGATGGTCCGTGATCCTGATCCTGGGAGTCTGCTGAGGATCGCTATCTACCAAAGAAACAAGGATCACTGGTTAGGATCACATGTGAGGATCATGTATTGTAAAAATCCAGCCCTAACAAATACAAACCATCAAATTGTTCAACAAACAACCATCAAACAAAAAAATTGGGCTCCGGCCATGTCTAGAAATTTCCATCATCGCCCAATCCTGCAGCCTAAACCATCGCTGCATCACCACCTCCGGCTCCACTTGCTTCACCACCTTCACCCTTGCCTCCAGCCTCAATTGTCAGGATCTCTTCAGCCTCCTCTTCATTGTCTAGTTCAGCCAGCCTTGCCTTCCAGCCCTCCACTTCCCAGGTGCTCTTGTCAAAGGCAGGATCCTGAGCTTCCGGGGCCATTTGCAGCTTCGTTTTGTACATTGCTATGGCAGCGGAGACCTTGGCATCTTCGGTGATCTCATGCTTCTCGTAGTCAGCATTAACCAGCACCTTGGCCGTCTCATGTTTGGCATCCTGGAGTTCCTTCTGAAGATCAGCAATTTTGAGATCCTTTAGCAATGCAACCTGCTGGAGATCGGCAATCTTCCTATCTTGATCCTCAACATGGCCAACGTAGTCCTCGATTTCGGCAAATTTCTGCAAAGGGGATAAAGGATAAGGTCAGGACCAAGTGATCCTCATATCAGCAGGATATATCAGCAGGATATGGGAGCAGAGACAGTGATCCTTACATTGTTGAAGTACTCGAGGAACTGGTGGCGGATCAGAGGCAAACCTTGCAAATCCTCAGCATCGGAGGCCTTTCTCTTCTTGACTCCCTTTCCTTTGAGGGGTGCCTTGGGGACTGAAGCTGTCGGGCTGGTAGGAGCCTTTCTCTTGGAGGATCTGACGGTGGTGAGATCGGTGACACTGAATTTTGAAGCAGACTTGGTGGATTTTCCAGCACCTACACAACCAAAAACAAGATAAGTATCTTAATTTCACTTATATTTCATTATTTATTTGAATTTTTAAGCAAAGATACTTACTTGACATCGTGACAGAGCCTAAGGATACCTCCTGAGAATCTTGGGTGGTTGTCTTGAAAGATCTTGTTTCAGGATCAAGTCTCTTGAAGGCGGCGAGTCTCTCTTTGGCCGCAGGAGTCAGTCTGAGATGTGAAACGGAGATAGCTGCATAACAAGAAAGCGAAAGAATGTCAGTGATCCTTATATCAAAGGAAAAGTTCTCTGGTGATCCTTCTCAGGATCCTCCATCCTACCATGGGTAGCCCATTCCTTGGGTAGATCCTTCCCGTCAGGGATAGAATCTCTCTTAACAAAAAAGAAACGCCGCTTCCAGTTAGTATAATTTTTGGTAGCTTTGAAGATCGGGTGTTCCTCACCAGGTTTACGTTTGAACAAATAACGATGAGAACGAAAGGTAGTAAGATCATACAGCTCTCCCAGCTCTGACATACCTAGGTCTATCCCCTCCTGCTCTATGATCCTTTCAAGGGTATACAAAACCCTCCAGATCATCGGCATGGCTTGGATATAAGATATGCCGGTTAGGGAAAAGAATGATTGGGTGAAGGCTGGAAAAGGATATGTATAGCCTATGGTGAATGGAGTGATAGGAAACGCAACCCAGTTGTCAGAAATATGATCACTGGGGGCGTTGGGATCAAAAGATTTAAACACAATATTCGCCGGGAAACAGTAGTGGATCCTATCAATTTGCGGATCGGTGAAGCAACAACGTTCTTTTATGGAATCTTCGATGATTCCCTGGCTCTTTAGTGGGCTGTTCTTCGTGTGATCCTTAGCTGGGGAGTTCCGGAGCAACATTTTGACAGAATGATGAAAAGAGGAGGAAAACATAGCAAAAGAAGGAAGAAGATGAAGAGAGAATACCTGTTTATCTTCGGATGCAGTTATAAAGGGAGTAACTCTGAAATTTAAATGCAGACAATCCTATCTATATCTCCTATTTATAATCATGATTGTGCAGGGTTGTCACTTCTGTGACGTCATAGTTGCAACGGATAGTTCTACATCAACGGCTATATATCCGTTAGTTAGTTGCGGATAAGATCAGGAAAATATAATTCGTTCATTTTACATATTACTCCTTATATTTTGGGGGCAATTGTTAGGGGAGGATTTTCTAACAATTAGTGATCCTTACTTGTTATCCTAATAGTGATCCTTACTTCTATGACAGATAGTGATCCTCAGAAGAGCTTCAGGATCAGGATCATGGATCACCCTAAGGATCCTCATACTAACGATTGTTTGTTTATGTTTCGTATTGTTTTGCAGGAGTAATAAGCTTGACTTAGTCTTGGCAACGTTACTATGGAATATATCACGGGTATTTCGCACACGTTTGACTGGAAATGGACGTTGTGGAGAACGTGGGAGCATGGCACAAAAGTCGGATAGTTTGTTAGCATAGTTAACTTCTATTTTTAAAGGGGTGACGAGCTAGTAATTAGAACACTTAGCCATTTTCAGCTACACACACTCTCGTACAACTGCACTCTTGAAGCATTCGGCAAACACTTAACAGTTTTCATACGCTTTTACACATTTAATCTTAGTGATCCTTGTACCTAGCTCGTCACTATCCGAAGTTGTAAACATTTATTGATTTATTTGAGCTTGGTGATCGGTAGTTTCCATCACCCGAGGTTTTTTATGCCGGAGATCATTCATTGATCAAGGGATTTTTCCTCGTATAAATCCTTGTGTTGTTTGTGCAATTTACATTGAAGTGATCCTTATCATTGTTCCTCATTTCAAGCATCATACCCCATAACTAAGAGTTTGGCTGCATTATCCTCATCAGATTTTTGACCAAAACATTCACTATAGCTTTGATTTGTTCCGGACTGGCTTCAATGCCTCTCTTTGTCACCATATATCCTAAGAATTTACCTGCTTTAACACCAAAATGACATTTTGAAGGATTAAGTTTCATGTTATATTTATCAAGGATATCGAATGCTTCCTCCAAGTCCCTCAGGTGATCCTCAGCCCTTTTGGATTTTACCACCATATCATCTATGTAAACCTCCATAGTTTGTCCAATCTGATCCTTGCACATCATATTCACCAGCCTTTGATAAGTTGCACCTGCATTCCTTAGTCCAAACGGCATAGCAATATAACAGTATATACCAGTTGGAGTCATAAAGGCTGTATCCTCTTGATCAGATGGTTCCATCTGAATTTGTTGAAATCCAGATGAAGCATCCATAAAAGTTAACAGTTCATGACCCGCGGTTGCATCCACCATGGAGTCAATGTGGGGTAATGGGAAAGGATCCTTGGGACATGCCTTATTTAAATCTGTAATATCAACACATACCCTCCACTTTCCGTTTTTCTTTTGAACAACAACCACATCGGCCAACCATCATGGATACTTGACCTCTCTAATCATACCTGCTCGGAGTAATTTCTCTACCTCTTCCTGGATAATGGCATTTCTTTCTGGTGCAAACTTCCTCCTCTTTTGATGGATTGGTTTGAATGACCTGTCAATGCCAAGTTTGTGAGTGATTATATCTTTGGATATACCTGTCATGTCTTCGTGTTTCCATGCAAAGGTAGTTTTCCTCCTTTTGAGGAAGGATATGAGGTCTTTTCTCATTTCGCCAAGGATCCCTGATCCTATATAAATTTTGGATTCAGGATCACCAGGATCCATAAGGATTTCTACTACATCCTGCTCTCTTGCCTCCAAGACATCCCTTAGAGGATAATTTGATTGCTATTGCTCCCTTGACTTTGAGGCTGGTTTCATTGATGAAGTGTAGCAATTCTTAGCCTCCTGCTGATCACTATCAATCTTCACTATTCCCCAAGGACTAGGGAGCTTCACACATTGATGGTAGGTGGATGGGACTGCCTTCATGTCATGTATCCAAGGCCTGCCAAGGATAACATTACAACAAGATAAACAGTCAATAACACAAAATTTTTTATAAGAATGCAGCCCTTCAATATAAATTGGGAGTTTAATGTCCCCCAGAGTATTCTTAGTCTCGCCACTGAATCCCACGAGCACAGAGGATCTTGGTATGATATCGGATTCAGGGATATTCATCTTTTTAAGGACATCAAGCTGGATAATGTTCACAGAGCTTCCTCCGTCTATAAGGATCCTGCGGACAAAATGGTTAGAAATAAAAAGAGTGATAACCAAACCATCGTGATGAGGATCCTGGATGTCAACACGATCATCCCCGTCAAAAGTTATGACTTTTCCTTCGGAGACACTGGATGTTCGGATGGGTCTATCTCCATTATCCATCTTGGTTTCCTTTGCATGCCTCTTAGCTGCAGAGAAGGATGTTCCATAAATGTCTGATCCTCCAGAAATAAAGTTTATAACTTGTGCATCTGCTGGAGTGGATGGAGCTTTCTCTGGGATCCTTTCAGGATCCTGAGTCCTGGACTTCTTTCTCCCCAATAATTCTTTCAAGTGCCCCTTGCTCAACAAGTATCCAATTTCTTTTCTCAGTGCAATGCATTCTTCTATGAGATGCCCAAAATCTTCATGGTATGCACACCACTTTGACTTATCTTTAGTTGCAGCTGGTCTGTCATTTTTCCTGGGCCATCTAGCTTTATCACCTAAATTCTGCATCGCAAGGATTAGTTCATTGTTATCAACAGAAAAACAATATTCAGAAATTGGAGGATAACCCTCATCATCCTCTTCTTGTTCAACAGCATGCACATTCTGATTGTCATATTTGTTATAGAATCTGAACTTGTTGCTCTTGTACGAGGATCCTTGCTTCTCTTGCTTTGAGGATCCTGCTAATCTCTCCTGGATCCTCTTGTCATCCTCTAGCCGGATGAACCTGAGTGCCCGGGTTCTTACCTCATCTAGGTTCCTGCATGGTGTCATAACAAGATCATCATAGAATAATGAATCCCTAAGCAATCCCATTTTAAAGGCTTCAACAGCCGTAGCTATATCCAGGTTAGGAATATCTAAGGATTCTTTACTAAATTTAGTGATATAATCCCTTAATGATTCATTATGACCCTGGGTTATCCTATATAGATCACTAGTTAAACGCTCAAATTTTCTACTACAAGAAAACTGATTATTAAATAGGTTAACTAGATTAGCAAATGAGGTAATAGAGTAAGGGGGAAGACTTAGCAGCCATTTAACAGCCGATCCAGTAAGAGTGGATCCAAATCCCTTGCATAGGCATGCTTCCTTTAACCTTTCTGGGATGGGATTGATCTACATCCTTTCCCTGTACTGTGCTATGTGTTCTTCAGGATCCGTTGAACCATCATACAACTTCATGGTTGGCACGTGGAACCTTTTGGGTATCTCAGCATCACAGATTGGTGGTGCAAAACGAGATATCTTATGGCTTCCATCTGCAATTTCCAGGATAGGCTTGACCACTCCTGGGACACTCGATATCATATCCTTTAATTTTTGCATTTCCCTGGTCATGGCATGATTGATACCTGTATCCTGCATAAGGCCATGGTTAGTAGTAAGAGAATTATTAAAAGTGTTACCTCCCACTGGGTTCAAATTAGGAACACCGGATGTGAATCCATATTGTTGGGACTCTGGAATGATCGAAGGACCAGTAGAAGCAATGGTCTGCATTGGAATAAAATCTCCTTGATGGATATCTGAACTCCCTGATTGCAAACTCCTTAAGGATCCCGGAATCTGGAAGGATCCATGAAATTGAGAGGATCCTGGAACATAGGAGGAGGATCCTTGAACCTGCGAGGATCCTGGAACATAGGAGGATCCTTGAACCTGCGAGGATCCTGGAACATAGGAGGATACTTGAACCTGCGAGGATCCTTGAAATGGCCAGAATCCTTGAATCTGCTGCGCTCCTGAGTATCCTCCTGATCTTGTGAAGGATCCTACATGCTGAGGATGGGATCCTGCTGGTTGGAAGTATGACCCTGAAGCTTGAGTCATTGCTGTTGATCCGTAATGCACTCCTTTTGGTCCTCCCGCATATTGAACGTCCGGAACCACTGAAGGCTGAGAAGTTATCACCGGAGTATCGAAATTCAAAGATCTGGGCATCAGTGGGGAATGATCCTCTGCTGATCTCTTCTGTTTCTTGATGTCCCAATTTCTCTAAGAATCCTCTCATTGGTCTTATCCTGCTGTTGTATATGCTCCTTCATCTGCAAAATCAGAGTAAACAAGTCACTAGCTCCTACTTATAAGAAGCAGAAGAAGTTGGAGGTTTTGAGAAAATGGGAGTTGGTTTCTTCTCAGCGTTTTTCTGAGGTCCAGAAGGTGGTGGAGGCAAAGGTGGAATGCCCTGAGGTGAATTGACTGCAGATATCGCGGTAGAAGTGTTTTTTGATGATGAAGCCATGTGCTTGAATGCAATGAACCGAAATGATCACAAATAGAAGAATTTCTTAGGAATGAAGCACCGATTGCCCCACGGTGGGCGCCAAACTGTTTTGGTCAAAAATCAGACAAGGATAATGCAACCAAACTCTCTGTTATGGGGTATGATGCTTGAATTAGTGAACAACAATGAGGATCACTCATAAATGAATTGCACAAGTGACACAAAGATTTATACGAGGAAAAAGCCCTTGATCAATGAATGATCTCCGGCATAAAAAACCTCGGGTGATGGAAACTACCGATCACCAACTCAAATTAAACAATAATTCCTTTACAACTTCGGATGATAGCGAGCTCAATACAAGGATCACTACAGTGTATCGTGTAGAAATGTATGAAAATTGCTAAGTGTTGTGCCGTGAGCTGATGAGTGCGGTTGTACGAGTGTGTGTGTAGCCAGAAAATAACCAAGTGTTCTAAAAATAGCTCGCTATCCCCTTTAAAAATAGAAAATATCTAGCCTAACTAACTGTCCGCATTTCGTGCCTTCACCCCACGTTCTCCACAACGTTCACAATGGTCAAGCACGTGCAGAATTGAAGGGAATATGCTCCAGGAATATCGCCATGACCGAGTCCACACCGGTATTCCTGCAAAACAATACTGAATTCAAAGTGAACAGTCATTAGTATAAGGATCCTTAGGATGATCCATGATCCTGATCCTGAAGCACTTCTGAGGATCACTATCTGTCACAGAAGTAAGGATCACCAATCAGGATAAAAAGTGAGGATCACAGGTCATTAAGAAATCCTCTCCTAACAATGTACAATTAAAAAACGTTGTTTTGAATAAAAAAAATGTAAATACTATACATAGTCGGTTGCGATTCTATTTGGTATGATAGTGGCACGATATCCATTTCATGAAAATTTATATCACAATGTTTAAAAATGTATAGTTACAGAGTTAGATTAAAAAAACTAACATGAGCAAGTAATTAAAAATATAAACTAAATGATAAATAATCTTTTATTAAAAAACTTAAAAAGAATATTTAAAAAACTCAAAACACTATTCATCGGCAATTCAATTTAAAAACTCAAAACACTATTCATCGGCAATTCAAATTAATATGTATAATTAATCAACAGATAATAAAAGAGTCGGGAGCCAAGCTCAAATTTAAAAACTACCTACGATCCAAACTTGAGTTTTGAAAACAAAGCTTGAATCGAGTCAAACTTTTAACTCAAACTTTTATAATATGAACTCAAACTCGAGTCGTGTGAACTAAATATTAAATATTCCAGCTGATCAATGTTTATTTTTTTGTTTTATAATAGAAAAGATAAGATCGACTTCCATATCAAGATCAGACCGTTCCAGCATATCCGTGATTAATTAGTAAAATAACTAATACTGGTCAACTGAGATAATGTCGAATACGACATTCACGGACCATTTTGTTTTGTTTAATTTTACCAGACTACATACATTGACTAAATTTAGAAGGCCTATGTATATATATATACATAGCATCACTTGAGCCGAACAAACTTCTATTTTATAGAAACCGACGAGAGCTAAAAAAAAACTTATTACCGATTATACCTTTTTTAGTTACCAAGCATGTATATATAGATTTAGTATACATATATATTGTTTTAAAATTTTGGTTATCGTACTCTTTATACGGCATATACTATACTATATTATATGTGTTTTTTACCAATTTAAGTTTTTATTAATTTGATTTTTCTCAAATAATCTGCTTTCGTTAGCTTTAAAAATAAAAAACTGAATACACTGTTGTGTTTATTTTTCATCCTAAACATTTGGGTATAAATTTTATTGAAAACAAAATTGTGTTAGAAATTAGGTGCATTGTTGGTACCGTATCAAAAGAGACGAAACTTACACCACTCGGATTCGGTCTATACCGGTACCATAATATCAGATTGGGGAAGAAGATTAGAATTAGAAATTGATAGAAAAGCAAGGATATGGGCAATATCAGTATTATCAGAACCGGTATCGGTGTATAGTAAAGAAACCATTGTACATAATCTTCTTCTTGTGTAGTAAACTATACCTAATACTGGCATCGTAATGAACCGAGCTATGTTCGGAATAATGTATTTTTTATGTAAAGTATACCGATTGCCGACGATACCGTAACTGTATAAAATGGACCAAACCAATACCGACTAAACAACGTCGCATCCGTATCGTTATTATCGAAAATTGTATTGGTATTGTTTTCATGGTTTTTGATCAATGTGACATATTTGTTTTTTTTTAATATAATCTTTATAAAATTTTGAATATACCGTTATTACGCACTTGTTATAATCTACGTCTTGATACAAATTTTATTCAAAACCAAACCTATAAGAGGCACTTACAATCTTACATATTCCCACTAGTTAGTTTACAGGCATCGACTTAAAATTAAGAGTAAACTGCAATTTTACCCCCTGGGGTTTAGGCCAATTGGTACTCTTACCCCTTCTAACGAAATAATTGCAATTTTACCCCCCAACGTTTGGTGTTATGTCGCAATATTACCCCCTGTTAACAGTCAACGTTTGTTTGACTGTTAATAATGTGTGAAAAGTCGTTTTTGCCCCTATCTTATTAATTATATAAAAAATCAAGAATCAATATAAATCATTCCTAGATTCAAGTTCATCATCATCATCATCATCATCAGTTCATTCTTCCCAGATTCATACTCTCAAAACAAACAAACAACTCAAATCTACTAGCAAATGAAAAACAAATTGATATGTATCAAAAGCTTTTACCAGTAGAAATTCAATATCTCAAAAACAATATTTACATCATCATCAGTTCATCATCAAGTTCCCAGATTCATCATCAAGTTCATCAGTTCAGTTCATCATCATCAGTTCCCCCAACACCGTCAACTGCACCACTAACTCCTTCCCCCTTCTGACCACCGCCGCCGTCAACTCCACCACCGAAATTAAAGGGAGTTGATCCCCAAATTACATCAAAATCAACCAAATCATCGAAATTAATCAACAAAATCCCCAAATTATTTCAACATACAAGTAAACTTAAACTCAGTTGTCTCCATATTACTCCCCCATCTACCACCCTTACATCTGCCCTAAATCTACCAACATCTTGTAGTTGTTTCCTGTTGTAATCCAGGCATTGATAATAGTGATGAGAGTCCGCTCATTAAGAAAATATCTATGGAACCGCACAGACTCCCTTCGTACTTTGCATTCTCACGTTTTTCTAGGGTTTCGTTTGCGATTTTGTGCTCAATAGCTAATTCATCTGCAGCGTACAGGTTAGGAATCATGGAATCTTGATTGCGATCAACCTGTTTGTAGTATTTGCTTGAATTTTTGGTTCTAGAAGATGATATTAGGTGTTTTGTTGAAATGATTTTATATACAATACGCGAGGGATGGGAGATGATATCAAGTTTGAAAATGATATTAGGTTTGATATGATTTGGTTTTGTTGAATTTTTGGTTCTGGAAGATGATATCAGGTTTGAAAATTGAGAATAGAAGTCAACAATCTTCATCATTTAGGGTTTGTGGTTGGTATGGGAGATTAATTGGAAGGAGGTGAATTTACCTTTATGACCTTTGAGAATTAACAACAAACGTTGATAAGAGACGGAAACATGGGCCAGGGGGTAAACTTGCGACATAACACCAAACGTTGGGGGGTAAAATTGCAATTATTTCGTTAGGGGGTAAGAGTGCCAATTGGCCTAAACCTCAGGGGGTAAAATTGCAGTTTACTCTAAAATTAATTTATAAATTGTTGAAAATTTACGAACATGCAAAGTTCAAAACAAGTGAAACCACTTGAGAATTGTTTGAAGTGATTATTCTAAGTCTCTCGGTAGTGGGGCTGTATATCACGTCAGAGCCATTTATGGCGTCCCATGGTGCCCGGCTACACCGTTACGGTTGGCGCTATGGGGTAAGTTTTTTTACCTTCCCGCTATGTATATCATGGCGTTGCCATTCCTTCCCCACTTACACACATATATATATATACATACATATATATAAAGCCTCATATATATATAACCCCGAGTTAACAGTTATTTTCATCCATATGGTTTGATCACTTATGCCATTTCAGGCCAATTTTCAAAATTGCACCAGTTTCCTCCCTAACATTCTCGAAACGTGCCATTTCAGTCCAAGAAACTAACCCCAGTTAAATAACACAGTTAGCTCTAGGGTAAAATTGTCATTTTACGTATATTATTATTTTTCATTTTTTCCCGTCAAGCCTCAAAGTCAAATAATAATAATTATAATTAGTATTAATCATAATAATTATTTTATATATCTTAATTGCACACAAATGAACAACACCCCTTAATCTCCCCTTCATTCCGACATTCTCCAATGGTCATATCCTCATTACGATCACCGGCCAATTTCATCAACATCCACCTCATTGTAACCGTCTCCTGTTGTTTCACGTACAAAGTTCACATTCAATTCTATTAAAGTCGGAAAACTGCCGAATAACGGTTCAAATTATCAGTTTCGTTTCATGGTGAATCGTGTGCGCTTCCGTTCAGTAAAGTCGGAAAACCGCCGAATAACGGATTAAAAACCGGTACATCGGAGCGAAAGAAAGCTCTGGCGACGGTTACGACAGTGAGATCACGGCGGTGAGTAACCCTGTCAAGCCTCCGTCACCATCTCCTGTCAGCCTGCTATTCCGGTCAACCATCTCCGGTCATCAGAGTTTACAACAATCCCGTTCCGTTTATTATTATTATTACTATTATTATTATTATTATTATTATTATTATTATTATTATTATTATTATTATTATTATTATTATTATTTAATAATAATAACAACAAGAATATAGAAGTTTAAAATGAAAAATCTTTACCTCTGAGCTATCTGTTTTTTAACTGAGGTTTAGTTTTTTAAACTAGAATGACATGTTTCGAGAACGTCAAAGAGGAAACTGGTACAATTTTGATAATGGGTCTGAAATGAACCACAAGGACGAAAATGACAGTTAACTTTATAACCCCATGTCCCGGTTACACACTCAAGTTATATAAAGCCCCATAACCCCCTTTCTTACACAATTACCACTTGTCAGATAACCCTTCACTATGGGCTCTATGGGACTCTACCACTACATATGACCTAATGCTTTTGATCACTGATTTAAAAATAAAAAATATATATTTTCTGATGATGGGAAGGGAAAGATTTTGGGTTCAAGTCTCACAGAGTACAGGGGATTAAAGAAATTAGCCATTAAAAAAAATAACTTGATATTATCCATTTATGTCAATGAAAATTTTCACAATATGGTTACACGTTTTATTCGGGCTACCTTGCTTGCTTGCTTATGTTATCATCTGTAACAAGAAATAACAATAAATATATAAGCTTGCGTGAACAACCTACAAACATGCTGTCACGAGTTGACCAAAATGCTGTATAAATCAGCACTCGGTAGCTACCACCAAACTACAACTTCACAAAAATACAAACTTCAATTTGCTTGCTATTGAAATTCCGGCAACCATGTCAACCATCGACACCCCGGAGGCGCCCTTAAAGTCGTCAGGTGCACCGGAGTACTCGAGTACTAAAGGTCTGGTGGTTGATGTGGCTCTAAGGGTCTTGCTATTTGCAACAGCCTTGGTTGCTATCATTGTTATGGTCACTTCTAAACAAACCAAAATGATTCCAGTTGCACCAGGTCTTGTAGTACCCATGACTGCAAAATTTACTCAGTCCCCAGCTTTCATGTAAGTTAATTTTGGGTGTAAACCAGCTCCTGACCCGAGCTTAGGCTTGACTCGTTTTGAGCTATATTTGTAAAGCTCACGCCAGATATGCTTATGGGTATATTACAAGCTAGCTTGAGCTTGGGCTCGGGCTTGGTTTATTTATTATTTTAATTAATTTATATATATTTATAATTATTGTTAATATATAATTTAGTTATAATTTTCATGTATAACATAATATGCATAATTTCGATATTTTAGTGTAATTTGTATATAAAATTATTAATATATAATTTGTATGTAACACATTAAATAAAAAGTTGTATAAATAATATATAGGCTTTTAGGCTCTAGAGTTCGTTAAGGGATGCTCGGGCTTGGGCAGTTGGACTCATTTATTAAATAAACTTATTTTTAGGCTAGAGCTTGCTTCGAGCTTTGAACGAGCCGGTCTTGAGTATGTCACGAGAAGTTTAACTCATTTACATACCAATAAGTATCGATGTTTTGACCTATGCGTTTTCAATCAATGATTATGCGTTCGGACTCATTAACTGGACATGTTATCCTGCAGATATTTCATAGCAGCAGTCTCGGTTGCTTGCTTGTACAGCATCATTACGGCTGCGGTATCGGTTTTGGCTCTCATGCGAGGAGGAATATCTACAAAGATGCAGTTTCATTTCGTGATGTTTGATGCTGTAAGCACTTAAAACATACTTCGTTGAGTTCTATTGACATCTTTCTTGTTCAGTTTTTCCATTTAATGAATATATATGATCACGAAACTATTACTAAAATAATAATCAAGTTTTAAAATAAGACCATTTATAAAAGGGAAAATCACTAAAATATCAGTTTCGTAAGTCATATAGAGTTTTCAAAGCTTGAGAGTTGAGACTACCCATTCTCAATTTCCAACTGTTTATTTTATTTTTTATTTATTGTTGCAAACTAGTTTTTAGTTTCTTTTTTCATAAGTTTTTTTTTTTGTTTAATGTTGTCACATAGGTTTTATTATGGTTTTGTATAATTACTCTTCAACTGTTTTTTAATGTTTAAATTTTGTCTTATAGGTTTTTGTTTTAAACTTTTTTAAACTTCTATTAAGACATTGTTGCAATAAATATATATTTTTTTTAATTTTTGTCAGCTAGGTTTTTTTAAGTTAGTTTAACTAAATTAGCTATTATTCATAGGTTTTAACTAATTCAACTATTATTCAATTCATAGGTTTTAATTTATTTTTTCTGGTCACAAGCTGAGCGCGCACTTACATGGTGTAAGGTCACAAGATTTCGTTAAGTGCTGACGTGGCGCACGATGAACATGTTTCGTGTTTTAGGGAAAAATCATTAATTATAATTAGAAAAATATTTGATGCATAGTTATTTGTCAAAATGGCCTGGTCAAATAGATACTTTGGTGATTTTCTCTTTACAATATTATAAACATTTAAATACATTTTAAACCTTTTTTATAATGTTTGATCCGTTGTGGATATGATATTAAATCATTTTCGTATATGAATAAGTAAACATCACCACTAATTCATCATTCCATGTTCCTTTACTAAATTAATCTATGCGTATGGTGCAGCTGCTACTAGGAATTGTGGCTGCAGCCACAGGAGCAGCAGGCGGAGTCGCATACATTGGATACAAGGGAAACACTCACACTCGATGGAACAAGATATGTAATACGCACGACTCCTTCTGCTTCCACATTGCATCCTCTCTTGTGCTATCACTCATATCATCGATCGCACTTTTGCTTCTTGTTTGGCTCTCCCTTTATGTACTTTCCAAGAAGATTGCAAGGCGTTAGCTGATCGAAACGCTGATTATTTCTCATGGACCGACTGTTTTGATGTTACTTATTGTTCATTTCGTCGTCATTCTGTATATGTTTTCCTTTTAGTTGGCTTGTTATTGATATCATTGGTTAATTAATTTGTCTTACAAAAGCGTTAAGGTCCTAAGTTGCACAAGAGTGTAGATTTAAGAAATTCTAAGAGTCTCAACTTCTTTTCATAGTTGTATTTAATTTGCAAACGGAATTCCGAGCCTTTTATGCATGGTTGATATATTCTGACAACTTGTGCATCAAGTATAAAGATAGGTTAATCTACAGTACTAATCCCCATTAATTGGCTACTTGAGATAAATCACAAATTACCAGTGGCGGATCTTGCCCGTTGAACGTGCCAGGGTCGAAAGACACGGACACTAAAAAAAGCCCGGGCAAGTCCGGGCCAAACATAGTATATATAAAAAAAATTCGATCGAAATGCGGAAAATTAACACTACGGCCGAAAAAGTTGCTCGGGCCGTGGCCCTGCCATAGCCCTTCTAAGAACCGCCCCTGCAAATCACTTCACTGTTGCTCCATGAGGTTGAGTGTTGGGCACTTTGAAGCCATAAAAGATTACAAAAAATATTTTGTCCATTGGTAACAGCTATATATCGAGATGTTAAACTCGAAACGGAGGCTTCTGCAAAGATTAGGGTTTCAGCATACGACGTCACAACTAGAAAATTCGAAATTTCCGACAGCGTTTTCCGTCCGAAATGCGTCACAAAATCGTGTCTTCCTACAAATTTATGACAAACATGTGATGTAGCAAAACCCTCATAGAAAACTAGTTTCCAACGCATTTTATACACACTTTTGTATCCATTTCTGACATAAAAGGGGCACCAGACATTGTGACACATATCCTACGTTTTTCTTAATTATTATTTTGTATCACTATTATTCTTACTCTTATGATATTATATTATTCTTACTCTTATGATATTATAGTTATCATCTTTTTTTTTTTTACAATAGTTTCAATTAGTGACACATTTGTGACAATATTATTTTAATTTTTAATTATTTTTCTAGTTTGGCAACACAATGAATAGATTTTTTTAAAAGAATCTACTTTTCGTTGTGACGTATTTCTTTTTTTTAACGGTTAATTTCTTTAATCTATGTTGTCTATGGGTGACGCATTTCTTTTTTTAAACGGTTAATTTCTTTAATCTCTGTTGTCTATGGGACTTGAACCCAATACCTTCTCTTTCCCAACCTAGGTGTTTTAAAGGCTTTGCCTTTACCAATGAACCACCACCCCATTGCTGTTTGACGTATTTCTTACCAACAGAATTTTTTTCTTACACATTCCTGCGAATGTCACAACCCCCAAAATCCACCATGCGGAGTACCACCGCTTGGAGGCGTAACGTGACCAGGATCTAGCCACCAATCATACTGAACAACGTATTTAAGTAAATAAAACCAATCACAATACAATTGGTGACCAAAAGCCAGTTAACCAAGTTTTAAATTAAACAGCGGAAGCATAATACGTGATACCAAAATATAAGTTCATAGTCCATAAGTTTAAAATCCAAAACGTAGATTTAATAAGTTCATAAGGATCAAGTGTTTATTACGGAACATGACAGTCCGTATCCCACAACGACTCCTTCCTCGTGCAAGCTCCAAGCATTTAACGACCTGTAAGGCATGTAACAACGAGTCAACAACAAAGTTGAGTGAGTTCACGTTTAGTTGTTTAGTTTTAAGTTGTTTCAGAAAACGTGGTTTGTCTTTCGTTGGCGTAATTGCCGTGGAGGTTACCCGTAGTTGAAAGAAAGTTTAACCAGTTCATTCTTTATTACCCATACCCTGTTCATGATTAGTGGGGGCTTCCCCATGTGAACTGCTAGATCGTATGATATCGACTACTACGCAAGTAAGTTGTGCCCTACATCAGTGTCTATCATCACTGATGGTTTGCCATAATCCGTTAGTACACGCCCGTCAAAACTACCCAGAACGATAGGAATGAGGTTGATAGAAAAGGTCTGATCGGCAAGGACAAGCTTGCAACCTTTAACTATATGTGTAGCCTCTAAACTTTTGCCATTTGCTATTTCTACCGTGTGCTTGGTGTTCAAAAGTGTTGGAGTGCGCTTAAGCATTTGGCTAACTTCTAAGGACACGTAGCTAGTATCGGCACCCGAATCAAATAAAATAGTAACAAAGAAATCATCCAGAAGAAACTTACCCATCACAACGTTGGGGTCGTTCCTTGCTTCTCCATGCCCAATCACGAATACACGACCCTGGGCGCCATTGCCATTATTGTTACCCCCGTTGTTGCCTCCATTGTTGTTCCCATTATGATTCTCGTTTCTTGGGTTGTTCTGATTCTGGTTTTGGTTCAGCTGGGGGCAGTTGCTTTTAAAGTGGCCTTCAGCGCCACACTGAAAACATCCTTTATTTCCCTGCTGGGGCTGCTGCTGGTGGTTCTGTGGAGCTTGTTGTTGTTGGCGATTCTGATTCATAGGACGTGGGCTCATGCAATCTTTGGCTTCGTGACCCAGCTTGTGACATCTCTGACAGCGACCCTTGTTGCACTGGCCGCTGTGGTGCAGATTACATCAATTGCACTTAGGGTGATTTCCCTTGTACCCACCCTGACCTTGATTTCCAGATGACTGCTGACTGGGGCTCCTGTACTCATCTGTCTTTCGCTGCTGAGATTGAGCTGAAGTAGAACCCTTGCCCAGATTTCCATCCCACTTGCGCTTATTGTTGTTGGGAGCATCAGAAGTAGTGGCGCTAATACGTTTGGGCAATTTTGTGACAACCCTCACTAAACCAGGTATCCGTACGATTTAATTAATAAATAATTGCTGCTTAATTACTGTGCTTGACTGAAATTGCCAATGAACTGCTACTTGATTTCTAGCACTTGTATATTCCTGCATCATACTTTGATTTCCGTCACTACATTATTTACATGTTGAACCTTAGTGACAAACATGATGCACTGAAGCACAGTAGCATTAGAACGGATAACCTATTGAACATGCTGATAAAGCCAGCATCAGGCAGACACTGCCTCTAAAGGCATGTATGAGCCAGAAATATTTTACTACACCCATAGTGAGTGTAGGGATACAAGGGTTGTAAAATTGCGTCTCTAGGAATAAGATATAATGACTGGATGTGCCTAAAACGTACTCTAAGCACGAAAGACAGCACTTTTATTAACATACTAGCTCCTGGCTAACTAATAAAGTGCCAAAACATGAGGAAAATATTTCTGACACTTTGTAGAATAAATAGTGTCACTAAAAATATTATTAACGACGCTTAAAAGCTTACTTAAGCACTTTAACGGATTACCATCCAACCGAACAAACGGACTAAACCCGGAACATGAAAATATGGCCAATAATATTATTGATCTTTTTCTGAGCCAGTTAGGGTCCCTGATTACCCTAACACCCGCATTATAACACGTCATACCACTAACCGAGTTAACCCCTAATCTAACTTGGTTTAACATAACTAAACACTAACTATAGACTTGAAATCGAACTAGGAACCCCCCCCCTTGGGCCGGTTCAATCCCCATGTAACTAGCTTATACCATTTCTTGATTATAATATAACAAAGTGTCTCATATCAAGAGAACACTAGGACTTTTGGACCAAGATCTTGTCTTTGCCTATAAGTATCATCATCAACACACAAGATTAATCAACACCACATTCCACCCAACACAACTCTCCCTCTCCTCTCTAAAATTCTCGGCCGAACCCCCCTTGGGTCACCACCATCATTTTCGGCTCTTGTTCATCCATTCCAACATCACACAAGTGTTCAAGGTCACGTATTGGGAGTCTTGGAGCAAACGGAAGCGGAAGGACCTCGTTATCTTGCTTTTATCCACCACCTTTTCGCCTAGAATCTTCCCTAGCCCCGAGCTAGAGGTATAACACTTAAAACTCATTCTCGAACATATCTAAAGTGGTTAATAAGATTTGTAACGGTTAAAACTCGGAAACTTGCATTTTGAATCTTTAAAGGCTACTAAAACATGAATATAGTTGGTTAAAATCTTAATACTTGTGTAAAGGTTGTAGTATTTGAAAGTGGTGATTATTGAGGCCCGGTCTACGTAGTGGTAGCTCGGATCATCGTTTAACCCGACTTTGTTAAGATCATGGATCTTGACATAAGCTTGTTTCTATCGGTACAAGGGTTAAAAGATGAAACTCTACCACACGAGAAACATGAACTTGTGTAAAAGTATTTTTACTTGTAAAATAGTGTTTAAAACTAGCGGATCTACGTATCTGCAAGTGGTATTTTCAAAGGACCAAGTGTCGAGAAAATCATGTTTTATAAAAGTCGGATGACACACTAACAAATATGATTTTTACAAACCACAAGTGTATAGACACTTGTGAAATGAAAGATCCGGCAAAATAACAATTTTTGTAAAAGATGACGGGAAGATGTAAAAATAGATTTATCCTAAAAACGAGGTTTTTACGATATTAAGTTATTTTACACATAGATCCACAAAATATAACGGGATCTACACTATAGTTTTCGGAAAAACCACAAGTTCATGTGATTATGCGATTTACATACTTGTCAACTAGTTTGATGTGTCGGAAGTTGATTGGTTAATTAAAGAAGTGTTGAAATGATTTTGTAAAAGAAAATGATACGCTGGAAAGCGTGGCCACCTCCAGTTACAAGGGAAACTCTGGCGAAATTTTTCTAAAATCTAACACTTAGAATTATTTACAAGTGTTAGAGCTATTTTTGATATGCTTTCAAAATATATTTCGCCACGACTTTATTTACAAATATTCGGAGGTGGAATTTTCACAAAACTAAACGTGATAAGTATATATTTTGTAAATATATTTTTCACCACACTGTTTATGATTATTTTGTGAAAATACATAAATATTATTTTTAGAGTAAAAATAATATTTCGAACGATAACAGCTCCAAAATAATACAAACGCTTACACGACAAACATATAAGTTACAACGGTAATTATTATTACCACACGATTACTAAAACATAACTTACGCATTATTTTGGAAGTATTATGTGAAGTGAAAATATAATATTTTTGAGAAAAATATTTATATTTTGGAAGTAGAAGTAAAAATATATTAAGTGGGACTTAATGATATAATACGAATACACATGTATTAAATCCCCCATCCTTGGGAAGGAGAATAACTACCAAGTACATGCAAAATATAAACATGAAATAGTTGTCTAACTATTTCCCAAAAACTTAAACTATAAAGCTAAGGCACGGCCATCCGTCTAATAGAATTAGCACATGTAGGTCGTTGCACAGCTGCCTGACATTCGGAGTACTTGGTATAGCGACGCACTGACTGTGAGTTCATGTCCCCCTTTTCTCTTAACTGTTTTCAGTTTTCTAAACTGCGGGAGTGAAATACATGTTACATTGATTATGAATACTTTATACATGGTATGGTTAGCGTAAGGAGGTTTGTTACTTAAGATCATGTGAGTGGGTAGGCGGAAACTTGAGGCTATTAATCCTCATGGTAGGACCGAGGGACAGGAGCGGTAGATCTATCTGGGTGTAGCGAGCCCAGCCCCAGGTCCAGCATAACGGACCTCGGGGTGACTTAGTGCCCGACGCATAAATCCGCTAGGTTTGAGTCTTCCTACTTGCACTTCACACATATCAATGGCCTTGCAAACCATTGGTGATCTCTTTTTCCTTATTTGCTACATACCAGGGTTTTTGATAAATACAAAGGTTTATTTACTCACTTACACATGAACTCGCTCAACATTATTGTTGATTTTTCAACTTACATGTATTTCTGGGAATTAAAGATCTGGCACGGTATGGCATGTTTTTCCCACTGTATTAGTCACCGAGGTCATCCAGGGTTCGGGGAATGTGACTCTTTCCTGGACAAGTCACAGTCCTTGAATCATGTTTATGTTAAGATTGAATTTGTAATGTTTGGTGAACAAGTTTATGGTAGTTAGGGTGTTATCCCGTTAAGACAATGTTATGGTATTTTTATTTTAATGGATGATCTTGCATGTTTTTAATTCATATAGCTTTGTTATGATTAAGCTATGGTATTAAGAAGTCACACCAATTAACCACGCTTCCGCAAAGCCAGGGTGTGACAGCTTGGTATCAGAGCTCTGATCATAGCGAACTAGGATTCCTTCTCGAGTCTAGACTATGATCACTAGGGCTCTCACGAAAACATTTTTACTGCATACCACTTAAGCCCAGATCAAAAACCTTTTTATAAACAAATGTTGAGCGCATTTTATTTATTATTTTTAGGCTCAGTCTGGGAGGCTGAGGCTCGGTCTGGGAGACTGAGGCTCGGTCTGGGAGGCCGAGGCTCGATCTAATGGATCGAGGTAGTTGTCTAGTGGGACTAGGGAGTCAGTCTGGGAGGCTGGGAAAATTGGCTAGTGGGACTAGGGAGTCAGTCTGGGAGGCTGGGAGAATTGACTAGTGGGACTAGGGAGTCAGTCTGAGAGACTGGGAGGCTAGTGGGACTAGGAAGAGCAGTCTGGGAGGCTGGGAAAATTGGCTAGTGGGACTAGGAAAAGCAGTCTGGGAGGCTGGGAAGCTAGTGGGACTAGGAGAATTATGTGATATTTTACTTGGTGACTTGTGTGATTACCTGATTGTATGACTGATTATTTGTGCATATTTGTGCTTGTGTTACAGACACATGGACTCACCAGGCACTGGTGACTCGGACACCACCGGACCCCTACCTATCGTATCTGATGACCTCCCATCTTCGGAGCATGAGGTGCATACATCTGATTCCACCAGCACGGATGACAACGATTTCCAGCCCTTCGCACTACCCGAGGGTGCTGATGAGCCTGCGGATGGCCCCCCTGCTGAGTACTTACCCCTAGTTGTGATTCCGGCTCCTATTCCTTTAGCCGTCTATCCCGCATATGACTTACTACTCGACGCCGAGGCTGACGGCGATATCGATCTGTTTGAGGACGAGCCTATTGAGGATGAGATTCCGGATGCAGCCCTTCTTCCCGCTGGCGATCTTCTGATGATCGCTGATGCCCCTGCTGAGGACTCACCCGCACATTCACCGGTCCCAGACTCCTTTGAGTCTGTGGCTTCCGCACCTTCTCACGAGGTGAGCACACAACACTTTGTACACGACTCGGACCCTGACCAGGCATCCTCTGCTGCACCTATCCCGAGTTTTGCATTTGAGCATGACGATATAGAGGATTCTGATCCCATTTTTCCTCCGGGATTCGACCCGGACCATGATATTGAGTTTATCCCGATGGACCAGCTCATGGAGGATCCCGCTGATCCAGTTGACCCTATTGATCCTGAGTTCGACTTTGATATGGATTTTGATGACCATGAGCCTGCCTTGGCTCCTGAGCAGGCAGCTGCTCTAGATCCTATGCCCGAGCATGACCCCGTACATGCTGGCATCCCAGTTGAGCCCGTTCTGGCTGACCCGCCCATTGATGATCATCTGGAGGATGATCATGTTGTTGCTGTCGATCCTGTTGTTCCTCCACCTTTTGTTGATGATATACCTGTTGAGCACATTGCACCAGTTGATCCTATTGTTGCTCCCCCATTTGATCCCATTCCACTTGAGCCTGAGCACGCAGTGTTTGCAGACCACATGGATCCACCGGATGAGCATGCACAGCACGGTTGGATACCTGCTGATGAGGACGTTCCACCTTTGCCCCTTCAGATCCCTGTTACACGACCTGTTGATTTCACTTTTCAGGTTCCTCAGTTCGTACCTCCAGCGAGGCCTGGAGAGGGCTCTTCAGCCCATCCTTTTGGGCACGTGCCGACATCTATTCCCTTCATGCCCCAGATGTCATCTGTTCCACCCTCTACTTCACCATTTCATGTGGCACCATTTGACCCCACCAGTGAGCCTTTGCTTTGGTCGACACCACCAGCCATGCCACCTACTGATCCATACCATCCGTTTCATGTGGGACACACTATAGAGGACGTTTTGATGTCCTTCGTTCATCAGCATGAGTCACACACGCAGCGTCTCCAGGAGCTCGAGAGAGCTCAGCTGCCACCATGTTCATGCCATGGTCAGATACACTCTCCTCTTCAGCCATGTCGATCATTACCCCCAGATTTTGCTGCTCGTCTCTTTACACTAGAGCAGCAGGTTGCCTCTGTCATTCGCACTCAGCAGGCTATGGAGGAGGACTGGCTTCAGCTACGCCGCTTGCTTTACACTTACTTTCCCCCTCCTCCACCGCCATCTGTATAGAGCTCATCAGTACTGCTTGTGTAGACGTTGGTGAGAGGACCGCGATTGCTTTTGGTTGCACAGCATTTTGGAGACTACATGATGATACTGACTTTTGACACATACTTGATGTATTTGATGTATTTGACACTGATTTGATATAGCTTTTGGACAGGGGTGATGTAGCCCCTAGTTGATTGATGATTGTATGACACAGTGATGTACTGATATACTTACGTTGTGGTCTCGATATATATGGCAATCGCAGTATTCTCATCATATTTGATTCGCTTGATTGCTTATTTACATTATTATGACATGGGATGTTGTGTATATTTTATGACATGGGATGTTGTGCGTATAATATTTGTGACATGGGATGTTGTGTGATTAGTATTTGTGAAGTATTGATAACATGAGATGTTATGTGCTATTACTATTACTATATACGTACGCGTTACTATGGCCTGACCGACGTAAACACATCTTTAGAAGATGCCACCAAGACGTCAACCTCAGCCAATGCCTACGACTCAGGACGAACTACAGCAGGTCATTGCTGCTGCCATTGCTCAATATGCTGCCTCTCAAGGAGGAATGAGTGGAAGCAACTCTGGCAACATGGGCAACAACAACAATCCACCTCATGGTAACCCTAAGTCATTAAGACATACCATGACCTAAATGGATATCCTTAGCAAGAGTGCTAATGCCAATCATGCGTTATAATGTATGTGCAGGGTGCACCTACAAACAGTTCTTGGACTGCAAACCCGTAAACTTTGATGGCACAGGAGGTGCAGTCGCTTTCGTCCGCTGGGCTGAGAAAACAGAATCCGTACTTCGCATGAGCAAATGCGCGCTGGATCAACAAGTCACTTACATCTCAAGGCTATTTTTGGATGGAGCCCTATCATGGTGGAATCTACAAGTCCAAACACTTGGCGAAGCTGCTGCTTACGCACTGACTTGGACCGAGCTGAAGAACTCATGCGCAAGAAGTACTGTTCTCGCGCTAAAATTCAGAGATTGGAGACCGAGTTTTGGCATCTAAAAATGGAAGGTCCTAAGATAGCTGAGTATGTTCAAAGGTTCCACGATTTGTCGCATGTGGTACCCTACATGGTTACACCTGAGTTCAAGAGAATTGAACGCTTCATTTGGGGATTAGCTCCTCAAATCATCAGCATGGTGACCTCCTCCAAACCTGCGACTATCACTGAAGCCATTGATTTAAGCGTGGCTCTTACGGAGGAGGCAATTCGTTTAAACAAGTTTGATGAAGTGGAGCCTAAGAAGAAGGAGACTCATGTGGAGTCATCTGGAGGAAACAAGAGGAAGTTTTCAAACTTCAAGCAGGGCACCGGGGTGGTGGTTAAGAAAGGAGAGCAGCACGCGCCAGCTCAGGATACAGTTGGTAGGAAGAAAGGAAAGGGGTATATGGGTGCACAACCCAAGTGCAACTCATGCCAACGACATCACTCTGGTCTTTGCAGGCTAAGAGTTTGTGAATCATGTGGGAAGACTGGTCATACGAAGGATTTTTGTTGGGCTAGTGCTGGCCGGGGAGGCCAAGGAGGATCTGGGAATAGGAACAATCGTGGTGGTAATCGCCCCCAAGGGAACCATGGAGGTGATGGAAATCGGGCCAATCATGCAAACCAAGCGGGCGCCATGAATCGAAATCAGGGAAATAACCAAGCGGAAAACAATGGTGGGAACGGGTAGAGGCCCGGATGTTTCAACTGCGGTGATGTTGGGCATTACAAGAGGAATTGCCCGGAATTGAACCAAGCCCGCGGAAGGGTTTTCAACATAGAAGCAAGGGAAGCGCGCCAGGATCCCAATGTTGTCACTAGTACGTTCCCTGTAAACCAACGCTATGCATCCGTTTTATTTGATACTGGCGCCGATTATAGCTTCGTGTCGTTAGAATTTAAGAATATGCTTGGTTTAGCCGCTAGTAAGTTAGATATTCCGTACTCGATCGAATTAGCGAATGGGAAGTTAGTGGAAGCTAATGAAGTGATTCGAGGTTGCGTAATCGAGTTGGGAGAGCGCGAGTTCGCTCTAGATCTACTACCAGTCCAGTTGGGAAGCTTTGACGTGGTAGTAGGGATGGATTGGTTATCGAGTAACAAGGCCGAGATAGTTTGTCATGAGAAGGTCGTTCGTATCCCGACCGATGATGGTGAGACCATTGTTGTTCACGGAGAAAAGCGTGAGACGCCGTTGAGGATTATTAGCTGCCTGAAGGCAAGAAAGTGTTTGCAAAAGGGATGTGCTGCCTTTCTGGCACACATTGTAGATAAGAAGGCTGCTGAGCCAAAGATCGAAGACATCCCTGTCGTGAGGGAATACCCAGAAGTCTTTCCAGAAGACTTGCCTGGCTTGCCGCCTCAAAGGCAAGTGGAGTTTCGCATTAACTTAGTTCCAGGCGCCGCGCCTGTGGCTAAGGCACCCTACAGACTTGCTCCGTCTGAGATGCAAGAACTGTCGACACAACTTCAAGAGTTGTTAGACAAGGGATTTATCCGACCGAGCTTCTCGCCTTGGGGAGCTCCAGTTTTGTTTGTCAAGAAGAAGGACGGTAGTTTCCGTATGTGTATTGACTACAGAGAGTTGAACAAGCTGACGATCAAGAATAGGTATCCCCTGCCAAGAATCGATGATCTGTTTGACCAACTACAAGGTTCAAGCTTTTATTCAAAGATCGATCTTCGATCTGGATACCATCAGCTACGGATACAGGAGGAGAGTATCCCGAGGACAGCCTTCAGAACTCGATATGGACACTACGAGTTTCTCGTTATGCCGTTTGGTTTGACAAATGCACCTGCAGTGTTCATGGATTTGATGAATCGAGTTTGTAAGCCGTACTTGGATAAGTTTGTGATTGTATTCATCGATGATATTTTGATTTATTCAAAGACGAAGGCTGAGCACGAGCAGCACTTAAGAGCCATTCTGGAGCTGCTAAAGAAGGAACAGTTGTACGCCAAGTTCTCTAAGTGCGAGTTTTGGCTAAGAGAAGTGCAATTCCTTGGGCACGTGGTGAATGGAGATGGAATCCACGTGGATCCCACCAAGATCGAGGCGATCAAGGATTGGGAAACGCCAAAGACGCCAACCGAGATTCGGCAATTCTTGGGTTTGGCTGGCTATTATCGAAGGTTCATTGAGAACTTTTCAAAGATCGCCCAACCATTAACGCTCATCACTCAGAAGGACAAGAAGTTTGATTGGGGAATCAAACAGGAGGAAGCATTTCAGATATTGAAGGATAAGCTTTGCAACGCGCCAATCTTAGCTCTACCGGAAGGTACAGATGATTTTGTGGTATACTGCGACGCATCGCGTCAAGGGTTGGGTTGTGTGTTGATGCAACGCCAAAAGGTTATTGCCTACGCGTCACGCCAGCTGAAGGTACATGAAAAGAACTATACCACACATGATTTGGAGTTAGGCGCAGTATTTTTTGCTTTAAAGATCTGGAGACACTACCTTTATGGTACGAAGTGCACAATCTTCACAGATCACAAGAGCCTCCAACATATATTCAACCAGAAGGAGTTGAACATGAGGCAAAGACGATGGGTAGAACTGTTGAATGACTACGACTGCGAGATTAAGTATCATCCAGGGAAGGCGAATGTGGTCGCCGATGCCCTAAGTCGAAAAGAGAGGATCAAGCCCATAAGGGTTAGGGCTTTGGAAATGATTATTCAGACCGATCTTTCTTTGCGCATTCGTGCCGCGCAGAAAGAAGCTCTCAAGGAAAGAAACCTTGAAGAAAAGTATCTCCGTGGGATGGAGAAGTTATTGGTACCAAACAAGGAAGGAACGTTGTGTTTTGAGAAAAGGATTTGGATTCCTTTGTTTGGAGGTTTACGAAAGGTTATTTTTGATGAAGCTCACAAGTCGCGGTACTCTATCCATCCTGGAGCGGATAAGATGTACCAGGATCTTAAAGATTATTATTGGTGGCCTAGGATGAAAGGCGATGTGGCTGTTTATGTGAGCAAATGTTTAACATGCGCCAAGGTTAAGGTGGAATACCAGAAGCCTTCGGGACTTCTGCAGCAACCAGAGATTCCCAAGTGGAAATGGGAACAAATCTCTATGGATTTTATTACGAAGTTGACAAGAACGCCAAGAGGCCATGACACTATTTGGGTAATAGTGGACCGCTTAACGAAGTCAGCACACTTCCTACCTATCCGAGAGAAGGATAATACGAGCAAACTGGCCGAAATTTACATGAGAGAGATTGTTACACGCCATGGAGTACCTCTCTCAATCATCTCTGATAGAGACGGAAGGTTCGTGTCAAGGATATGGCAATCCTTCCAGGAAGCTTTTGGCTCAAAGTTGAATTTGAGCACTGCTTTTCACCCGCAGACCGACGGCCAAAGCGAGCGGACGATACAGACACTAGAAGATATGCTGAGAGCATGTGTGATGGATTTGGGCGGTAGCTGGGATAAGCATTTGCCTCTGGTTGAGTTTTCATACAACAACAGCTACCACACCAGTATTGGTGCCGTGCCATTCGAAGCTTTATATGGACGCAAGTGCAGATCACCGCTTTGTTGGGCTGACGCAGGTGATAGACAATTGGTTGGTCCTGAAATGGTACAGGAAACCACAGACAAGATCGCACAAATCCGAGATCGCATCAGTGCGGCTCGTGACAGGCAGAAAGCCTACGCAGATCGAAGCAGGAAACCTCTAGAGTTTGAGGTTGGTGAGATGGTTTTGTTGAAGGTATCACCCTGGAAGGGTGTGGCACGCTTTGGGAAACGTGGAAAGCTGAACCCGAGGTATATTGGACCATTCAAGATCTTGGAGAGAATCGGGTTAGTAGCATATAAGTTGGACCTACCTGCCGAACTGAATGGTGTTCACGATACATTTCATGTATCCAATCTGAAAAGAAGTCCAACACAAGATACCGTTGCCATTCCTACCGACGAAATTCATGTTGACGACACGCTCCATTTCGTTGAAGAACCTGTCGAGGTCACGGATTGGAAAGTTAACAAGACCCGCCGGAGCAGTGTCAAGCTCGTCAAAGTTCGTTGGAATGCTAGGCATGGTCCTGAATTCACCTGGGAGCATGAGGACCGAATGAAAGAGAGATACCCCCACCTATTTCCTGAGAACCCTGCTTCTACGAGCAGAGCTTAAAATTTCGGGACGAAATTTTTCTAACGGGGGGAGAATGTGACAACCCTCACTAAACCAGGTATCCGTACGATTTAATTAATAAATAATTGCTGCTTAATTACTGTGCTTGACTGAAATTGCCAATGAACTGCTACTTGATTTCTAGCACTTGTATATTCCTGCATCATACTTTGATTTCCGTCACTACATTATTTACATGTTGAACCTTAGTGACAAACATGATGCACTGAAGCACAGTAGCATTAGAACGGATAACCTATTGAACATGCTGATAAAGCCAGCATCAGGCAGACACTGCCTCTAAAGGCCTGTATGAGCCAGAAATATTTTACTACACCCATAGTGAGTGTAGGGATACAAGGGTTGTAAAATTGCGTCTCTAGGAATAAGATATAATGACTGGATGTGCCTAAAACGTACTCTAAGCACGAAAGACAGCACTTTTATTAACATACTAGCTCCTGGCTAACTAATAAAGTGCCAAAACATGAGGAAAATATTTCTGACACTTTGTAGAATAAATAGTGTCACTAAAAATATTATTAACGACGCTTAAAAGCTTACTTAAGCACTTTAACGGATTACCATCCAACCGAACAAACGGACTAAACCCGGAACATGAAAATATGGCCAATAATATTATTGATCTTTTTCTGAGCCAGTTAGGGTCCCTGATTACCCTAACACCCGCATTATAACACGTCATACCACTAACCGAGTTAACCCCTAATCTAACTTGGTTTAACATAACTAAACACTAACTATAGACTTGAAATCGAACTAGGAACCCCCCCCCCCTTGGGCCGGTTCAATCCCCATGTAACTAGCTTGTACCATTTCTTGATTATAATATAACAAAGTGTCTCATATCAAGAGAACACTAGGACTTTTGGACCAAGATCTTGTCTTTGCCTATAAGTATCATCATCAACACACAAGATTAATCAACACCACATTCCACCCAACACAACTCTCCCTCTCCTCTCTAAAATTCTCGGCCGAACCCCCCTTGGGTCACCACCATCATTTTCGGCTCTTGTTCATCCATTCCAACATCACACAAGTGTTCAAGGTCACGTATTGGGAGTCTTGGAGCAAACGGAAGCGGAAGGACCTCGTTATCTTGCTTTTATCCACCACCTTTTCGCCTAGAATCTTCCCTAGCCCCGAGCTAGAGGTATAACACTTAAAACTCATTCTCGAACATATCTAAAGTGGTTAATAAGATTTGTAACGGTTAAAACTCGGAAACTTGCATTTTGAATCTTTAAAGGCTACTAAAACATGAATATAGTTGGTTAAAAGCTTAATACTTGTGTAAAGGTTGTAGTATTTGAAAGTGGTGATTATTGAGGCCCGATCTACGTAGTGGTAGCTCGGATCATCGTTTAACCCGACTTTGTTAAGATCATGGATCTTGACATAAGCTTGTTTCTATCGGTACAAGGGTTAAAAGGTGAAACTCTACCACACGAGAAACATGAACTTGTGTAAAAGTATTTTTACTTGTAAAATAGTGTTTAAAACTAGCGGATCTACGTATCTGCAAGTGGTATTTTCAAAGGACCAAGTGTCGAGAAAATCATGTTATATAAAAGTCGGATGACACACTAACAAATATGATTTTTACAAACCACAAGTGTATAGACACTTGTGAAATGAAAGATCCGGCAAAATAACAATTTTTGTAAAAGATGACGGGAAGATGTAAAAATAGATTTATCCTAAAAACGAGGTTTTTACGATATTAAGTTATTTTACACATAGATCCACAAAATATAACGGGATCTACACTATAGTTTTCGGAAAAACCACAAGTTCATGTGATTATGCGATTTACATACTTGTCAACTAGTTTGATGTGTCGGAAGTTGATTGGTTGATTAAAGAAGTGTTGAAATGATTTTGTAAAAGAAAATGATACGCTTGAAAGCGTGGCCACCTCCAGTTACAAGGGAAACTCTGGCGAAATTTTTCTAAAATCTAACACTTAGAATTATTTACAAGTGTTAGAGCTATTTTTGATATGCTTTCAAAATATATTTCGCCACGACTTTATTTACAAATATTCGAAGGTGGAATTTTCACAAAACTAAACGTGATAAGTATATATTTTGTAAATATATTTTCACCACACTGTTTATGATTATTTTGTGAAAATACATAAATATTATTTTTAGAGTAAAAATAATATTTCGAACGATAACAGCTCCAAAATAATACAAACGCTTACACGACAAACATATAAGTTACAACGGTAATTATTATTACCACACGATTACTAAAACGTAACTTACGCATTATTTTGGAAGTATTATGTGAAGTGAAAATATAATATTTTTGAGAAAAATATTTATATTTTGGAAGTAGAAGTAAAAATATATTAAGTGGGACTTAATGATATAATACGAATACACATGTATTAAATCCCCCATCCTTGGGAAGGAGAATAACTACCAAGTACATGCAAAATATAAACACGAAATAGTTGTCTAACTATTTCCCAAAAACTTAAACTATAAAGCTAAGGCACGGCCATCCGTCTAATAGAATTAGCACATGTAGGTCGTTGCACAGCTGCCTGACATTCGGAGTACTTGGTATAGCGACGCACTGACTGTGAGTTCATGTCCCCCTTTTCTCTTAACTGTTTTCAGTTTTCTAAACTGCGGGGGTGAAATACATGTTACATTGATTATGAATACTTTATACATGGTATGGTTAGCGTAAGGAGGTTTGTTACTTAAGATCATGTGAGTGGGTAGGCGGAAACTTGAGGCCATTAATCCTCATGGTAGGACCGAGGGACAGGAGCGGTAGATCTATCTGGGTGTAGCGAGCCCAGCCCCAGGTCCAGCATAACGGACCTCGGGGTGACTTAGTGCCCGACGCATAAATCCGCTAGGTTTGAGTCTTCCTACTTGCACTTCACACATATCAATGGCCTTGCAAACCATTGGTGATCTCTTTTTCCTTATTTGCTACGTACCAGGGTTTTTGATAAATACAAAGGTTTATTTACTCACTTACACATGAACTCGCTCAACATTATTGTTGATTTTTCAACTTACATGTATTTCTGGGAATTAAAGATCTGGCACGGTATGGCATGTTTTTCCCGCTGCATTAGTCACCGAGGTCATCCAGGGTTCGGGGAATGTGACTCTTTCCTGGACAAGTCACAGTCCTTGAATCATGTTTATGTTAAGATTGAATTTGTAATGTTTGGTGAACAAGTTTATGGTAGTTAGGGTGTTATCCTGTTAAGACAATGTTATGGTATTTTTATTTTAATGGATGATCTTGCATGTTTTTAATTCATATAGCTTTGTTATGATTAAGCTATGGTATTAAGAAGTCACACCAATTAACCACGCTTCCGCAAAGCCAGGGTGTGACAAATTTGTTCTGCTCAATTGCCTGATCAGTGAGACGATGAGCCAACTTGACGATTTGTTGTATAGTGCCAAGGTTAGCTGAGGTTACGTGGCTTTGAATCTCTGGCACCAAGCCCTTAAGGTACAGCTCAATGCGTTTGTAGGGAGGGTCCACCATAGTAGGGCACAAGATGGCTAGCTCATTTGACCTCTTCGTGTATGCCTCAATCTCAGATCCCGTCATTTTCAGATTGTAAAATTCCACTTCTAGCTTGTGGATGTCATCCCGACTACATTACTCCTCCTTGATCAGCTCTTTGAAACCATTCCAAGGTGTGGCATTAGCAACTGCCAGTCCTAGTAGTTGAACCTGCGCCTTCCACCAGGTTAACGCAGCTCCTTCAAGTGTTCCAGTAGCATATTTCACCCTACGGTCTTCGGGGCATTCGCACATCTCGAAAACTGACTCAAGTTTTTCAAACCAGTGAAGAAGGCCTACAGCACCTTCTGTGCCGCTGAAAGTGCTAGGTCGGCAATCCATGAAGGTTTTGAATGTGCACACAGGAGGCTGAGCATGTTGACCTGTGGTGCGAGAATAAATGACAAGGTTAAGCACGAGGGTAGGTTTGCGAAGGTAAGATCTAAACGTCCTAAGATAGGTCGAAGTAGCAGGTTATACCTCCTGCAGGAACAGCTGCGAGTGCCTAAGCAACTCGTTCATTGATCAGAGCCGTCAACTGGGCTTGAGTGAGGTTGATATGTCCTCCGCGTCCGCTCATGATCTTCATCACGAAGCAACGTAAGTGAGAAAAGTGTCGTGAAAGTGCGTAAGTGTGGGACGACAGTAGAGAGTAAGCACACAAGGTTCAAGTAGCAGTTATCACGTTAACTAATACACAGTGTGAGCTTTCTAACCGACAATATAACATAAATCATGCCACCTATTGTGTCGAGTCTTGCACGTGGAGCGAGGCGTCGTTGTTGATCGTTGAGCACTGTACAGGTTATAGTCTGGTTTAATCGAAAAGCTTTTCCCTTTTTAAAACCAAGTTCACTATAACCAATGGCTCTGATACCAATCTGTCACAACCCCCAAAATCCACCATGCGGAGTACCACCGCTTGGAGGCGTGACGTGACCAGGATCGAGCCACCGGGAATCCCATGCCTTAGAAAGTGTGTGAACTCACCTTGGTTTGCTCGGTTAGATTCTCAATATAGCTAATAGTCAAGGTCGGTCAATCACGTCCTAGTATGATTTACCGGTTAGTCATTTAGTGGCTTTCAAATAGAACACAAAGTTCCTACACGTATCTATCACATAACATGCATCTCTTTAACGGTTTATGCCCTCTAAGTTTCCCATCCATTCCCCACTCAAAATCAAACATACGATAATGCACATAACATATATAACATGTTAGACCATTCACGGATAGCATACTCGACATTTAGACACGCAAGTCACAACTTATCTCAATTCAGCATTTATATTCAAAACCGGCTGTTTTCGGACATTTTAATAAAATAGTTAAATTATTCCATAAATTCCCATATTTCTAGAGGATGTCTTAAACGTTCCATATTTTCTTGTTGTAAAAATATCGGGGTCTGGTTCACTACCAATATTTTATAAAAAAAAATCATATTCCGGGCTGAACTCAGATTTATGAATTTCTGACCACAGTCTTTATTAAAAATTCATCGAGTGTCCGATTTACGAAATTCCAGTGGGGTAATTACATGTGCATCGGTTGTCATCTACTGTACAAATTTCATGGTCCGATTCATCACAAAACTCAGGTTATGACCGAAAGTATGACACCCGTTTATTGTTGTCAAAATTCAGCTTAAGTTGCTGTTACAAATTAATACTTTAAAAATAGTAAACGATGTCCAAAAATTACGATTCCGGTGCCATTAGAACCGTATTTCATAATAACATATTTTAGATTCAAAATATCGGTTTTTCGTTGAATTTATGCCCTGTTTACAGCCTGTTAAAGGCGGCTGAAAATACACATCAGCAAGCTGTTATCAGTCTAAAGGCTACTAAAACGCACACATATGATTACCATTCATTCTAATAATGATTTACAACAGGTTATAAGTTATTTACAGCAAACTAATACTCATATATTTCAGATTTATCTTGTATTACCATGTTTCATCATTATTTACTCTTTAACCAACAAGTTCATCACTCTAGCAAGACTTTTTAGTTTTGATTTTTAGTGTTCACGATTTATCCGACAAAACGCTTATTAACCACTCTAGACAAGATCAAGAAGAGGTTTAGAGTCACTTACTACTAGCTCGAGGCTAGGGAAGATCAAAGGCGTAAAAGTGGTGGATAAAAGCAATCTAGAGAGGTCTTTCGAGTTCTAAGCACACCGGGCTTCCTACTTCACCTCCTAGCACCTTGCTATCACCTTGGATTGGATTGAAGTTGCAAGAAGATGGGTGGTGTGTGGGTGGTGTATGGTGGCTGGTTGTGGGTGAGCCGAGAAAGGGAGAGAGAGTGAAGTGAGGGAGTGTGAAATGATGGAGTATGGTTGTGGTGATCTTGGCCATGCTTTTATAATCACTTCATATATTTTGGTGAGTACTACAAGCAAAGATCTATTAAAATAATACCATAAAATCTTTAGGCAAGATTTGAGAGTGTGGTGGGTATGGTCCTTGTGACCGAATCGGTTAGGGGGGTTGGTTGTAACTTTTCCAACTAAATAGGTGATGGATAGTTAGATTTCAAGTATTATGTTTATATATGTTAGCTATGTGATTTCTAGTGGGTGTCAGGGTGTTCGGGGATTACGACAAGCCAAGAAATAATTAAACAATGTTTCTAGCAATATTTTGGTGTCCTGGGTAATGTCCGGTTGTTCGGTTAGATACCTGTTCGTTAGAGTGTTTAATTATTCCGTAAGGCGTCTTATACATATATTTTTGTAACACAATTAATTCCTAACACATAGGAAAATATTCAGGACCATTTAGTCAAGTTTTCTGCACAAGCCAAGTACGTTAACAAACACATGTAAGTATATCACGGTAATCAGAGAGCAGTTAAGTAATTCCACACAGTCGTCAAATACTTTAATTATCAATAATAAATTGTACGTAATACATAGGATTTTGAGGGTTGTCACATTCTCCCCCTGTTAAGAGAATTTCGTCCCGAAATTTAGTGCGTGGTTACTGAGGAAGCTAGTTAAATTGCGTTGGTTTCCTGATTTTCCTGGGGTGTCACATCATCCCCCCGTTGATTTGGAATTTCGTCCCGAAATTCTACAGTAGCTTCAGTCTCAGTAGTGGTTGCGTTTTTCTTAAACAGCTGAGGATACTTGAGTTTCATTTGGTCTTCTCGTTCCCAGGTATACTCTGGGCCACGACGGGCATTCCAACGAACTCGGACGAGAGGTATTCTGGTGTGCTTGAGAATCTTAACGTCTTGATCCGTAATCTCTACTGGTTCCTCAACGAATCGCAGCTTGTCGTTGATTGTGAGCTCTTTGAGAGGAACTATGAGGGTCTCATCTGACAGACACCTCTTCAGATTTGACACATGGAATACGTTGTGAACTCCACTGAGTTCTTCACGTAGGTTCAGCCTGTAAGCGACTTTGCCAATTCTCTCAATGATCTCGAACGGTCCGACATAACGCGGGTTGAGCTTGCCCCGTTTGCCAAATCGGACTACACCTTTCCAAGGTGAGACTTTGAGCAGCACTCGATCCCCAACCTGGAAATCGAGTGGTTTTCTTCGCTTATCGGCATAGCTTTTCTGACGGTCACGAGCTGCCGCCATTCGCTGTCGTATCTGAGCAATCTTCTCGGTTGTATCTACTACGAGTTCTGGGCCAGTGATTTGACTATCGCCAACTTCTGCCCAACAAAGAGGTGATCGGCATTTACGTCCATACAATGCCTCAAACGGAGCGGCCTGGATGCTGGTGTGGTAACTGTTGTTATACGAAAACTACACTAACGGGAGATGCTTTTCCCAGCCATTACCAAAGTCGATTACACACGCCCTAAGCATGTCTTCAAGAGTTTGGATGGTGCGTTCTGATTGCCCATCCGTCTGTGGATGATAAGCGGTGCTCATATCTAATCGTGAGCCAAAAGACTTGTGCATAGCTTGCCACAGTTCAGAGGTGAAACGCGCGTCACGATCAGAAATGATGGAGGTTGGCACTCCGTGCCTTGATACCACTTCTTTTAAGTAGATGTCTGCTAGAGTAGAAAACTTATCAGTTTCTTTGATAGGCAGAAAATGTGCAGACTTGGTCAGTCGATCTACGATCACCCAAATGGTATCGTTTCCGCGTTGAGATCTGGGCAGGCCGGTAACGAAATCCATGGAAATTTACTCCCATTTCCATTTAGGTATCTCTGGTTGTTGGAGTGGGCCTGATGGTTTCTGGTATTCGACCTTGACTCTAGCACAAGTCAAGCATTTACTGACGTAGGTCGCTATGCTAGCTTTCATACCAGGCCACCAGTATGTAGTCTTTAGATCGTGGTACATCTTATCCGAACCAGGATGTACTGAATAACGAGACTTATGTGCCTCATCCATCACAAGCTCGCGTAAGTCTCCATACAGCGGAACCCAGATGCGTCCGTTAACATAGTAGGCGCCGTTTTCTTTTTGTTCTAGCCGTTGTCTCGATCCTCGCAGGGACTCAGCCCTGATGTTGTCAGCCTTCAATGCTTCAGCCTGAGCATCGCGAATCTAAGCAGGTAGGTTAGATTGGATGGTAAGCTGCAACGCACGTACACGCCTAGGTATAGTATCCTTTCGGCTGAGGGCGTCAGCCACAACACTGGCCTTGCCCGGATGATACTTGATCGCGCATTCGTAGTCATTCAAGAGTTCGACCCATCGACGTTGACGCATGTTTAACTCCTTTTGCTTGAAGATATGCTCGAGACTCCTGTGATCAGTGTAAATGGTGCACTTGGTACCGTACAGGTAATGTCTCCATATCTTAAGCGCGAAAACAACTGCTCCCAGTTCCAGATCGTGAGTAGTGTAGTTCCTTTCGTGAACTTTAAGTTGGCGTGATGCGTAGGCAATGACCTTGTCGCGTTGCATCAACACGCAACCAAGTCCTTGGATGGAAGCGTCGCAATAAACCACAAAATCATCTGTGCCTTCAGGCAATGAGAGGATAGGCGCGCTACAGAGTCTATCTTTCAAGTGCTGAAATGCGGACTCCTGTGCATCACCCCAACGGTAGGTAACACCTTTCTGAGTCAGTGAAGTGAGAGGTTGCGCAATCTTTGAGAAATCCTTGATAAACCTTCTGTAATATCCTGCCAAACCCAAGAATTGGCGGATTTCTGTTGGTGTACGGGGTGCAGGCCAGTTCTTGATCGAGTCAACCATGGATGGATCAACATGAATCCCATCCTTGTTTACCACATGGCCCAGAAAATGGACTTCGCGAAGCCAGAAGTCACATTTCGAAAACTTGGCATACAGTTGCTCTTTACGAAGTAGTTCCAGAATAAGCCTCAGGTGTTGCTCGTGTTCCTCCTGACTCTTAGAATAGATCAGGATGTCGTCGATGAAGACTATAACAAATTTATCCAAGTAAGGCTTGCACACTCGGTTCATGAGGTCCATGAAGACCGCAGGTGCATTCGTCAATCCGAAAGGCATAACCAGAAACTCATAATGGCCGTAACGAGTCCTGAATGCTGTTTTGGAGACGTCCTCCTCTCGGACTCTCAGCTGATGGTAGCCTGACCTTAGGTCAATCTTAGAATAGAAGCTCGACCCTTGCAACTGGTCGAACAAGTCATCAATGCGTGGAAGAGGATAACGATTCTTCACGTTCACCTTGTTGAGTTCGCGGTAGTCAATACACATCCTGAAGGTACCGTCTTTATTTTTCACGAATAACACTGGGGCTCCCCATGGCGAAGAGCTAGGACGTATAAAACCCTTTTCCAGAAGTTCTTATAGTTGCGTAGACAGTTCTTCGAGTTCTGATGGAGCAAGTCGATAAGGCGCACGAGCTATTGGTGCTGCTCCAGGAGCTAGCTCGATTTGAAATTCGACTTGTCGATGAGGCAGAAGGCCAGGTAATTCCTCAGGAAATACCTCGGGAAAGTCGCGTACAATAGGAATGTCTTCTATCTTCCTTTCTTCCGCGGATGCCTCAGTAACGAGGGCTAGGATAGCGGTGTGGCCCTTCCGTAAACACTTCTGGGCTTTAAGGAAAGAGATGATGCCTACAACAGCACCACTCTTGTCGCCACGAATCACGAGGGGTTCTTTACCAGGGCGAGGGATGCGGACGATTTTCTCCTTGCAAATAATCTCCGCTTGGTGTTGAGATAACCAATCCATCCCAATGACAACGTCAAAACTACCCAGAACGATAGGAATGAGGTTGATAGAAAAGGTTTGATCGGCAAGGACAAGCTTGCAACCTTTAACTATATGTGTAGCCTCTAAACTTTTGCCATTTGCTATTTCTACCGTGTGCTTGGTGTTCAAAAGTGTTGGAGTGCGCTTAAGCATTTGGCTAACTTCTAAGGACACGTAGCTAGTATCGGCACCCGAATCAAATAAAATAGTAACAAAGAAATCATCCAGAAGAAACTTACCCATCACAACGTTGGGGTCGTTCCTTGCTTCTCCATGCCCAATCACGAATACACGACCCTGGGCGCCATTGCCATTATTGTTACCCCCGTTGTTGCCTCCATTGTTGTTCCCATTATGATTCCCGTTTCTTGGGTTGTTCTGATTCTGGTTTTGGTGCAGCTGGGGGCAGTTGCTTTTAAAGTGGCCTTCAGCGCCACACTGAAAACATCCTTTATTTCCCTGCTGGGGCTGCTGCTGGTGGTTCTGTGGAGCTTGTTGTTGTTGGCGATTCTGATTCATAGGACGTGGGCTCATGCAATCTTTGGCTTCGTGACCCAGCTTGTGACATCTCTGACAGCGACCCTTGTTGCACTGGCCGCTGTGGTGCAGATTACATCGATTGCACTTAGGGTGATTTCCCTTGTACCCACCCTGACCTTGATTTCCAGATGACTGCTGACTGGGGCTCCTGTACTCATCTGTCTTTCGCTGCTGAGATTGAGCTGAAGTAGAACCCTTGCCCAGATTTCCATCCCACTTGCGCTTATTGTCGTTGGGAGCATCAGAAGTAGTAGCGCTAATACGTTTGGGCAATTTGTTCTGCTCAACTGCCTGATCAGTGAGACGATGAGCCAACTTGACGATTTGTTGTATAGTGCCAAGGTTAGCTGAGGTTACGTGGCTTTGAATCTCTGGCACCAAGCCCTTAAGGTACAGCTCAATGCGTTTGTAGGGAGGGTCCACCATAGTAGGGCACAAGATGGCTAGCTCATTTGACCTCTTCGTGTATGCCTCAATCTCAGATCCCGTCATTTTCAGATTGTAAAATTCCACTTCTAGCTTGTGGATGTCATCCCGACTACAGTACTCCTCCTTGGTCAGCTCTTTGAAACCATTCCAAGCTGTGGCATTAGCAACTGCCAGTCCTAGTAGTTGAACCTGCGCCTTCCACCAGGTTAACGCAGCTCCTTCAAGTGTTCCGGTAGCATATTTCACCCTATGGTCTTCGGGGCATTCGCACATCTCGAAAACTGACTCAAGTTTTTCAAACCAGTGAAGAAGGCCTACAACACCTTCTGTGCCGCTGAAAGTGCTAGGTCGGCAATCCATGAAGGTTTTGAATGTGCACACAGGAGGCTGAGCATGTTGACCTGTGGTGCGAGAATAAATGACAAGGTTAAGCACGAGGGTAGGTTTGCGAAGGTAAGATCTAAACGTCCTAAGATAGGTCGAAGTAGCAGGTTATACCTCCTGCAGGAACAGCTGCGAGTGCCTCAGCAACTCGTTCGTTGATCAGAGCCGTCAACTGGGCTTGAGTGAGGTTGATATGTCCTCCGCGTCCGCTCATGATCTTCATCACGAAGCAACGTAAGTGAGAAAAGTGTCGTGAAAGTGCGTAAGTGTGGGACGACAGTAGAGAGTAAGCACACAAGGTTCAAGTAGCAGTTATCACGTTAACTAATACACAGTGTGAGCTTTCTAACCGACAATATAACATAAATCATGCCACCTATTGTGTCGAGTCTTGCACGTGGAGCGAGGCGTCATTGTTGATCGTTGAGCACTGTACAGGTTATAGTCTGGTTTAATCGAAAAGCTTTTCCCTTTTTAAAACCAAGTTCACTATAACCAATGGCTCTGATACCAATCTGTCACAACCCCCAAAATCCACCATGCGGAGTACCACCACTTGGAGGCGTGACGTGACTAGGATCGAGCCACCAATCATACTGAACAATGTATTTAAGTAAATAAAACCAATCACAATACAATTGGTGACCAAAAGCCAGTTAACCAAGTTTTAAATTAAACAGCGGAAGCATAATACGTGATACCAAAATATAAGTTCATAGTCCATAAGTTTAAAATCCAAAACGTAGATTTAATAAGTTCATAAGGATCAAGTGTTTATTACGGAACATGACAGTCCGTATCCCACAACGACTCCTTCCTCGTGCAAGCTCCAAGCATTTAACGACCTGTAAGGCATGTAACAACGAGTCAACAACAAAGTTGAGTGAGTTCACGTTTAGTTGTTTAGTTTTAAGTTGTTTCAGAAAACGTGGTTTGTCTTTCGTTGGCGTAATTGTCGTGGGGGTTACCCCGTAGTTGAAAGAAAGTTTAACCAGTTCATTCTTTATTACCCATACCCTGTTCATGATTAGTGGGGGCTTCCCCATGTGAACTACTAGACCGTATGATATCGACTACTACGCAAGTAAGTTGTGCCCTACATCAGTGTCCATCATCACTGATGGTTTGCCATAGTCCATTAGTACACGCCCGTCCGACTGGCACGGTGTGAGGTTTGTTAAACCTAATAGCGCTATTAACTAATGACCCGCTCGCCATTGGCCTCGGCGATTAAGTTGATATAAAATGAGGGACTTATGATAGAGTTTTGTCTAGTAAGTTTTAAGGTTGTTGTCCTACCCAAGGAGGACGAACATACGTAGTTCTCCCGAAGAGAATACGCAGGATTAATACTGGTATCCTACCCGAGGAGGATGGCCGTACATATCCTACCTAAGTAAGATATGTAGATTCCGTTTTACTTCTTTAACCCATTCCCAAACCACCGGGAATCCCATGCCTTAGAAAGTGTGTGAACTCACCTTGGTTTGCTCGGTTAGATTCTCAATATAGCTAATAGTCAAGGTCGGTCAATCACGTCCTAGTATGATTTACCAGTTAGTCATTTAGTGGCTTTCAAATAGAACACAAAGTTCCTACACGTATCTATCACATAACATGCATCTCTTTAACGGTTTATGCCCTCTAAGTTTCCCATCCATTCCCCACTCAAAATCAAACATACGATAATGCACATAACATATATAACATGTTAGACCATTCACGGATAGCATACTCGACATTTAGACACGCAAGTCACAACTTATCTCAATTCAGCATTTATATTCAAAACCGGCTGTTTTCGGACATTTTAATAAAATAGTTAAATTATTCCAAAAATTCCATATTTTATTGTTGTAAAAATATCGGGGTCTGGTTCACTACCAATATTTTATAAAAAAAAATCATATTCCGGACTGAACTCAGATTTATGAATTTCTGACCACAGTCCACGGAAAAATTTATTAAAAATTCATCGAGTGTCCGATTTACGAAATTCCAGTGGCGTAGTTACACCTGCATCGGTTGTCATCTACTGTACAAATTTCATGGTCCGATTCATCACAAAACTCAGGTTATGACCAAAAGTATAACACCCGTTTATTGCTGTCAAAATTCAGCTTAAGTTGTTGTTACAAATTAATACTTTAAAAATAGTAAACGATGTCCAAAAATTACGATTCCGGTGCCATTAGAACCGTATTTCATAATAACGTATTTTAGATTCAAACTATCGGTTTTTCGTTGAATTTATGCCCTGTTTACAGCATGTTAAAGGCGGCTGAAAATACACATCAGCAAGCTGTTATCAGTCTAAAGGCTACTAAAACGCACACATATGATTACCATTCATTCTAATAATGATTTGCAACAGGTTATAAGTTATTTACAGCAAACTAATACTCATATATTTCAGATTTATCTTGTATTACCATGTTTCGTCATTATTTACTCTTTAACCAACAAGTTCATCACTCTAGCAAGACTTTTTAGTTTTGATTTTTAGTGTTCACGATTTATCCGACAAAACGCTTATTAACCACTCTAGATAAGATCAAGAAGAGGTTTAGAGTCACTTACTACTAGCTCGAGGCTAGGGAAGATCAAAGGCGTAAAAGTGGTGGATAAAAGCAATCTAGAGAGGTCTTTCGAGTTCCAAGCACACCGGGCTTCCTACTTCACCTCCTAGCACCCTGCTATCACCTTGGATTGGATTGAAGTTGCAAGAAGATGGGTGGTGTGTGGGTAGTGTATGGTGGCCGGTTGTGGGTGAGCCGAGAAAGGGAGAGAGGGTGAAGTGAGGGAGTGTGAAATGATGGAGTATGGTTGTGGTGATCTTGGCCATGCTTTTATAATCACTTCATATATTTTGGTGAGTACTACAAGCAAAGATCTATTAAAATAATACCATAAAATCTTTAGGCAAGATTTGAGAGTGTGGTGGGTATGGTCCTTGTGACCGAATCGGTTAGGGGGGGTTGGTTGTAACTTTTCCAACTAAATAGGTGATGGATAGTTAGATTTCAAGTATTATGTTTATATATGTTAGCTATGTGATTTCTAGTGGGTGTCTGGGTGTTCAGGGATTACGACAAGCCAAGAAATAATTAAACAATGTTTCTAGCAATATTTTGGTGTCCTGGGTAATGTCCGGTTGTTCGGTTAGATACCTGTTCGTTAGAGTGTTTAATTATTCCGTAAGGCGTCTTATACATATATTTTTGTAACACAATTAATTCCTAACACATAGGAAAATATTCAGGACCATTTAGTCAAGTTTTCTGCACAAGCCAAGTACGTTAACAAACACATGTAAGTATATCACGGTAATCAGAGAGCAGTTAAGTAATTCCACACAGTCGTCAAACACTTTAATTATCAATAATAAATTGTACATAATACATAGGATTTTGAGGGTTGTCACATTCTCCCCCTATTAAGAGAATTTCGTCCCGAAATTTAGCGCGTGGTTACTGAGGAAGCTAGTTAAATTGCGTTGGTTTCCTGATTTTCCTGGGGTGTCACATCATCCCCCCGTTGATTTGGAATTTCGTCCCGAAATTCTACAGTAGCTTCAGTCTCAGTAGTGGTTGCGTTTTTCTTAAACAGCTGAGGATACTTGAGTTTCATTTGGTCTTCTCGTTCCCAGGTATACTCTGGGCCACCACGGGCATTCCAACGAACTTGGACGAGAGGTATTCTGGTGTGCTTGAGAATCTTAACGTCTTGATCCGTAATCTCTACTGGTTCCTCAACGAATCGCAGCTTGTCGTCGATTGTGAGCTCTTTGAGAGGAACTATGAGGGTCTCATCTGACAGACACCTCTTCAGATTTGACACATGGAATACGTTGTGAACTCCACTGAGTTCTTCACGTAGGTTCAGCCTGTAAGCGACTTTGCCAATTCTCTCAATGATCTCGAACGGTCCGACATAACGCGGGTTGAGCTTGCCCCGTTTGCCAAATCGGACTACACCTTTCCAAGGTGAGACTTTGAGCAGCACTCGATCCCCAACCTGGAACTCGAGTGGTTTTCTTCGCTTATCGGCATAGCTTTTCTGACGGTCACGAGCTGCCGCCATTCGCTGTCGTATCTGAGCAATCTTCTCGGTTGTATCTACTACGAGTTCTGGGCCAGTGATTTGACTATCGCCAACTTCTGCCCAACAGAGAGGTGATCGGCATTTACGTCCATACAATGCCTCAAACGGAGCGGCCTGGATGCTGGTGTGGTAACTGTTGTTATACGAAAACTCCACTAACGGGAGATGCTTTTCCCAGCCATTACCAAAGTCGATTACACACGCCCTAAGCATGTCTTCAAGAGTTTGGATGGTGCGTTCTGATTGCCCATCCGTCTGTGGATGATAAGCGGTGCTCATATCTAATCGTGAGCCAAAAGACTTGTGCATAGCTTGCCACAGTTCAGAGGTGAAACGCGCGTCACGATCAGAAATGATGGAGGTTGGCACTCCGTGCCTTGATACCACTTCTTTTAAGTAGATGTCTGCTAGAGTAGAAAACTTATCCGTTTCTTTGATAGGCAGAAAATGTGCAGACTTGGTCAGTCGATCTACGATCACCCAAATGGTATCGTTTCCGCGTTGAGATCTGGGCAGGCCGGTAACGAAATCCATGGAAATTTACTCCCATTTCCATTTAGGTATCTCTGGTTGTTGGAGTGGGCCTGATGGTTTCTGGTATTCGACCTTGACTCTAGCACAAGTCAAGCATTTACTGACGTAGGTCGCTATGCTAGCTTTCTACCAGGCCACCAGTATGTAGTCTTTAGATCGTGGTACATCTTATCCGAACCAGGATGTACTGAATAACGAGACTTATGTGCCTCATCCATCACAAGCTCGCGTAAGTCTCCATACAGCGGAACCCAGATGCGTCCGTTAACATAGTAGGCGCCGTTTTCTTTTTGTTCTAGCCGTTGTCTCGATCCTCGCAGGGACTCAGCCCTGATGTTCTCAGCCTTCAATGCTTCAGCCTGAGCATCGCGAATCTGAGCAGGTAGGTTAGATTGGATGGTAAGCTGCAACGCACGTACACGCCTAGGTATAGTATCCTTTCGGCTGAGGGCGTCAGCCACAACACTGGCCTTGCCCGGATGATACTTGATCGCGCATTCGTAGTCATTCAAGAGTTCGACCCATCGACGTTGACGCATGTTTAACTCCTTTTGCTTGAATATATGCTCGAGACTCCTGTGATCAGTGTAAATGGTGCACTTGGTACCGTACAGGTAATGTCTCCATATCTTAAGCGCGAAAACAACTGCTCCCAGTTCCAGATCGTGAGTAGTGTAGTTCCTTTCGTGAACTTTAAGTTGGCGTGATGCGTAGGCAATGACCTTGTCGTGTTGCATCAACACGCAACCAAGTCCTTGGATGGAAGCGTCGCAATAAACCACAAAATCATCTGTGCCTTCAGGCAATGAGAGGATAGGCGCGCTACAGAGTCTATCTTTCAAGTGCTGAAATGCGAACTCCTGTGCTTCACCCCAACGGTAGGTAACACCTTTCTGAGTCAGTGAAGTGAGAGGTTGCGCAATCTTTGAGAAATCCTTGATAAACCTTCTGTAATATCCTGCCAAACCCAAGAATTGGCGGATTTCTGTTGGTGTACGGGGTGCAGGCCAGTTCTTGATCGAGTCAACCATGGATGGATCAACATGAATCCCATCCTTGTTTACCACATGGCCCAGAAAATGGACTTCGCGAAGCCAGAAGTCACATTTCGAAAACTTGGCATACAGCTGCTCTTTACGAAGTAGTTCCAGAATAAGCCTCAGGTGTTGCTCGTGTTCCTCCTGACTCTTAGAATAGATCAGAATGTCGTCGATGAAGACTATAACAAATTTATCCAAGTAAGGCTTGCACACTCGGTTCATGAGGTCCATGAAGACCGCAGGTGCATTCGTCAATCCGAAAGGCATAACCAGAAACTCATAATGGCCGTAACGAGTCCTGAATGCTGTTTTGGAGACGTCCTCCTCTCGGACTCTCAGCTGATGGTAGCCTGACCTTAGGTCAATCTTAGAATAGAAGCTCGACCCTTGCAACTGGTCGAACAAGTCATCAATGCGTGGAAGAGGATAACGATTCTTCACGGTCACCTTGTTGAGTTCGCGGTAGTCAATACACATCCTGAAGGTACCGTCTTTATTTTTCACGAATAACCCTGGGGCTCCCCATGGCGAAGAGCTAGGACGTATAAAACCCTTTTCCAGAAGTTCTTATAGTTGCGTAGACAGTTCTTCGAGTTTTGATGGAGCAAGTCGATAAGGCGCACGAGCTATTGGTGCTGCTCCAGGAGCTAGCTCGATTTGAAATTCGACTTGTCGTGAGGCAGAAGGCCAGGTAATTCCTCAGGAAATACCTCGGGAAAGTCGCGTACAATAGGAATGTCTTCTATCTTCCTTTCTTCCGCGGATGCCTCAGTAACGAGGGCTAGGATAGCGATGTGGCCCTTCCGTAAACACTTCTGGGCTTTAAGGAAAGAGATGATGCCTACAACAGCACCACTCTTGTCGCCACGAATCACGAGGGGTTCTTTACCAGGGCGAGGGATGCGGACGATTTTCTCCTTGCAAATAATCTCCGCTTGGTGTTGAGATAACCAATCCATCCCAATGACAACGTCAAAACTACCCAGAACGATAGGAATGAGGTTGATAGAAAAGGTCTGATCGGCAAGGACAAGCTTGCAACCTTTAACTATATGTGTAGCCTCTAAACTTTTGCCATTTGCTATTTCTACCGTGTGCTTGGTGTTCAAAAGTGTTGGAGTGCGCTTAAGCATTTGGCTAACTTCTAAGGACACGTAGCTAGTATCGGCACCCGAATCAAATAAAATAGTAACAAAGAAATCATCCAGAAGAAACTTACCCATCACAACGTTGGGGTCGTTCCTTGCTTCTCCATGCCCAATCACGAATACACGACCCTGGGCGCCATTGCCATTATTGTTACCCCCGTTGTTGCCTCCATTGTTGTTCCCATTATGATTCCCGTTTCTTGGGTTGTTCTGATTCTGGTTTTGGTGCAGCTGGGGGCAGTTGCTTTTAAAGTGGCCTTCAGCGCCACACTGAAAACATCCTTTATTTCCCTGCTGGGGCTGCTGCTGGTGGTTCTGTGGAGCTTGTTGTTGTTGGCGATTCTGATTCATAGGACGTGGGCTCATGCAATCTTTGGCTTCGTGACCCAGCTTGTGACATCTCTGACAGCGACCCTTGTTGCACTGGCCGCTGTGGTGCAGATTACATCGATTGCACTTAGGGTGATTTCCCTTGTACCCACCCTGACCTTGATTTCCAGATGACTGCTGACTGGGGCTCCTGTACTCATCTGTCTTTCGCTGCTGAGATTGAGCTGAAGTAGAACCCTTGCCCAGATTTCCATCCCACTTGCGCTTATTGTCGTTGGGAGCATCAGAAGTAGTAGCGCTAATACGTTTGGGCAATTTGTTCTGCTCAACTGCCTGATCAGTGAGACGATGAGCCAACTTGACGATTTGTTGTATAGTGCCAAGGTTAGCTGAGGTTACGTGGCTTTGAATCTCTGGCACCAAGCCCTTAAGGTACAGCTCAATGCGTTTGTAGGGAGGGTCCACCATAGTAGGGCACAAGATGGCTAGCTCATTTGACCTCTTCGTGTATGCCTCAATCTCAGATCCCGTCATTTTCAGATTGTAAAATTCCACTTCTAGCTTGTGGATGTCATCCCGACTACAGTACTCCTCCTTGATCAGCTCTTTGAAACCATTCCAAGGTGTGGCATTAGCAACTGCCAGTCCTAGTAGTTGAACCTGCGCCTTCCACCAGGTTAACGCAGCTCCTTCAAGTGTTCCGGTAGCATATTTCACCCTACGGTCTTCGGGGCATTCGCACATCTCGAAAACTGACTCAAATTTTTCAAACCAGTGAAGAAGGCCTACAGCACCTTCTGTGCCGCTGAAAGTGCTACGTCGGCAATCCATGAAGGTTTTGAATGTGCACACAGGAGGCTGAGCATGTTGACCTGTGGTGCGAGAATAAATGACAAGGTTAAGCACGAGGGTAGGTTTGCGAAGGTAAGATCTAAACGTCCTAAGATAGGTCGAAGTAGCAGGTTATACCTCCTGCAGGAACAGCTGCGAGTGCCTCAGCAACTCGTTCGTTGATCAGAGCCTTCAACTGGGCTTGAGTGAGGTTGATATGTCCTCCGCGTCCGCTCATGATCTTCATCACGAAGCAACGTAAGTGAGAAAAGTGTCGTGAAAGTGCGTAAGTGTGGGACGACAGTAGAGAGTAAGCACACAAGGTTCAAGTAGCAGTTATCACGTTAACTAATACACAGTGTGAGCTTTCTAACCGACAATATAACATAAATCATGCCACCTATTGTGTCGAGTCTTGCACATGGAGCGAGGCATCGTTGTTGATCGTTGAGCACTGTACAGGTTATAGTCTGGTTTAATCGAAAAGCTTTTCCCTTTTTAAAACCAAGTTCACTATAACCAATGGCTCTGATACCAATCTGTCACAACCCCCAAAATCCACCATGCGGAGTACCACCGCTTGGAGGCGTGACGTGACCAGGATCGAGCCACCAATCATACTGAACAATGTATTTAAGTAAATAAAACCAATCACAATACAATTGGTGACCAAAAGCCAGTTAACCAAGTTTTAAATTAAACAGCGGAAGCATAATACGTGATACCAAAATATAAGTTCATAGTCCATAAGTTTAAAATCCAAAACGTAGATTTAATAAGTTCATAAGGATCAAGTGTTTATTACGGAACATGACAGTCCGTATCCCACAACGACTCCTTCCTCGTGCAAGCTCCAAGCATTTAACGACCTTTAAGGCATGTAACAACGAGTCAACAACAAAGTTGAGTGAGTTCACGTTTAGTTGTTTAGTTTTAAGTTGTTTCAGAAAACGTGGTTTGTCTTTCGTTGGCGTAATTGTCGTGGGGGTTACCCCGTAGTTGAAAGAAAGTTTAACCAGTTCATTCTTTATTACCCATACCCTGTTCATGATTAGTGGGGGCTTCCCCATGTGAACTACTAGACCGTATGATATCGACTACTACGCAAGTAAGTTGTGCCCTACATCAGTGTCTATCATCACTGATGGTTTGCCATAGTCCATTAGTACACGCCCGTCCGACTGGCACGGTGTGAGGTTTGTTAAACCTAATAGCGCTATTAACTAATGACCCGCTCGCCATTGGCCTCGGCGATTAAGTCGATATAAAATGAGGGACTTATGATAGAGTTTTGTCTAGTAAGTTTTAAGGTTGTTGTCCTACCCAAGGAGGACGAACGTACGTAGTTCTCCCGAAGAGAATACGCAGGATTAATACTGGTATCCTACCCGAGGAGGATGGCCGTACATATCCTACCTAAGTAACATATGTAAATTCCGTTTTACTTCTTTAACCCATTCCCAAAGCACCGGGAATCCCATGCCTTAGAAAGTGTGTGAACTCACCTTGGTTTGCTCGGTTAGATTCTCAATATAGCTAATAGTCAAGGTCGGTCAATCACGTCCTAGTATGATTTACCAGTTAGTCATTTAGTGGCTTTCAAATAGAACACAAAGTTCCTACACGTATCTATCACATAACATGCATCTCTTTAACGGTTTATGCCCTCTAAGTTTCCCATCCATTCCCCACTCAAAATCAAACATACGATAATGCACATAACATATATAACATGTTAGACCATTCACGGATAGCATACTCGACATTTAGACACGCAAGTCACAACTTATCTCAATTCATCATTTATATTCAAAACGGTTGTTTTCGGACATTTTAATAAAATAGTTAAATTATTCCAAAAATTCCCATATTTCTAGAGGATGTCTTAAACGTTCCATATTTTATTGTTGTAAAAATACCGGGGTCCAGTTCACTACCAATATTTTATAAAAAAAATCATATTCCGGACTGAACTCAGATTTATGAATTTCTGACCACAGTCTTTATTAAAAATTCATCGAGTGTCCGATTTACGAAATTCCAGTGGGGTAATTACATGTGCATCGGTTGTCATCTACTGTACAAATTTCATGGTCCGATTCATCACAAAACTCAGGTTATGACCGAAAGTATGACACCCGTTTATTGCTGTCAAAATTCAGCTTAAGTTGCTGTTACAAATTAATACTTTAAAAATAGTAAACGATGTCCAAAAATTACGATTCCGGTGCCATTAGAACCGTATTTCATAATAACATATTTTAGATTCAAAATATCGGTTTTTCGTTGAATTTATGCCCTGTTTACGGCCTGTTAAAGGCGGCTGAAAATACACATCAGCAAGCTGTTATCAGTCTAAAGGCTACTAAAACGCACACATATGATTACCATTCATTCTAATAATGATTTACAACAGGTTATAAGTTATTTACAGCAAACTAATACTCATATATTTCAGATTTATCTTGTATTACCATGTTTCATCATTATTTACTCTTTAACCAACAAGTTCATCACTCTAGCAAGACTTTTTAGTTTTGATTTTTAGTGTTCACGATTTATCTGACAAAACGCTTATTAACCACTCTAGACAAGATCAAGAAGAGGTTTAGAGTCACTTACTACTAGCTCGAGGCTAGGGAAGATCAAAGGCGTAAAAGTGGTGGATAAAAGCAATCTAGAGAGGTCTTTCGAGTTCCAAGCACACCGGGCTTCCTACTTCACCTCCTAGCACCTTGCTATCACCTTGGATTGGATTGAAGTTGCAAGAAGATGGGTGGTGTGTGGGTGGTGTATGGTGGCCGGTTGTGGGTGAGCCGAGAAAGGGAGAGAGAGTGAAGTGAGGGAGTGTGAAATGATGGAGTATGGTTGTGGTGATCTTGGCCATGCTTTTATAATCACTTCATATATTTTGGTGAGTACTACAAGCAAAGATCTATTAAAATAATACCATAAAATCTTTAGGCAAGATTTGAGAGTGTGGTGGGTATGGTCCTTGTGACCGAATCGGTTAGCGGGGGGGGGGGGGTTGGTTGTAACTTTTCCAACTAAATAGGTGATGGATAGTTAGATTTCAAGTATTATGTTTATATATGTTAGCTATGTGATTTCTAGTGGGTGTCAGGGTGTTCGGGGATTACGACAAGCCAAAAAATAATTAAACAATGTTTCTAGCAATATTTTGGTGTCCTGGGTAATGTCCGGTTGTTCGGTTAGATACCGGTTCGTTAGAGTGTTTAATTATTCCGTAAGGCGTCTTATACATATATTTTTGTAACACAATTAATTCCTAACACATAGGAAAATATTCAGGACCTTTTAGTCAAGTTTTCTGCACAAGCCAAGTACGTTAACAAACACATGTAAGTATATCACGGTAATCAGAGAGCGGTTAAGTAATTCCACACAGTCGTCAAACACTTTAATTATCAATAATAAATTGTACGTAATACATAGGATTTTGAGGGTTGTCATAGCGAAACAAGAAAATAAAAAAGTGTAGGGGGTAATCTAATTTATACTTTCTATAAAAGGGCAAATGAGCATGATATCACAATGCTGAGGTGACAATCAGATAGGTAATCCAACAATGTCTATCTGATGTCATTATTGCATCATAAATCTTAATTTAAAATCTTTTAAAATACATTTAAAATGCATTTCAAAATTCAAAACCTCTGGCCATATTCAAAATTCAAAATTCTGGCTCCACATATATAACATACATGATTCAGGCTCCACACTCAAAATTCAAACCATACTTTCAATCCATCTCCCTCTCTCAAATCCAGAGCTCCCATGATTTAGCCGGTTAATCTCCGATTACACATCATCGTTCGAACATTTTCGTTGCTCGATTCTTCGAAATCGCTGTAAAGAGATATGTTTTACTGGTTCCGTTTACACATCATCGTTCCTACGAAGCTTCCAATTACACATCATCGTTCCAACGAAGCCTCGAAATCACTAGTTAATCCCTGATTACATATCATCGTTCCAACATCATCATTCCAAAGAAGCTTCCAATTCGTTGATATAGACAGTTGTTTTGTGATTTTGTAGGTTGCTCTGATCTACTCTAACTCTCCCTTTATATTTAAGTTTGTATTCTCTATTGGAACTCTGTAACTCTAATAGCCCTGACCGTCAAAGATAACCACAAAAACCATCATCTGCGGTTGACCATGTGCTAGCTTCTTTGATGGGAGAGTTGCATGCTAGGTTTGTAGCTTATCTTTTTTACTGCAGTTATACTTATTTAAGTTGATTATGAAGAAACAAGTGTTGATAATTTTATTAACACTCAACTTTAAGAATATGTTAATATGGATATTGATTTTATTAAATTAATATAAAGAAAGATCAAAGACTCAAATATGCATAAAATATTACACGCTACAATTAACACTTCCTAGGATTTCGACGACTCTCGCCTTCTTCCACGCGATTTCATTCTTTCTTTTCTTTTGTTTTGCAGATCGGCTAGCATGTCGCAGATTTTCTGATCCTGTTTCAGTAGTTATGTGATAAACTCTTCTGCGTTGTTCTTGAAATCTGATGGAGGAGAGTGGAGGACTTTATCAAGCAATCTGATGGAGGAGAGTGGACGAAGTTCCTGGAGTGGTATGGTCTCTTGTGAGCGCGCCTGCGCATGCTATTTGGTACCATACCCCTTCAGCACGTCCATTCATCAACACGGGCCAAAAATCACCCTACACGAATACTTTTGCGTATCATCAACGAAACACACGTTAAGCCGATATTTGTATTATCGTACATCCAACAATGTATTATCAACAAAAATGTAATGTTATATTTGTAATTATTTTGTATTATCATACATCCAACAATGTATTATCAATAAAAATGTAATGTTATATTTGTAATTATTATACATTCAACAATATCACCTAAAAATATAATACCTGAAATAAGGACTTATGTATATATAGTTACACATATGAATTTCTCCAACAAAATCAAGCACGACATAATAGCTTAACGTGATTTAAATCATGTATCTGAGTCAAAGTGGACAAGACTAAGTAATAGGAGATTGTAAGTGATACAATAATATCGTTTCGCCAATGATTTTCTTCATAGTAGACTAAGTAATAGGAGATTGTAAGTGATAAAAGAATATTGTTCCCCCAATGATTTTCTTCAAAGTAACTAAAACGGTAAATACATAAACCAAATTGGAGTAGGGGTGTTCAATATTCAATTTCAAACCAACTAAACCGAAAATCGAAATAAACCGGAATGCATATTCATTTTCGTTTCACCTTTAAACCAAAAACCGAATTAGATAATCGGTTTTTGGTTCTAGCGTACTCAATTCGTTACTAGGACTAAATCAATGATCCCAAATTTCATATATCGGGCTATGAACTTTTCTTTTTGTATAGCCCACTAAACATCTACCCCACTACAAAACTGAGAAACCCGAACGCAAACTAACAAACACTCATTTGGTGAAATTTCAGATCTTCTCAACTTAAATTTGAAACCGAACCGAATTATAATCCAATTTTCAATTTGGTTTGGCCAACTTTTGAACTCAGTTTAGCTTCCTATTTCGACCGAAAAATATTCAAATAAGAGTAACCGAAACCCAAACCGATACTGATTTATGAGACTTTCATACGGGTAATATAGTGATTTTTTTAATTCCAGAGTAAAGTATAATTTATGTTCTTGTGGTTTCAGGGATATATCAGTTTAAGTCCCTATTTTCAAAATCGTGCATGCTAAGACCCTATGGTTTACGTTTCCCAATACAATTCGTCCTTCTGTCAAATTACAGAAAGGAAACATAAATCATAGGATCTTATCATACAAAATTTTAAAAATAAAAACATAAGTTGATCCGCCCACAAATCACAAAAACTCAAATTTTATTGCATCTTCAAAACCAAATAGGATTTCTTATCTAAAAGAGTAAACTACAAAAATCATCTTTTATGTATGTCCTTTAGCCCTAACTTATTTTTTTGTGGTTAAATCTGACTAAATAGACCCCACATGAGAGTATTTTGGTTATTTGATCAGATTTAACTATAAAAATACGCTCATGTGGGGTTTATTTGGTCAGATTTTACCACAAAAATTAACTGAGTTATGGATAAAGGACATAACTTCCAAGGGTTTGCAAACATGACTACATTTTCTATAATTAGTGAAGACAAATGACCAACCAACAACCATACCCATTAAATCCCACAAATAGCAAAGCTACTTATAGGGTCTGGGGAGGGTGGGATGTAGACAGACCTTGCCTCTATCCCTAGGGATAGAGAGGCTGCTTCCAGAAGAGACCCTCGGCTCCAAGACGAACAGCATACCAAAACATCAAGTCAAAGAATATAGACAAATAGAATATAGAAAAAAGAAGTTACCTATACCAAGAAAGTGATCAGAGTGACACAGTATAATGTAAATCATGTATAATAGCATACAACCTCATTCCAGCATAAACACAAGAAGTCAATCGCTGGTAAAGTCACATAAAGAATAAGAAAAACCTACGTCCCTAAAATACCCCTAAGACCTTACTGCAATATCCTCTAGAAGTCCTTAACCCTAATCTTACGTCTCCATGAAGTCCTATCTTGGACCATGTCCTCGGAAAGATGCAACTCTAGTAAATCATGCCTAATTTGCTCTTCCCATGTCAGTTTGGGTCTTCCTCTTCCTCTCCTCCCCTCCACAGTAAGTGTTTTCACCACTCTAACTGGTGTCGTCGTCTGCCTTCGCTTCACTTATTATAAACTTATTATAAACAAATGACACAAGTGAGAGATTTTTATAATTTACTTTATCTAAAACAACGTTTGGCTGGTTCAATCTAACGTGGGACTTTTCTGGTTTTACAAACATCAAAATGGGTTCTTACTTACCCCTTTCTGAAGTCTCCACCAACCACCGTACTCATCCTCCTCACTTACCACTGCCACCAATCCTTCATCTTCCTCCCTCACCACACCTGCAATGGAGAACATGGCAGAAACTGAAGGGCTTAGAACAAAGTCAACCTTAATCTGTGCACCCATAATGGCGGATACGGTGGATCAGATGTTGCTTCACATGAATTCGGCTAAATCTAGTGGAGCTGATCTTGTTGAAATCCGGTTTGATAGCTTAAAAGGGTCTGGTACCCATGAGGATATAAAGACCCTAATTGAATCTTGTCCTCTCCCCACACTTTTCACTTACAGGTGATACTTAATCTGCCTTATAATGGTGTATAGTAAACGAACCGAACATCCAGCGACCCGTTTGGCAGGAAGTTTGTTTATGTTCGTTTGTTTGAGAAATGAAGGGAAATTTCATTCCATTAATTAAATGAATGAACATGAATAAGGGCCGTGTTAGTTGTATTCTTAGTTGTATTCGTGAACGTTCGGTAACATGTTCGTTTATTTTACATTTGTTCATTGTCGTTTGTTTTGTTTAGTTTATTTTGGGTCATTAGAAACTTAGATTTTTCAAACATTATTTTGGGATAATTATGTTTATGCTTATTATATCAAGTGCTTAACAAGGTGATTATGTATAATGTTTGGGATTAAGAATGCTGTTTTTTTAAAATATTAAAATTGGTATATGTTCGTTTGTGTTTGTGAACGAGTTCTATTCCTTAATGAACGAACACGAACAAGAAAAAGAATCTTCGTTCCATATATGTTTGTGAACCGTTTGTGAACAAGTTCAATGCTAAATAAACGAACATGAACAAGGCTCCGTTCGGTTCGTTTACAGACCTAGTGGTGTATGATTGATTCTGTGTTGTTTTGTAGACCAACATGGGAAGGTGGTCAGTATGATGGGGATGAACAAAGTCGACTGGCTGCTCTTAAGTTAGCAATGGAGTTGGGAGCTGATCACATTGATGTTGAGCTTCAGGTTCCTTTTATATCTCTAGTATCTTAGATTATTGTGTTTAACTTCGTGATCACGGGTTCGGATCCCGCAAATGTTTCAATCAGATTTCTCATTTCAGTTACTCACTTGCAGGCTGTTGATGAGTTCAAAAACTTAACCCGCGGAGATAAGCCGACAAAATGCAAACTCATTGTTTCATCTCACAATTATCAAAATACTCCATCGCTAGAAGACCTCGAGAGCCTTGTCGCCAGAATACAATCAACAGGAGCTGACATTGTTAAGATTGCAACAATGGCTGTAGACATAACTGATGTAGCGCGAATTTTTCATGTAACCGCTCATTCTCAGGTTAGCAGCATCAGCCCGTTTCAATGCACCTTATTGTTTCTATCGGTGTGGCATTTGTTAAGTGAAGAATTAAGATAAAAACAAAATGACATAAAAGTGGATAGTAAACATTCTTCTTGAATTGTCATGTAAGAAAACCTCATAATATTAACCTGTTTTATTTGTTTTAGAGTAAAATGGCGTTTTCGTCCCTAAGGTTTAGCCAGTTTTGCGACTTTCATCTAAAGGTTTGTTTTTCCGCATTTGGATCCAAAAGGTTTGAAATCTTGCTATTTTCATTCAACTCGTTAACTCCATCGTTTTTTCTCCATTAAGTCAGGGGTATTTCTGTCTTTTTGTTAACTTAAAGGACAATTCGGTCTTTTTCACACATCTCTAGCGAGTTTACAAAGTGAAAAAGACCGAATTGCCCTTTAAATTAACAAAAATAACGGAAATACCCCTGACATAACGGAGAAAAATGGATGGAGTTAACGAGCCGGATGAAATGGCAAGATTTTAAACCTTTTGGATCCAAATGTGGAAAAACAAACCTTTGGACGAACGTCGCAAAACTGGCCAAACCACAGGGACGAAAATAGCATTTTACTCTTTATTTTATTTACGTAACTTGGTTAATCTTGCAGGTTCCAATAATATCAATGGCAATGGGTGAGAGGGGTTTGATATCTCGATTACTGAGCCCGAAATTCGGTGGATATTTGACATTTGCTACCCTTGGACGTGGAAAGGAATCTGCCCCCGGGCAGCCGACAATCCGGGATCTTTTGGATGTGTTCAATTTCAGGCAAATAGCGCCTGACACAAAAGTATACGGTATTATCGGGAAGCCAGTCGGGCATAGCAAGTCGCCTATGTTATACAATAAAGCTTTTAGATCAATTGGCTTCAATGGAGTTTATGTACATTTGTTAGTGGATAATGTGAAGAATTTTCTCGAGACTTACTCGTCCACAGATTATGCCGGGTTCAGGTTATTTTATCGTTTCAAAATCTTTCCGGTTGTTAGAATTAGTAAAATCTAAATGTATGATCGTTGTTGAATGCAGTTGTACCATTCCTCACAAAGAAGCGGTGGTTGAATGCTGCGATGAGGTTGATCCGGTTGCAAAGGTAAATTATATTGTTAACAATTCATTAGTGAGGCATTGTTTTACATTTATCGTGTTACGGGTTGTCTATTACAGTCGATAGGAGCAGTCAATTGCGTTATTAGGAGACAAGATGACGGGAAGCTATATGGTTGTAATACAGACTATGTAGGAGCTATTACTGCTATTGAGGATGGTCTACGAGGTTTCCTTTTCTACTTCCTTTTAGAGGTGGCATTATGAGTGGGTCGTATTGGGTCAAAACAGGTCCAGGTGGCCGGTTGGGTTGACCTGCAAACACTTTTTTGTCCATTTTTTTTAAAATCTTTCTCAATAAATGATGCTTTAGCATACCTACGACAGCAATGAGTTACAATGATGATCAATTCTTTGAGTAAAAATAAATTTAAAATTGTATATGGATATTATTATATAAAAATACACTGGTAGATGTGCTATTTACACGTATATTTAACAAAAACCTAAAATCCAGCTATTTTATAGCTATAATTAATTGCTATTTATATTTAAAAAAAATAAAAATAAAAATAAGGTGCCGCTGTTCTCGCTATCCATCGCTACAACCCTAATAGCGACACTATACCTATACGCTACATAGCGCGCTATAGCGATCGCTATTGACAGCTATGGTAAAAACAATTTGAGACGATGCATGCGTTAAGAATATACTTCAGGGGACTTTCACCTTTCAACCCGTTTGAGATAAAACAAAACCTAAATTGACGTATTGAAATTGCCACCCATACTGTTTCAGCTTCGGGCGTTCAAGACGGTTCAAATGGGTCACCCTTGGCTGGTAGACTATTTGTGGTTATTGGTGCTGGCGGTGCTGGAAAAGCACTTGCTTATGGAGCAAAAGCAAAGGGTGCAAGGATTGTGATAGCCAATCGGACTTATGGTTAGACTCTTCTCTTTAGTCTTTACGAGGCTTAAGTTGAAATAAAACATCATACTAATTATATATGCGTTCTTCAGTTCTTCTCACGACGTTTTAGTGTTCCGTAAAATCTTAGACAAAATGACCGGAAAAACAATTTGTGAAAAAAGAGAGATTATTAAATGTGAAACAGTTACAAAAAAATAAATAAATAAATAAATAAAAAAAATAAAAAATCCAAACACACCTTAAGATGCAAAATTTATACACCAATTGCTTAAAAGTTGTTCTTGTTTTATACCGTATAGAGCGTGCTAGAGAACTTGCTGAGATAATCGGCGGAAAGGCTCTGTCTCTCGCTGACTTAAGCACTTACAACCCAGAAGACGGCATGATACTTGCAAACACTACTTCAATTGGTATGCAGCCAAACTTTGACGAAACTCCCGTTTCCAAGGTTTCATATCCACCATTCTCTGATCATCTATTATATTTACAACGCCTTGCTCTTTAAAACTTATGATGATCTGAGTTTAACAAGTTCACATGTATCATTTTGTTTTCTTTATTTGAGCAGGAAGCTTTGAAGTCGTATGCACTGGTATTTGATGCTGTTTACACGCCAAAAATCACCAGATTACTTCGGGAAGCAGGAGAATGTGGAGCCTTGATTGTTACAGGGGTTGAGATGTTTATAGGGCAGGCTTATGAACAATATGAGAAATTTACAGGATTACCTGGTAAGGTTTAACTGCAAAATCATGACGTGGATTGTCGAATTCATAGCGCCGTATCGCGTTTCTTATAAGTTTTATGATAATTTTCAACTGCAGCACCTAAGGAGTTATTTAGGGAGATTATGGCAAAGTATTGACTGTGTCGGTTATTCATGGTATGCACCTCTTTTTATCTCATCTTCTAATATTTTGATTAACTCGTTTTTGCTTAATCTTCATCAAGTTACATTAGCATTAACCGTAAATAATAACTAATACGATCAACTTGAATAAAATCCTGGAAATTTTGCAATCCAGTATGATCAACAAAAGTATACTACTAGATGCCAAATGTAGGTATCAATTTCGACTCATTTACTTATGAATTGGTCAGTAACGGATCAACTGAGTAAAATCCAAAATAATATCTAAAAAAGGGAACAAAAGTCGCTCAAGGTATACTTTCAATGCATAGAACCTCTTTGCTCGTATCATTCAGAAAGCGTTTTAGGTCAACCTAACCCTACCCTACTTGTTTGACACTTTATTCTGATAATAATCTAGTTAATCTGACACATGATATAGTAAATTGTAAGTTGTAAGCGTTTTTATAGACTTTTAAGTGACATTTGACGTGTTTCATTATTAATCAAGCTTATTAACGTTACCCATCCGACCGTCTGGGATCGGGTTTAACTGATATTGACCTATTTTTAGGAAAATGGGTCAACACGGGTGCTCTAGTTTTCAAGATCCAAGTTATCTTATGCTGTATACAGAAACTGAAGGTTTCAAAGCAGCTAGGGAGCATGGAGGTGGTAATACCAATTCTTGTTTGTGTATCATTTGTATTTTTGGTTTTCTGATGGTAAAAATTGATTATTGTCATATGATATTTTTTTGTAAAATAGTCTTGGGTATCAAGTAACACTCATAAATCTTTGAAAACTAATGGTTCCTAACTTACTTTCCTATATATTTGATTTGAAGTGTATTGTCAGCAGTAGCAGATTTAAGATTTTTGTTATTAGAGAGATTTTTTATAACTAGAGTTGTTTAACGAGTTGAGTTGGGCTCAAGCTTATGATAATTCAAGCCGAGTCAAGTCGTTAGTCTAAGTTGGAAGTCAAGCTCGTTTTCAGCTCAACTTAGCTCGTTTATGAGTTAATTGGCTTGTTTTTCAACATTGATTGCTTTATATGTTTTTATACAAATCTTGAACAAAAAATTATATTATATTACACTATATAGACAAAAAAGATGGCCGGTAATAGTACCTGTTGGTAATTGGTGTAGAAGGGCGGTGCCCAATTGGTGAGTGCCACATGACACCCACTAATACATGTATCAAATACCACAATACCAAACTATGATTTAACTAGCGAACTACTTTTAGTTTGAAGTCGACACATGAGTTTATGCAAGTCAATGTGATAAAAAAAAAGTGATGTGGTTTCATCTTTCACAATCACTAAGACGCGTTATGCTTTGGTGAAGGGTGAGAAGTGGGTAATAGACACGTGTAATTATCTTATTGGACATAATACAAAAAGAATAAGTTAAAATCCCCCGCCAGAACAATATAAAAACTTTAATTATAAATGTAGATAAACTAACTAATATAAATTTTAAACGGGCTAAGCTCGAACACTGGTCCAAACCAAGCTCAGCCTCAAGCAAACACTGGTCGAGCCTAATGGCAAAAGGCCACCCACGTTTCCGCCCTGGTCAGCCTCAAGCAAACACGGTGTCCAATTGGTGGGTGACGCCCTGACGTTTGCGCCGTCATCGTTTGGGGTGTTACACCAAACACACTCAAATCATGAAAATCTCGTTTACCTACTTGATATTTCTGATATATAACATTTTTTTATAAATAACCAACAAAAGCCCAATCATCCGGGTAAGTCTAATACCAAAAGGCCATCAACGCCCATGAATACAGACGTTGCTGGTGACCCGACTCACCGCCCAAAGGCACATTATGGTAAAACAAGGTAGACCTAATGGCAAAAGGCCACCCACGCTCGTGAATGCAGACGAATTGGTGACATCGTACCGTTTTGACTCATACCATTTCAACACGGACCTTTTCGTCACATACTATTTCGACCCGAATTGGGGGTGGTGAGGGTTGGAGTGATAGATTCCAATTTATTTGAGAACAGATACATCAAAAATGGAATTGAGATTCCAATTCCAACAATTTCTATTTCAATTCCTATATAAATTCCAATTCCGATTACAAACATTCGGTGAACCAAACACATATTTAAAGTTTATTTTGTTCATTTAATAACCTAAAGAGTTTGGACCAAATAAAAGTGTATAGTTCATCTATTATTTTCTGGTTGAAATTTTTGTATATAGTAATATTAGGTCGGGGGTGTGGCTTAACGCCACCCCGCCACAACAGCCACCATAGCGCCCTGGGGCGCCATCGACTACACCGCCGCAATTAGGGGGGGGGGGCGCTATGGCCCTTCCGCCAGCACGTTAACGAGCAGATTTTGAGTGGATCGAGGTGAGTTTGGTTTAAAGGGGAGCGCTATAGTTTAAAAGGGGAGCTTTATATCACAGTCTGCAACTTAAAGAAAGGGGCTTTAAAGCCCCTGTGTGACGTGACGGTGAGGTGACGTGCTGTAGCCTTAACATAAAAAGTAATTCAATTAATATTTTAAGATATATCATAGGCTTTAATGCTTGCTAAATCAGGTGGGATCCACTCTAACGCACCAAACTTTTTATTTTGCTTTTTTTCTAACTATATGAAAACACACATTTCGAAGTATCCAGTTGCGACGCGGGTACATTGTAAACATTGAATGGATTGGTCCAAACGTTATATGATGCATTAACCATATGAAAACACACATTTCGACGTATCCAGTTGAACTCAATGTAACCTGTATAAGCTTTGTGATTGGATCAAACGTAAAGTAAATCAAATTCATATACGTAACGTATTATATGTGACCCAACTCATACATATAAAACGTAACGGGTATGAAGGAAAATCTGCACATGTAATCGAAAGAGATTAATTAGAGCTTTCGAAAAAAGGGGAGAAAAAGAAACCATAATTTGACTCCACTCAGTTCGAAACAAACTTTACGAAACATACATAAAATAAACAACGAAAAATATTATATTTGACCTGAATTATTTCCCAAAAAAGTTTACATCGAAACGTAGAACAGCTTGAATTTATACCAAAACGTACATAAAAATATGCACGTAAAAATGGTTTCTTTAAACGAAAACTTATTATATTTGACCTAAGTCGTCTATAAAAAAAGTTTACGTCGGAATGTAGAACAAATCATATTTATACCTACCCGTACATAAAATATGCACGTAAAAAATAGTTTTTAAGTAAAGGAAGTATAGGGGTAAACCGAAACAAAATATTAGTAAAAAATTTAATAGATTAAAAACGTTTGTAAAACAGTGCCAAATAGCACCAATGCCACAATGGCATCGACTCTCAACATCGTAAAAATAAAATAGATAAAATGGGAAAAATTACACTGAACGAAAAGCAGATTTAAAATCGTTGAACCACGCACACCCGTTACAGTGTGTTGATGCGACGAAATTAACCAGAAACGTAAAACGTAGAAAATAATAACTTAGTCGATCAAGGACCCGCCCATTGCGGCGAACTTGTCAAAAGGGAAAAAAATGGACACGTTGCGACAGTTCTATCAAATATGAAAAAATAGAGCAAAAAACGTTGAACCTCACATGCACGCTACGACGTGTTAACGCGCAAAATTTAGAACGAAACGTAAAACTTGCGAAAGATAAAAAATATAGGTGACCAAAGTTGTAAATAATAAAGTGTTGTGTTAAATTATAAAAGATGGAAACTTTGGGTTAAAAGTAAAAAAAAAATTAAAAGGGACTAAAATACAAATATGAAAATGTTTTGGGTTAAAAGTGAAAAATCAATTTTTTTTTAGAAAAATTAACCAAAGTTGGGGTACAACATATAATGCAACAAAAAGTTGCTAATTTATACTTTGTTAATTTTTGGTTAAAGTACAACTTGGCAACTAAAATCATTATGTGCATTAAAGCCTAGTGACATCTTGGGAGTGAGATAAGGCTTAGGGACCATCAGATTTACAGTAATACATGTAAAAAATCATGCACTACTCCGTTTTTAGCATATCTCTCAAGAAGAGCATACAAAAATACATGTACATAACCGGTTTCTTTAACCGGTCCCGATACTGAAACGATGCCACTCCTTCACTCAATCGGTACTATGATAAAAACGAGCCTTCTATGCACAAAATTGTCACCCTAAGTCGTTCCCTAGCTTCAATTCCTTGAATCTCAAAATACCATTCCACACGATAAATCCACCCTACGCGTCTTCTCACTCAAAGATCTTCAGTTTCCTCAACCCATACTTGGTCCCCATATACAAACCTTGTATCTGTATGGTTCAAACCATGAAAAAGGTTGCTCCTTTTTTTTCACCTGATGCACACAAACTATAGAAACCATAATCTTTGGTTGCTTGGTGGATAAGTCACCCGCTGTTGTTGCAAGCCACGGACCCTATTCGCCAAATTGTCAGTGACCCCTTTGGAACATTGTCAACTTCTGCACAAAACTGAGCGATATCAGCTTCCAAATTGTCAATATTTTTGTTGGCCATAGTTGCAGAAATCAGAAAAAGATGTTTTTTTTTTCCATAAACAAAATTCATTTTTCATACCAATTTGATACGAATCAAACCATAATATTACTGAAGAAACAAAAAAAAAAAAGCTACCTTATTAATCATTAAAATGGCTTATGGGTACCCTTAATATACTTATGGGTTCCTATTTGAGAAGCAGGGGCCTCCCACCAAAGTCCAAGACACATATTTGCAACAATACTTAAAAAACCTTGACCATAGAAGGAAATTGATTAATACTAGGAAACCAGTTACTTAATAAAAGCTACCTTATTAATCATTAAAATGGCTTATGGGTACGCTTAATATATACATGTTTGCTATACAAACATGAGCGTTTAGCTTGCTATACAAATTAGGTAAATCTAATATCATTAAACGTCCATGAATTATCAAAAATTTACCCTTTGGAAGTGACTAGAATTTAGAAATTCCTAAGTTCAGCACCAGGAGGCATATCATTGTTGGGTTCGACTGCTCCTGCATCATGTCCTTTCTGGCTAATATTGCTTCTGAATTCTCATCATTCATGTGTCTTTATCAATTAGACCTTGGAAAGGAATCCTCGCAACAATTAGACCTTCCTGACAAAAACCACTGATCATCACGTTATATGTACGAACATCAGGTTGCAAGCCTTTATCAATTAGACCTTGGAAAAGAATCCTCGCGACATCTACTTTCCCATTTTTGCCTGCACCATCAATGAGAATGGTGTATATCACAGCAATATCAGAATTAAGCTTGCTGTTACCCACCAAACGAAACAAAGAGAGCGCATCCTCTACTAGATGGTTGTTGCAAAGACCATCTAGAACTATTCGATAAGCGCACCGGTCTGGAATTCGGCCTTGTGCATGCATCTCATTAAAGAGTTTGCGCGCAGCAACACAGCGCCCAACCTAAAACAATCCTTGTAACATGGTGTTGTAAGTAACCACATCGGGTTTTAAGCCTTTTCCGGACATTTCACGAAATAGTTGTACAGCCTTCTCAACATTCAGATTCTTGCAATATCCATTCAATAAACTACTGTAAGTAATAGCATACAATTAGCCTTATATTGTGCATAGTTTGTTAGGCATTTATTTTGTAAATATTATCTCCAAAAATAGGAGATTTCTGTATTGCTATATATTGTTATCAATTGAATGTGAATAAACACTGGGAATTATTCTATTCTACATGGTATCATTACCTATTGATCCTCTCCTCCTCTAACCCTAGTGCCGCCACCTCTGCAGCCCCTCTTCTCAGCCCTGTTAGTTGCCGCCGACTGTTTTTTTTTTTTTTTTTTTTTTTTTTTTTTTCAGTCTCAACAAGACTCTGCCCCTCATTCAACAAGGCATTCTACAGTAAGTAACAACATTAGGAAAGCCACCTCTGCAGCCCCTCTTCTCAGCCCTGTTATTCTACATGGTATCATTACCACGGAAAGCCGGAGGCAGCCGCAGTAAGCTGAGCAGCCCAAGGGTTCTGATTAGAGCTTCAAGGCATCATCTATCATTTTATCCTTGCAAAGACTATCAATGATGGTGTTATATGTAACAATATTAGGCTTGCATTTTGTTTGTTCCATTAGCCTGAGCAAAGCAACTGCTGTAAGGTTATTACTGAACTTGCAAAGGCCTTTAATCATTGTGCTGTACATAACAACATTAGGTTCACAAAGTTTTTGTTTGACGAGCTTCTTGAATAACATCTCTGCTTCAAGAATCTTATCTTCAAGGACGAGTCCGTCTAAGAGTGCACTAAATATGTAAACATCAGGTGCAATAGCTCGCCTAAAGCAACAGCCTAGGACTGCAAAACCGTCTTTGGTGCGATTCAACTGACAGCAACACTTGATTGCAATGCTCATAGAATATTCATTAACAGGGACACCAAGGGAACACATTTGGTTGAAAAGATGAAGAGAAGAAGAAAAATGTTTCATTTTAGTAACAACATTCAACAACTGAGTAAACTTAACAACAGATGGCAAAGGGTGTCTGTGTGACATTTCATCGAACAGGTTCAGGGCATCGTTTAAGTTGGTAATTTTATCAAACATAATAGATCGATTCGAGGAAACATTGCGAGTATCGGAATGTAAACCTACGTGGAAAGATGAGAAAGGGGTTTCGGAATGAAGAAGGAAGGAGTTGGTGGTGAAATTACCTCTGAATTTGATGAAAGCTATGCGATTCATCATCTTCGGCAGCAAACAGAGGAGAAGCCTTCAACCTATCTATGAAATGTTACAAAGCATGCTGTAGTTTAATTTTTTTTTTTTAACGGCAGATTTGGATAACTGAACACCGACCATTGGAGTATAATCGTGCCACGAGTGATATCACCGATCATATCCATCTCCACTAGGCATAATGCCTATACACCAATTCAGAAGAAAACCCAATAAATATGGGAAAAACCCCCCTTGTGGGAATCGGACCAATTCAGAAGGAAACCCAATAAATATGGGGAAAAAACCCCTTGTGGGAATCGAACTCAGGACCTATAGGTGGTCCCAAAGTCTTATCCCACCACCAAGATGCCACTGGGCTATAAAGCCATGGACATGCTGTAGTTTAAACAAGGACATGTTTGGCTAAGCTTTTCCAACCCAACTTATAACTCATTGAATTAATCAAAAAGCTAAATAAGAGTTTTAGTGTTTGTCAAACCTAAGAGTCCTTTTCAAAAAAAAACTTTTTGAGAAGGAGAAAAAGTCATCAAAAAATCATTTTTGAGAAGTTAGGAGCTTGTGACTTTTTGATCAGCTTATAACTTTTCAAAGACCAAATTACCATATTACCCTGATTTAACACTCCTTATATTTGTTACCCTACGTCCCTTTTAGTCATTTTACATCAATAAGCTAAGCCAAACACTTTTTAAAAAACAACTTATTGACTTATTGGTTTTTCCCATCCCATAAGCTAATCTAAACTCTTTTTTAAAAACTCATTTTCAAAAAGTTATAAGTCAATAACTCATTTTCACAAAAAGTTCCTTTTAGCTTAAATAAGCTTAGCCAAACATGCCCTAAGTAACAAAGAAGATGAAACGGCTCTTCACCTATTCTGGTCATGCCGTATCGCGCAGCAGGTAGGTGTAGGATTTAGCCTATTTTTATTTTTGTGTTGGATTTAAAAAATGGGTTATTGGATTTTATCACCCTCAACTATTAGCTATGAACTGCTACCATTCCCAACTATCACTTTGATGCCCGTCAACATGGCCGGCTATGATGGTGTGCGGGGAGGACTTCCGCACAAGGCCCGTGATTTTGAGGGGCACAGGATTTTTTTAAATAATTCGAGATATATATATATATATATATATATATATATATATATATATATATATATTATTTAAAAAAATTGTAAACAAATAACAATTCCAATATAGACTCATTATCAAATACTTTTTAATGGTATATAATTTATCCCACTACATATTAGGTTTATTGGCCCAATACTAATATGATTTTAATAAAAATTATAACACACTTTGATATATATATATATATATATATACATATGTTATTTTAAAAAAATGTAAACACATACCAATTCCAATATAGGTCCATTATCAAATACTCTTTTGATGGTTTATAATTTAGCCCACTACATATTAGGTTCATTGGCTCAATACTAATACGATTTTAATAAAAAATATAACACACTTCTATATATATATAGGGGAAGGATGCACTAAAAAGTGGATTTTGCCTAAGTAGCCTAAGAAGGATTGTGATAATGACATGTGGCACTCCTAAAAAGTAAGAATGAATGGCATTTTGGTCCTTATAAATAGGAGTGAAATGACATGTGGCACCCTTTTTGTTTTTTAAAAATACAACAAAAATATAGCACAAAAAATATAGCACAAAAAAATCTAGTACAAAAAAAATAGTACAAAAAATATAGCACAAAAAAATTGTGGTACAAAAAATATAGCACAAAAAATCTAGTACACAAAATATAGCACGAAAAAAATCAGCAAAAAAATGTAGTACAAAAAAATTCAGCACAAAAAAAATTAAGACAAAAAAATCCAGCACAAAAAATTTAACACAAAAATATAGTACAAAAATCTAGCACAAAAAACTATTATACAACATATAAATACAACATATTTTAGAGGTTTTTTTAGTCTTCGTATTTTATATAGCAATATGGTACTCAAATTAAAGATAAAAAGACGCTCGATTTTACGGTGAAATTTTTATGAAAAAATAATGTCGTATAAAAAAGTTATGAACGTTTAAAAAATGTGGGTGGAATATGTATGTGTCTTGCATGTGGAGAGAGAAAGTTCATAAATAGGATTTTCTCAAGATACCCTTACACTCCTACTTTCTCCTACACTTTCATCTTAACTATTGATTTGAAAAATGAATGGTTAAGATTCCTTCTCATCCTATATATATATATATATATATATGCTATTTAAAAAAAACTATAAACACATATCAATTCCAATATAAGCCCATTATCAAATATTTTTTAATGGTTTATAATTTAGCCCACTACACATTAGGTTTATTGGCCCAATACTAATATAGTTTTAATAAAAATCATAACACACGACGACAATTTCATGACTCATGGAATCTGAAAGGACGAAACGAACAAACTCATCAGAGTAACGAACAGTCGAACATCATCACTTCATCAGAATTTCACCGAATCGCTGGCCTGGGCTGCAGCGACCAGAAGATTCAGAGACGTGAACAAGAACAACATCGATTAGAGACGCGAACAAGAACATCGATCAGAAGATTCAGAACTCAAAAGGTCCGTTCGTTGGTTTAGTGTTAATTTTTAAACTGTTAGTCTATTAATTGTTGTTTACATCAGAACCATGTTGCTTGTATCCGCGTACGACGTATCGTATTGAATTGACTATTGAGTATTGTCCTATATTGGTAGATCACAGTAATATGCAAATAACGATGTAAATTGTATATTAATCACACTAGTCAGTTGCTATGAAAAGTTGATCCAACAATTTGCTATGGAAAATGCAAGGAGGGCTGCACGAATCATTGGTTAACTATTAACTTATTAGTTATTACGGTATGTAACTCATTAGAATACTATGATTTTGTCATTATCATAATTGCATTGTTTATCAAATACTACAATTTTTGTCATTTTCGTAATTATATTGTTTATTGTTAAAGCATATGGGCACATTTTTCGAGCTCGGACATGGTACGTGAATTCTCAGAAACGCCACTGCCCGTCACCCTCAACTTAACATTTAGTATGTTCTGTCACCACATCGTGTTATGTTAACTGATCACTAACTTTTGATCCCGTTACTATACTTTTGGGGGTGTCATAGGGATCTTAAGACACCCCCAAAAGTATAGTAACATGATCAAAAGTTAGTGACCAGTTAACGACATGGTGACGTGACATAATACACTAAGTTGGGGGTAGCGGGCGTCAAAGTGATAGTTGGGGGTGGCAACGACCAATTGTCACACCCCGATTTCCACGTGTTTCACCGGTGGGCCCGGTGGGGGATTACCGTGACGTAGTTGGCAACAATATAGTCAAACCACAATATATAAATGCACAGCGGAAGCATAAAGATAAATATATTTCAACCATTGAATGTAATATCAAAGTATCACAATTGTCGAAATATAATCCACAGAGGATCAAAATAAAATATAAGTATTGTTCAACAGACGTAGGCATCTTAAGCTTGCGAGACTCTTTATTGATGCTAAGGAGAAATATCCAGCCAATTACGCTTAGTACCTGCATTTAATCTTTTTGGGAAAATACGTCAGTTTACACTGGTAAATACATTCAACCGACACTTTTGTAAAATGTTTAATAAAATTGATTTGAATGCACATGGCACAAACTCTTTATAACTTGGGATAATTTATAATTAAATCTTATAAAAGAATTACATGTTACTATGCGTTCGGTCGCCCGGGTCGTGCCGGGTTAAAGGTTAATAGACGCGCCACAAGCATAAAGCCGTGGCGGGAAAACCAACGGTTATACCTTTAATAGTATAGACACATTAGGGGTGTACGCCTACACCCGTGTGTCGGGGTCGTGGCCATTTC